>NC_069784.1:114687683-115312683 GCF_027406575.1 Nycticebus coucang | reverse complement strand
GCCAAAGTTATTTACAAAGGAAAATTAGTGAACTTATGTGTTTTTATTTTTAAACAAATAAACAAAGGGTAAAAATTAAGCTCAAGGAAAAGTATAAAAGAACATAGTTACTGAAAAAAGCTTATAATGAAAAATAGGTGGAACATGGCCAGCCCACTGAAATTTGTTTTGTATGTTTACGGGTGTTCTGGGTAAAAGTAGAAAGGAAATGGCAAATATACGTATATAAGGAAGAAAAATGTAGGGGCTGCATAAGGCAAAATAGGATATTTTAGCATTATGACTTGGGAACTTTTTTGGCCAAATATTTGCAAGTTATTCTTTTTCCTAAAAGACTTCCTTATCAGATCCTATAGTATTTCTCTAAGACTTAGGTTGTCCTTTAAATCCCCCTGCATCCACACAGCTGAGCCAATGTTCATTTTTATTTTGTTTTTAATTTGGCAACAAAGTACATCCATTTTATTTTTTTAATCCTGGCTTTAAGTGCATTTTATATAGTAAGTGCATCAGACTAAATCCTTGCTATTTCTGACAGGTCAGAAACATTCTCTCTTCTATTTGTATCACACAATATTATGCCCAAAATAAAGTTTAGAGTTCAACTAGTGTAACCCTGTCACAAACAGAGGTGGAAGAAATCAAGGCCCAGAGATATTCTTAAGGTTCCAGGTCTCACATAGTAAGGTGAGAACTCAAAATTTTGCTGATGAGCCAATGGCTACTCTGCCTCCATTAGTCTATAGCAGCCCAGTTGCTACTTACACAAACCCTTTCAAGACCCTTTCAACCAAATTTAGCTCTTATAATATGAAGCTTTTGCAAACAGGGCTTCCATCATTCACTGCTGATTTTTAAATATTCTTTTTTATGTATATCTGATATTTGAGCATGGCCTGATAATTTTTGTGATCTCTTTCAATGTTTTAAAATTTTATTTTTGGGGCCAGGTGCAGTGGCTCACCCTGTAATCCCAGCACTTGGGAGGCCAAGGCAGGTGGATTGCCTGAGCTCACAGGTTTGAGACCAGCCTGAGCCAGAGTGAGACCTCGTCTCTAAAAATAGCCAGGCGTTGTGGTGGGCACCTGTAGTCCCAGCTACTCCAGAGGCAGGAAAAGAGAATTGCTGAAGCCCAGGAGTTTGAGGTTGCTGTGAGCTATGAAGCCAGAGCATTTTACCTAGGGTGACAAAGTGAGACTCTATCTCAAAAAAATTAATAAAATAAAATAAAATTTTATTTTTACTTGTGTGCCCATTTGCTATGGAAGAAAACCTTTCAATCACTCTGTTGGTGTTTCCTCTTTGGCAAACGTTTTGGCAGTGTCTCCTAAAGCTGAGTATATGCACACCCTCTCTCTGACCTAGCAATGTCCCTTTCTAAGGGATATACCCAGCTGAAGACTTTACCTGTGCTTGCCAAATGACGTGTTATGAGAATGTTCTTTCTTTCTTTTTTTTTTAAGAGACCAAAGTCTCACTTTGTCATCTTGGTCATCACAGCAACCTCCAGCTCTTGGGCTTAGGCGATTCTCTTGGGAATGTTCTTACTGTACTATTTCTAAATGCCCCAAAGTAGGGAAAAAAAACAAAACTCCGAATGTCCACAGGTAATACAATGGCTAAGTAATTCTCTTACAACCATGAGAATCGGCATATTGCTGCTACATGCCTCTGCGTAGCTGGATCTCACAGGCAAGAAGAGCAGAGCCTGGGGGCGTGGCTCACACCTGTAATCCTAGCACTCTGGGAGGCTGAGGTGGGTGAATCGCTGGAGCTCATGAGTTCGAGACCAGCCTGAGCAAGAGTGAGACCCTGTCTCTACTAAAACTAGCTGGGCATTGGTCGAGCCCACAAGTTTGAGGTTGCTGTGAGCTGTGATGCCATGACACTCTAGGGCACAGAGTGAGACTCTATCTCAAAAAAGGGACCACCACCAGGAAAACTAATCTGTGGTGATTTTCTCAGGGTACTAGTTATGTTCGGAGGGGGTTGGGAGTGGGACGAGTGACTGCCAGGGCATGAACAGGGGGCTCTGGGAACTGGTAATGGTCTATGTTTTGATCTGGGTGCTGGTTATGCTGGTACGTGTTCACTTTGTGGCAATTCATTGAGCTGCGTGCATAATTTTTGCACCTTGCTGTACCCAATAAAAAGTTTACTTAACATCTAGACTTAATCTTAGCTTTCAAAGCTCCTGCTTTGTGTGAGTCTTTGTGAGGTTCTGATCTGTTTGCGCAGGTGAGTGCTCATTCTTGCCTGAAGTACTCCCCAGAGGGGAAGAGTTTGGCAGGGAGCTTCCCAGATCCAGTTTGAATTTTTGCCCTTCCCTTGGCAAGCTTAGGACCTTTGAAAACTACTTAGCTTCTTTCTTAGTCTCCATTAACTCAACTCCAAAAATAAGGACAATCATAGCTCCCCTAGATCAGGGCTGTGATGTCAGTTCAGTGAGATAATGCACAGAAAATGTTCAGCTCTGAGTAAGCTGATTGACTTCTAGCTATCATTTTTATTTCATTTCCCTAAAGACTATTCTGTGCTTTTAAAATATAAGCCGTCTTGCTGTTTGGCCCCAGGCTAGACCTACAGCTTAGACCCACAGCACAGGGTTTGGGCTTTCTATTCTCAAATCCTCAGAGGAGAGATTTGCCCTCCTAAATTCCTCATCTGCCTCAGTGCTGCGCGTTCATGAAGATTGCCTCTCAGCAAAACCAAGCAGGAATTCTCCCATCTCAGTCCTTGTCGTCTTTTCCTGGAGCTTTTAGGTCTAGCATTTTTATCCTTAAAATTATCCTTTTTAATCTTTTCTTCATAAATACAGACAATGCTGGATGAGCTGCAGGGACAGTGAGGGCCTGACTTTCACTAATGGTCTTAATGGGTACCTTCTGCCCAAAGGAGTGATTCTACTCAGGAATGTTCAGGAAGCTGTATCCAGCCAGTTAGCTGGTCAGAGACCGCAGAATGTTATACAGAAAGATCATAAAAGAGTGTGTAGGGGTGTATGGAGACCTTCCCGGGCTTTTTTTTTTCAGTATTAATGAAACTCATTAATTCAGAAAATAACCCCCAGCCTTTCTTGCTGAAGATTATTGTCATTCACTAACCCTCATTGTTGGATCTTGTGCATCTAAAAAGGCTTTTCACTCTCAGTGCATCCGGGACTCAGAACCAAGTTAAGAAAGGGTGAAGAGAGAACTTTTTCTTTCTTTCTTTTTTTCCCTCCATTTTTTAAAGACACGGTCTCACTCTGTCACCTGGCTGGAGTGTAGTGGCCTCATCACAGCTCACAGCAACCTCAAACTCTTGGCCCCAAGAGATCCTCTTGCCTCAGCCTCCCAAGTAGCTGGGACTGCAGGTGTCTGCCATCCTGGCTACTTTTTCTATTTTTAGTGGAGATGGAGTCTTGCTCTTGCTAAAACTGGTCTTGAACTCCTGAGCTCAAGTGATCCTCCTGCCTCAACCTCCCAGAGCATTATGATTACAGGCACGAGGCACCACACTGGCCGAACAATTTTTGAACAAGGAAGTTATAATGACGTATTTCAGTTTTTTACATCGCTTTCTTGACCTCACATGTCCTTCCATGCCCATCCATTTTTCTGTTTTTCTCCAGAGCAAAATTTAATAATAAAAGAGTAGTCCTCACCAGATCTCCCTGCTCTCTCCCCTCCCCTCCACTGCTCAGGGCCTCCAACTCTGGACTTCTGGTTCTTCCCAGCCCGATTCTCCTCCAGGACACCCACAGCTCCCATGTGGCAGATGCCGTAATTGTCCACTCTTCTGTGTTTGCCTTACTTTGTGGCATGTTCTGGGGAGTTGACTGCTCCTTTTTAAACGGTGTCCCCTCTTGGGTTTCCTGAGGTCATCGGCCACACGTCCCCAGTGGCTTTGTCCTCTGTTCTCTTCTCTTCCCCCCCCCCTTCCCCATGATCTTTTACTGGTTTCAAGTACTTTCTACATGCAAATTTCAAAGTTTTTCATCTCCTACACCAGCCTGTCTTATGACTCAGACTCTTCTGCTCAAGTGAGAGTTTTCATTGGCATGTCTAAATGTCTTAATTTCTTTCCCCTCCGGCCATTCTTTCTCAATAAATAAAGGGATTCCTCCTTTTCTATCTGTCTCACATCCCGTCCTTTCTAGTAGTGCCAGCCTAGAGTGAGTGACAATGAGACCAGAGTTTGTTCAGGAATAGGTGGGGATCACAGTCTGGAATACTCCTACTAGAGACATCAGAGGAGGTTGGCAAGGGGAAGCATTTAAAGACAAAAAGAAGGCTCGGCGCCTGTGGCTCAAGCAGCTAAGGCGCCAGCCACATACACCTTAGCTGGTGGGTTCGAATCCAGCCTGGGGCCTGCCAAACAACAATGACGGCTGTAACCAAAAAAATAGCCAGGCGTTGTGGCAGGCACCTGTAGTCCCAGCTACTTGGGAGGCTGAGGCAAGAGAATAGCTTAAGCCCAGGAGTTGGAGGTTGCTGTGAGCTAAGATGTCATGGCACTCTACCCAGGGTGACAGCTTGAGGCTCTGTCTCAAAAAAAAAAAAAAAAAGACAAAAAGAAGTCCACAAAAGCTGTTTAGAAACAAAGACCGTTGTTTACAGGGGCTTGTTGTATGAGTTGGTGTTAGCTCACTGTTGGAGATAGTTGTTATTAGGCATGTTCTCATGCAAGAGGCCTGGTCTAGAAAAGTATGGTGTTAAGGAATTCCTTGCATAGTTCTTGTCACAAGCATAGTGTGGGAGGGCCCCTCCTTCATGGCCTCCTAGTTCCATTTTATTAGGATTTGACATTAATGACTTTATTTCTATACTGATAACTTGCATACTAGTCTGCCTCCAAAATATCTCTTGAATCTGCCCATTTTCTCATTTTCAACAGTTGTTTGAGCCACCATCATTTCTATCCAGTTGATGACAATACTTTCCCATTTCTACGTGCCCATACACAATCTGTTCTCCACATGGTGGCCAAAGAGATCTGACAGTAGCCAACTGTTGATTTAGGCTCTGTCATAGGTGCTATTTAGGGCAAGATCTTTGGAAAGTTTTTTGAGAATTATCATCCCCTTCTTACCAGCATGGAGAAATTAAGTAATTTGGTGAAGGTTATATCCAGGTATAGAGCTAGATTTTAACTAGGCAGCCTGTCCCAGCACAGTGTTGGGCAAGTTATGCTCAGTTTTGAAATGTTATTGTTTAGTTCTCAAGATTTATGTTTATTTTGGTGTGATTTTGTATGCTGACATTCTGGTTATTTATATTTTATTTTCTTGTTTTAAAAGAAGTTAATTTTGCCTTATTATTGTGATTGTTCTTTGTCACTAACCTTCAAGAGCATACAACATAATTGAATTTTGGGAAATAATGAATTGTATAGTGAGTGTTAAAGTTTATGGGAGAAAAACAACTTTGGATATTCACTTTGTTTCAGAAAGGATTTAAGGCAACTGGAAAAACTATGAAGTGTAAACAGCTCTAAGAGGGGAGCAGTGAAAGTTTTGACCAATTAGTCTTCTTTATCATCTTTTTAAAGGGATGGTTCTGAGATATAGATATTTTTAAAGACAGAGTAGTCAGCAATATGTAAGTGAAGTAAAGAGTTGCCAATTAACTCTGAGTACTGAAATGGCAGGAATAAGAAATACTGCCAACGTGAGAGTTCTGGATCTTTCTCTGGCCACCTTAATATGAACTCCTGCTGTGTGTGGATAAGTGTCCCTTCTGAAGCTCAAGTGACTAGCACAGACAACAATCTGTAGACACTGTGTTTGTTTATAAAGTTTGTTCACAGGATTTGCCCCTGTTCCTCTGGTGATGTTCTGACAGGGTATATGTACCATGAACAATGGCAAAAACATCTTGTACAAATGTTATTCTAGTCTTGCAAATTAAATAATTCATGTATTGCGATGAATACAGCAAATTACTTTCTTCACCCAGGATGATATTTCTCTGGTTTTAAAAACTGGATAAGGGGGCAGCGCCTGTGGCTCAAGGAGTAGGGCGCCGGCCCAATATACTGGAGGTGGTGGGTTCAAACAAAACTGAAAAATAAAAAAAAACTATATAAGAATATTACTTTTTTTTTTTTATAAGAATATTACTATTTAGGGAGGCGCCTGTGGCTCAGTGAGCAGGGCGCCGGCCCCATATACTGAGGGTGGTGGGTTCAAACCCAGCCCCAGCCAAACTGCAACAACAACAACAAAAAAACAGCCGGGCGTTGTGGCGGGCGCCTATAGTCCCAGCTACTCGGGAGGCTGAGGCAGGAGAATCGCCTAAGCCCAGGAGTTGGAGGTTGCTGTGAGCTGTATGACGCCACGGCACTCTACCGAGGGCCATAAAGTGAAACTCTGTCTCTACAAAAAAAAAAAAAAAAGAATATTACTATTTGATGGTTTTATTATTATAATAATATTTGAGTGTTTATAAATAAATATTTTTGAGTTATGAGATACATAAAAACTCCATTCTCATTTTGATAAAACCTTTTAAGGTTATCACCTTATCAAAAGGAAAACTATGTGGCAGAATAGAATTTGTTTTGGGGGTGGTGCCTGTGGCTCAAAGGAGTAGGGCACCGGCCCCATATGCCGGAAGTGGCGGGTTCAAACCTGGCCCTGGCCAAAAACTGCAAAAAAAAAAAAAAAAATTGTTTTGAAGATTCACTTATCTTGAAATTACTGTTGTCAAATTATGCTTTGAAGATGTTACTAGGCTGCATTTTTTTTCCTGCCAAACATAAACTTTTCTAGTTTTTTTATTTTTTCCAACTTTTATTACATAGGATAATTGGCAGAGTGAGTTGATTGAACTTACTCTTTTAATTTGTGAAGTGAGGTGGCAACAACCCACAAAGTGCTGATTTTTCTAAAAAATCATTCTGCAGACTTTTTACCCTTACTTCTATTATTTGTCTTATGTGAATTTGAGCATTTTTTTTTTTTTTTTTAATCTGCTGTGACACTGGGCGCAGTGGCTCACACCTATAATCCTACCACTTGAGAGGCTGATGCGGGTGGATTGCCTGAGCTCATGGGTTTGAGACCAGCCTGAGCAAGAGTGAGACCCCGTCTCTAAAAAATAGCTGGGCATTGTGGTGGGTGCCTGTAGTCTCAGTCTTGGGATGCTGAGGCAAGAGAATCACTTAGGCCCAAGAGTTTGAAGTTGCTAAGAGCTGTGACGCCACGGCACTCTACTGAGGGCGACAAAGTGAGTCTCTGTCTCAAAAATAAAATCAATCAATCAGTCATTGTTATGGTTTAAAAAAATCTGCTGTAACTGTTCTCAAGAAAGAGAGTCCTTGGAAGGAAATAAATCCTGAACTATGCTGAGTTTATAGACTTAGCAGATGACGCTGTTGAACATTACCAGGTAAATTCTTACGGATCACTCATACAATTAGAGTAAAATATTTCTCTTTCTCAGCTTCTCTTTTTTTTTTTTTTTTTTTTTTTTTGTAGAGACAGAGTCTCACTTTACTGCCCTCGGTAGAGTGCCGTGGTGTCACACAGCTCACAGCAACCTCCAGCTCTTGGGCTTATGTGATTCTCTTGCCTCAGCCTCCCGAGCAGCTGGGACTACAGGCGCCCGCCACAACGCCCAGCTATTTTTTTGTTGCAGTTCAGCAGGGGCTGGGTTTGAACCCACCACCCTCGGTATATGGGGCTGGCGCCCTACTCACTGAGCCACAGGTGCCGCCCACTTTCTCAGCTTCTGATTCAGGAAATCAGCAGCAAGTAACCATATTTCTGGATTTGAATCAAAACTGAAATAAGAGACTACAAATCCCAATTGATTTGGGAACATATTAGTAATTGTTCTTAGTAAAGAACTTGGCCAGAAATCCTGCAGCAGGTTCTCACTTAACTCCCATCCCACCCTGTCTGACCTGACTCCGTCTCCCAACCAGCCTCAGAGCTGATGCTTTCATTACCCAGATTCCCTTGCAGCTAGAGTGCGGGTATGTAACTCTGCCAGCCTGACACACGGAGGAATGTTAGGCAGTAGCCAAGCACATTGTTTGGATCTACCGCAAGCCCGGTAACTCTGGTCTCTTGCTCTCTGTGGACACTTGACATTCACACTTGGGCATGATCAGTGATGACCAGTAGGTGGCAGCAGCAGCAGCGTTCATTGTCATAGTCCTGGCCGTGTGGCAGGTAAACTTAACCCTCTGGCTGCTCCGGAGATTCTGAGAGCTTCTTAATATCCCTTAATAAATACAATTTGCTTAATAAAATGAAAGTAGATTCTGTTGTTTGCCCTAAGTGCTCTTGCAGTCCTTCATATCCACTTTAACAAGACACTGGCTTGTTTCAATTATGTGATGTTCTTTCCCTAAATACTGATAGTGGTTAGATCACCTTACGTGTTCTTTTTTTTTTTTTGTAGAGACAGAGTCTCACTATACCGCCCTCGGGTAGAGTGCTGTGGCGTCAGGCTCACAGCAACCTCTAACTCTTGGGCTTACGCGATTCTCTTGCCTCAGCCTCCCGAGCAGCTGGGACTACAGGCGCCCGCCACAACACCCGGCTATTTTTTTGTTGCAGTTCGGCCGGGGCTGGGTTTGAACCCGCCACCCTCGGCATATGGGGCCTGCGCCCTGCTCACTGAGCCACAGGCGCCGCCCTCCTTATGTGTTCTTTATCAGAATTTATGCAGCACTTCAGAGTCCTATCTAGCAGACTAGGAGGAACTTACTGTTTAAAAAATGAGTACAGAGAAAGACTTTTATGTTATTTTTCTTTTTCATTCATGGGCTTTGATTATGGCCATATGGTTTCCGCAAACCCCCCTCTTTGAAAAAGATCAGTCTGACAAAGCAGGTGATAATCAGGAACTAAAATATTCATCATAAACTTTCCAACAACATGAAATCAGAAGAGAGATTGGAGAGACCAGAGGTTATGCAGAGTCAGTAAGCAGTGGTATCCTCCTCCAGGCACTACTGGTGTCCTACCTGGAATAGATAGGGCATTTAAGAGAGGCAGAAATGTTATGATACAGACAATGATTAGGCATGGAGGAAATCACCAATATGTGGAGGACAGACTGTTTAACTCCATTTTTCCCCTCCAATTAATTAATTTAGAGA
This sequence comes from Nycticebus coucang, assembly GCF_027406575.1. Classification (NCBI taxonomy): domain Eukaryota; kingdom Metazoa; phylum Chordata; class Mammalia; order Primates; family Lorisidae; genus Nycticebus; species Nycticebus coucang. The sequence continues at coordinate 115,303,587 of NC_069784.1, read as the reverse complement.
TGTTATTTGACTATGTTGCCTAGGCTAGTCTCAAACTCCTGGGCTTAAGGGATCCTCATGCCTTAGCCTCCCATATATGAGTAGCTGACACTCCACCTTGGATTTAAACAATTTGTCTGTTGTTTTCAACTCAGTTTTCCATGTCTCTAAAGTTTATCTCCAACACAGATCACTATCTTGTATGAAAACTTTGTTCAACCATGGCTAACTGAATGAAGAGTAACATTTTCAACTTGACAGGCAAGGTTCCTCACCCCTCGTCCTGCCTGAACTTTTCCAGCTACATCTCCCGTAGCTGTCACCATGAACACCACTTTGTCATCCCATCAGGCCATCAGGTTGGCTCAGGCAGGTTCGGTTGCAGAAAGCAATGTAAGTAGACAGAGATTTAAAACAGGCTATATGGTACTGATATAATCACTAGAAAAGCCTGGGAAACAGCCCAAGCTGAACACCCAGGGAGGACTCTCTCCGAAGTGGCTGAACAAGGGAGCTGTTCATTATCTCTGCTGCAGTCAAAGCTGGCACCCACTTTCTGAATCCCAGACCACAGTGCCTCAGCTGTGTACCTTTCTAGCAAAATGAGTGTCACACTCCCCGCCTCCCACCTTCATGAAAACAGGGAATGGGCACTGAGGTTGCAGTTACCTTAGCAGTGAGACTTGAGCAGAAATAGTTGAAGCAGCAGGAGCATAGACGCGAGGACTCACGTGGTCAGCTAAGTTCACCACATGCACCTGCTTTGCAAATGCTAGACCAGCTGCTGAAGCCCCGGTTTAAGAGTCTAGAAAATGTGATTTCCAGCCTCTAGTCACTCACACGCAGTGTGCTTGACAAGATGGTTTGACTGGGAATTGTGAGAGGCAGTGCACCCCCCATTACACACATGACTCGGTATTCCTGGCACACAGATGACACACTCTTCTTGGTGCCTTTGCTCTTCCCTCCACTGGGAATGTGTTTTATATCCTTTTCCCTCCATCAAGCCTTTATTCAGCCATCTGGGTCTAGCTTACATGTCACCTTCTCTGTGTGAAGTTTCCCTTGACATTGCAGCTGTGAGAGGTAAGCACCCTCTAATTGAACATGTGCCTTATTACCATTTTACTGTGTCTGTCTTCTTCCGTCCAATGGTATGCCTTATGGACAAAAAATAGCTTGTTTATTCTTTCATTGATCATTTGGTGCATCTCAAAGCCAGTACGGCCTACTTCCTGTCCTTTGGGAGTGCAGGTCCTGTAGCAGAGACAGATGAGCACAATCAGGGAGCAGATAAACCACGTGGAACTGCATAATGCACTCTTCTGATGAGAGCATGGGAGATGCAAAGGTCAAAGACGGCTTATTAAGAGAAGGTCACTTTCATCTTGGTACCTCTAGTGCAGTGGTTCTCAACCTTCCTAATGCCGCGGCCCTTTAATACAGTTTCTGTGGATCATGACCCACAGGTTGGGAACCTGCTCTAGTGCCTGGGGTAGTATTTGGTATGTTGAGTCTTTAACGAATGAGGCAAGGCTGGAGATGAATGAAATGCTTTCTTTGAAATATACTTTTGGCAGCGCCTGTGGCTCAGTGAGTAGGGTGCAGGCCCCATATGCTGAGGGTGGCGGGTTCAAACCCAGCCCCGGCCAAACTAACAAAAAAAAAATAGCGGGGCGTCGTGGCAGACGCCTGTAGTCCCAGCTGCTCGGGAGGCTGAGGCAAGAGAATCGCGTAAGTCCAAGAGTGAGAGGTTGCTGTGAGCCGTGTGACGCCACGGCACTCTACCCGAGGGCGGTACAGTGAGACTCTGTCTCTACAAAAAAAAAAAAAGAAATATACTTTTGTCTTCAGTTACTACATAAAAGCTCTCTCCCTACCTGAGAAGCTGTGGATCCTTAAACATTGCAGTAGTCTCCCCTTATCTGCAGTTTTGCTTCTCATGGTTTTAGTTACCTGCAGGCAAACATGGTCCCAAAATATTAGATGGAAAATTCCAGAAATAAACAATGTACAAGTTTTGAATTATGCACTGTTCTGAATATTGTGAGGCATTCTCTTGCCCGTCTGCTCCATCCCTCCTGGACCATGAATCATTATTACAGCAGATCATGTTGCAGACTTTAGACACGGCCGCTAGTCAGGACTGCAGGAGCACTCTCTGTGATTAGATCGACTGTCGCAGCATCTCATCATGTAGACATTTTATATCATGTCGTCATGAACAGAAGGATGAACACAATATAATAAGATATTTTGAGAGAGAAAGAATGAGACTGAATTTATATAACTTTTATTATAGTGTGTTGTTATAATTCTGTTTTATTATTAGTTATTGTTGTTAATCTCTTATTGTGTCCAATTTATAAATTAAACTCTATCATAGGTGTATATGTATAGGCAGAAACATAGAATATACAGTGTTTGGTACCATCTGTGGTTTCAGGTATCCACTGATGGTCTTGAAACATGTCCCTCATGGATGAGGGGGAATGACCATATTTTTTAACACTATGAGAATACATTCTCTAGAGTTAATTATTATTTTCTTTAAAACTGTTTCTTTTCTTGCTGTAATTCATTCATTTGATAAAATAATATTAACCACATGCCTACAGTGTATCATATCTGGCAATGGGCCCCTCAGTGCTGTGGATTCAGTGAGTTACCGCCTCTGTGTTATGCTCCAGATGGTGTGTCTAGTGGGAGGTTAACAAGTTGTTTTGCTGTGAGCAAAAAGTACAGGTTTTAATGACAGTGAACAATAATAAGACATCTAAACAGAGTAAGAGGGACAACAGAGATCTGCTCTCCTGAAGAAATGGAGAATTCCACTGAATTTGGTCGCAAATTCATCTGCAACCCAAAGGGTGATGGGAAGACAGTAAGAGGTCAATCTGTGGGTTTCTGCTGTCCCCACCAGCCCCTGTAATCATTGATCGCCTGGTGTACCTAGAATTCAAGAAAATAAATTCCAGTTTCAACACACAGGGAAGCTTTTCAAGAAGTTACTTGTATTCACGAATACTCTTCAGGTGAGGATAGCCAATAGCTGTGTAGACATTTTTGTTTGGAATTTGCAAGGTATTTCTTAAGGAAAATATTTGTAGATGCGAGAAAATTACGGCACTATAGGACCCATGCTTTTCAATTCTCCGGGTCCTCCCTCCCCCACTCATTTCCATGAGTGTTAAGTGTGTTTCCAGAACACCTGATATTGTGTGACACCAAGGCTGGCCTTGTGCAAAGTGAAGGGTGTGAATTTGGCTCTGGGCCCCAGGAGCTCACAGAAATATGGGGTTGGGGGAGGTGAGTCATGCAGAGAATACATAACACATTAAAAGTTTTTAAAAATTGTTTTAATTTTGGACTGGATAACAGATGCCAGCATATGATTAGATTGAGGCTAGGCCAATTTTATTAGAAAAGCAGGAGGAAAAACACATTTGTTGCAGAGAAGGGAAACAATGTTAGGGAACCCCACATCTAGATGGGGCAGGCTGAGGGGAATTTGCTCCTTTGATCACTGTGGGAATCTTCTGAAACCTTTCTCTCGACATTTGCATAGACCTGAGAAGAATTTGTAGGCAACCGCTGAAAGCAGGCATCTGCCCCAAGACTTCTTAATGATCCCAGTTGCCGCTGGGATGTTTTTAGGACATTCTACACACTTTGGTTCTCTCTGAATGAAGCATTCACGTTGCCATTCAACACGTCGGGTTTGGTGTGCATTCTAAGTCAAACTATACAAGAAGCTATTTGTGGCGTTCAGCAGCTGCAGAAAGAAGAGGCCCTTGGGGGTGGGGTGGGGGAAGAGGGTGTTAAACACAATTTAAGTGAAGCTAGAAAGTTCAGAATATAGAGTTATCTTATTGAAGAGGGGTTATCATTGCGTAGATGAAGCGGAAGGGTTCTGAGCACAGAAGTGAATTTTATTCTATTTTAACATGGGCCACCCTGCTGGACCAAGTTCCCCATAGATACTCTGCAATTTATCTTGATAATGAATGTAATATATTGTCTGGAGTCTGTGGCTGATTCCTGTATCCCATGGGGTGCAGTTGGTGAGTATTTCTCTTCGGAAAGCGATTTGTAATAAGATAATTAAATTCCAGTCAGATTAAAAATGAATGTGGAAGAGTGCAGGTATTTTAAAAACTGCCTTCAATGGCCTAAACACATAACTAATTAAATATGGTTTGCTAATGAAAATGGATTGTGGCAGCTTCATTTAAACTTGTTTTATCATGCAATGATTTATAAAGATTATAGCCCTCAAAGAGATGGGTATTTCAGATAAGGTGATAAAGTGGGTGATCTGGGTCTTTGGGGAGCTGCTAAACAGTTTTAGAAAGGTTCAGAAAAACTGTTTGGCATCATAAGACTGTATCTCTTTCATTTTCTCTTTAAATATCTTAACTTTTCTTTTTATCCTGGTTCAGGAAGACATTGATTGCTTATGTTTTTGTTGTTGGTCAAATTTGTATAGTGATTTTGACCCACTTCATCTTTTTTTCTGTGGTAAAAAACAAGTAGACCAAATTATGAAATATCTATCCCCGTCTTTACAATCCTAAGTTTCCTAATTTTGGCTACAGGTTAAAAATATTGTTTGATATACGAGGAAGACGGCTGATCTTAATCCTCTTAATATTATTTTATTTTTCTGAGATGCAAAGAATTCTTTTGTTGTATTTTCTGCTTTCTGTTTTGAGACTCCCTGATGCTGGTGGGGAAGAGTTAGGCCTGTCACTTTTACAAAGTCTGTAGCCATTATTTATTAGCATTATTGTTTTGATTACCATTTGATTTTTCTCAAATTTTATGTGGGTCTAATTATGCAGACTCTGCAATCAACATGCCTCCCTCCCCTTCCAGCTGTGTCCTAATTGCATTGCCCTCTAGTAACAGGGAATGCCAGCCAGCCTGGGGGTGCATCTGTGGTGTTGATCCAGAAATTTACAAATTCTGAAATCTTGGCTTGAGAAATATTAGGTTGCTAGAATTTAGAGATACTGAACAATGTATCTTTATATAATAATCTGTGTTTTTATTCTTGCTGTTTATCAAAAATTGTTTTGTCTTTCTGAATTGAAAAGAAAAATCAGTGAAAGAATATGAAAAATTGAATTTAGAGGAAGTTTTTTTATTTACATAAAAAGTCTTTGACTGGCTTACTTTAATGAAAGTTTTGTACTTTCTAGATAAATTCCAAATGTCATTTTATGTCAAGCTTTCTTTGCCTTTATGTTTCTTCTCCAGCCTAGTTACAAAACCTTGGTAGCCCTCCTGCTTCATAAGGAACTTTGGTTTTCCTGTTTAAAAGAATTTTGTTGTGTTTTCAGTAGTTTAGGACAATACAAATTTTTTTTGGAAAAAAACCCCAGCACTAATCAAATAAAATATTATACTCATATAATAAACCCTTACCATTACTAGAAAACCATATACAGTTGGAGGCTTTCAACTATAGGTATTGCTGTTACTTCAACAGCCAACCAAAGTGGTCTCTCTTAATTTGCCTTATTTTCATTTTGCATGTGAACCAGCTGTCCTCTCAGCAAAAGTACTGGGCATACCAGCTTATTAACTGTAGCATTGATTCTCATTGTGAAACAATATAAGAAATCATTAGCAACATGAGAAAAGAAAACTGAACAGCCATTTAAATCTTCAGAACCCAAATTCACAGGGATAGTTCCATTGCTTAGTAAATAATGAGCTCTGATTGTCATTTTTCTCTAAATATTTATACTTATTGATCATTAATTGGGAAAAAATTAGGCAACGATAAATGCAATTTGCCTTCAGTCATTTTAAATTAATTATGTTTTGTATTCTTGGTTAGTGTGATTTCAGGGTCATCTTCTTTCCAAATGAAAATAATTTTTTTTTTGTTGTTGTTGTTGTTGATTCCTTTGTTGTAAGGTTTTACCTTTTGGTTATAAATCAATGTGGATTTTGTCTCAATTAAATATTGCTGCCTTGTTATTGTTTCAGAAATGTTTTGTATAACTTCTTAGTCCGAGCTTGGTTGCAGATACCATGTAGCTTATGAATATTCGCACATCTTTTTGGTGGCATAATATCAACTTTGTTCAAAGAGAGGTTCAAAGGGGTGCAAAGCTTCTAAAATATGGTCTTTCTGAGGTAGAAGAAAACAAGGATACTCTTTTGAGATGTGACCCCAAATGAAAGCATGCTAACTAAGCCAGAAGACTTTCTCAGATCTTCTGTAAGTGACAGCAGGGGCACTCCTGTTCATGTGGTCAGTGTCTCATTGAGTGTCATGGTGTCTCCTGTAGGTGGCAGCCTTCTACTTTGTCAGTTTCCCCTGGTATTCTTTATTCGAAAGTCTTTTTTTTTCTTTTTGTAGAGACAGAGTCTCACTGTACCGCCCTCAGTAGAGTGCCGTGGCGTCACACAGCTCACAGCAACCTCTAACTCTTGGGCTTAAGCGATTCTCTTGCCTCAGCCTCCCGAGCAGCTGGGACTACAGGCGCCCGCCACAACGCCCGGCTATTTTTTTGTTGCAGTTCGGTGGGTTTGAACCCACCACCCTCAGCATATGGCCAGTGCCCCACTCACTGAGCCATAGGTGCCGCTCATATTAGAAAGTCTTTACTCATTTTTTTTTTTTCTAAGCAGAAAATTCCTCTCAAGTATAGATTCCTTATAGGTTTTATAACACCATTAATCAAGCAGGTCCTTGATAATAATCCAATTTTAAAAATACAAGAGGACTCAGAGTATAAAGCACTTTAGCTAATCACAAGACTCTTAAATTAGATCTCCAGGATCACATATTATACTTAGGCTTTTCATTCCAAAATGAGATTTTCTTTTTCTTCCCTGCAGATTTTAGAAGAAAGGTTTCATCAATTTTTCTTCTTTTCATATTTTAAGATTCATTTTTAAAGTCTTTTTTTTAATTTTTATTTTTACATATACATGTGTTAATTAGGTTTCCATTTTTTTGCCTTCACAAAATTAAAAAGACTTAAAATTTAATAACAATAACAATGTTTAAGATAAAGATTAGAAACAAAAACCTTGTAAAGAACAAAGGAACATAAATACGTTCAGAAAAGCAATCAGATAATTGCTTCATCGAAATATTGAGCAATAATAATTTTAAAGTTATTTTTATTGTAGGAGTATATACTTAAATGTAAGCAGCATAGAAAATATATTTTAATTTCCAATAAAACTTATTCTGTTCTATAAGATGTGCTAGACCCTTTACATTCATTCAGAAAAGTGTTCCGAATGGCTGAATCGGGAAAGGTGAAGTGAGTTAACTTTGCAGTTGAACTCACCGGTATTTGTCTCTGCTCAGATGCATTATTTCTCTCCTGAAACAGCAGTTATTTGCCTAAGATAGCCTTAAAGAATGAATTAGATGAATCAGTACTACTTGGGTGGTAGAATTAGGGCTATACAATGTGCCATGAAAACTAATTGGGGTAAAATGAAATTATGCTCTTTCTCCAAGACAGACAGTTCACTTTTGGGAAAGTTATTCTTGATATCAAATGACACATTTTTGAAATAAAGACTTACTAAAGCCCTGTCAAGGAATACTTCTTTATAATGGTTAGTATTTGTATTATAACTTGAGAAATGAGTAGAGGCATGTCAAGCGACAAGCAAGTCAGGGATCTAGTCACCTCGGTAGATTAATGCCGCGGGCAAAAGCGGAAAGGCAGAAATGAGACAGGATGGTCGGACTGCCCATCTCCCCAGCCCTTGCTCCGTGAAGGCAGCAGGTGGCATTGTGTATTGAAAAGTGTATCACAAGATGCAGAATTAGCTCAGATGATGGGTCGCTGTGTGATCTACTGCAGGCCACTTACTTGTCAAATAAAGGGAGTGGATTAAATGCTCCTTATGCTTGTTCAGCTCTAACTGGGAACTTATAAAATCTCCCTTTTTTGACTTGCTTGCCTTGTATATTGGTATTCACCATTAATTCCAAGCTAAGGGCCTGTCCCCTCCACAGAACTCTGCCACTGTCTGTCTTCCCTCACTCTCACCATCTCGGGGCAGTCGCTGGATGGCCCCAACCCTGCACTGGGGAGACTGTGTACCTTTCATCCTGTGGGCATGGCTGCACTTTCAATGCTGTGTCAGCAGGGCTGCTTTGTTTCAGACTTTTGATTTGGGTTTCTTTTTTTCATAGCATGTTTTCTGTCTGCCTCGCCTTTCATTTGTTCAACATTTGTCACATGAATATTGTGGCTTGACTAAACTAGTCACAGTGATAGCAGACGTTTTGAAATTGGCCGAGCAGATGGTAGCAATGGTATTGGATTAAATTATTAACTAGGATCCACAGCAGAAGCCTTTGGCATCAACACATGCAGAAGGAAGAGTGTTTCCTAGCTTCAAAATTAACTGGCAAAGTGGATACCAGATCAGGTTTCTTCTAAAGAATTGATACATTATCGTCTATTAAGGTTTCCCTTTGGGCACCCAACCGTTTCACCCCCACCCCATATTGATGAAGAGATTTCCATTTGTCTTTTTTTCAATATGCCATATGATTCATCATTAATGATTAATTTAGAAGCAGAAAAAAGGATCATTGTACCAATGAAATTCTAGAATATTGGTGATTTTTAATGTACTTCTGTAATACAACATGATTCATGGGACAGTTTAAATAATTCTTGAATAACTGTTATCAGATGCATATTTTCATTGCATGGATAGCATCTCTGTGACATTACCTTTTAAACATATGTATCTTTACCTCATTATGTAACTGTAAAAATTGAATTCACAGGGATCAGTCATATCCATGTATATTCAAATCTTACCACTTGTCTAAAAAAGGCTTTATGGTTGACTTATCCAAAGCTAGCATCCTGTTCAGGATGGTGTATCGGGTTGTAATGTTCCTTCAATCTCTTCTAATTTGGCACATTCCCATTATTATTCTTATAATACTTATTTAATCCTGATTTATTGGGGAAGCCAGAACAGCATAATGTCTCACTTTAAATTAGACTGATTGCTTTCTATTTTTCCTCTAGCTCTTTTATTTCCTGTAAACTGGGAAAATTTAACTTGTCAAAAATGGTTAAATTTACATAGGAGGTATGGCGGGGTGCCTTGTACCTGTAGCCTTAGCACTCTGGGAGGCTGAGGTGGAAGGATTGCTTGAGCTCAGAAGTTGGAGACCAGCCTGAGCAAGAGTGAGACCTCGCCTCTATTAAAAATAGAAATACTAGGCTCTGCCCCTGTAGCTCAAGCGGCTAAGGCGCCAGCCACATACACCAGAGCTGGTGGGTTCAAATCCAGCCTGGGCCTGCCAAACAACAATGACAACTACAACCCCCCCCCCAAAAAAAATAGCCAGGCATTGTGGTGAGTGCCTATAGTCCCAGCTACTTGGGGGGCTGAGGCAAGAGAATCGCTGAAGCCCAGGAGTTGGAGGTTGCTGTGATCTGTGATACCACGGCATTCTACCCAGGGCAACAGCTTGAGGCTCTGTCTCAAAAAAAAAAAAAAAAAAAAAAAACCAGTTGGTGCACACCTGTAGTCCCAGCTACAGGAGAGGGTAAGGCAAGAGGCTTGCTTAAGCCAGAGAGTTTGAGGTTGCTATGAGCTATAATGATACCACGTGACTCTACCCAGGGTGACAGAGTGGGGCTCAGTCTAAAATAAATAAATAAAATGCATGCATGCTTATATTTGGTATTTTGTTACATCAGCAGGGACAGAAAATCAGTTGCCTGCCATAAGTATCTGCGGAGGTAAGGGAGGTCACTGCTGCCCCTTCCAGTGTATGGTGGCTCTAATATTCCTCCCACATGGCAGTTCTTCAGTAATGACTTACACATGACAAGTAAATCAAAGAAAGGTAGAAGGTTTAAATACCTAAGATCTTAGAATACTAGAAGATGGATAGTAGTAATTTGTAAGAAAAATGCTTGTCGCAAAAAAAATAAGAGATTGGTATACTAAACTCACAACCAACCAATTCATCTTTTGGTTATTTCTAATCAATTAAATGCCAAACAGCAGGAGCCTTTAGTTTGTTTTGAACGATAACAGTATTTTTGTCTGTGGTGTCAAATTTTTAAAGTATTTTTTAATATCATAAATTACAACTGTATTAACAGATAACTTTTACTGTAGATTTTTAAAAATTCCTTTCATCAAGCCAGGCATGGTTACTCACAGCTGTAATTCTAGCACTCTGGGAGCCTTGGTGGGAGGATCCTTTGAGCTCAGGAGTTCGAGACCAGCCTGAGCAAAAGTGAGACCCTGCCTCTACTAAAAACAGAAAAAAAAGAAAATTAGCTGGGTATGGTGGCAGGCATCTGTAGTCCCAGCTACTTGAAAGGCTGAGGCAGGAGGATCACTTGAACCCAAAAGTTTGAGGTTGCTGCCAGCTAGGCTGATAGGCCATGGCACTATAGACTGGGCAATAGAGTGAGGCTTTGTCTCAAAAGAAAAAAAAAAAGAAAAAGAAAGAAGAATTACAGACTGTACATAATTGCTCCCAACGTGAAAATGTTCATAAAAACATGAAACAATTAAGTCTTACCTCCAAAAGTTAAAGTCTTGAGAAGATTTTGTTCCTTAATAAACAGGATAGGTCTAAGCTATCTATAAGTTTATTACTAAAGCATTTTTTTATGAATGTTTATTAAGTAGATAATTTTTAGAATTTCTAAAATCCTGTACTACTAAGGGTATTGTACATTTTATTGGCCCAGAAGGCGTGGGTTGTACTTTGCTGTGAGGTTCCCGTGTTACCATGAGTCTGAAAGGCATAAGAATGAGCATGTCTGTGGATTTCAAAATTATAGTTCTGTTGTTTTAAACTTGTGTAACGATGAGTACATCTAAATTAATTTAGTCATGTGTAGTGTTTCGCTTTAGATGTTAAGCTTTATTTTAGAAAATGGTGTAAAATAATTACAATCAGTAAAAACTCTATTTATAGATAAGTTGGGGCTGAGAAATTTTCTATTTGAACAGGTAAAATGCCCCTGAGAAGTACTTCTGATGATCATTTAGTACATGGCCCTGACCAGACTCTGTTCTGCTGATTTTTCTTTCCCTTTCCTCCTCTTTAATTTGGAAGAACAGTGATTTTATTGATTATGTATTTCACTTCCAATTGCTCAAGGATTCAAAATTTATTGGCACCTATAGCTCAGATGGCAGGGCACCGGCCACACACACCTAGGGTGGTGGGTTCGAACCTGGCCTGGGCCTGCTATGTACCAATGACAACTGCAACCAAAAAAGAGCCAGGCGTTGTGGTGGCTCCTGTAGTCCCAGCTATTTGGGAGGCTGAGGCAAGAGAATCGCTTAAGCCCAAGAGTTTGAGGTTGCTGTGAGCTGTGACGCCACACCACTCTACCCAGGGCCACAACATCAGACTCTGTCTCAAAAGAAAAAAAAAATTGCATGTGTATATTGCATTAAGATATAAACATGCTTCATTTCTGCATATAGCTCCTGTGTACAACATTTGAAAATATTCTGTTTGAACCAATATTGCTTAACAATGTTTGTGACACGTTTTGGATTCAAAATCAAGACTTTTAGTGACCTAACCGCATTTAGTGTACTGAGGAGGGCCTGTAGTTTTGTATCAGTGGGAAGCTGGGGAGAAGGGGGATGGACAAGGCTGTATCCCTGAATTCTGGAGCCTTAGCTCTGCTCTTAAGAAGCTTTTAGGTTTAAAGATATAATCTTTGTCCCTCATAAAAGTAATGAGGGTGTATTTTAAGGTTGTACTGAAGATAAAAGCATGGGTGATGACAGAGTCATTTATTAAATGACTGGGTTTAATTTTCTAAACTTCGTACGTCAGATGTATTTAGTTCCTGAAGTGTATCATAGAATCTCACATGCTGGCTGATAAAATGAAGGAGTTCTATCTAGAAAGAGAACCCTAGATGAGAATGAATTCTGATCTTCTCAACTTTTGTGTGGATTATAGCACCATTTCCCCAACCTGTCCCTGTCCCTAGCCCCTTTGCTTTCCATTTAGCACCCAGGATCTGTTAATACGCAACACTACCTTTTCTCTTCCCCTAAGCAGCCTGAGGTGATCTGTGAAAATGGTTCGCTATTCACTTGACCCAGAAAACCCCACAAAGTCATGCAAGTCAAGAGGCTCAAATCTTTGTGTTCACTTTAAGAACACACGTGAAACTGCCCAGGCCATCAAGGGTATGCATATACGAAAAGCCACCAAGTATCTGAAGGATGTCACCTTAAAGAAACAATGTATACCATTCCGACCTTATAATGGTGGAGTTGGTAGGTGTGCCCAGGCCAAACAGTGGGGCTGGACACAGGGTCGGTGGCCCAAAAAGAGTGCTGAATTTTTGCTGCATATGCTTAAAAATGCAGAGAGTAATGCTGAACTTAAGGGTTTAGATGTAGATTCTCTGGTCATTGAGCATATCCAAGTGAACAAAGCACCCAAGATGCGTCGCCGAACTTACAGAGCTCATGGTCGCATTAACCCATACATGAGCTCCCCCTGCCACATTGAGATGATCCTTACTGAAAAGGAACAGATTGTTCCCAAACCAGAAGAAGAGGTAGCACAGAAGAAAAAGATATCCCAGAAGAAACTGAAGAAACAAAAACTTATGGCACGGGAATAGATGGCAACATAAAATAAATGCAAATAACAGTAAAAAAAAAAATATGCAACACTAGCCCTGTAGATTTCCTTCTTACACTCTGAAGGGCGTTTCTGTGCCCTCTACCTACAACCCACCCCCTGTGACCAGCAGGGCCCTGCAGGCCGCTCCACCCCACTCTGCAGGACCTTCACTTGCCTTGACCTACGAGTCCCCCCTTCTCCTGTAATCTCTAACAGTCTCTAACAGCTGGTCCTCTTCTAAATGAGGGAGACAGGCTTTACCATTTTTCCCAGTAACTTCGTGGTTCATGGTCATGTCCCTCCGTCTAGTCTTAGTCATTATTTTTCTCAGTTTGGGTGCGTCTCCCCTCCCCTCATGGTTAACACTCAATATAAATCGTGGAATGATTGAACATAAATGTATGGTTAAAACTTTAAGGATATGTATTACTTTAGGTAACTTTCCTCTGTCTCTTTACTAGTGTGTGTCTACTTCAGATACTTACTCCTGGGAAGTAATCACGTAACTGTAGAAGTGATCAGATGATTCCTGGAAGAAAATTTAAAATGTTGATTAGAATTATGATTTCATTTCAATGAAAGATTAAGCAGAAGACTTGTGACTATGAATAAGGATACAAATATTACACAATGGTGGGAGTAATAGACTTTCAAAGGCCTGGGCTGGGACAAGCCACCGGGATTATTCAAGTGATGTCCCAATGTATTTTTCTCTGTAGTATTTGACAGTATTGTTGGAGAACAATGATTTGCTCTTAAATATTTTTATTATTTATGTATCTTAATGAGGACTCTCAGTGAGATAACTTGAATGAACTAACTAAAGATGTTGTTTCAAAAGTTGTTAAGTGCTAATGAGAGAGGAAGCAGGAAACCTAGATTGTTTGAACTCTGGTTTTCATTACCTTTTAAATCTCTGTTTTCTCATTTTTCACTGGGGATTAAATTCACCTGTCTGGTTCATCGAAAAAAATAACTCTCACCCTAATAAAGTAAGAAAATTCCTGAGAAGCAATTTGGGTGGGGCAGATTGCCCTAAATTAGGTATGTTGAACTTGAGATAATGTGAAATTTGTGTAGACATTAGCAAATGCAACTGATGCACAGGTGAATGGTAGTAGAAATCAAGATCGAACAGGGTGTTTAAAGGTAGTAGCTTGAGCCATGAGCCTGCAGTCTTTTTCTCTAAAGGTTCATATGGTAAATACTTTCAGATTTGAGGGCCACTTGGTCTTATAATAGTCATAGCTATTCAACTCTGCTGTATAGCCCAAGAGCAGCCTTAGACAATATTTAAAGAGATGAATGTGATAGTGTTCCATTACAACTTTATTATTAGACACTGAAATTTGAATTTTGTATAATTTTCACATGTTATGAAATACTCTTCTTCTTCTTCTTCTTTTTTTTTTTTTTTTTTCAGTTTTTGGCCAGGGCTGGGCTTGAACCTGCCACCTCCGGCATGTGGGGCCAGCACCCTACTCCTTTGAGCCGCAGGCACCGCCCTACTCTTCTTCTTTGTTTTTCAGCCATTTAAAATGGCTGGCTAGATTTGGCATAAGGGTGTTTGCTGACTTCACTTTATACCAACAAAATCATTCACGTTCAAGGGGGAATAAGTAGCACAGGACTGAGGTTTAAGGATTAGATTTTTTTTTTTTTTTTTTTGAGACAGAATCTTACTATGTTGTCCTCGATAGAGGACCGTGGCATCACAACTTACAGCAACCTCAAATTCTTGGGCTTAAGCAATTCTCTTGCTTTAGCCTCCCAAGTGGCTGGGACTACAGGCACCGGCCACAATGCCCAGCTATTTTTTGTTGCATTTGTCATTGTTGTTTAGTTGGCCCGGTTCAGGTTCAAACTTGCCACCCTTGGTGTATGTGGCTGGCACTGTAACCACTGTGTTATTGGCACTGAGTCTAGGGATTAGATTTTTTTTTTTTTGTAGAGACAGAGTTTCACTTTATGGCCCTCAGTAGAGTGCCATGGCCTCACACAGCTCACAGCAACCTCCAACTCCTGGGCTTAAGCGATTCTCTTGCCTCAGCCTCCCGAGTAGCTGGGACTACAGGCGCCCGCCACAACGCCCGGCTATTTTTTGGTTGCAGTTTGGCCAGGGCCGGGTTTGAACTCGCCACCCTCGGCATATGGGGCTGGCGCCTTACCGACTGAGCCACAGGCGCCGCCCCTAGGGACTAGATTTTTGAAACTTGTTTGGAGTTGTCAGTATCCAGAGAAGGAGCAATCGGATGTAGGAAAGGACGTAGAATGCTATGGTGTCAATGAAGAGTTCAAGCGTGGGTGGTTAGCAGTGTGTGATTAAGAAGATAATTAGAAAGATGAGGAGAAAGAAAAATACCATTGGTACTAGTCAGAAGTCCACTGATGACCACTGAGAACTTTCCAAAAAATTATTAGAATGTCTGGAGATAGAAGCGGTAAACACATGGATGAAAACTGGAAGCAGAGGACTGAGAGCAGTCATTCAGGGAGCTGGCAGGTTAACTCTGAGACAAATAGGAAGACAACTGTGAGGTCTGCAGGGTTGATTCCCTTCCATGGAAGCACTACCCTTTCTTAAGCTTTAGGTGCTTAATAATCTCTTGAGATTTTATTAATCAATTTAACATATGCTTGCCACATACCAGGTACTGTTCTAAGGGCTTAATCAATAATAACTCTTTCAGTTGTCATAAGAACCTTGTGATGGGTGGTGCCTGTGGCTCAAAGGAGTAGGTTGCTGGCCCCATATGCCGGAGGTGGCGGGTTCAAAGCCAGCCCTGGCCAAAAACTGCAAAAAAAAAAAAAAAGAACCTTGTGATGTAAATACCATTCTTACCCGGTTTTACACGTGAGCAAATCCAGGCATAGGGAGGTGACTCTAATAAGAGACCAGTAACATGAAGGGGATGACTTCAGAGTTGGGCTCTCCACTACCAGCTTATGCTTTCAAGTTTTCCATGTCTAGGATAGAAGAACTTTTTTTTTTCTGTTGGTGCTGTTACATGGCTGAAGTTGGAATAGGATGTACCATGGATTTATATCTTTTCTATTGAATATATAGATTGTACGATTCTATTTATTATTTCATTTATATTTTTAGAGACAGAGTCTCATTCTGTCACCCTGTGGGGAGGATTGAGCGTATTTGGGATTTGTTTCCCTGAAAGAACAGTTTCTGTTTTCAACTGGAAGTTGTGCATGGTGACACTTAACCTCAAACACTTGTGGATTGTGAATAGGAGAGTTTCTGCCCAGAACGCCACCTGTCTCTAATGCAGTGAGCAGAGTGAGGTCACTCTTACAGATAAATTTGTTTTCCAAAAGGGGACTTTACCCCTGAGTTTAAGGAAGCTATATAAGCTAACGTACAGTCTCAGTGGTTTCTTATTTACCATATGGCAATTTATTTGCTTTGACGCTATAGGATCAAAGGACACAAATTGGAAATCTGTAATAATATGCCTGGTGATACAGTAATATTTCTATTTTCTTTATGTTTTCATGTGCTTTCGTTATTCAAAAAATAAAATTAAGGGGATAAAAAAATTGAGGAGGAATCATTCCAAAGCTTTCCTTAGACAGAGTCCTTTGTATATATTTTATTCTTTGACTAAGAACCTTTGTTACAAACTTGATGTTTTGAATTAATGGATTATTACATTTTTCCATTCAGTTGTAAGTCTGGCCCAAAGGTATGACATAAGCAGTTGTCTAAATCGTTTTAAAACTGGCCCTGAGTGGAACTGGGGTGAGATGCAAGAAGCATTTTTCTCCTGTTTCTCTTTGTAGTATTTCCTGATCTGTGTTCTTCTTTTTGTTCCTATCCCTTTGTCCTGAAGTATAGCTCTCCAAGGCCCATTTCTGATTTCTCCATTTCTGTTTGTTTTTTCTCAGTACTCTCTGGGCAACAGTATGAGAACTTGGTAACTCCATAAAGTATATTCAAGTTAAAGAGTAACTCAAGCAGTGTTTGTTTGAGACTGTTACAAGGGGAGGATGATTGTGTAACTCTAAAAACTGGATGTTAAAGTGATAACTACATTTAAAATAAAGATTAAAAATGATCAGGATACTTTATCTAATTTCTTATTTGGGATGGGGCAGTTGTATTTTTGGAATTCTCTTAGGATTTTTGTTTGTTTTTGTTTTTTGTTTTTTTGAGAGTTGTGGCAGCTAGAAAGCATGTCAAATCACTCTTTAGAACACGCAATGTTGATTCTCAATCACTGGCAATGAAGGGTGAGAGGACGGGGTGGGGGGGCATTGTAATTTGCACAAAAATGCAACCAAGACATAATTTGCAGCTCCTTGGAGATTGTATTCTGAAGTTTTACTGCTGGTATGTCCTCTGTGGGAGGCAGAGCCTAGGGGTATGGTTGGGAATCAATAGTTTGCCCCCCCCCCCCAATCAATTCAAATCTCCTGCACTCTGAATTCAGAGGCATTGCTCTCAGACTTGTTAGTTCCTGTAAAGATCTGGAAGTTCACAGTGGCCTAGAGAAATGAGGAACATGTCTGTTTCATCTCGACTTCCATAGAGGAAAATCTGCACTATTTTTGTGGACTTCAGATAGGAGAAACTTCTGATCTGTTGGAAAGAAAAGTGAATGAAGGGGCAGGGAAGTAGAAAGCCTGATGTGGCTGTCATGCAAATAAGAACCGTGATTGGCTTTCTCTTTCTTTCTGTGGCACGATGTCACTGGCTGCTCTGAGCCTGAAAGATTAGGTTTCAGTGGGAGTTTTTCAGGTTCAAGGACTGTTAATGGTTTGTAACTACCTGACAATAAGCTCAACCTGGAAGTTAAATCAGCCTGGGCAGGTGTCCGAGGATATGAGACCGGAGGAAGGAAAGTTAGAATCTGGAGCAGAAGGACGCAGCCTGCCACCTGCCTGCTGGACTGAGCTTTTAATGTGATTTAAATTTCTAAGCCCTGTGTAGGCGTCCTGGAAATGGTGGTCTTCATTAACGCAAAGATTAAGTCTTTCATTAAACTTTTTAAGAAGAAAAGTAAGTAGTTGCACGGTACCTGTTGTATGCCTATGTGTCTGTGCGTGTGTGTCCTGTGGGGTGTGTGGGTGTGTCTTCTATGTCCTTCCTCCTTTTGTGGGATGAAATTGGAGTGTGAAACAGCATAACTGGCATGAGTTAAACTCCTTTCTATACCGGCCTGTTTAAATACCTCTGACTTTTGTAACTCAAGGACGACCTTATGTGATCTTAGTAGGTCTTATTTATTTATGGTTCACTTAAGTGAAGTCGCTTTTTTTGTGCTTCGCAAGAGAAGTTCTTTAAAGGAGAGGAAAACCCCTTGTATTTAATTTATATTTCCCTTGTACACAGTGTGTGGCTTTTTGATTCTTTTGGCTAAATGTGTAGCTGAGGTGAGGGAGCCTTTGTGTGGTGCGGCTCATATTTTTGGTGGGGATAATCCCTTAAAACTGCCCTGCACTGTCTGTTACGTACTTACGAGCTCCCGGACAAACTGTCTAGACTGGTGATTGCTGTAAAGCTGTTGCAGAGCTGTTGTGGTGGGGCTTCATTGTGCACTTAGCATTGCTTTAAATTTCCCAATGCAGGGGCTTCTTCATTCTTTTGAAAATATAATTTTTATAACTACGTGGCTTTGCTTATACATAGTAGGCGGTTTATTTTAGTTTAGTTTAACTTTTTGACCAATGACTTAAGCTGGATACACGTGCACCAGTAGGACAGCGGTAAGAGACGCTTTGGAGAAAGCAACAAAGCCTAGCACTCTAGGCTCATTTTCTGCCGCTCCCTTGCTCCAAGGCCATCTTTAGATGGATGGATTAAAATCTTCCCCTCGCAAGAGTGAGGTGCACCCGGGTGTGTGCAACTGCTCTTTTCCTAGCAGCCAGTTGAAAAAGAGGAAAAAGGTTTCAATTTTCAATATTTCTAACTGCGAAGCGCGGTAACTCAATTCTGTAAAATAAATGGACACCAGTATAAAACACTGTATTTTGAACTCTGGATACCCTTTGTGGGACATATGACAAGTTTGGCACCGTGCTGGAGTCTCCGAAACACAAATGAGAGTTAAGTCAGGTCTTTTCGGATTTTGTGTGTTAAGATTGATAGTTACATGCACCACACGAAGCATTTGTTCAACAAGAGAGCATGTGAAATATTATGTGCCTAATTTTTGTCAAACACCACGTGCAGAAAGAACCCAGAGCATTTCTAACTTGATATCTAGTTCTCAATGTTTATTTTCTCATTTACCCATGTTTGGAGAAGGTGGGGATCCTTTAAAAAATGAATTATTCTTTTCAGATTCACAGAATTGTAAAATTTAGTAGTTGTAGAAAAGATGGTATATGGGGCGAAGGGTAACCTGTGGCCCAGATTACCAGGGGAGCTGGGAAAGGCACAGTCCCTCCTCTGTGATGGCTCTGAAGTTTGGGGGTTTTTGGAATAATTTTCACTCCTCCTGCCACCACTGCGCGTTCCATGAGTCATTTTGAGCTAAGAGCTTTACACGTTAATTCGTCTTTATATTAACAGCCCTAATAACAATACTATGAGGCATATTTAGTTAATTTCAAATATGTTCAGATAGAATCACTAGTGCATCCCTTTTCACTTTACTTTGAGAATCTGGGTTGTGATCTGGTTTCCTGGTACACGTTACGTCGTAGAAATGGGTATGCCCAGTGTGAACTCTAAAATGGGTCAGACTCAGGGACCATCTGCCCCTACAGTTCAAGTGTCTTCAGATTTTACAGGGGTTAGATTTGTACCTCAGCACTGGTACTTTCTCTTTTACGTTTCCCGTCTTTCCCATGCCTGGCTTACATGGCAGATACATAGAAAGTATTAAAAAATTGTTGATGAATTTGTTTTAGTGCTGTCTGCTTCATTCAGGCTTCAGTGATGCCTCAACGTGTGTTGTCAGGAAAAATGAAATAAAGAGGTCCCAAGCGTTAGAGGGTGGTTAAAGGAGAATTAATATAGAGATTTATCTTAGTCTCAGGAAACATTTTCCTCTTTCATGTTTTGGTATCTTTTGTGGGGGGAAAACTTAGTTGAATTGGATAGTGTTGGGAAAAGTCAGTCTCATTTGTAATTTTTTAAAAACCGATTTTAATTAAAAGTATCCCTTGAAAGCAAAAAATACAGAAGATTGTAAATGTGTAAAGTTTTATACCACAAATAGATCTCCATGTCAATTAGACATACCATTTAAATACATTAAATCAAACGTTTATGATTAATGTTTTTAAAAATGTAATTGAGTTTATGACAATGGTACTTTTTGAATAAACCATTAGCAGGGAAAAAAATTGTTGTCGATGTCCTGGTAGGAAATTTGTTCCTGTCAGGACGATCTAACATTTACTGCTGTAACGGCGTCATCCAACGCCACTGTGGTGGGATTAAGTAGGAACCGGATGTCTATTAATTTTGCCAGTCCTTTTCTGAGACTGGAGTAGAGGGAGGACCTAAAATGATAGAACGAAATTAACTGAGCAAATCGTTCTATGGAAACGTTGTGTGGAACATGGACAGTCTCAGCTTTTCCTTTACAGACTTATAAAACACTGTGGGCAAAAGCCTGGAGTCTAAGATTAAATCTCCCTCTTTTTTTTTTTTTTTTTGGCCGGGGCTGGGTTTGAACCCGCCACCTCCGGCATATGGGACCAGCACCCTACTCACTGAGCCACAGGCGCCGCCCTAAGATTAAATCTCATTCAGGATTTGCTTCATTTTCCCCTTGCTGGCCCTTACCCATGGTGTTAGGCACTAAAGTGCCACATTGACGTAATAAATTTGGAGCCATCGAAGCTTAATGTAACACTTGAATTTCTTCTTTCTTCCCATAGCGGTTTCCAACCTAGATGAGGAGAGCCGTTGGACAGTCCACTACACTGCCCCATGGCACAAACAGGAGAACGTGTTCCTCCCCGCCACCAGACCCCCCTGCGTTGAGGACCTGCACCGCCAGGCCAAGCTCAACCTCAAATCAGTATTGAGGGGTAAGAGTTTGTTTTCTCAGGTTACTGATTTAGAATTGAAAGTATGTATATAAATCTGATCTCTATCTGTAAAGGAAGACCTATTTATATGGAGTATGTAGTATGCATGTCTTTGTAAGATATCGTAACTACAACCTGATACATGCCTACATGTTCTGGTCTCTGCAGAAACCTGCCTCTTTACAAATATGCAAATCTATTCAAAGATTTCACTTCTGCTTAAAAACACTTCAGCATGTTTAAAACACCAGTGCTAATTTGATCCAAATAAACTCCTGCTGACAGTATGGGACATTTTCCCACTGCCTTTTAAAAACCATTGCAAATATTCAAAGGCAAATTTGTTTTTCTGAACAAATTTGTTCTGTTTAGTTCAAGCTGGCTTGAAAGAAGACTTATATGGAGATCTTGAAGAATTTCTAGATGGTTTGACTATGGGAACTTGTATGGCACCATCGTGGGCTCTTCTGAGCATAGGGCCCATCCGCAGATGGACAAGGTGCACTGTGGTTTGTAGAAAATACAGGAGGAGTTCTTCCTGTACCTCATTTAAAATTCTCAATCTTTACTCAACTTGTTGTGTACCCAAAAGGGCTTCCTGGCTTGGAAGAACAGAGCAAAGTTCTAATTCTCACCAATGCTGCTCCTACCAGATTTTTCTAACATGTAATATTTTGGACATAAGTATATAAAAAAAGTATTTGTTGTTAATCTGAAATTTAATTTAACTGGGCATCCTGATTTTATCTAATGTGGGAGACTTAAATCTGGGAGAAATTCTGTCGTTGACTCAAGGTAAACGTAGCATGAGAACCCCTTTAAATTTCATGGTAATGTTTACTTGTACACCAGTCATTTATTAAGCGATTCATTATCTAACATACTATTACAAGGGTCCCTACGATGAGCAGCTAACATCTATCAAATACGTAATGTCAGGTACTATTCTCAGCCCACTAAATGTACTGCCTCACTTAATCTCACAGTAATCCTACTACTTAGTATTTCTAAGCCCAGATGGCAAAATAGAAATGCAAAGATTAGAAACTTCCCCCAAGAGAGAGGGAAGGGGGGGGGGGGCCTTGGTGTGTCACACCTTCTGGGGGCAAGACATGATTGCAAGAGGGACTTTACCTAACAAATGCAATCAGTGTAACCTGGCTTATTGTACCCTCAATGGATCCCCAACAATAAAAAAAAAAAAGAAAGAAACTTCCCCCAACATCTCCACATTAGTTGGCAGTAGGGCTTTAAACTTGGACAACCCGAAGCTGTAGAGCTGTAGTACTCACCATATTCTTACCTATTACACTGTCCTGCCTTTAACAACTGTTTGTTAGAAATCTATTATTCTGGCAGAAGTGCAGAGTACAAAGCAGGTCCCAGCTCTCAAAGAATTTATGCTTGTGTCTAACATGAAATCACAATATGAAGGATACTTAGGAGACATGCTAAAAATTGCTGTAGGGGAATTTACAAGAGCAGATAATTTCTGTGTGGAATGAGAAGGAACAGCTATCGATAGATTGCACTGTAGATGTCGTATCCGGAACAAAACTATACAAACATTTTAGATCATGGCCCTATTTCTTCTTTGTTTGATCTTTTGTGATGACTGTGTTATCTCCTGTATCTTACATTATCTTCTTGTATCTTATTATAGTCTTTAACTGGGCATCCTGATTTTATCTCATGTGGGCTTTTTAATCTAAATTGTCTTTACTACGTGGTGCATGTATTTTCAGGGTGCAGATCAGGACTTTTATTGGCTGGTGTGGTAGCTCCGGCTTAGCACTCTGGAGGACCAAGGCAGGAGGATTGCTTGAGCTCAGGAGTTCACAACTGGCCTAAGCAAAGCCAGACCCTGTCTCTATTAAAAAAAAAAAAAAAAATTAAACATATGTATATAGACTTTTCTGCTTTTATTTTCTTTTTGTCTTTAGTACATCCCTGAGAGGCTCTGCGCCTGTGGCTCAAGTGGCTAAGGTGCCAGCCACATACACCTGAGCTGGCGGGTTCAAATCCAGCCCGGGCCCGCCAAACAACAATAATGGCTGCAACCAAAAAATAGCCAGGCATTGTGGTGGGCACCTGTAGTCCCAGCTACTTGGGAGGCTGAGGGAGGCTGAGGCAGGAGAATCGCTTGAGCCCAGGAGTTGGAGGTTGCTGTGAGCTGTGATGCCACCGCACTCTACTCAGGGCAAAGTTTGAGGCTCTGTCTCAAAACAAACAAACAAACAAAAAAAACTTAGAGTATATCCCTGAGAAATGTTATCACCATTGGTTTTGTAATTGCTTTAGTGCCCTAAAATGGTTCATCAAAGGGATTTATTTATTTATTTATTTTTTCCATCAAAGGGATTTATTATTAATAAAATGAATAACTTTGGAAAATTCTTGGAGCTCAACTTTTGAAGTCTGGATTTTATAACTCCTTAGATTTTTAGATAAGTAATGAATTTACAAACTGTTTGGGAAAGATGAGATGAGTGAAAGCATTTGAGAATCACTTGTATAAAACTTCATGTACCACTTTCCCTATATCATCTTAGCAATTTAATATTAAAGACAATTTGAGTACAGAATACTTATTGCCTCATTCTCAGTGAAGATTTTTTAAAAATCCAAAAATCTAGTCTCCAACTATGTGGCACTATTAGGGTTTGATGATATATAGGTTATCTAAGTTAATTTAATCCCAACATTTTCTACTTAAAAACAGAGAAAGGTAGCTAATAATTCACAGAAAGTAATACTTTCTACTTACAGGAGAACTTCCGCAGTCGACCACCTCCATAAGTTGACCTATTTTCATAGACCAGACGTACCGCACATGCACTTATCAGTACAGCTGTCCTAGTTCTTTATGTTGACCACCTCCGTGTCTTGACAAGTTTGTCTACAGTCTCTTGGGTGGTCAACTTGCAGAGGTTCAACTGTATTTTGCTACTTCTATTAGAACTATGGTCTTGTCCCTAATTTTAAGGAAAAAACGTCATTTTTTTTTCAAAACGACAAATCAGAAGTTTATTGATGCCAATATATTTCTTTCTTTTTTTTTTTTTATTGTTGGGGATTCATTGAGGGTACAATAAGCCAGGTTACACTGATTGCAATTGTTAGGTAAAGTCCCTCTTGCAATCATGTCTTGCCCTCATAAAGTGTGACACACACCAAGGCCCCACCCACCTCCCTCCTTCCCTCTTTCTGTTTCCCCCCCCATAACCATAATTGTCATTAATTGTCCTCATATCAAAATTGAATACATAGGATTCATGCTTCTCCATTCTTGTGGTGCTTTACTAAGAATAATGTCTTCCACGTCTATCCAGGTTAATACGAAGGATGTAAAGTCTCCATTTTTTTTAATGGCTGAATAGTATTCCATGGTATACATATACCACAGCTTGTTAATCCATTCCTGGGTTGGTGGGCATTTAGGCTGTCTCCACATTTTGATGCCAATATATTTCTAAAGTCAAAATTACAGAAAGAAGAAATGCCATTTTTTAATGTTAAACAGGTTGTTACTTTTTCGTTGTCATTAAATGTTCACTGTATGAATTTTTCTGTCAATTTTTATGGGGAGCTGGCTCTACTCTTGGGAACCATAAAACAAGGAGGGAGTGAAACTTTTTAAGCACCAACATGATACTTGAGGAAATTTCAGATTGGAGTTAGGGATGCTCAACTAGTAAGTAGAAGGCAAACATTCCAAAACCTGAAAAAAATCCAAAATACTTCTTGTTCCAAGGTTTTTGGATAAGGGACTCTCAACTTGTACCTAGATTTTAAAATTGTATTTTGATATTTGGTTCAATAAGACATTTAAGTAGCAAAGAATACTGAATTTTTAAAGATGGATTCCATTATCTTCGAAGGATTCACTCAGTTCGTACTGCATTTGAGGATAATGTTATTCTTTGTATGTCCATAATTGTTTGAATCCTTTATGAACTTCATTGGAAATAGCTGAGACTTTTTATCTCCATATTTTTGGCTTTGCTGAAAAGGCCACCACTTTCAGAAGTAAGGATCTGGAAGGGAGAATCTAGGGATAGGTAGACAAGATCAGTGGCCCAGGTTTTGTTTCTTTATAACCTGTAGACCCTATTTGACAATTATGAACCTAATTAAGGCTGAAATAGAGATGCTATTTTTAAAACTACATCCTCCAAAGCCCAACTTGAGAGAGAGAACAACGTAATTTCTCAGTCTGTTGAACAGGCAGTTTAGTGCCCGTCTCTGTGTACACCCCTGCATGAGTTAGTTCACAGAGCATCTGTTGTTGGTATCAGAAATGTCCTCTAGTCACAGCTCTTTTTTCAAAAAATACATTTTAGCAGGTCAGCTTGCTCTGGGCTCTAGAATTAGGTGGGTGCAGGCAGGGAGAGTGCCAAATTGTCCTGTGTTCATTCACAGCCAGAGGGTGTTATTTATTATATTTGGAAGGAGAGGAGTTGAGGATTCGCAGTGTGAAAAAATGAGAACATTTACCAAGAGACTAAAAAGAATTGTGTGTGTGCACACCAACACGTTCACATTAAAGAGTGGTATAGATTTCCTAAAGTTACAGGCTAGGTTTCCTAGTGGTTCTAGCCAGGTTTCTCTGATAGCTCCTGAGACCAGACTTAATTTGAGGGTGACTGATCTGTGTTTCATCCCGTGAAGCCTCCAGGTTCCCTAGTGGCCTAGACAATTATGTTTGTCTGGGGAGAGGGTGTATGCTTCTCCCTGGACGTAGTGAGGAACCGGGGAGAGGTTGTATGCTTCTCTCTGGATGCGGTGAGGAACCTTGGCTGTCTTATCTATCTGGCTGGGACACATGTGTCCCTGGGATATCACAGATGCCCTCCTTCAGTCTTTGGCTGTAGATTCTCCTCTTGGGGGTCCTGTGGCATTCACAGCACTATCTGGAAGATGTCTTTATAGGTAGGGCCTTGTGGACATGGATTGAGAGCTCTCTTCCCTACCCACCACCTCAGACAGGCTCAAGCTGAATATCTGCTTTGCCTACTTTGTGCTAACCACACTGAGTTCATCTTTTTTTTTCTTTTCTTGTCACTTTAAAAAAAATGACATATGACACAGGCCAGTATATAAAACATATACAACTTAAGAACTAATGACAAAGTGAACGTCTCTGTCATTATCTAGGTCAAAAAATTGAACATGACCTAAGTAAACTCAAGGCTTCCTGAAGTTCATGCTTTCAGGACCCAGTCTGTTTATGATCTCTATGTTCCTGTTTAAGCTCTAAAATGTCAATACTGTTTAAGGGTGATACATGTGAAGTTATTGACACACAGATACACCGACTGCTGAGTGATAAGTTCTAACAATCAGGGTTGTGTAAAATCAAGTTTGTATTGACGTACATATTTTCTAAGCATATACTTGAAAGCAGGCCACTGGGCTGGGTGTTACAGTGCAGTCAAAGGTTGACATCGGTGCTTTCCTCCCAAAGCTTAGAGTTAGCCAGAGAGATAAGGCGTGTGTGTGACTAACTCATGGTCAAGGTTGATGGTAGTGGTATCGAGGAACTTTACCCAGCCCTACCCCTGGGTGTTGTCTTTAAAACATAAACTCATTTAAGGTTATGCCTCTCCCTAGTTAAAAATTCTTTACCGGGTCCCCATCACTGACAGGATAAAACCAAGCTCTTTAGCATGCAAGAGCCTTAGTGAACTGACTAGTTTATTTGACCTCATCTGCAGAATCCCCCTTTCACTCTGGGCATCTCTGCCCTCCAGCCATGGTCTCTGTCTTGTACCTTTAGGGGGAAGGGTAAAGTCCTTCAGTTGGAATGCTGGCCTGTCTTGCCTTCTTTTTTCTCCATGCCTATATCGAGCCATACATTTTCTCTTCTGAAGCAACTCCTGTGTACCTGGCTAGCTCCTATTTCTCCTCTGACAGTCATCCTATGGGGACTAGAACCCCTCAAAGCTTTCCTGGACTCCTCTGGGCAGCATCAGGCAACCTTAACTTTTCATACGTCCCCATGGAACCTTATACCCCTCCATTAAACTGCTTCGGACGTGCTGTGTGATTGCATTTATCTCCCCTCCTAACGGGATACCACGGGAGCGTGACCTTGTCTTTTCACTTGTGTGTCCTCAGCACACAGTCCCGTATGCAGTATGTGGCACTGTAAATACTGTTGCATTTGTGGAGGTCCTGAAAAATGTTTGGAAAGGTCATCTAGAACTCGGGAGAGAGATTGGAATCAAAGCCAGGGAACAACTGGAGAGAATGTGGGATAGATGAGATTAGGGACAGAAAGAGCACAGGGGCAAGGAAGGATAAAGGGGCTGGGAAGGAGCAGTAGGTAAAAGAGCAGCTGGGAAAGGAGGAAGTCACCCAAACTGAGACAGTTGTCATGGTACTTACGATGGAGAGAAAGTCGTCAGAAGCAGGGGCCATTGAATTTGCCATTGGGGACTTAAGATAGAGCAGTTTTAAGAAATCCTTTAAATTAGGAAGTTAGATTTCATGAGATAAGGATTATTTTTATAAGCAGAAAAACAATAAAAGTATTTTTTAAGAAATAAAGATGATGGGAAGTGGCACCT
The DNA here is from genome assembly GCF_027406575.1 of Nycticebus coucang. Taxonomy (NCBI): domain Eukaryota; kingdom Metazoa; phylum Chordata; class Mammalia; order Primates; family Lorisidae; genus Nycticebus; species Nycticebus coucang. The sequence goes on along the minus strand of NC_069784.1, from coordinate 115,276,389 downwards.
GTGGCTCAAAGGAGTAGGGCGCTGGCCCCATGTGCCGGAGGTGGTGGGTTCAAACCCAGCCCCGGCCAAAAACTACAAAAAAAAAGAGATAAAGATGAGTTGGCGCAGGGTGGTGGGTCACACCTGTAACTCTAGCACTTGGGAGGCTGAGGTGAGAAGATTGCTTAAGGTCAGGAGTTTCAGAATGTCTTGAGCAAGAGCAAGACCCCATCTCCACTAAAAACAGAAAAAATTAGCTGGACAAGGTACTAGGTGCCTGTAGCCCCAGCTACTTGGAAGGCTGAGGCAGGAAGATGTCTTGAGCCCAAGAGTTTGAGGTTGCTATGAGCTATGATGATGCCACTGCACTCCAAGCTGGGCAACAGACTCTCTGAAAAACTAAAAGGAGGTTCGGCGCCCATAGCACAGTGGTTGCGGAGCCAGCCACACGCCCGGGCCAGCTAAACAACAATGACAACTGGAGCAACAACAATAACAACAAAAACAGCAGGGCCTTGTGGCGGGCGCCTGTAGTCCCAGCTACTTGGGAGGCTGAGGCAAGAGAATCGCTTCAGCCCAAGAGTTTGAGGTTGCTGTGAGCTGTGATGCCATGGCCCTCTACCCAGGGCGATGTATTGAGACCTGTCCCACCCCACCTCCCCCCCAAAAAAAGAAAAGACAGGTGAATGAGTGAGAATGAGTGATGCCAACAAAAGCAGAGAGGAAAGAGACAGGATTTTGAGACAGTGGCTGGGTAGAGCTAACGTCATTACTTGTTAGAAAAAAACTACAGCCTATTAAAACATGTTTGTAGGCAAAAGGAGCCAACCCGAGTGGAAAGGATTGCAGATGTGAAAAGAGAATGGGAGCCTGTTCCCTGAGAAGGCAGGGGGCAGCGTTGGAGCCTCTGTATTCTGGAGAAGGAAGCAAGAAAGGTTCTTTGAGATGGGGCCCTGCTAGAAATGTGGCCCCACCATGTTGTTAGCTCTCTCTCTCTTTTTTTTTTTTTTAAGACAGAGTCTCACTATATCACCACAGTAGAGTGCTGTGGCATCACAGCTCACAGCAACCTCAAAATCTTAGGCTTAAGTGATCCTCTTGCCTCAGCCTCCCCAGTAGCTGGGACTACAGGTGCCTGCCATTAACGACCTGCTATTTTTTGGTTGTAGTTGTCATTGTTGTTTGGCAGGCCCAGGCTGGATTCGAACCCACCAGCTCTGGTGTATGTGCCCTAGCTACTGAGCCACAGGCACTGAGCCCATGTTGTTAGCTCTTCGGCGAAAAGAGTGATTTTATTTGGTGCCGTCTCAGTTCTTGTGAATTTAAGTAGGTTGACTTTTCAAAGGCAAGTGATAGTGTTATTAAAGTCTTTTAAAAAATATATTGGGCCGGGCACCGTGGTTTGGGTCTATAATCCTAGCACTCTGGGAGGCCGAGGCGGGTAGATTGCCTGAGTTTATGAGTTCAAGACTAGCCTGAGCTGGAGTGAGACCTGGTTTCTAAAAAATAGCCTGGTGTTGTGGTAGGGGCCTGTAGTCCCAAGTTACTCAGGAAGCTGAAGCAAGAGGATCACTTGAGCCCAAGAGTTTGAGGTTGCTGTGAGCCATGATGCCTCAGCATTCTACTGAGGGTGACAAAGTGCAACTCTGTCTCAAAAAAAAAAAAAAAGAAAAGAAAAAATATATCCTTGGCATTTTGTGAGACTCTTCTGGAATTTTTGTCCTGAGGGAAAGTTGCCCAACCTGATAAAACAATGGATTAAGTTCCCTACTGAGAAAAGACAGGAGCAAAGAGCAAAAAATATGGGATTAACAGAATAGAAATTCTATACAAAAGGGGCTGTTTAACTTCTCATGTCAGATTTGAGGGCTCACAGAATTTTCTTTAATACTAACTACTGCTCCAAGTATGGTGGCCCTGAAGGAAATGCTTCCCTTGGTGTAGTTAACCTGGGAGAGGGAGATCAGATGCAAGGGGCAAAGGGAAAATGAAAAATGGTTGCTTTTTCAGAGAATTAAAGAGACATGCTGCCTTTTTTTTTTTTTTTTTAATGGTAAGCAACACACAAAAGATAGACCGGCAAAGACAGTCATTTACATGATCCAGGTCTTAACAAAGCACTAGGGATTGCTTTCACAAAAGGCCTTTTGTTTTGGGTTTTTTTTGTGTCCCGTAGCCAGTCTGCTGTTTCAGCAATTCTATTTTAACTCTCGATAAAGTAGGTAACTTGAGTGGCCTCTGTGTTTCACTCGGTGCAGCATGAAAATGCCACGTTGAAGGCACTGTGGACAGGGTTTGTTATCATCGACAGTATGACTGAAGTCTCTGGTGTTGGTTTAGAATCTTTGTAGGCGATTCCATATTGAGTAACCTTGCTGATGCTCCTCGCCTGCCAGAGATAGGGCTTCTTAATTCTACAGTGAAATGAGATCACATCCAATTTGGCTGCACTCTGATGGGGCTCACCAAGAACTTGCAGACTCTTAGCACACTCATTAATCATGGGCTTCAGAAAGCTTTCACCTTAATTTAAATCAGATTCAGTGCTCCAAGCCTTCTTAAATTCATGTGGGCATGTGAAGAGAAGATATGTTAAAAACTTGTTTTCTGCGATGGTGAATAGCATCTTAATAGTAATTCTTGCCATGGTGTGCTGTGCAAAGAAAAACAAAGCTAACAGTTTATCCAAGAGCTTAAGTTTTACTATTTAATTCCTAGGTTTTGGGGGGAGGTTTTTATTTTGCCTTAGAGGGCCAATGTTAATCAAAATGACTTTTTAAAAAACCTTTCTACATAAAACGAGATTGCCTAAGCCCATTTTTTAGGGTGTTTAAGGTCACTGAGATGTTGGTGTCCCACACTGACATTAAATGGGAAAGACTGTGTTGGGGCGGTGGTTCTATACCAGTGTGTGTTAATACATTAGGCAGCAAATTGGTTCCTAGTGTGACCCTTGAGCTGATGACCACAATCAGTAGTGATGCTCCCTTTCTGGTTTTCCACCTTCCTCATCCTGATCGTTTTGTTTTGCCAAATAACTACGTAGATTGAAATAAGAAGTTATTTGGAATTATGCTAAAATAACTTTTTAGGTAGTCTGCCTGTCATTCATTTTTCTTTTCCCACTGCTAAGATACCCATCCGCTCATTTCAAAGGTGGCATTCTGTCGCCATCTCTCTTCCCTCTTATTCCTCCCTTAAACTTGTCTGGGAGATTTCTCTGAAAGTGGCATCTGTTCTGCCTGGCTTTGGGAGTTACTCATCATTCCATCAGCTTTTTAGTTTTGGATTTGGTCCGTTTTCCTGAAATTCTACTGGGACTAAATTTTGTTAGAGAGATAATAACCCTGATCAAGCACCAAGCATCATCTTCCCTGTCTCATCCTGTCCCACCCACTCTTCCCCTATCCTCTTATTTCTTAAATATGAGTGTGGATGGGAGACGGGGACTACTTAATGGGAGGGCATTAAATTCTGTACTGATGCTGGTCCCAGCCCATCCCGCACAAATTATGCTTAATAAACCCCAAAGACATGGACTACCATAAAGATAGGCAGGCCTTATGCCTTGGGTTAAGTCAGGTGTGGCTAAGGATAACATCTACCTAGGTGAGGGATGGGGCCAGCACCTCTATCACGTAATTACAGTACTCTTTTAAGCACTCTGCTGTGCGAATACAGATCAGTCATTCATTTAATGAACTCACTGAGCAAGCTGCCAGCCACTCACACTAAGCCAGGTCATGTAGGGTCCAGAAACCCTTTGGGGGACTTTGGCACGAGAAGCCATTGGAGAGATTTGTACTCAGGAGTGATATAATCTGACTTATTTTGAAGTGGATCAATCTGGTTCCATGTTAAAAGTTCACAGTGAGAAGGAAATGAGAGGATTGGGGAAAAGGCCTTCTTAAATTAATTTGGGCATTGAAGAGAAGAAATGTTAAAAACTGGTTTTCTGTGGATTGTACGTGACATAAAAGAAACAGATCAACCCTCTTTCCTCTTTGGCCTTTTTGTTATTTGTTATAAGGAATGTGTAGAAAGCCTCCAAATATCAAAGTTCTGTTGCCCTCTTCCGGAGTCTCACCCATACACACCTCCTTGAAGCAGAGAAGACTTCTCTTTTACCTTCACCTCCACCCAGATGGGTAGCGTTTAGACCCCTTTTAGTTTTGTTTCTGCTTCTCCGCAGGTCATTTACCTTACTCGGAAACAATTTTCTCATAGTGTGGCAGGATGGCCAGCAGTATCAGCATTGATTTAGGGACTTGTTAGAAATGCAGGCTCTTGGCCAGGGGTGGTGGCTCATGCCTATAATCCCAGCACTCTGGGAGGCCGAGGTGGGTGGATTGCTTGAGCTCACATGTTCGAGATCAGCCTGAGCAAGAGTAAGACCTCATCTCTACTAAAAATTGGAAAACTGAGGCAAGAGGATTGCTTGACCCCAAGAGTTAGAGGTTACTGTGATCTACCCAGGGTGACAGCTTGAGACTGTCTCAAATAAATAAATGCAGATTCTTGGGCCCCACTCAGACCTACTGACTCAGACATGGGTGTGGACCTGGCAAAGTGTTTAACAAGCCCACCAGGGGATTCTCACACACCTTAATTTGGAAAACCACCGCTCTGTAAATTGGCATGTGAACATGTTTAATCAGGCAGCTGAATTATAAGTACCTTGAAGGCTGGAACTAATCCTTCAGCCTACTGTTCATAACATGCTGGTATTCGAGCACACAGCTACCATTTTCTTTTTTTTTTTTTTTGTAGAGACAGAGTCTCACTTTATGGCCCTCGGTAGAGTGCCATGGCCTCACACAGCTCACAGCAACCTCCAACTCCTGGGCTTAAGCGATTCTCTTGCCTCAGCCTCCCGAGTAGCTGGGACTGCAGGCGCCCGCCACAATGCCCGGCTATTTTTTTGGTTGCAGTTTGGCCAGGGCGGGGTTTGAACCCTCCACCCTCGGTATATGGGGCCGGCGCCTTACGACTGAGCCACAGGCACCGCCCCACAGCTACCATTTTCAGAGTTTGAGCTCTTAACTGTTGTCTGTCCCCTCGCTGTCTGGTGGATAACAGCAGGTGACTCAAGAAACTGGGTTCTGATGTCCCTGCCTGTTCATTCTGTGTTCTCTACAAGTTATCACTACCTAAAAAGTATTCAGAGATTTAGAAAGAAAGGCCTGGTCAAAGTACCTGGCAGGAGAATCATAAAACCTGTAGTTTGGAAAGAAAACATAATTGTCACCAGGGTGACTTCCCTTTTTCCAACTTTCTGCCGTAGTAAAAGTCTGGATAACTTTTGTCCCCCTTCTTAAGGCAAAGTGAGACTCATTCCCTTCAGAAACGTCCCTTTTCCTTGACATCAGGTTGGTAGTTGACATATTTTCTGATTGTCCCTCTCTTTCTTATTTCACCTGAAGTTAAAGCAAATTGCACTCTGAAACCTTTCGTCTTTATATGTGCCATTAAGAGATGAGATATTTACTTCTCCAACCTTTAAAATGGCTTGGGCTTAATCATCAAAGCCATATAATTTATCTTATCGTCTCCTGTTTTATGTTGCTTTGAATGCTAAGTGTCACTGAAGTGATGATTGGCCAAGACAAGATCTTGTGGACTCAAATATGCATTTATTAGGAGATAAATTTGAGTTTAATACTTGATATGTAAAAACATGCTTTTATGCCATTCCAATATAACTATGTAACAACTCTTAAGAAAGGAGGAAAGGGGCAAAAGAATGAATCATTAGTCTAATAATAAACCAAATGACATAATTTTTGAAACCTCTCATTTTAAATTGCTGTCAAATTATCTAGGGATCTATTGCAAAGATCCATGTGAAATCCATGTCTTGAAGATTTAACACAGCTTTTCAACTCCCTTGATATGCTACAAATAACTGAGTAACTTAAATATTTGAACATTTACAGTCTCTTAATGTTCTAGCTTGTTTATTCTTGAAGAAAAATTAAATAAATTGAAATTCAACTGCTTTGAAGAATATATTCAAACATATTTGTGGAAAATGTATTGTACATGAGTGACAAAGCAGAATCTGAAGTATAGCGTCAGCATGGTCTCTTTCTCTCTTCCAGTATTACCAAACCAAATAAACTAACAAAGTGGCAGGTAAATTCCTTCTATTTTTAAATGCATTTTGGTTTGATTTTCATTAAGGAAACAAGTTCTCTAATGTTTACAAAATGTAATATTTACGAGTGAAGTCAGTTTTTCCTACGTGCTTGCTTAAAACCTCAAACTGGACTTTTTAGCTGTTTTAATATCTACTACAGCTTTGGACTGGAATTGATTTTCTTCTATAAACATGAATGTTTGTAGTCTTATGTATTCTTAGGCCTCCTGAACTGAGACAGAGATATATAATAGAACTGGCCTTTTACCCGGGTGTTAATAACCGGGATAGAAGTATAGAAACCTGGATCTACCAGAAACTTTACAAATGGGTTTCCTATGGCTTGGTGCCCGTAGCTCAGTGGTTAGGGTGCTGGCCACATGCACCGGGGCTGGTGGGTTTGAACCTGGTCAGGGCCTGCTAAACAACAATGACAACAACAACAAAAAAATAGCTGGGCATTGTGGCAGGTGCCTGTAGATCCAGCTACTGAGGCTGAGGCAAGAGAATCGCTTAAACCCAAGTGTTTGAGGTTGCTGTGAGCTGTGACGCTGCAGCACTCTACTGAGGGCAACGAAGTGAAACTCCATCTCCAAAAAAAAAAAAGTTTTTCCTATTCCATAATGCAGGCATAATAACTACTTCAATTCCCAAAGAATTACTTTCTTTTCTTTTGTTATTGTTATTATTTTTGAATCAGGTCCAGATGAGGCTTGAAATCACTGCCTCTGTTTTGCAGGGCCAGCGTTCTAACTACTGAGCTACGGGTCCCAGCTAGAATTATTTAAACAGAAATCAAATAATAATGGCAAAGGACATTCAGTTGAGGAAAGTGTCAATAGTATTGGCTTTAAAAATCAGTGATCTGGAAAAAAAAAAACTTTTTGGACTCAGGCTCCACTGAAGCAGCACATCTCCTGTGACCATTATTTTTTAATTTACTTTGCACCTGGAGTCCTCCCAATGTTTAATAACTTTGAATTACAGGAGGAAGGTTATGAAGGAATTAATGATGTTAAAAATAAATCACATTCAGCTTTTAAAATAATGATGTTAAAAATAAACCACACTCAGTATGTCTAGACTACCATGCTGCTGTGAAATACCAAAATTGTGCTTTGGACTTGAATGTTTCAGAACTTCCCTGGGCATTCCCACTCACACCCACCAACACCGCCTAGACAACCTGAAAAATGACCAGCTCACCTACTGAACTGGCCCCTCAGACTTTTTCACGCTTAATTACAATGGACCCTTGAACAATGTGGGTTTGAACTTCATGGCTCATTTATACATGGATTTTTTTTTTCACTTGACTGTGAGTTATCCCTGTCAGTGGGTTCCAGGGTGGATGGAGAATACAGTGTTGCTGGGATGTGGAGCCTGAGTTTGCAGAAGGCCACTTTCCCTACGCACAGGCTCTGAGGGCGGAGACTTGAATGTGCTGGATGCCCAGATTTCCATATCCACAGGCATCCCGGAACCAGTTCCCCTTGGCTACCAAGGAATGACTATACTTTTTTGATCATTCCGTTTTCTTCTTTTTCACGCAATCTAAGAAATCAGAAACTTCTCCCTTTTTTTTTTCTTTCAGCGTCCACTCATCTTCCCGTATCATTTCCTTGGGGAATAGAAAAACAAATCGCACTCTGTTTCTCCTCCTCCTCCTCCCTGGCCCTCTCATTTAAGCACGTCATATGTAGTTCTTCACTTAAATCGACGGTTACTAGTTCCCCTCAAATTAGATTTCGAAACCTGTGTAATAAACTCAGGAAAAATTTCACTGCACGGTATGCTTTCTTTCACAGAGTTACACATATGAAAAAACCAGTTATGACAAATTATACAAATCGGTGGTAACAATGCCCATTTACTTTATTAGCATGGCTAAGTGACTTTTTCCTTGTACAGACAACATGTCTAAAATAGTCTAAGTAGGCTCATTGCCCATAACTCAGTGGTTAGTGCGCTGACCATATACACCGGGGCTGGCGGGTTCAAACCTGGCCTGGGCCTGCTAAACAACAATGACAACTGCAACAATAACAACAAAAAACCAACATAGGTGGGTGTTATGGCGGTCACCTGTAATCCCAGTTTCTTGGGAGGCTGAGGCAAGAGAGTCGCTTAAGCCCAGGAGTTAATGAGCTGTGACGCCACGGCACTCTACCCAGGGCATCATAGTGAGACTCTGTCTCAAAAAAATAAAAAATAGTCTAAGTAATCCCCCATCCTGGTTTATGCTTTCCACAGTTTTAGTTACCTGCAATTAACCGTGGTCCAAAAATATTAAAAGGAAAATTCCATAAACAAACAAATTCAGAAGTTTTATTTACTTATTTTTATTTTTTTGAAAATAGGTATTGTTCTGTCAGCCAGGCTGGGGTCCATTGGCCTGACCATAACTTACTGTAGCCTGGGCTCAAGTGAGCCTCCTGCCTCTGTCTCCCACTATGGGTGCATGCCACCAGGCCTGCTTAATTTAATTTAATTTTTTAGATTTTTTTAATGTTTTGAGACAGAGTGTTACTTTGTTGCCCTCGATAGACTGCTATGGTATCACAGCTCACAGCAACCTCAAACTCTTGGGCTCAAGTGTTCCTCTTGCCTTAGCCTCCCGAGTAGCTGGGATTACAGGTGCCTACCACAACACCCAGTTATTTGTAGAGACAGGGTCTCACTCTTGCTCAGGCTGATCTTGAACTCCTGAGCTCAAGCAATTCACCCGCCTTGGCCTCCCAGAGTGCTAGGATTACGGGTGTGAGCCACCATGCCTGGCCATGCCTGGCATAATTTTAAAAAATTATATTTTTATAAAAATGCAGTGTCACTATGTTTCTCAGACTGGTCTCAAACTCCTGACCTCAATCGATTCTCCCACTTCAGCCTCACAAAGTGTTAGGATTACAGGTGTGAGCCACCTCACTCAGCTGCAAGCCGTGTTTTAAATTGCTTGCCATTCTGAGCAGTGTGATGAAATCTTGCAAGGTCCTGGTCCACCCTGCCTGGGTGTCTGTGGCCACCCACTAGTGAGTTAGTAGCCTTCTCAGTGATCAGGCAGGTGACCAGGTTGACGGTCATGGTATCACAGTGCTTGTGTTCAAGTCACCCTTAGTTTACTTAATAGTGCACCAAAGGACAAGAGTAGTGAGGCTGCCCATTTTGATATGCCAAAGAGAAGCAAGCCATCAAGTGCTTCTTTTAAGTGAAAAGGTGAAAATTCTCCACTTAATGGAGACAGAAAGAACCTGAAACATAGCTGAGGTTGCTAATATCTATAGGAAGAAGAAACCTTCTATTCATAAAATGATAACAGAAAAAGAAACTTGTGCTGGTTTTTGCTGTTGCAACTCAACGTTATCATAGGCCTGGATGTACGGGAAGAAAACTCAGTGTGGTTAGACTTCCCTACTGTCTGCGGCCTCAGGATATCTACTCTGGGTCTTGGAATGTTTCCCCCAAGGATAAGGGGGAAATTATATTAAAAAATCGAACATCTGAAGAATAGCTAAATGCATAAAAGTTTGGAGGCCGGGCGGTGCCTGTGGCTCAGTCGGTAGGGCACCGGCCCCGTATACCAAGGGTGGCGGGTTCAAACCCGGCCCCAGCCAAACTGCAACCAAGAAATGGCCGGGCATTGTGGCGGGCGCCTGTAGTCCCAGCTACTCGGGAGGCTGAGGTAACGGAATCGCTTGAGCCCAGGAGTTGGAGGTTGCTGTGAGCTGTGTGAGGCCACAGCACTCTACCGAGGGCCATAGAGTGAGACTCTGTCTCTATAAAAAAAAAAAAAAAAAAGTTTGGAGGCCAATGCAGTACTAAATTCATGCCATGGTCAAATGACCATCTAGCTCAGTGACATTATTTTTTTCTTTTATATTTAAAACGTTGGTCTACCAAGAAATGTATTCCTCTTGTCTTTATGCTAAAGAAAATGGTTTGACATAAAAGGAAAGAGGAGGAAATTTGTGATTGGGAAACCAGAGGACAGAACGGACAGTGATACCTTTATCCCAGCAGTGCTGTGAGAACAATAACAGAGTTTTACTCCAAATTTCTTTGCAAAAAGAGTCTGTGTTAAAGATAGCTCTTCTGTTACATTTAGTATCTTGTTTCGAGCCTGGGGTTGCTGGCGTAACTTGGCTTTACATTATGCTCTGCCTTGTAGTTTCTCTCTCAGTTTAGTGTTTGAAAAGTCTTTGTTTATTCATGATGGCCTGCTCTGACTTACAACTCGCTCCATAGACAATACACTCAGTTTTTAATGAACAAAGCCATGGTTTGAGAGCTCTGTTGCAACTTGTCAAGAGGAAATTTTCCTCGATTTCCTTTACAGTTGGAATAAGTGACAATGGAATTTGATGAGTTTATTAGATTTCAGATATTTGATAAGTAAAAAAAATTGGTCATCTGCCCTGAGTTCATGCTGCCTCGTTAGATTTAGCATGATATTTCATTTGTTATACTACTGATGGTTATATTTCTATTCAGACATTTCTGTGACATAAACTTCATGGTGAAGAAAAGATGTATTATCTTTTTACTGGACTCAAAAAGGTGACACACTAAATGTAATGATAATTGCCACCCTTTCATGCTTCTGATACATGACGTGGGTAACAGCTGTTCAGTATTGGTCTTTGGTAACAGCTGTTCAGTATTGGTCTTTTAAAATTTATCATTGTGTCCATTTTGGCTATTTTAAATATCACTACCAAGAGTATCAAACTGATAATCACCCTTAGAAATGATCTCACCTATCAGTCTTATTTCCTAGAAGAAATCTCTTTTCTGAACACAATCTTAAATGGTATATAGAACTTTTTTTTTTTTTTTGTAGAGACGGAGTCTCACTTTATGGCCCTCGGTAGAGTGCCGTGGCATCACGCAGCTCACAGCAACCTCCAACTCCTGGGCTGAAGCGATTCTCTTGCCTCAACCTCCTGAGTAGCTGGGACTACAGACGCCCGCCACAACGCCCGGCTATTTTTTGGTTTGCAGTTCAGCGGGGCCGGGTTTGAACCCGCCACCCTTGGTATATGGGGCCGGCGCCTTACCGACTGAGCCACAGGCGCCGCCCAGAACATTTTTAAAAGTAGTGTTTGGGCTGCGCCTGTGGCTCAGTCAGTAAGGCGCGGGCCCCATATACCGAGGGTGGCAGGTTCAAACCCGGCCCCGGCTGAACTGCAACCAAAAAATAGCTGGGCGTTGTGGCGGGCTCCTGTAGTCCCAGCTACTCGGGAGGCTGAGGCAAGAGAATCGCTTCAGCCCAGGAGTTGGAGGTTGCTGTGAGCTGTGTGATGCCACGGCACTCTACCGAGGGCCATAAAGTGAGACTCTGTCTCTACAAAAAAAAAAGTAGTGTTTGAAGAGGGTTAAGTTTTGTACTCTGTAAGTTGAATATACAGAGTTAATTAATGAGGCAAAAAAGACGCTTTGGGATAGCAAAAGGACTTCGTTTAAATGGGCCTTGGTCTGCACCTTATCTCTGTTTTGTATATAAAGTATTAAACCCTGTGAATTACATAGATGAGTAGCTGTAAGTGATTAACAGTTTATATTGGTTTATTTTACAAGGTTCACCCTAATCCTTAGAAGACTTCAGTTTTACAGAGGTAGCAATAACAGTTTTATTTTCTAGGACCACAGGAAAGTTAATTTAGCTCCCCAAGTTAATGAATTATTTCCCTGCATTGTGTTAAAATCTGGTACGTAACTCTTGAACTTGAGTGTTACTTATTATCATGGCTAGTTGTTCAAGGTAAATCAAATCAAATATTGGCAGAATTCCAGAACTCTGCAGAAAACACTGTTTAAAAACTGCAAATCAGGCTCAGTGCCTGTAACTCAGTGGTTAGGATGCCAGCCACAAAGGACCCGGGCTGGTGGGTTCCTCAACAACAATGACAACAATAACAAAAAAATAGCCGGGCATTGTGACAGGCACTTGTAGTCCTAGCTATTTGGGAGGCTGAGGCAAGAGAATCACTTAAGCCCAAGAGTTTGAGGTTGCTGTGACGCCAGAGCACTCTACCCAGAGCGACAGCTTGAGACTGTCTCAAAGAAATAAAAAAAGAAAAGAAAGAAAAAAAAACTGCTAATCATGCTTTATGCAACTTTGTCTTTATAGCATTATAGATTCTGATTGTACTATTTATTTAAACAAATTATCAAATGTTGGTGAAAATATTTTGCATTATAAAGGGTTAGATTAGTGAATTCTCATTTTAACATGTGTTCTGGAATTTTTTAGAACTTTAAAGAAAAATTTATTTCAGTCAACAACATAAGTAGTTGTCAGCCCAGATGACAAGTTATTTAACCTGCAGGTACCTAAAGTGGCATTATTTGACTGCATTTTTTAGTTAGCTTGGCATTCTGTTAGATCCTAATTTTTATCTGATTTGCAGTTCTGAGTTGGAAACTTTCTGTATCCACTCCCGCTGTGAGGTAGCAAAGGAAAATGAGTTTTTTTTTTATTCCCTGGCTTATTTAAAATTAGCTAATATTTTTATTCCTCCACTGAAGTGACACTGTCTCTTCTATGAGAAAGAATCATAGATCCTAATGTTAGAAAGGAACTCTGAAGATGCCCTAGTTTAATTCTATGCTTGTAGGTGAGTGGTTTTATAAAATGCTGTGCAAAGAGAAAACGTTTCCAAAACCGAGCACATTTTATGTTGCTTTAGAAAACTGGATCTTTAAAGGAACTCTGGGGCTAATCCTTTGTGAGGACCCTGCTCCTTCACGTGTCTAGCTTTAAAGAGACATTAGAACTTTCCTTAGAGCAGCTTCCCTCTGATGAGAGGCGTCAGTGCAGTGGTTCCCCTAGAAGAGAATCCTGGTCTCCACACAGCCCCGGCCCTGGGCCCTGCAGCCCAGAGTACCATGGCCCCTGGATACCGATCACTTGGTTGTGCCAGGCATTCCCCTGGGGACTGAGTGGCACCTGGCTTCCTATTAAATTCCACATGGCATTTCTGGCTGTTTGGTATCAACATTAAGTTGAGAACTAAAAATAAAAGGAGAGCATTATAATTCATGACCTCTTGTGTCCCTTCTAGCTGATGAGCGTAGGAGAAAAAACATGGCATGAAAATTGCTTGGGTCTGGCTCTGTCACACAGGCTGAAGTGCAGTGATACGATCATAGCTCAATGTAACCTCAAACTTCTGGGCTCAAGCAATCCTCCCACCTTACCTTTCCAGGTAACTAGGACTATTTTTGTAGAAACACAGGATATTGCTATGTTTTGCAGGCTGATCTTGAACTCCTGACCTCAAGCAATTCTCCTTCCTTGGCCTCCCAAAGCTCTGGGATTATAGGAGTGAGCCACTGTGTCTGGCCATATATACATATATATATATATATTTTTTTTTTTTTTTTTTTTTTTTTTGAGACAGAGTCTCACTTTTTCACCCTTGGTAGAGTGCTGTGGCATCATGGCTCACAGCAACCTCAAAATCTTGGGTTCAAGAGATTCTCTTGCTTCAGCTTCCTGAGTAGCTGGGACTGCAGGTGCCTACTGTTACACCCAGCTATTTTTTAGAGACAAGATCTCAAGCCTGTGAGCTCAAGCAGTCCACCCACTTCGGCCTCCCAGAGTGCTTGGATTACAGCTGGCCTGTATTTTTTTAATATGGAATAACATAATCAATTCTTTTGTATCAGAAATTATAGAATAGTAATTAAGGCACTGGGTTAATATTCCAAGTCCACTGCTTACTTGCATCACATTATAGTAAGAATAATATATTTATTCTAAACTTCAATTGACTGTGAGTAAAGTGGAGTTAATGATAGTATCTACCTTAGAGGATTGTTGTGACCTCCGAAGGTAATACATTTAAAGTGTTTTAATAGATATGGAGTAGGTGCTTTAATAATTCTTAGTTGTATTTAATATCATTTCCATTATTAATAGTATTATTTTAAAATCTTATTATGCCTAGGAAAGCATTACTGAAAAATATTAAGTGAAGAAGAGTAACAATTCTGGTTTTTAATGGCTCTTCTCCCCACTCCATCTTTACCTCTGCAGAATGTGATAAGTTGCGGCAAGATGGCTACCGAAGTTCTCAGTACTATTCTCAGGGACCCACCTTTGCAGCCAACTCCAGCCCCCTCTGTGATGATTATCAAGATGAGGATGAAGAAACAGATCAAAAGGTAGGGCTTCCAATTTCAACATGGGGCCCTGGATGGATCCCAGAGCAGAGAAAGGACATATGTGGGAAAACTGGTGAAATCAGAATAAAGTCTATGTTTAGATAATAGTATTGTTCCCAAGTCAATGTGTTGGTTTTAACAAACATACCATACAAAGACATGTAAGATACTAAGAAGAAACTGGATAAAGGGCATACAAGGAACTGTCAGTACTATCTTTGCATCTTTTCTGCAAATAGAAAATAATTCTAATTTAAAAAAAAGCAAGGTGAGAATCCAAGGAATTCCTTTAAAGAGACATAAAATCAGGGTATTTGTCCATTTCGAATATTCTCTTTTGGTTGGAAAAAATAAAGATCTTATTTCTGTTGCTTTGTTTTTCATATGACCAAGAACCAGTTGTATCATAAAGAAGAACTTTAAGTATAGTAGCAAAAGCCACTGTTTCACAAGTGATCAGTGTTTTCGATACAAATTGAATCTAAGCAATTCTTTTCCTTAGTATTAGTGCATTGGCCAGTTTCTTTAGTGATGTTTAACATTGGTAGCTTCCGTTTTCTTTACCTTCTCTCGCGATATGCACAAACTTCTTAAGTATTTTCTCAGTACTAAATGCACATAAGAGAATAAAAATGTATAGAGATTTTGATTTATGTAGTTATATATTTTTATTTTATTAAGCAATGTGGACTGACACTGGAATTACTTAAATAAGATAAGATTTGATGAATGACATTTGGTTTAAAAACCATTTTTAGTTCATCTGAAAACTTTTAGTGAAATTAGGTCAATACATAAAGGCCTTATTGAAAAACATCATTCAGAATTTGTTATCCTTTTCATCAAATAGGTAACTTCAGAGAACAAAGTAAAATAATTGTTGATCAAAAAATGGGAAATTACTATCTTAATTTTGGTTTTCTTTTTTTTTCTTTTTCTTTCTTTTTTTTTGAGGCAGAGTCTTTGTCACCCTCGGTAGAGTACTGTGGTGTCACAGCTCACAGCAACCTCCAGCTCTTGGGCTTAGGCAATTTTCTTGCCTCAAACCTCCAGAGTAGCTGGGACTATAGGTGCCCACCACATCGCCTGGCTATTTTTTTGTTGCAGTTTGGCTGGGGCCGGGTTTGAACCCGCCAACCTTGGTATATGAGGCCGGAGCCCTACTCACTGAGCCACAGGCACCACCCTTAATTTTGGTTTTCAAATGACTATTCACCTAGATTTTTAAAATTAGTATTATTTTTAGTTGACATCATAATTCTATACATTTATAGTATACAATGTGACATTTTTGACAATATGTATATAATTGTAGAATAATTAATTGAAGCTAATTAATATATCCATCACCTCTCTTACCTATTATTTTTTATGTCAGAACATTTGAAATTTACTCAGTTATTT
This sequence comes from Nycticebus coucang, assembly GCF_027406575.1. NCBI lineage: Eukaryota > Metazoa > Chordata > Mammalia > Primates > Lorisidae > Nycticebus > Nycticebus coucang. The sequence continues at coordinate 115,260,701 of NC_069784.1, read as the reverse complement.
TGAAATGTATAATGCATTGACTATGTAGTAGATCTGAAAACTTATTCCTCCTATCTCTCTTAAACATCGTACCTTTTTTTTTTTTTGAGATAGAATCTTACTATGCTGCCCTCGGTAAAGTGCTGTGGCATCACAGCTCACAGCAACCTCACACTTTTGGGCTTAAGTGATTCTCTTGCCTCCACCTCCCAAGTAGCCACAACGCCTGGCTAGTTTTTTGTTGCAGTTGTCTTTGTTGTTTAGCAGGTCTGGGCCAGGTTCGAACCTGCCAGCCTAGCTGTATGTGGCCAGTGCCCTACCCACTGAGTTATAGGCACTGAGCCTAAACATTGTACCCTGTGATCAACAACTCCACCCATAGTCCTTCCCTCCCACCCAATTTTTCTTTCTTTTTTTATGAAATCTTTTTTTTTTTTTTTTTTTGCAGTTTTTGACCAGAGCCGAGTTTGAACCTGCCATCTCTGGTATATGGGGTCGGCACCCTACTCCTTGAGCCACAGCTGCTGCCGCCCCCCACCCAAATTTTTATTACGGAATGTTTTTCTTATTTCTTTAAAGGTTATCTTAATATATTAGGTTTGTCCTTTGACTTTGAGCATACAAAGACAATATCTTGCCCATAATGGGAAAAGCACCCGTTATAAAATGAGGCTAATCTTTAATTTTGAAAACTTTTTTTCTCTTGATGGTATGGATAGGGCAAATGAAAACCAGAAGGTGAATTGTATAGTGAGACTTTGTTTATCCAGCTATACCTCAGCCTTACACTAATGCTCAGAGAAGAAAGAAAAGTTTATAATGGGCTCAGTGCACATAGCTCAGCATCTAGGGCACTGGCCACATACACCGAGGCTGGCGGGTTCAAGCCCAGCCGGGGCCCACCAAACTACAATGACAACTGCAATCAAAAAATAGCCGGGCATTGTCATCTGCTTTAAGAACAGTGCCTTTTTCTGGAATACCTCCTGAAGGATCTGCCTGAGGCTGTTTTACATGTAAAAGGAGTAAACTCTAAAATAATGATAAAACATATAGTAAATATGCGGCATAAACAGTAACGTGGTCGGTTATCTTTATCAAGTAGTCTATACTGTACATGATTGTATGTGCTGGACTTTTATATGACTGGCAGCAGTAAGTTTGTTTACAAGACCATCACCACAAACACGACAGTAATACATTGTCCCATGGTGTTAGGACAGCTACATCACTAGGCAATGGGAATCTGTCAGCTTCATAACAGTCTTACAGGACCACCCTGGTATATGTGGTCCATTATTGACAGACACATCATTACACGGTGCACGACTGTAAAATCTTGGCTATATTAGAAAGTGGCATGTGCTCTGATGTAAAATCAATCAGAGGTTTACTAAATGCAGAATACAGATGCCTGCATACAGTAACTAAGAAAATGCCATGAAGGCTACGTTGAACAGTTTGATGAGAATATTTCAGATTGTGTATGAAACCCGCACATTGTACCCCTTGATTGCACTAATGTACAAAGCTATGATTTAACAATATAAATAAATAAATAAAATCAGAGGAAAGGGTGGTTGCAATTTTAAACTAAAAGGATAGGTTTTATTGAGCAATGAAGGAAAAGAAGTTTTACTGAGCACAGAGGTAAATGGAATTGAAAGAGTGAGCCACACAAAAATCATGCATTTCTGAAAGAATGTTCCAGAAAGGGGATTCAGCCACTATAATGAACATTTTTTAGGGATCAGTGTTCTATATCAGATACTGCAAAATGCAAAGATGAATAAGATATCTATACTTGTCTTAGGAGCCAACATTTTAATGTATATTATTATCGGAGGTCTCCTATAATAAGTATTTGGTATATATTTAATATGTGAAAAAGAGATTCTTCTGACTAGGGCAGTCAGGAAATGGGGAAGGGATTAGGAGACAGTGCTGTATGTAAGGAGAGCAGTAGGCATAGGACTTACAACAGGCAAAAGGGAACTGAGGACCTAGAGCAAAAGAGGAGTAGCTGTGTGAATGCTGAGGAAGGACTCAGGTAAGAGGCTGGTGGCATTCTAGGAGTTAGGGGACCAATTTCCAGTTTGTCGTGTTTCCATGGATGTATCACAGGCCCTTCAGGGCATTAATTTCCTTTTGTAGAAAATAGGGAGTGGAATAAACTTGCCACCTGCAATCTTTTTTAACAAGCCCTGTATTCATTCATTTGGTCAATAAATATTTATTCAGCACCTCCAGTGTGCCAAGCATTGTTCCGGTTCCTGAGAAGCTGTCCAGTGCACAAGACAAAGTCCTCACCGTCAAAGGGATGGTGAACAAACAAGCGTAATATTACACCAGGTATTGATAAGTGTTATAAAGATAAACAATGGTGAGCAGAGTTCTAGAGTGATGGGACTAACATTTCAGATTGTATGGCCAAGAAGGACCCTGTGAGGGTTGTCATTAGAGCTGGCCCCCAGGTGAAATGTGAGAACGCCACATGTGTGAAGCCCTGAAGACTGCAGATGGTTATTCTGCACAAGGAGTGGCCAGAAAGAGCAGGTGGGCACCGAGTAAGGGGACAAAGAGGGTAACACTGCCTTCACCCAAGGGCCAGGTCACATAGGATCTAACTGGCCATGGTAAAGATTTTGGATTTTTTGCTCCTGGGTGAGATGAGGAGTCCCTGGAAAGCCTGAGCAGGGAAGTAACATGATCTGGTTTACTGTTTCATGTGATTTGTCCACTGCTGAGGATTAGACCACCGAGAGTGGAGGATAAATGCAGAGAGACAGGAGCTATTGCAGTAAGCCAGGCAAGAGATGGCGATGGTGGTTGGACCAGGTTGGCAGGAAGAGAGTCTAGGTTTATTTTAAAGTGGATCTTACAGGATGCTGAAGTTATGAGATAAGGAAAAGAGTAGAGGATGACTCCCTCTGCTATGTTTCCAGCACGGTTCCTCTAGAACCCTCTTTATAGAAATTATGTGGCTTACCCTCTCCATGTTCATGCTCGTCCTTCCCCTGCTGATGCAACCTGGGCCACCTGTATTCACTTCTTTGCAGGCCACGTTCAACGTGCCAGCTCCACTCCTGCCACTTTTCTGGCAAATTCCAGCTCAAGTTTGGTGCAGCTCTACCCCACTTTGCACTAACGGCTGATTAACTAAGTGAGGCTAGGGAAAAACACCAGGTTACGTTTGCTAGTCTCGCTGTAAATGTATGACCTGAAGTCTAAAGTGCCACCCAGCAACACTGCTATATTCTTTGCTTTCCTGAATTGTATTTCACGCCTTCTCAAATCTCCCTGCACTTTCTCTGTTTTGCTTACAGATCCTGTCTGCTATGGTTTGGATGTGGTTTGTCTTATTCAACTCATTTTGAAATGTGATCCCAGTGAAGTAGTGTGGGAAGGCGGAACCCATTGGGAAGTGTTTGCATTGAGGGGGCAGATCCCTCATCAATGGCTTGGGCGTACCCCGAGTGAGAGACTGGATTGGTTCTTGCAGATGTCAGTTCCTGTGAGAGTGGGTTGATATAAAGGCAGGGTTCCTCAGATTTTTTTCTCTTTGCATAGGATCTGCTTCCCCTTTGACTTTTTCCACCGTATGTGACAGCGTGAAAGCCCTCACTAGAAACCAGGTCCATGCCCTTGAACTTCTCAGCCTGCAGAACCATGAGCTAAATACCAGTCTGAGGTATTTATAGCAACACAAAAGGGATCCAGACACTTTCCTTGACATTTACTATGCTGTAAACATAAAAGCAGTCAGAATTCTTCTCTTTTTAAATTGCTTGAATTTCTTCCTTTGCATTTTCTTTCCTGCCATTGCAAATGGGTGAACAGCTCTGGTACATCAGAGATCAGGGCACGGCACATAGTAGGCTCTCAATATTTTTCTTTTTTTTTTTTTTGTAGAGACAGAGTCTCACTTTATGGCCCTCGGTAGAGTGCCGTGGCCTCACACAGCTCACAGCAACCTCCAACTCCTGGGCTTAAGCGATTCTCTTGCCTCAGCCTCCCGAGTAGCTGGGACTATAGGCGCCCGCCACAACGCCCGGCTATTTTTTGGTTTTGCAGTTTGGCCGGGGCCGGGTTTGAACCCGCCACCCTCGGTATATGGGGCCGGCGCCCTACCGACTGAGCCACAGGCGCCGCCCGGGCTCTCAATATTTTTCAACTGGGATGAATGAGGCAACCTCTCAAGGACTTCATACTTGCAATCCACCTCCGTCTCTTTGGCCTAATCAGTCCTCCTGATTACATCACATCCATCATCATACAAACATGATATCTTTTCTTTCATCTTGGGCAAACCCTCCTGTGACCTTTCATGCCCTCCAATTCGTACCACTTTTTCTGTGTCTCTCTCTCTTTTTTTTTTTTGCCATTTTATGGCCCTTGGTAGAGTGCCATGGCATCACACAGCTCACAGCAACCTCCAACTCCTGGGCTTAAGCGATTCTCCTGCCTCAGCCTCCCGAGTAGCTGGGACTACAGGCGCCCGCCACAACGCCCAGCTATTTTTTGGTTGCAGTTCAGCCGGGGCTGGGTTTGAACCCGCCACCCTCGGTATATGGGGCCGTCGCCTTACCAACTGAGCCACAGGCGCCGCCCCTTTCTGTGTTTCTTTATAATAAAACTTCTCCAAAGAAAACTGTCTAGACCTGCTGTCTCCACTGCCTTTCCTCACAGTCTCTGTTGAAGTCCCTCCAAACTTTTATCCCAAACACAGCACTGAAACTATTCTTGTTCAATCTATCAGTCACCTCCATGTTGCCAAATCTAACAGTTAATTCTCAGGCCTCATTTTCCTCAACCTCTCAGCAGCATTTGACATGGTTGATGTTTTTTTTTGTTTTTTTTTTTTTGAGAGAGAATCTCCCTATGTGCCCTGGGTTGAGTGCTGTAGCATCATAGCTCACAGCAACCTCACACTCTTGGGCTCAAATGATCCCTTTGCCTCAGCCTCCCAAGTAGCTAGGACTACAGGCACCGGCCACAATGCTCAGCTAATTTTTCTATCTTTAATAGAGTTGAGGTCTCACTTTTACTCAGGCTGATCTCGAATTCCTGAGAGCTAGGAGTACACGCGTGAGCCACCATGCCCTGCCTTGTTCATGATTATTTTCTTTCTTTTTTTTTGAGACAGAGTCTCATTTTGTTGCCCTCGGTAGAGTGCTGTGTTGTCACAGCTCACAGCAACCTCCAGCTCTTGGGCTTAGGTGATTCTCTTGCCTCAGCCTCCCGACTAGCTGGGATTACAGGCGCCTGCCACAACACCCAGCTATTTTTTTTGTCGCTATTGCAGTTTGGCCAGGGCAGGGTTCGAACTCGCCACCCTTGGTATATGGGGCCGGCGCTCTACTCACTGAGCCACAGGCACTACACATCATAATTATTTTCTTCATAGAACACTTCTATTCCTTGGCCTTTGTGACATCATATACTTCTGGTTTCCCCTTTCCCTTACTAGCCATTGCCTCTTTGTCATTTGTTAAATGCTCCTTTTCTTCCAAATATCTAAAAGTTGTGCAGACCTGGGGCTCAAACCTTGTACCTCTGCTTTTCTGTAACAGTCTCACTCCTTGGGTGATTTCATTGAGTCCTATGGTTATAAATTTACATTTCTATCCCAGACTCATGCATTTATCCAGTTACTGTCTGTCTCTGCTTCAATGGCTTACAGGTAACAGACGTGACCTAATCCAAACATGTGATTATAACATGCCTCTTCCAAAAACTGCCTTTCCTTACATAGTCTCCCCCTCAGTAAACCACAACTCCATTCTGTCAGTTAAAGTAAAAAACACTGGGCACACTTGTGTTTCTTTCCTTTTCCCACACCTTCAGCAAATCCTGAAGGAGTATCTGTTTGTGAGCCACCTCTCAAACCTCAGTTCAGCCATCCTGCCATGGTTAGGTCAGGGTGTGTGTCCATGAGACTGGGTGGCTGGAAGTGAGGCTGTGAAAGACTCCAGCAGGTGTTAGATAGACCAGCCTGATGGATAGTCCAGCAGGAGTGATTACAGGAATGGTGGTGAAGGAAGGCTGACCTAAGATCACCAAGGGGCAGTGCTAAGGAAAGAAGTTTGCTTTTTGCAAAGCTAATAGGAAATCACTAACACATTTGTTAAGCAGGACATTTTATGATTAGGAATAAAAATTGTAGATCATCCTCCTTTGGAATCCATGAGAGATTGATTCCAGGACCCCTCACAGATATTAAAATCCACAGGTACTCAAGTCCCTGCTATAAATTGGCATATGGTATTTGTATATAACCTGTGCACATCCACCACTTTAAAATATACCCTTATACTTTGTTGCCTCTTGATTACTTATAATACCCAATACAATGTAAATGCTTACGGAAATACTCGTTATATTGTATTGCTTAGGGAATAATGAGAAGAAAAAAATCTGTAGTTATTCAGTACAGACACAACCATTCTTCCACTTTTTTCAAATATTTTCAATCCATGGTTGGTTGAATCCATAGCTATGGAGGACAGACTCTGTATCATCTTTTGGGGGATGGAAGATTCATAAATAATTTTGAAACTACTTTTCTAATTCATGTAGTATAACCTGACCCTAGAAGAGAAGAAATATTTTACCAGAGTAATTACCATGAAAAAAAAGAAAATTTTTATCATAAATTTGTGCCAAATTAAAAAAAATCAAGTACAGATGGTTTCATGAGGGGGGAAGAGAAGAGTCCTACAAGGTTTTAATGAGTAGGTAAATGCAGTGCCTAGAGCTATTCTGGAACAAAGGGGAAAAAAAGGAAAAAGTTCAATTTTTTTTTAATGAATTCATTTAACATTGATGCCAAAACCTGAACAAAGACTGCACAAAACAGAAAATTAACTGGCCAGACTCACTTATGAATATTGGCATTAAAAATCATAAATAAATAGCTGGGTGTCATGGCAGGTGCCTGTAGTCCAGCTGTAAGGAGGCTAAAGCAAGAGATCGCATGAGCCCAAAAGGTTGAGGTTGCTGTGAGCTTCAATAAGACCATGGCACTTTACCCAGGGCGACACAGTGTGACTCTGTCTCCAAAAGGAAAAAAAAAAAAAATTAGGAAACATTACCAGCTCTTTAAAAAACAAATACTCCAAAATGGACTGAGGTTTATTCCAATAGCAATGCAAGGAAATTTGATATCAGGTAATTTAATTGCAGTAGAACCTCCATGGTTGACCACCTCCCTACATTGACAGGTTCCTTACGTTGATCTAATTTTCATAGACATGACATGTACCACATGTACATATCAATAGAGCAGGCCTGGTTCCTTATGTTGACCAGTTTATCACAGTCCCTTAGGTGGTCAACTTATAGAGGTTCTACTGTGTATATTAATGGTATTAAGCGATCTAAGGAGAAAAATCACATGATCAAAACTGTAGATATTGATAAGATATTTGCTACAATTTAACAACTATTCTTCATAAAAACACTCTATGATGATATCAAAAATACTAGGTACTCCTATAATTTAACAATGTTTATCTGCCTTGTACCCAAATCCAGCATAATTTTTAATGGGCCACTCTCACTACAATGAGGGATAAGATAAGGACATTTGCTGTAATGATTACATTGATAACAGTGTGAGAAGAACTAACCAGCACAACTAGAAAAGCTGTTGAACAAAAAATGCAAAATCGGGGTCGGCACCTGTGGCTCAATGAGTAGGGCGCCGGCCCCATATAATGAGGGTGGCGACCTCAAACCTGGCCTCCGCCAAACTGCAACAAAAAAATAGCTGGGTGTTGTGGCGGGCACCTGCAGTCCCAGCTACTCAGGAGGCTGAGGCAAGAGAATCGCCTAAGCCCCAGAGCTGGAGGTTACTGTGAGCTGTGACGCCACACCACTCAACTGAGGGCAAGAAAGTGAGACTCTGTCTCCAAAAAAAAGAAGAAATGCAAAAATGGGAAAGATTGAGCTTATATTATCACTGTACGTGGTCAGTTTGCATACTTGGTAAATCCAAGAAAATGAAATTTTAAAACTTCTATAGATAATGGAGTTCAATGATGAAGATATAAAATTAATATATAGAAATCAATAAATTGTATATCTACAATGTTAGAAGATATAATAGAAAAATCTATTTAAAATAGCTATAACAAACAAAGTAACAGGGATAAATTTTGTAAAGTACAAGATCCATATTAAAAAAACTTTAAGATACTATAGAAAATAAGTAAGATTAAAAAGACATATCATGTTCTTTTTTTTTTTTTTATTGTTGGGGATTCATTGAGGGTACAGTAAGCCAGTTACACTGATTGCAATTGTTAGGTAAAGTCCCTCTTGCAATCATTTTTTTTTTTTTTTCCATATCATGTTCTTATGTTAGAGGACTCAGTATCAAAATGCTATCAATTCTCCTTTTGTTGGTTTATAAAATTAACACAATGCCAATAAAAACTCAAGTAGATTTGCTCTCTTTTGTCTTAGTTGTCTTAGAGAGGGAGGGGAGAGGGAACATACTGGGGAAGTTGAAGCTAAAATTCATACCCAGGAAGGCTGTAAAACAGAAGAGCGGTTAGGAAGAACTGCCTTTACCAGGTATGAAAATAGTCAGGAGTTCCTCCAGTGTGGCACCTGAATATATAGACCAATAGAACAGAACATCAAAACGAGAATATAAAGTCAGGAAATAGAACTAAATCTTCATGAGATTTAGTATATCATCAGGTTGGCATTGGAAACCATGTGGAAATCCAGTAACTGTTAAGGGGTTGCAAGCCAGCAGTTTATGGTCCTCTGTGTTAAAACCAAGATCCCTGGCCAGACGTGGTGGCTCACACCTATAGTCCCAGCACTGTGAGAGGCCGAGGCAAGTGGATTGCCTGAGCTAGGAGGTTTGAGACCAGTATGAGCAGAAGTGAGCCAGAGGTGAAACCCAATCTCTACCAACAACAACAAAAAAGCCAGGCATTGTGGCGGGCATCTGTAATCCTAGCTACTTGGGAGGCAAAGGGAAAGAGAATCGCTAAAGGAAGAACAGAAAAAAAATAATAAATAAGAAAAAAAAAACAAACTTCAAACGAAGAAGGAACAAGCCAGCTGAAATTGAAAGCAAAAATAAAAATAAAAATAAAAACCCAAGACCCCTAACTTAAATTCATGTTGTTAAAGTTACCCTAACAGTTGCAATCATGTTAAATTTAGAATATGTAGAAGTCAGTTTGGAGGGAAAATTCTCTTGGGAAAACCCTTTAGTTTTATGTTTCCTAGTAGGTATTGAGTAGGAGTGGTACAGCTTGGAGAAAGAACAGTGATTATATAGAAGAGAGGACTCATACGTTAATAAACGCTTCTGATTTGACATCAAAAGAAGTGTTTACAATGAAATTCATCTAATTTGCATCCAAAAAATATGAAACATACCCACTAGGTGCTTAGGATAGAAGCACCTTCCTAAAATGAGAATTGCTAATAAGGCAAAGGTTAAGTATACATAAATTAGAAAAGAGAACCTAGGAGACATCTATTCTGGTTATTTATTCTGGCTAATTGTTCTAGGATAATTATCCTAATTATCCAGTGCAGAACATTTCCCAAGTAGGACTCTACACTGTGTTTGTGGGATGAAGAAAGGTCTTTTGCTAATGATATCCACAGATATCTTTGATGTTCAAAGTAGTGATGTTGTGTAAAATATTGTTTAAATACGTTTTATATATATATATATATATCATATAAACAGTAAACATGATGCATAGGAAAACGCTGTTGGCTAAGGAATTTAGAAATTCCCCAAAATACTACATACCTCTTTATTCAACAGCAAAATCAAAGAATAAGTTATTATTTTTTGTTCTAGTCTTCACTTTTTCCCCCTGCAATTTTCAGGGGGTATTACCCGGTACTACCAAAGAGGTTCTTGCTGCTGAAGGGAGATCAGTTATGGGTGCCAAGATACTTCCTGTAAGTTGATGGGGAATTTCTTTTAACTGCCGTTGTCAGGGGTTATATTTGATGATATGTTCACTGAATCTGGGAAACATGCACAGAGGCCCCACTGTCTTAGCAGAAAGGATGTCAGTCTTAAGTTACTCAATCTCTTGTATAAAATTCACCTCTAAAGAAATATGTTAGACATGAATTTTGGCAACAACCAGTTGGCTTTAATGATACTGATAGAAACCAAAATTTACCTTTCTGTTCCCTGTTATTCTTTGAACTAGCCTCTTCTGTTTTAGGCCTTATTGATAGGAAATAGTTAAATCAAAGGAAGACTTTGAAGAAGAGAAAAGGGCCACAGGCTTGCTCCTGTAGCTGTAGACATGGAGGCTTACTTACCATGATGCTGGAGAGTACAGGTGTGGGGCAGCTTTTCCACCTGTTGAAGGCCAGCTGTGTGGCCTTGAGGAAGTTGGTTTCCTCTGTGCGTTTCACTTTCCTTGACTGTAAAGAGAAGCCATATGGCTCTGGTTTGCTCAGTTCAGCCCTGGTTTACAGCTGCTATTCTGTGTAATTATTAATTGCATTCCCATTCACTCTCAGAAGTGTTCTGGTTTTGATAATAAATTACATGGTTATCCTACCTCCCTTGGAGAGTTGTCGTGAGGTTGAAGTAAATTAGTGTCTGTGAACCCCCCCAGCACAGGGTGTGGGGCACATAGTGTGTGCTCAAATGATGAGGTCGGGTATTTAAACTAAACTGCCTTGGTTTTTCGAACTATACTCCTAAGAAAACGACTAAGTAGACCATTTCCGTTTTTATGAGAATTTGGCCACTCTCCGACTCATCCTGTCTTTTATTTCACCCACATAGAATTTCCTGCCTACGACAATGAATTTGAGAGGCAGCAACTAAAACATGTGATCATCACGGCTTTGCAGGTCATGTAGGTGTAGGACAACCACGGTCGCGCTGTTGCTCACTTGATAATAACCGTGGAACACGCCAGAGCATAGAGCTTTTTCACAAGTTGTTTTCCAAAGGAACTCACATGAAATAGGTATTGTAATAGCTATTACTATCATTTGAATGATCCAGAAACAGAGACTCAGAAGTACAGAATTACTTTCTCAAGATCGCATGGCTAGAAAGCACCAGGGAGGATACACATGTGGGCTTCTCAGAGTCCGTTTCTTTCCATCGCACCGTGTTGGTTAAATAAACAGCAGGGCAAGATGACCGAACTACCCAAGTTCCTTTCCATCATGCCTGCCTTTGTCATCTCCTATTCCATCTTTGCCTTGTCATTCACTCATTGTATTTTTCCGAAAAACATTTAAGTGCTGCTTGACCCCAGTGCACGGATGCAGTCTCAGGCCTAAGGTAGCTTGTAGTCTAGACACGATGACTCTAAATGCACTCGTGTGTTACTGGGTCTCTGTGCAAGTGATTTCACAAAAGAAACACAAAGGAGTCGATGGCGGCTCTGTGTGTCTCTGCTCTGCAGTTACAGCACCCTGTTCACTCTGTGCCATCGCTGGCGAGCATGAGACAATTGGGGTCTGCCTTTCCGAGGCTTTATATGTGCAAACCAGTGATGTGTTCCAGTTTTCTGTGCCGTACATACCCACAGCACTCTAATCAGGCTCTATTCGCATCTGCCCTCTCTTCTAGATCAGAAGAGAGCCCCCTCCCTTGTGGATGATGTCTGTGTTCCCAACTTAGAGCCCGGCACATGGAAAGACTTGGGTGCCAAAGACTGAGTTCAATGCTCCATGTGAATATATATTCAATACTTACTGTAACTGTGCAAGGTAGTTTATTTTTGGTTTGTTTTTTTAATTTATGAATTTTAATTCCACATGTAACAGAGTCTCACTCTGTTGCCCAGGCTAGAGTGCTGCTTAGCTCACAGCAAGTCCAAATTCCTGGGTTCAGGTAATCCTCTTGCTTCAGCCTCCTGAATAGCTGAGACTTCAGATGCCTCCCACAACAACCACCTAGTATTTTCTATTTTTTGGTAGAGATGGGGTCTTGCTCTTGCTCAGGCTGGTCTCAAACTCCTGAGCTCAAGCAATCCTCTATCTAGCCTTGGCTTCCTAGAGTGCTAGCCAGGATTACAGGTGTGAGCCGCCATGCCCGGCCATGCAAAGTAGCTTTGATAATGCCCATTTCATGGATGAGGAAACTATATCTTGGAGAGATTATGTCACTTGCTTAAGCTCACATAGCTTTTAAATACTGAAATAATTTTTCTCTCTCTTTCAAAACAGTTTTACTGAGATATAATTTATATAAAATAACGTATACATATTTAAAATATGCAATTTAATAAGTTTTTACGTATGTATACATGAGGCCATCACCACAATCAAATAGTGAACTCATCCATCATGCCCAAAAGTGAAACAAAGATTAAAACCCAGATTTATGACTTCAAAGCCCATGTTTTTCTTCCAATAATGAACATATAGGAAATAGATCCTTTTGTTGTAACCCTTTCCTCCTGATCACTTTCTTATTGGGAGGGTTTGAAGTGTTCACATAATACAGAGAATATCTGTGATAATCCCATAGTCCACCAATAAAAGAATCAATAAAAAAGATGGGGTATTGGAGTGGAATGTATGCCCCAGTGAAGTAAATGAATTATAGGCTCACACAACTATGTGGATCTATCTTAGGAAGGTAATAGTAAGTTTAAAATGCTACAAACATATGATACTATTTTTATATAAGTTAAAGCAAATCTAAACATTAGTTTAGACATATTTATGTAGATACCTGTGCATACCAAGAAGTAAAGTAATGATGACCATAAAATCCAAGCTAGTAGGTAGGGAGATAGGATTGGAAGGGCATAGAATAGATGCAGGTTATTAGTAATATTTTAGGTCATGGGTTGGATAGTGAGTTCTTGAATATTCATTATGTTATATAATTTGTTCTAAAAAGATGATTAAGGCTCAGTGCCCATAGCACAGTGGTTATGGTGCTGGCCACATACACCAAAGCTGGTGGGTTCGAACCCAGTCTGGGCCAGCTAAACAACAATGACAATTGCAACAACAACAACAAAATAGCCAGGTATTGTAGCAGGTGCCTGTAGTCCCAGCTGCTTGGGAAGCTGAGGCAAGAGAATCACTTAAGCCCAAGAGTTTGAGGTTGCTCTGAGCTGTGATGCTATGGCAGTCTACTGAGGGTGACATAGTGAGACTCTGTCTCAAAAAAAAATAAAATAAAATAATTAAAAAGATGATTAAAAATATGAAATTGCTTTGTCAGTTTAAATGTTTGTTTTCTAAATAATTGTTTTCATTCATTTGAGGATTTACTTACTATGAGATACTTAAAATCCAAAATGTCTTACAATTTTAATTTCATGTATGACAAAGTTTGGAGCTCTTGATAACAAGGCTAGGTTTGTTGTAGAGGGATTAATATAGCAGATAGGAAAGAATGAACAATTAAGGTTATTTAATAATGTGGATATAGAAATCACAGAGTTGCTGGACAGCCCAGGAACTGTGTTTCTGTGTGGATTCATTTCCATTCTTCCAACTTCCGACTTTTTCTGTTGTTTCGTCCAGGAAAAAAAAAAAAGGACTATAGAGAGAACATAATTCAGAATCTCTTGGGCTTAAGGATTCTGAAGGCAGAAAAAGCATATAGCCAAAGGGACTGCTAAGTTTTGGCACCTTGTAAAACTATTAAGGATCTTGAAATCCAAGAGGCAACACAGGGAGTTTTATTGAATTCCAGGAAGAAAAACACCAAAGGGTTAGGGGTCTTCCCCGCCAAGGTGAAATGTTATGTTGATGTCTTCTTAAATAGTGTTCCATGTAACTTCATCTGTTTTCTATCTATTTTCATGTAATAATTGCTAAGTGAACACTAAGTTTAGCTCAGATTATAATTCAGTTTTTCATTTTAAAAAAAAGCAAATTAAACAAAAAAGTTTAAGCCTTGTGTTTCACCATTTCTGTATCGCTTGGCTCTTCTGAGAAACAGACCCTATTTCATATAAGACCATATGAGAAGGAGATCACATTTCAGGCCCTACTGTCCATCTGGTGGGAGCCTGTCTCATTTCCAGACAGGACCTGGTAGTTTCCAAAATGTAAAGCCACAAAGCAACTGTGGGTGTTGTGGTGATCTCCTTTTCTAAATGAAGTAATTTGACACGAGGAATTACGGCATCTTATGTTTCCTTTGTGATCCTCCGTTTCTTCCAGGACCAGGATATGGGGCATTGATGAACACTATTGACCAATTAACAGATCTAAACACTGCTCTTAAATTCTGAAAACAAGGCAATCTTGTGGGTTTTTTGTTTTTCAAGACAGAATCTCACTCAGTCACTCTTGGTTGAGCACGATGCCATCATGACAGCTCACAGCAACCTCAGTCTTTTGGGCTCAAACAATCCTGTTGCCTCAGCCTCCCCAGTATCTGGGACTACAGGTGCCTGCCACGAGACTGGCTAGTTTTTCTGTTTGTAGTAGAGGTGGGGTCTCCTTGCTGAGGCTGGTCTCAAACTTGTGAGCTCAGGCAATCCACTCGCCTCGGCCTCCTAGAGTGCTAGGATTACTGGAGTGAGCCCCCAAACCCGGCCTCGCTCTATATTGAGGGATTCCATCCACAGGAAGCATGGCAATGCTACACAGGCCATTCTTTTCTCTCCACAGGGAGATTAAGTTGATGAAAATGCATGGCTAGTAAATGACAGTGCCAGGATGCCACTGTGATTTTCCTTTATCTACTAGTCCACACCGCTGGCTTTTTTAGATTTTTCAAAAGGTTTTCTTCTTATTTACAGTAGAAGAGGACATTTTATTTTTAGTCCAGAAAAATCTAATAATTTATTATAAACACTGCCAAATAACAAAGATCGTGGGGGTCAGATCTGGCTTCTAATCCCAGTTGCCCTATTGTGAACCTTCCAAAAGTAAAGTTACTTTAGCTTCTAAACCCAGTTGCTCACTTGTGAACCTCCCAAAAGTTAAAATTACTTCATTCCTCTGAGTCTCCATTTCCTTAGTTATTAAACTAGGCTAACACGATGAAGATTAAATGAGATAACAATTCCTATAAAACCTGCAACCCAAGGAAAGACATATGGGAATCAGTTACTAACTGGTGACCCTTTAAAGCTAAAATTCTGAAATAGTTTGGCATGTAATTGTGATTTAAAGCCTCCTGGAACGTAATATTCTTGTGGGAGAGACATGATACATAAAAAATAAATACCCCAGTTATGTATACTAAAAAGGAAAAAGAAAACAGAAAAGGGGGATTATGAACTGTTGGAGAGAAGTTGAAATTAATAGGGGCAGCAGGTAAGACCCAAACAAGAAGACTCTTAAGTAAACACCAAAAGAAAAAGAAGGTGCCACACGTGTGAATGCCTGAAAAGGAAGAGCGTTTCGGGTGGCACCATGGCAAGTGCAAAGGCCCTGCGGCCAGAAGCATGCGTGGAATGTAGGAAGTACAGCATGGCCGATGGTGTGCCTGGAATAGTAGGAAATGCTGTCAGAGAACAGTTGGTCAGTTAGCAGATCATGTAGGGTCTTGTAGATGGTAGTAAGAGCTTTGGAGGGTTTGAACAGAAGAACAGCATGATCTATCTGAGTTAGGTTTTAAAAGGATGCCCTTGGCTGCTGTGTTGAGAATAGGCTCTTGGAAATGGGAGTAGTCGTGGAGTGTGGTGAATAAGGCAGAGCACAGAGATCAGTTCAGAGGCTAATGTAATAATCTGGAGTGTTGCCTTATCCATCTTAATGGAGTAATTATGATGTGCTCTGCCAGGAAGAGGCTGGAGGCTTTTCCTGTGCTTCTTCTGTGTTTATAAACACTGGCAGCAACTGGAGTCGTATCACTGACAGGCGTCCATCCCAACCTTTTGTTTCTCTTCAGGAGAAGGTGGTACTATTGACCGGTCCCATTTGCATATAACTTTACCTGCGCCCTGCTTGTCTGGGGGATTTTCTTGCAAGGGAAGGGAGCACTTTATGAAGTGGATTCTCTTTCACTTGTCATACTGGAACATTCCTGGTGATCAGTCCATGGCAACCAAGCCTCCAGGGGATGCTGTTTCATTGGGAAAGTTATCACTGTCAAAGTTATCACTGTCCATCAGCTAAAAGAGGTTAGTGGGGCTGATGAGCACCACCGAGAGGCTTCTACATAGAGGATCAGAGCAGCTTCCAGCGCCCTTGGCGGATGTCCCATGGGAAAGGGAGCCCTTGTATAAGAGGTAGATAGCTGTTTTCCATCAACCTGAAAGTTTTACTTTTCTTTCTTTTAAACCTTTTTGGTTAGGATTTGTTTCTTATTGCCTTCAAGATTTATACTGTAATTCAAGGTTGCCCGAGAAAAGTTATATCTATGTATACTACATATAAGGAAATTGGAGTAATCTAATTTACTAGATTTACTTTGGGAGGCCAAGGTAGGAGGATTGCTTGAGGCTAGTAGTTCAAGACCAGTCTGGAAAATAGAGCAAGACCCTGTCTCTACAAAAAATTTAAAAAATAAGAAATTAGGGCTTGGTGCCTATACCTCAGCAGCTACATACACTGAGGCTGGCGGGTTCAAACCCAGCCCGGGCCAGCTAAACGACAATGACAAGCGCAACAATAACAACAAAAAATAGCCAGGAGTATTGGCTACAGTGGCGGGCTTCTGTAGTCCCAGCTACTTGGGAGGCTGAGGCAAGAGAATCACTTAAGCCCAAGAGTTTGAGGTTGGTTGCTATGAGCTGTGACACCACAGCACTCTACTGAGGGCGACATAGTGAAACTCAGTCTCAAAAAAAAAAGAAGAAGAAGAAGAAGAAGCCCACCAAGCTGGGCCTGTAGTCCCAGCTACTCAGGAAGTTGAAGTATCGAGCTCAGAAGTTCAAGTTACAATAAGCTATGATCAGACCTGTTCACTCCAGCCTGTGACCCATCTCTAAAAAAATAAAATAATAAAGTAAAAAAGTATCAACATGCTAATTAAATATTTTTTAAAAGATTCAAACTTAAGACATGTGGCTTTTACACAAACTTCTATGAAATTCATAAATTAAATTAATTTTAATTTTTTTTTCTTTTTTTTTTTTGGTTTTTGGCCGGGGCTGGGTTTGAACCCGCCACCTCCGGCATATGGGACCAGCGCCCTACCCCTTGAGCCACAGGCGCTGCCCAAATTAATTTTAATTTATTTGTGTATGTTTGTGTATGTGAACCTTAAGAAAATATGTATTGTAGGCTTGGCACCTATGGCTCAGCAGCTAGGGCACCAATCACATATACCAGAGCTGGCAGGTTTGAATCTAGCCCGGGCCTACCAAACAACAATGACAACTACAACAAAAATAGCTGGGCGTTGTGGTGGGCGCCTGTAGTCCAATCTACTTGGGAGGCTGAGGCAAGAGAATCTTTTAAGCCCAAGAGCTTGAGGTTGCTGTGAGCTGTGACACCATGGCACTCTACCAAGGGCGACATAGTGAGACTCTGTCTCAAAAAAAAAAAAAATTAAAAAAGGAAGAAAGAAAAGAAAATATGTATTATAAATCAAACTTAATAAGTGTTAACTGCAAAAAGGTTGAAAATAATTGATGTACATTAGTATGGCTTAGCTGCTGCTATTTCAGAAATTCCTTTGACTATCTTTCAAGGATCTGTAACCTTGAACTGTATCTGTGAACTGTAACCATTTAAACCAGTATCAGATTAAGTATGAATAGATATAGTACAATTTAGTATCATAAGTCACAAATACTCAGTTTATAAAAGGAGTGTATTTGTTAGTTTAATTACAATTGTTTTGTTTTGTTTTTTTGAGATTAAGTCTCACTCTGTTGCCCCGGCTAGCTTGCCATGGCATCAGTCTAGCTCATAGCAACCTCAAACTCTTGGGTTCAAGTGATCCTCCTGCCTCAGCCTCCCAAGTAGCTGGGACCACAGGCACTTGCCACAACATCTGGCTGATTCTTCTACTTTTCATTTTTAGTAGAGATGAGGTCTCACTCTTGCTTAGGCTGGTCTTGAACCCCTGAGCTTAAGCGATTGTCCCTCCCTGGCCTCTCAGAGTATTAGGATTACAGGTGTGAGCCACTGCACCTGGCATAATTACAAACATTATGTCACATTTTGCTTAGGTGGAAAGAAACTAAATAGTCATTTTATATATTAAGAACATAAAGTAAATATATTGAAATGAAGTTATTTTTTTATATTTTTATTTCCATAATGTCTTTATTATCATTACCCTCCATAGAAGGAAAACATGGCTACTTGTCAATTAACAATTTTGCTTTTTTAAAGTCATATTTATCTGAGCCCCACCTTTATGTCTGTGAGATTTAGCAGTTACAGACACTTCCACATTTAGCAGCTCTTTACGTCCTAAGACTGACTCTGTGGATGCAGGAGGTAGGCAATAAAAGCCCCGTGTTACAGCAAAGAAAACGCCAAGGTTTAGAAACAAACTCAGGTTGGGATTCTTAGTTTAGGGGCCTATTATTTGCATTGCTTTTTACATAGTCATCGTCTTTTTCAGATTTTTGGAGCTCTAGTATTTGTGAAATAAATACAGATATCTTGCAGCAAGATGAATTCAGTGGCATTAAACAGTGATGACTATGTTCTTGGGTTTGAGATTTCCGAGCAGTGCATTTCTGTATATTTGTTACCTGTGTCTTCCTAGAAACTTGCATCATATCCAGAAAGGCATCCATGCTTTATAAAGATAGATACACGTAAATCCTCACAAACATGCTGTTAAATGAAAGCAACACGTCACAAAAGAGAACAGTGTGATTCCCTTTAGAGAAAGTTCAAATACAAGCTAAACACAGCTGTGTGGTGTTAGGCGTCCAGATAGCAGTCACCCTCGTTTGGGGGTGTTTGGTGTGGGGATTGATCTGGGTGCCAGTTGTGCAGGTTTTCCTTTTGGGAAGGTTCACTGACTTTTTATTCTTCAGTAAAATTCTTTCTGAAAGACTTACTTTTCCTAAGTGGTAGTTTATATGCTCTAGGCTTGAAGAGCAGTTTTTATACCTTTACTATATATTATAAACTACCATTTCCCTGCAAAAGTCCATTGTCCTTTTTGGTGCATGGTCCTAAGCAGCCCTGCATCCGTTTTGACTTTGTGGAGCTTCCTGACCATAGAACCAGCTGCCATGGAGCCCTGGTGAAACCCATCATGAATGCTTGCCAACACAACCTTCTTGCTTCTCTTTTTTAAGGTGTTATGGGAAGAAAGGTATTAAAGAAGAGCTCTTCAGTCAGGGTGTTAATCTGTATCAAAACAGACCCTGGCAGAAAGGTTTTCGTGGAATTCTGCCAGGCTCAGAGCAGAGCTTTAGTCAGCGTCTCATAATTTAACGATTTCACACTGATTTTTTCCCCCTCTATAAATGGTTTCAGAAGAGCACAGATCGTTCAACAACAATAGCTCTATCATTTTTGAAATGTCTCTTGAATCGGAGCCTACAGGAAATAAGATTGAGTCTAGAAATTACTTTGAGCAGAACTAAATTTTAATAAAAACGGAAACTGATGGCCACAGCCGTGATGTTTCTCTAGGCTTCTAATGTTAGAATCTATCCATAAGCTTTGTGACCACAGTACATAGAGGAAAAAACAGAACTTGAAAGATCAGGTGGGTCAGCAAAACCTTTTGCTGTCCTCAGTTTCAGACTAAGGCCAGTGTGAGTCACGTATATTGTGGGTCACATCCCAGAGGATGAGCAAACCATTGCCTCTGTTCCTGAGTGGGCCCCATTTTTTTCCAGCTGCCTTTAAGTCAATCTAATTTTTTCAAAATAAGAAATGTATTTTTAAATGTTTCTGCCAGCTATTTATACGTTGTGGCTACTGCCTCTTTTTTCTCTGCAGTGTTCTCTCTCTTCATCAGAAGAAGAAAGATTTATTTTCATCAGGAGATCTAAAACGCCAACCTCAAATGACTTCTCTGACCTTAATACTCAGACAAACTGGACCAAGTCACTTCCACTGCCCACACCAGAAGAGAAGATACGACAGCATGCCCAGATGGTCCAGGCTGATGTGGTTCCTATTAACATAACTGGTACGCTTTGCTAGGCTGACGGGTTCCGAATTCAGAATGGACTTAGGAGAAGGACAAGCTTTTTGTTATATGTTCTTAGCGTTTCATTTATACATCAAAGGTAAATAGCTAAGGTATGGTTTATTGTTTAAGAAAGGGAATACTAAACTACGTATGTGTGTGCTTACAAAATATTGATTACTTGTTAGATAGAAAACTATATCACCAAAGATTGTTGTCAACTCACGGTTCCAACTGTTCATCTAAAGAGTGTTTTTTAAATTAAATCCCTTCTTAATAATCTTTTGGTTAAATAGAAACATCTTCTAAATGTTATCCTGGATAAGAAAAAATTATATATTTTCCATCTAGAGGGTTATTTTAAGTAACATGAATAGAAATAATATAATTATTTAGTGGTTTTTCTGAATGATAGATTTTCTTCTTTTTCAAGTGGAAAAGAGGGAAAAATTACTTCAAACTATCAAGTGAATTAATAATGACTATAGAAGTATTTTTTAGAAACTTAATAGGGTAACAAAGTTATATTTTGATTTTCATAATTTGTATTCCATAATCATCAAACAAAAATTAATTTTTTATGAATATAACATGCATAGAATATGTTACACTATTTGGAATATAAATATTAATAATGTACATAAAACTCAAAGATGAAATTAGAAGAGCTATTTAAAAAGATACCAAAATTTTCTGCTTAATTACCTCCATAACCCTCAACAAGCATGGGTCAATGATTTGGGGCAGGTATAAAGTGCAAAACAGATGCGGTAAGAGTTAATAGCTTCAACCATTCGACTGTGTGTTTGAAGGAAATAAATGGCTAATAGTGACCACTGATACTCAGTCCATAAAAAGCAGGGGCCATAGGGCCAGAACCTAAAAAAAAAAATCAAGTGGCCAAAAAGGATGAGTTTTCATAAACAACTAGGATGAAAACCCATAGTATTCTAGCCATGTTTCTAAGGCTACTGCTTTCTGCCATGGCATTGGTGAGTTTGTAAGGGGCTAATAACATTTTGATAGTTACTAAAGGTTTTTTAAACTTTATAAAAAGCTTAGAAATTGAGCGGCGCCTATGGCTCAAGGAGTAGGGCACCGGCCCCATATGCTGGAGGTGGTGGGTTCAAACCCAGCCCCAGCCAAAAAAAAGGCTTAGAAATTACATTTGGCACTCATTTTGGATTCCATAGAAATGCAATAAACAAATACATGAATGATTTTCATTCAATATACATTTTTCCACATTTATTTTACTTAAACCTTAAAAGAATAAACAGGGCATTTTAATCCTTTTTTTTTTTTTCCCAAATAGTATTGTTGATCTTTCTGAATGTGTTTCTTATTTACCTACCTCACATTAAAAAAAAAAAAAAAATGTTTTGTTTTTTTTTTCATTTGAAAATATGAAGGGAGTACAAATGTTTTTGTTTTGTGGCTACTTTATACAGGACATAAGTCAGGGCTTTTAGCATGCTCATCACCAGAGTAGTGTTCACTGTACCTGATAGGTGAGTCTTTACCCCTCGTCACTTTTTTAAAGATTATTTTTAAAAGTAGCTACGTTTTAAGATAAAATAGAGTGTTTGTTGTTTGATGAAATACATGGATGCTTATTTTCTGTAAGAAAATGAATAATTTATTGATTAAATTCAGGAGAAATGTAATTACCTTGCATATGATTAAATGCCCATGAAATAATATTACGAGATAAGAAGATTGTGCTATGCAGTATGATGCTCCTTAATGGAATTAGGATGAAATGCATTCTCTTGAGATGAAGTGATTTAAAATAGAGTCACAGGAATTTCAGGAATAAAGAATTATTTGCAATGAATTACATCATCACAGCAGAAGACAGTGTTGTATCTTTTGAGCTTTAATTCTCCTGTTTAATGACTAAATAGATAAGAATTACGTAGAGCTGAAAAGGAGACCTTTAAAATGCCACACAGGAAAGGTGAATGACAATAAAGAAAGAGCAGTCTGAGTTATGTCAAAATGCAATTTACTTTTAATAATTGAGTAACATTTTGTAGAAATGTCAGAATTATATATAACATCTAATTACATATTTATTGATCCACTATCTAGATATGTGTGTTCACATACACATGTATCTATTTCTTTTTTTTTTGGCTGGGGCTAGGTTTGAACCCACCACCTCCAGCATATGGGACCAGCGCCCTACTCCTTAAGCCACAGGCACCGCCCCATACATGTATCTATTTCTTAAATGATTAGTTTTTCTAATCTGGTGTAAAAAGAGCAATATATATATATATTTTTTTTTTTGAGACAAAGTCTCACTCTATTGCTCTGGGTAGAGTTCTATGGCATCAGAGTAGCTCACAGCAACCTCATACCTCCTGGGTTCGAGCCATCCTCTTGCCTCAGCCTTCCAAGTAGCTGGAACCACAACACACGGCTGATTTTTCTATTTTTAGTAGAGACAGGGTCTTGCTCTTACTCAGGCTGGTCTGGAACTTGTGAGCTCAGGCAACCCACCTGCCTTGGCCTCCCAGAGTGCTAGGATTACAGGCATGAACCACCTTATCTGGCCAAGAAGCAATAAATTTAAAATTTCTACTTTGGGTGGTTGAATCAACATAGGTTATACTACTTCCTGCTCTGTGAATTATGAATTTCTAAAGTCCTAGAAGATTTTTATTAAATGTATCATAAAAATGTATCTTCCTGTAGGGAATTGTCAAATGCTCATTAATTAGGGTGAATATTGAACCTCCGGTTTGATTTTTGGTAAGGCTTAGCAGGAAAAACATGCCAATAAGTAAGTATGTTATTTCAAATCCAGAGTGTAGCCCACCAGACAGAGGTAGAACGTTAGCCCAATAAGCTGCTGGCTGGAAAATTGACCCTGTGGGCATTTGGCATGTTCTAAGAGGTGAGGAGGAAAAAAAAAATTTTAACTGTTCGTGTGTTCCATAATCTGCCACATGAGATAACACCTCTTCCTCCTGATGATAAATAGAGGGGGTAAACATACTTAAACAATTTTATACTGATGTTGAGTTACCTAAGTTTATTTCTTTTCTTTTTTTTTGAGACAGAGCCTCAAGCTGTTGCCCTGGGTAGAGTGCCGTGGCATCAGAGCTCACAGCAACCTCCAACTCCTGGGCTCAAGCGATTCTCCTGCCTCCGTCTCCCAAGTAGCTGGGACTACAGGCACCTGCCAAAATTTACCCAGCTATTTTTTGGTTGCAGTTGTCATTGTTATTTGGCAGGCCCGGGCTGGATTCGAACCCACCAGCTCAGGTGTATGTGGCTGGCACCTTAGCTACTTGAGCCACAGGCGCTGAGCCCCTAAGTTTATTTCTAAGTAGTAACCAAGACTAATGCAATTTTTCAGTGAAAGGGAGGGATTAAATTCAACAAATAATTACTGAATAACGACTTTGTACCAGGCATTAACTGAGCATTATAGGGTATGCTAAAGTACATGAATCATAGTCCCTACCCTCAAAAAATGTAAACGCAGTGGAGGAGACAGTCTTTTTAGGTCACAGTACAAGATGAAGCATATGGTGCTTTTAATAGGGTGTGTCTCAGATGTTCACCCTTATCAAATGGCTTTTTCTTCATTTTCTTGGAGCTTGGGAGGTTTTATCTTTTCTTTTTGCCTAGGAAGCAAAACTGGATGCAGCTTTCTATTAATTTCTATTATTTTATCTACTTCTTTTCTTTTTTTTTCCTATCAATGTTTTATCTACTTCTTTTTTTTTTTTTTTTCTATTAATGTTTTATCTACTTCTTTTTTTTTTTCTTGCAAATGTTGCCCAGGCTGGTCTTGAGCTCCTGGGCTGAAGTGATCCTCTCATCTCAGCCTCCCAAGTAGCTGGGATTATAAGCACATGCTGTTTTTTCCCATTCTTAATGTCTTGCTACAAGAACATTTTTTCCTCGGCTGCAGGGAACTAGTAAACCACTGAAGTTGATTGCCCCTTACAAGCATCATTTATGCGATCGCACAGTGACCCATTTTTTATAGCAACGGTACCTTCCGGTATTTCAGGGTCTTCTCTCAATCATTTCTATATCTCTTTACTAGCAACAGAGTTACAAGCGTTTGTTAAGTTTGCAAGCATTTATTTAAGTTGGTTGCTTGGTGGATAAAATGTGTTTTGATCATTCACATCTTTTATGCTCTGTTTTGGTTAAAGTTCATAATTTATTCTTATCAAAATAGAAGTTGCATTGCCCACTGCATACCCACTTTGAATCAGTGTCAATGTTGCTGAAAAGAGTGGATGTTTTTATACTCTTCTTATGCGTAAAATCATAGAAGTTTGTAATATTGCTGTGTGTATACATTTTTTAAAATCACTTTTTGAGGAAAATAACCATTCAAAAAGGCCAGTGCTATAACACTTTCTTTCGCGAAACTGGCAAGTAATTTAAAATAGGTCAGTCAGTAACCGATACTGTTACAGACTTTATTATTTTCTCATTTCTCATGGTGTATTAATCACACTAAGTTTACAGCCTAGAAGGAAAAAATGCCCTGTGGATGTGGCATTCCAGGTTCGATTGGAACAGCACTTGAGTATGTCTGAATTAAAATGAAGTTTAAGAACGAATTATGAAACTGAGAGAAGAGGTTCAGCTTTAACAACAGCAGTGCTCCTGGGTGTCATCATGGCGAAAGTACTTTATCATTATAAGGCATTTCATTTTCATTATAGTTGTCAAGATTCTTTGATTGAAGCAGAAGTTCTCCATTCAACTTGCTTAAGCTACTTGTTTCATCACACAAGACAAGACATTAATATGTTTGTCTCTGGGGATGAACAAATAAATAAAATACAGTAGAACCTCCACAGTTGTTCACCTCCCTACGTCAACCACCTCCTTAAGTTGACCATTTTCATAGACTGGACATGTACCACACGAACTCAGTGGAAGTCCCTCATGTTGACTAATTTGTTACAGTCCCTTGGGAAGTCAACTCACAGAGGTTCTGCTGTATATGCATTGCCGTCTCCACATACATGCTGATGTGAGTGGTTTTGGGGACCAGAGGATATAAGTGAAACACTTCCGAAATGATCCATTTTTTAAAATAACACAATCACCTTTCATTGCAAATTCACATGGGTTGCTCCAGCTCGTTTGAAAATAAGATGAAGGTGCTTGCTTTGGAAGGACACACAAATTGGAAAACAGCCTTATGATGATAATGTGCTCTCCTTCCCTTTTCGCCCTTCAGCGTTCCTCATCATATGACTAGCTAACATCATTATTAATACCTTCTTATCATTTTACAACAAGCTTCTGGAAGAAAGTGCATGGTGTCAGCTTGCTTGAAAATAACATTGCTTTGCTTCTACTACTCTACATCAGGGGAGAATTTTGATCGCCAGGCCAGCCTTCGGCGGTCTCTAATTTACACAGACACTCTGGTAAGACGACCGAAGAAAGTCAAAAGGAGAAAGACTATTACAGGAGTCCCTGACAACATACAGAAGGAGCTAGGTATGGCTCATCAGAACTGTGTTCTCCTGCCCCTTAGTGCTCCTCCGCATGACTCCACTAACCTCATCGGTGGTGCTTATAAAATCGATACATACTGACAGCCGTTTGGTACCCCAGAGGGCCAGCTTCCTTCCTGAATGAGGCCGTAGGTACAAATCTTAATATCCCAGGCAGACACGGTTTTCTGGATGTTGGGGAGAAGGTAAAGGGAGAAGAGCTTCTATGAGAATTATTAACTGTGTTGATAGAAATTGATAGTTACATCATCATCTCTGTGTACCTCCAACACTGGTATTCCCGCAATGAAATTTACTTTTCACGTAGATCTTAAGTTTTCTTAAACTGAAAACTCGTTCTAGGGCTTCAAATTATGAGTGTAGATTTCACCATTTACCTGACAATACTGGTGGTATTTTGTCATCAGAAACAGCAGTCTGGGATTGTCAGTATGGTGGAAAATAGTTATTTATAGTGCATAATGCCTTCATTACTTTCAAGGAAACAAGTTCACAGTTTCTTTATTCAGTATTTTTTAACCTGGGACAAAAGCCAGAAACAGAAAAAAATATTTTTGGTTGAAGGAAGGGGTTTATTTGGTTCATTATTCACCTATCCGTTTTCTTTCTGCTTATCTTTATATGTGTTGGGTAATCCTTTCATTCTCCTCTGTCTATATTAACTTCCTTTCCGTGTATTTTTATGGGGCCCAGCAGAACTATCTGCAGAGCAGCAAAGTACAGCTCCTGGGTCAGGGGTAGTGCTGGTGTCAGTTTGCTCAGGGTTGAACCCCAACCCTGGCACTCACTCTGAGTGTCCTCGGTGACTTCACATCTCTGAGTCTATTTCCTTACTTAACAAATGGGGGTTGGTGATACAACCTACTTCATAGGGTTGTTTGAAGACTAAACGAATTTATACATGTGACGCACTTAGCCCCTGACACTACTATAATCATAATTGCTCCTTGTCACTGTCACAGGGAACGTCATACTACCTATCTTGAAATCTGCCTCTTCGTTTGTGGCCAACCTATGGACTTATTCCCTAATACAGTAGAACCTCCGTAGTTGACCACCTTCCTACCTACGCTGACAGCCTCATTCAGTTGACCTGATTTTCATGGACTGGACATGCAGCACATGTACATATCAGCCCAGCAGGCCTACTTCCTTATGTTGACCACCTCCGTATGTTAACCAGTTTGTTACAGTCCCTCGATGGGTCAACTTACAGAGGTTCTACTGTAGTTACTTTCACCCGACGTTTCTATTTACTTTTATCAACTATCAAAGTTTACACTCTAGAAACCGAGAGTCATTATTCTGAAGTAAAATGAGTTTAACTTAGCAATAGGAATCACGCTGCCTTGAGGTCGCATTTCAGCTCTGAGTACTGGGTGCTGCAGACATTGTGCTCATGTTTCTTTTTGCCCCAGCAGCCGTGCCTGAGCGCCCTGTGTTGGGGAGGGTAGACTCCTCCTCTTGACCTGGCATTGCCTCTCTTACTGCCATCCGGTACTACAGCGTGTGTGTTCTGCCTTCCAGACGGCAGCAGCCGTTGGACAAGAGGACGATGCTTTGCCTGTGCTCTGGGTGGCTCCAGTGACCCAGATGGCACATGGTACTTGTCTTACTGCGTAAGGGAAGGGTTCATTAGGAGCAAGGGCAAGACTGCAGGTGCCCCCTGGGGGTTCTGAAGTTGGCTCATGGCCCACACGCTGCTGCTTTCAGTGGGCCGGTTCTGCCGGAGCCCCCCGAGGCCTCCAGGCACTGGCCCGAAACCTTTGCCTTACTGACCTGTTCTGCTCTCTCCCTCTCCTCTCGGCTTCCTGTGTCTTATTCTTTCAGACTTTTTCTTTTTTAATGCTTGAAGTAACGGCTAACTACTTTAAGAAGCTACTTTGTGCTGGTATGTTCCATAGATACTTAGTAGGCTGATTGCTTCAAGCACTTCAGTTACATTTATACTTTGGTCTCTTAGGAGATGTGCCATAAGGCAATGACTTTCTGGGCAGGCGGTTAGGTCCCTTGTAAGAGCATTGATGTCTTGAAGTAAGCTACATTTTAAGCAGCTTCCCAACCAAAATAGTTGACCACCTTCAAGAGGTTTTGGATGACTGTGAAGACACACTAATTGTCTACATACATATGTAGTATGAACCCCACAGTGAGGGAGGTATACATTTTTATCATTTTGTTTATGTAACAACCAGATAACTCAGCTACTTCTTTGATCTTACTGGAATGATCTGGCTGGCTAGGTAATTCATGTCTTCCTTAAACTGAATATTTTCTGTTTAGTTTTTTTGTTGTTTGTTTTTTAAACTGAATAATTTTGAAATCAATAATAAGAGTACATGAAACTACACTAATGCTGGAGGAAGGAAAACTGTTTTCCCCACATGGTCTATGTCACGACTGTTGCCAGACATGAAACCATCAGTGACGTCCGTGACATTACCTGGATCACAGCTGGAGGTCAGCTGAGGCAACTGTATCTAGACCAGATCAGAGCTAGTTTAGAGAGAAAAAGAAAGTTAGATAAGGACTCCAGTTCTCTAGGTAGGCTAGTTGGAGGATTGGTGGCTTGATTGAGGGGATAACATTTGAACAGAGTTTTATTTAGCAAAAAATTAGATCATATATTTATTTGTTCTATTCTTACAAGATTTTTGGATGATCTTGTCTTTTCTCCCAATATTTTGCATTTAAAAGGATGTCATTTTGGAAGTCTTATACTACCTAACTAATAATTATCAAAAATGGATACTTCTTATGTTCCTTAAAATTAGTCCTCTTGTAGATATAAAATATGAGGAGAAAGTATGGCAAAGTTAAACATATTAGACAAGAAAGAAAATGATTATCTGAAGATAAGGCATTCACTAGTAAAGATGCAACTTCTCCACTAGAAATTGTCCAAGTTGTCAAAGACTTTGGAGTTTTAAAATGTTAACTATACAGAGATGCTTCTATGAATTAAAAATTATATTTAATTATCTGCAGTTTTTTCTTGGCCGGGACTGGGTTTGAACCCGCCACCTCCTGCATATGGGGCCGGCGCCCTACTCCTTTGAGCCACAGGTGCTGCCCAATTACTTGCAGTTTTTACTTGAAAGCCTGTAAATAGTGGACTCTCACTTTGGGGTAGTAAAATGTACCATACAATAGTATATACAGCCCTATAATAACCCTTTCAAATCAAGGTCTGATATTTAATGTTTACTTCTAAAGCGTATCTGATAACTTACAATTTGTTATCTTCCATTTAAATGAATTGGGCATTTCAATTTTTTTTCTGTAATCTTAAAACTATACAGAAACTTATCTGAATATTGCTTTATGAAGTTTCATCTTCGAGAATCAGATAGGATTATTTTATTGGTATATAATTATGTTTAGCTACTGAATTCATCATATAGATTCTCTAAAAAGCCTCACTTAAAGCATCTCGTTATAAATAATTTTTGATAGCTGGTACCAGGAACATTACTAAAGACCCAGCGAGACTTTTGAAAAAATTCATACACTAAACCTTAAATAAATGAACTCATAGATTCTTATCCTTAATTATATTTATTTTTTAGAAATTAGAGATCTCTGATAGTATCATTAACAAGAAAGAGAGAAATTATACATAATTATTTCTTTGGGTTATTTTTTATTTATTTATTTTTGAGACAGTCTCTCACTATGTCACCCTTGGTAGAGTGCCATGATGTCACAGCTCACAGCAACCTCAAACTTTTGGGCTTAAGTGATTCTCTTGCCTCAGCCTCCCAAGTAGCTGGGACTACAGGTGCCCACCATAATGCCTGGCTATTGTTTGTTGTTATTGTTGCAGTTGTCATCGTTGTTTAGCAGGCCCGGGTTGGGGTCAAACCCGCCAGCCTGGTATATGTGGCCAGCACCCTACCCACTGAGTTATGGGCACTGCCCTAGGTTATGTTTGAAAATCAGATAAATCCCATCAAGATTATGGGGGTACAATGAGCTGATTTTATATATAATTTGGAATGCTTACATCAAACTGGTTAACATAGCCTTCACCTTACTTACTTAATTATTGTGTTAAGACATTTATACCCATCAAGATTTTGAACAAAACCTAAGTGGTCTAAATTTGTTTGTAGTTTGTTTTCTTCTTTAACCAATTTGTCCATACCTCAGAGAGATTGCAGATTTGATTCCATACCACCATGATAATGCGTATATCACAATACAGTGAATCATATGAATTATTTTTGTTTCCCAGTGCATGTAAAAGTTATGTTTATACTAAACTGTAGTCTGTTAAGTGTGTAATAGCATTATCTTTTTTAAAAATGTACTTACCTTAATTTAAAAATACTTTATTGCTAAAGAAAATACTAACAATCATCTGAGCCTTGAAAGATCTGTGATCTTGCTGGTGGAGGGTCTTGCCTCAATGTTGATGTCTACTGACTGATCAAGGTGGCGTTTGCTAAAGGTTGAGGTGGCTGGGCTAATTTCTTAAAATAACACGGTGAAGTTTGCCATACAACAGATTCTTCCTTTCAACAAAGATTCCTGTATAGAATGCAATGCTATCTGGTTGCATTTTACCCACCGTAGAACTTCTTTCAAAATTGAAGTTAATACTCTCGAATCTTGCCACTGCTTTATAAAGCAAGTTCATAAAATATTCTAAATCCTTTGTTGTCATTTCAACAATATTCACAGCATCTTCACCAGGAGTAGATTCCATTTCAAGAAACCACTTTTGTTGCTTCTCCATAAGAAGCGATGCTTTCAGGTTGGATAATGAGATTGCACCAATTCAGTCACTTCTGCAGGCTCCATTTCTCATTCTGGTTTTCATGCTATTTCTACCACATCTGCAGTTACTGCCTCCACTGAACTCTTGAATTGCTCAAAGTCATCCACAAGGGTTGAAGTCAACTTCTTCCAAACTCCTGTTAATACAATATTTTGACCTTCTCCCATGAATCACAACTGTTTTCAAGGACATCCAGAATGGTTAATCCTTTCCTGAAGGTTTTCAATTTACTTTGCTCAAATTCATCAGAGGAACCTTACAAAATGTATTTAGTAAGTAATAAGAAAGAACTTTCAATAGGACTTGAAAGTCAAAATTATTCCTTGATCAATAGGCTGCAGAACTGATATTGTGTTAGCAGGCATGAAAACATTAAGGCTCGGCACCTGTAGCTCAAGTGGCTAAGGTGCCAGCCACATACCCCAGAGCTGGCGGGTTAGAATCCAACCCCAGCCTGCCAAAACAACAATAACAACTACAACCAAAAAATAGCCGGGCTTTGTGGCAGGTGCCTGTAGTCCCAGCTACTTGGGAGGCAGAGGCAAAAGAACCACTTAAGCCCAGGAGTTGGAGATTGCTGTGAGCTGTGATGCCACAGCACTCTATCCAGGGGCAACAGCTTGAGGTTCTGTCTCAAAAAAAAAAAAAAAGAAAACAACAATAATCTCTTTGCACATCTTCATCAGAGTTCTTGGGTTACTGAGTGTATTTTCAATGAAAGGAATCTTTTTTTTTCTGGACAATAGGTCTCAATAGTGGGCTTACCCCATGTACAGCAAAATATACAGCACAGCATACCATGCCTTAAACATCCAGGCTTTGTTGTCCCCTTTATACAGCATGGACAGAGTAGAATTAGCATAATTCTTAAGAGCTCTAGGATTTTCTGAATGGTAAATGAGCTTTGGCTTCAATTTAGTAGTCACCAGCTGCATTAGCCCCCAGTAAGAGTGTTGGCCTGTCCTTTGAAGCTTTAAAGTATTGGCTTCTCTTCTCTAGCTATGAAAGTCCTAGATGGGATCCTCTTCTAGAAATAGAAAGCAGTTTTATCTGCATTGAAAATCTGTTCTTTAGTGTAGCTACTTTCATCAATTATTGTTGCTAGATCTTCTGCATAACTTGCTGCTTCACCTTGCCGGTTTATGTTTTGGAGAAGGCTTCTTACCTAAAGCCTCGTGAACTTACCTCTGTTAGCTTCCAACTTTTCTCTGCAGCTTCCTCACTTCTCTCAGACTTGAGTTAGGACCTTGTTCTAGGTCAGGCTCTGGCTTAACAGAATGTCATGGCTGGTTATATCTTCTATCCAGACTGCTACAACTTTCTCCATGTTGGTAATGAGGCTGTTTACTTTCTTGTCATTCGTGTGTTCTCTAGCATAGAACTTTTAATTTCCTTCAAGAACTTTTCATCTGTATTCACAACTTGGCTAATTGGTGTAGGAGGTCTGGTTTTTAGTCTGTCTTGGCTTTTGACAAGCCTTCCTCACTAAGCTTAATCATTTTTGGTGTTTGATTTAAAGGGAGAAGGGAGGCCTGAGGAGAGAGAGATGGGGGATCATCTGGTAGGGGGAGCAGTCAGAACACACAATATCTACCCATTGACTTTTCTGTCTGATGTGAGTATAGTTTGTGGGACACCAAAACAATTACAATGGCAACATCAAAGATCACTGGGTGGGGGCGGTGCCTGTGGCTCAGTGGGTAGAGCACTGGCCCCATATGCCGAGGGTGGTGGGTTCAAACCCGGCCCCGGCCAAACTGCAACAAAAAAGCCAGGCATTGTGGCAGATGCCTGTAGTCCCAGCTACTCGGGAGACTGAGGCAGGAGAGTCGCCTAGGTCCAGGAGTGGGAGGTTGCTGTGAGCTATGTGACGTGACGGCACTCTACAGAGGGCGATGAAGTGAGATTCTGTCTCTACAAAAAAAAAAAAAAAGAAAAAAAATCACTGGGTGGGCACCGTGGCTCACACCTGTAATCCTGATACTCTGGGAGGCTGAAGTAGGAGGATTGCTGGAGGTCAGGAGTTCCAGACCAGCCTGAGCAAGAGTGACAGTCTGTCTCTACTAAAAATAGAAAACATTAGCCTGGTGTGGTGGCAGGTGCCTGCAGTCCCAGCTACTTGGGAGGCTGAGGCAGGAGGATGGTGGTAAGCTGGGAGTCAGAGGTTGCAGTGAGCTATAAAGATACCACTGCGCTCTAGTCAGGGCAACAGAATGAGACCCTGTGTTAGTAAAAAAAAGAAAAAAAAATACTGATCACAAACCTCATAATAGATACAATGAAAAAGTTTAAAATGTCACAAGAATTAACAAAATGTGACATAGAAACATGAAGCCAGCACATGCTGCTGGAAAATTGGCACCAACAGACTTACTCCACACAGGGTTGCCACAAACCTTCAATTTCTTAAGAAACAACAAAAGCCCACAAAAAACAATTATCTGCAAAATACAATAAAGTGAAATGCAATAAAATGATGTATCCCTGTGTAGCTTTCATCTGCAACTTACAGTATTACAAAGTTTTTTATACTGTGAGAATATTGAAGAGTCTGTTTGGGGAAAAGAATTTTGCTGGGTCTTATGATAAAGTAGACATTAGTTTCTCATATGTATTTAAAATCCATAGGAAATAATTGTTATTTTAATAAGAATGTTATATTCAGCTGTAGATGGTGAAGAATTGGCTACATTTCTATTTCTGAAGCCTAGAATGGCTTTATATTCAAAATTATTACCCCAAAGCATTAGGATTTTGTTTATGGCATTTAAAGACAGTTAAATATCTACCGTTAATCCTATGCAAATGCTATTACAGTTTTGCAAGAAAAAGATGTTACAACCCATTGCTGAACAGAATGAAGTACTTTGAATGTTTGGAATGGAACTTGTATAAACTGAAACACCAATACAAGTCAACCTCCTGTCCTTTAAATGGCACCTTAAAACCTTTTTTTCTTTTCTCAAACGATTTTTCTTCTGTTTCTGCCTTTTGGCTTATTTCCCCTCTTTCTAAAAGACAGCCGCCTGTGTCTGTCTGCATTCAATGAGTACATATTCAGCAGAGGGTGAGACAGGACATAGATCTTCTTTGCTACAGACCCAAGTATAAAAACAACTCTCCATCGTCACTGTCAAGGAGAGGGCTTTCTGCCAGGAAGCCCTCCTTGCACATTGCTGCCATTTTAGTAATACCCTTGGCAATCCAGACAAACAAAAGCCTTTATATAGCCAAACTGTGCAATGGTTAAATTACATGTGGGTGGAGGGAAGTCAGGATCCCATTATATCAGTGTCACAACCAGGTGTCGACTGCTGCAGATGGCTGTGCTGGACTAGTGCTGCTCAGCAAAGCCCAGGCCTGGGGTACTTTCAGGTCCTCGTTGGATGAAAAGAACACAGTGAGGACTGTGGTTTTACTACTGTTTTGAAAGATTTGAGTTGTCCTAAGGATTGACTGATTTTTTTTTTTTTTTTCTCAGTACCCTTGGGTTCTTGGCTTTGTGACTTTTTTTCTTTTAAGCTCTTTTCTTCCTGGGTAGTCTGAAACCTGTTTATCTACAAGTAAGATTTTCCCTCAGCTACTACCTTCTCTGCTGTTCTTTGTGTTTCTTTCTTTAACATACTATTCTCTGTTAGGCTGTAAAGACTAATGAATTACCCTGATTTAAAGAAACATTCACTGGATCAGTTCCTGCTGGTTTTCCCTCATGAGAACACAACAGATTGCTGTTGAGTTTTGAATGTCACCAACAGACAGATGATAATGGCTTACGATGGATAATTAAATGTTTGGAACACAAATGGATCTGTAAATCGGTTTTCTTTTTCTTAGGATTTCCTTGTGACATAAAGAATTAATATAATCAACACTGTTTCATACCAGTACCCTTCAGACCTGGTCTCTCTGTGATTGTGCTGTTCAGTTACTGCATTCATCTGTCGTGGGAAAGATGTATCATTGCCCCATAGACACTCTTTCTGTGCAGTTACTAGTAGGGAAAAGCCTACTTTGAAGACTTTACCAAAAGGTGCTTATTTGAAGAGTAAATACTTCACAGAGCACTCAGTGACCTTGATCTCTATGGGGTTACCTGAGAATTCTATAGGCAGCACTCAAGCTACAGAGGGATCTGAAGTACAAATTAAGAGAAGTACATGAAATTCATAATAAGGATTTTTATTTTAAAGCTGTCAGTAACTATTTTAATGCACTTAGGTTACCTATAGGAGAAAAGAAACTAAATCCAATAGAAAAGTTTTGTTTTTCTTTTGTTTTTTCTAAATTACAACAGTCAGGGGAGGCTAGGGTACAGGTGATGAACTTCGGGTTTTCATTTCGGGTAACAAGCCCCTTTCTGCTTTATCTCCAGCCTCTGGCACTGGTCAAGATGATGTTGGTGGTCAGTCAGTGTTTTCCCCAGACCACTACCCTACATTAGGAAGGCTTGATAGCTACCAGCCTGCTGGGCAGCGCTCAGAAACCAGGGACTCCAGCTGTCAGACTGAGGATGTGAAAGTCGTGCCACCGTCCATGAGAAGAATCAGGGCGCAGAGGGGGCAAGGCATTGCTGCCCAAATGAGCCACCTCTCTGGCTCCTCCGGCAACATGTCTGTGCTAAGTGATTCTGCGGGTATTGTGTTCCCTTCCCGCCTCCACAGCGACGCTGGTTTCCACAGTCTGCCACGTTCAGGAGCAAGGGCAAACATTCAGTCCCTCGAGCCGAGGCTGAGTGCCCTGGGCCCTGCAAGAGACGTGGGTGACACTTTCCCCTACCAGAGG
This sequence comes from Nycticebus coucang, assembly GCF_027406575.1. Lineage (NCBI taxonomy): Eukaryota > Metazoa > Chordata > Mammalia > Primates > Lorisidae > Nycticebus > Nycticebus coucang. The sequence goes on along the minus strand of NC_069784.1, from coordinate 115,225,642 downwards.
AGTAATCCACAAGTAGATGAACACTTAGGATATTTAGGGGATGCCTCAAGGACAGGAGCACTTTTGAGGCCCAAATCCCAGGAGCTGAGGCACTTTGAAAGTGAAAATGTAACAAGCCCAGCATGTGTGGTTTCTCCTCATGCGACTTATTCCACCAGCATCATCCCAAATGCTACACTTTCTTCCTCTTCGGAGGTCATTGTTATTCACCCTGTTCAGAATACAGGGTTGCTGGACAGTAAAATCACCAGCTCATCCTCATACATGAAGATAAAATCCAGAGACCACCTCATCTCCAGGCACACTGTGAAAGATGACCCTCAGTCTCCCCGCCGTCACTGGAGTGAGCGTCACCCAGCCGTTCTTTCACAAGCCTTAGACACCCATTCCCCTGGTGCACCCACACTGTTGTCTCTCTGTGATTCCTCAGTCTCTCTAAATGCAAATCAGGAGAATGGGTCCCAAGTTGTGCCCTATAATTGCAGAAGCAATGTGCGCTTCCCAGCCCACCCTCAGGATGTGGATGGCAATAGCGAGTCTAGTCATTCAGGGGGCGGAGGACAGGGTAGCTCAGAGCCCTGGGAATACCAAGCCTCAAGTAATGGGCAGGCATCCCCACTGAAGCCACCTGTGGCAACTCCTGGGTACTCCACGCCAGCAAGTAACATGAGCAGCTGCAGTTTGGACCAAACATTCAACAAAGAGGATGCAGGGTCGCTGTACTCTGAGGACCATGACGACTGCTGCACGTCTGTGCACTCCAACTCCGGACGTGCATCTGGGAATTTGTGCAATAGCAGCGATGGCTTCAGGAACCCTCGGCACAGCGTGGTCAATGTGTTTGATGGGAGAGCTCAGAAAAACCAAGGGGACAGGTCAAATTGCAATGATAAGTCCCTTTCGAGAAACATCTCTCTGAAGAAAGCAAAGAAGCCTCCCCTGCCACCCTCCCGGACAGACTCCCTCCGCAGGGTTCCCAAAAAAAGCAGCCAATCCAATGGGCAGGTGCTCAATGAGCACCTCATCGCCTCGCTCCAGCACTCGCTGCACCTGAGCCTCCCGGGCAAGGGTGGCAGCTCGCCCTCTCAAAGCCCCTGCAGTGACCTGGAGGAGCCCTGGCTGCCCCGGTCACGGAGTCAGAGCACAGTCAGCGCCAGCAGCAGCCTAACTTCCACCACCGCCCCCAACGTCTACTCCCTGTGTGGGGTCACTCCATCACAGAGCGATACCAGCAGCGTCAAGTCGGAGTACACGGACCCGTGGGGTTACTACATTGACTACACAGGCCTGCAGGAAGACCCGGGCACCCCAGGAGGGGGCTACTTTGCTGGCAGCGGGACGCCCGCTGGAAACGGCCTCGTCCGCCCGGTCCAGGAAGGGCCCAGGGCCGTCCCACCGCAGGTACCCAGCGGTTCGGTCAAACCAAAGATCACATCGCCAGAGAAGTCACACAGAGTCACTTCTCCATCTAGTGGGTATTCCAGCCAGTCAAATACACCCACAGCTCTCACTCCTGTGCCTGTGTTTTTAAAATCCATGTCACCAGCAAATGGGAAGGGTAAGCCCAAGCCCAAGGTGCCAGAGAGGAAGTCCTCTCTGATATCCTCAGTGTCCGTTTCCTCATCGTCGACTTCTCTGTCCTCCAACACTTCTACAGAAGGAGGCGGCACGATGAAGAAACTGGATGCAGCCTCAGCCTGTCCCCTGGTGCCCCCCACTCCGCTCCCGGGCCCCCTCCCCCCGCCTCCCTCGCCTTTGGCCGACTGTCCTGAGGGCTGTGCATTGCCCCCCTCTCCTGTTTTCCCCCCTCCGCCACCTGAAGCTCTCACTCCCTTCTGCTCCCCTCCTGATGGGTGCCTTCCTCCTGCCCCCGCTTCACTGAGCCCCCTTTTTCCAGATTCTTCTGTGCCCTTACCATTGCCTTCACCTTTCCTACCCTCCTCGGAGCCCCCACCTGCCCCTCCTCTGGACCCCAAATTCATGAGAGACCCCAGGCATTCTTGCCCTAACTCCAGCCAGCCAGACTCCTCCCGGGAGGCCTTCAGGCCGCCTTCCACTAGGGAGGAGAGCAGCAGACCCCCCATGCCCCTCATAACCACAGAAGCACTGCAGATGGTGCAGCTGAGGCCAGTGAGGAGGAACTCCGGCACTGGGCCGGCTCTGTCATCTGAACCAACAGCTCAGGAAAAACGAACTTTGGTTGCTCCACAGTACCACTTAAAGCCATCTGCCTTCCTGAAATCCCGAAATAGCACACATGAAATGGAGAATGAAAGCCAGCTTGCCTCCCTGACAAGCTCGCTCCGGTCGCCTGCCAAGAGCTTGAGTCAGGGTGACCATGGCAGTGCAGCCGAGCACGGCAGCGGCCCGTGGAGTGCCAGGGACGCAGAGGCTCAGACCGGCCCCAGAACCGCCCAGCTCCCCAACTCTTCACCCAGCAGGAAGCCACCGCCCATTTCTAAGAAGCCCAAACTGTTCCTGGTGGTGCCACCTCCACAGAGAGATTTCACAGCGGAGCCTGCAGAGAACGTGAGCGAAACCCTCCGAGCTGTGCCCAGCCCTACGAGGGGAGAGGAGGGCCCTGCCCACAGCAATGAGGCAAGAGAGAGTCCTGCAGCCCGAGCTGGCTCTCATGCGACGTACCCTGGCAGCTTGGTTCTTGAGGAAGGAGCTCCAGAATCTGTGTCCCCAGGCACAGTGGAAGCCAATGTCCCCATGGTACAGCCTGATGCCTCACCTGGCCCCCAGCAGGAAGAGCCAGCCGAGAACAGAGAGGATGGTGGAGGTGACGTGGAGAGCTGCCTGTCTAGACAGGATGGAGAGGGTGAGTCTGGCTTCTCTGTCCTGTGACCCCTGAGTATCTGCAGCTGAGCCAAGTGGGGCTGCCTAGTGCTCCCACGTGGAGCCCAGGTAGATCCTGTTAGATTCACGTTAAAGCCAAGCAGTATGTGGGCTTCCTGTGCCACTGAACAGGGTAAGTGACCAACTTTGCATTTTGTGAATTAAAAAAAATCTAGACCTAAAGGAATGGCAGAAAAAGGGGGGTGGGGATGATCTGCAGCAGGCTGGCTATTAAATAGCAGTGAATAATCTCCCTTCTGAAGAGCTGCAAAGAAATACTGCAACAAAACTGAAGAGCGCTTCAGTGGGAGTTCTATACTTTAACAAAAGAATGAGCTCTGGCTCTGCAGCTGGCTGCATTCCCCATATCTTTGTAAACTATCAAACTACAGCCCCCACGGTATCTCCCTGTGGTCCTCGCATTGTCAGGAATGGCAGGGAAGCGGCGTGTGTGGAAGCGTGGCTGAGCACTGACATCCTCGTCACTGCACGGCTCGTGTGCCCCCTCGCTTATTTCTCTACAGCCGGGGTGCCGCAGACCGACACAGCCGCTTCCTCCTCCGAGGCCTGTGACTTCCCCAGGGAAGAAGGGAGTGATGAGGTGATGACCCCCAGTAGACCCAGGACCACAGAAGACCTTTTTGCAGCTATTCACAGGTATCTAAAAAGCCTTTCTCTTACTTTAATTTACTTTATAATTCCTTCTCTCCCCAGGGCTCCTCAATTTTGTTTTCTTCCTTAAGGTTTCTTCTGTCTCCCAATCATGTCTCATTAACTTTATTATTGATTTTTTTAAGTGGGTTTCTAGAGTTTTATTTCCTCTGACTCTAATTTCTATTTTACTTTGTCCTACTGATTTTCATAATCTTGGGAACTTAAATGTGCTAGGCATTGCCCTTGCTGGCAAAGAATGCCATGTGTCAGTCATAAGGCGGTATTAAGAAGAGTTGGATTAAAGCAGCCAGTGGTCCAGAGCATGGGTGAGGAAGGCTGTGTTCTGTGCACTTAGGATGCACAACAGACTAGCTTGTATGGTACTTTCTTCCTAAGGCTGTTTTAGATTTTTGTATTTATTTTTATTCTTTATTTTTCAAAAAAATTCAGGATTTTATAGTACAATTTCTTTGGCTGCTTAATGTTTCCATAAAAGCCTACGTCTCTTTTTAGGCAAGAGCAAAAGGAATTAAATTTGCTGGTTACTATATACCATTAGTGCCATCTACTGGCATCAGAAAAAGACTGCCCCCGTTAGCATTGACTGATCTCTTTGGTGTCATTAGAAATAAAAAGGTAGCTAGTTATCCAATTATTTCTCAAAACAGGGAAACGAAAAAATATGCATCCTCTGAAACCAACTTTAGTGGCATGTCTAGAAGTTTACACAGATGTTTCTAACTTGAACCATGCTAGACACATAATAAGCACTCAATTAATATTTTCTGAGTTAAATAAAACCAATTGGAATTTAACTGTCAGCAGATCTTTCCAAGACTCAAAGTATTTGCTTTAATAAGGAATGCATTGGGTTGCTAAATATACAGGCATATACGTATTTATAATAGCAATCCCTAGAGGAGACTGTTGCCTGGTTGCTCTGTGTACTAAATACTTGGTTCAGTGAGAAAACCCAACTGTTGTGAGACCAAATTACTACATCCCTTTCCTAAAAGGGTGCCAAAGGTCTGCTTTCTATCTTGTTTTGGCAGCCTTCTTAAGGGACTGAAAAATGTGCGTTTTTTTTCTTACTACACCTATAGAAATTGGTCAGTTTGTATTATTCTGTGTACGCATGAGAGAAATAAGGCCAGTTAGGTCGTAGGAGTGGATTGCAAAGGGAAAGCAAGGACATATGCCAATTTCTGTTGTAGTGTGAAGAATATATGAGCAGACATAGTAAAGGTCTATCTAATGTCTGTTTTTTAAGGCTTTATTTGTATGTCTTTTAGCTCATAATTTAAAATAAAGAATATCTAAGTTGAAACACAGCTTTCAAATTTTATAATGCAAATTAATTCACTTCAGATTTAAAGCCAGATGGAAAATGTAGAGCACCAGTTGAGGTGCGAAGTTTTTATATTTATTGAAGTAATTAGTTCTTAAGCCAGTGTTAACTGTTTAAATACTTTTTATAGCCATCTTTAAAAATACATGTATACATATGTGTGTGTGTGTATATGTGTATGTGTGTGTGTGCATATATACATATGCAAAGGATTCCTATGTTTAGATTTAATTCTCATTTTAGGGGGCAGCTGCTCTTCAGAAACAACAATGCTTTTATAAAATCCCATCTTAATTCTAAATCTACAATTAAAGGCCCCAGCTTTAATTGAGTTTAGCTGTGGCTCATTTTGTGGATCTCAGCACACTCTCACTATTTAAAAACGAAACCGGGCGGCGCCTGTGGCTCAGTGAGTAGGGCGCCGGCCCCATATGCCGAGGGTGGCGGGTTCAAACCCAGCCCCGGCCAAACTGCAACAAAAAAAAAAAATAGCCGGGCGTTGTGGCGGGCGCCTGTAGTCCCAGCTGCTCGGGAGGCTGAGGCAAGAGAATTGCGTAAGCCCAAGAGTTAGAGGTTGCTGTGAGCCGTGTGACACCACGGCTCTCTACCGGAGGGCGGTACAGTGAGACTCTGTCTCTACAAAAAAAAAAAAAAAAAAAACGAAACCAAAAAATCACACCACAAGCCAATACCTGTGAGATGAGCTGCTTTTGGGGAGTGACCATTGTAAGTGGTGAGGCCATGTGCTGTATGTGGAAAGATACTTTATCAAGTCCTAATTGTCATACTAACAAGTTGTGTGACTTCACTCTTCAGACTTCCGTTACCATCTCTGAAACCCAAAGTGGGCTGACTTTTCCATTTTCTAAAGTCTTTTGTAGCTGTACACTTTGGAGAGGCTATTAATTTGTATGATTTTTCAGTCAGTCATTAACTTATACTTGTTAGGATACTGTTCTTACTGACCACTGGGGCAGGACCATGGAACCAAAGTATCATAGGCCACGTTCTGCTGTCCCAAAGGGGCTGTTACCCCAGTAGTAGCTCTGGCCACCCTTTGGTAGTGTGTGCTTACCAATTTCTGCCCTCTTCTTTGGTGGCTTATTTTTGGACAGAATCAAGGCGATGACTCTGGGAGCACTAAGCCCAGGGCAAACACATGGGCCCATCCTCCCCTCTGCCTTGCTCTCTAGGCCATGTAAGAACCAAAGCCTGCCCTGCCTACAAGCAGGAAGAATTCTCTTTCCTATGTGACATTCGAAGTTCCCTTTAAGCACCTCCTGAGTGCCTGATACTTTATGCCTATTACATTCATCTTTGTTGACAAACTATGGTCCAAACACTGTTATGCCCCCTTTTCAGATAGGAAACACAATTGGAAATTTTAACTTGCCCAAGGCAACAGAACAATGACACTTTAATTGTAGCTCCAGAGGTTCTTTAGCTCATTTAGTCTCCACACGCCTGTGAGGTTATTATATTATCACACCCTCATTTCAGATAATAAAACGTGGAAACTGAGGTGCAGCAGGGACGGGCAGCTTGTCCCAGGATACACGCTAGATGTGGGTATCACTTGGTTTCAACTCCTCATCTGCACATCCAGATACCATACTTTCTCTGCTGCATACTCTAGAATTTTGTAGTAGGAAAGGAGATACACCATATCTTTAGTTCATTAACTGTGTTGAACTTTCTTGAAGCAACATCTGCACTTAGCTAAGAGGTGCACACACACATCGAGTTGTCACGAAGAGACCGGCAGGGGGCCACTTGGCTCATCGGCTGTGCTACCTCAGCATCATTAGCAGGAGAAAACACATTGACCAGGGAGGTCCCGACTGAAGACAAGAAGTACCTGCAGGAGACATTTACTTACTTTGATCAGCCCCTCTTCTTCCCCTCCCCACTCCCATCCCACGTGGTTTCTTGGTCAGTGAGAAGTTCTGTTGATCATGAATCAGGATCTAGACCAGAAGGTTCACTCTTGTTTTCTGGGAAACTGGACTTCTGGAGGTTGACATATGGTCCTATGAGGAAGACTGGTTTTAGGTCAACCTCTAGAGTGACTGAGAATATAAAGTTATAGGGCTGTTCTGGGACCTGGTGGGGGCACGTCTTAGCATAGGGGATATGCTGGACCTTGGCTTGTTGATCAGGCCTGTTCAAGGACTAGCACCAAACATGAAAGGGAAGAGTAGAAAGGAATGATGGTGAGCATGTGAAATTCACCCTGGATCACCACCTGAGAAAGTTACATAAAGACTGGCAATTATTGGAAACTTTAGAAATGGCCCTGTCTGAAGTAAGGTAATATGATGTCTAAGATTTCTTTCAAAATAATCCAGTGAGAATGGAGAGAAAAAAGAAGGGAGGCCATAGTTAGTGATTATCCTCCATGAGTTGTGGTTTTATGTGGTCAATGAACAGTTCTTTTTGGAGTGGGTATTTTATATTTTTCATAGTTTAAATAATTTTTTTTAACTTGTGCCTTTTATGATCGTGATTGTCAAGAAAACACACATAAGTCCTTCACAGCAAATATTAAGTACCCAAGGATGAGTTAGGAGATGTAGGATAGTCATGGCCTAATGGGAATTAATCTTTATCTTAATGTTATTACATCTCAGATCTAAAAGGAAAGTCCTTGGCCGGAAAGATTCAGACGATGATCCTTCCCGAAACCATTCTCCCTCCCCGCCAGTGACACCCACGGGCGCTGCCCCGAGCCTGGCCTCTCCAAAGCAGATGGGATCCATTCAGAGAAGTGTCCGCAAGAGCAGCACCAGCAGCGACAACTTCAAAGCTCTGCTGCTCAAAAAGGGGAGTCGTTCTGACGCCAGCGCCCGCATGTCGGCAGCGGAGATGCTCAAGAATACAGACCCGCGCTTCCAGAGGTCAAGGTCGGAGCCTTCAGCAGACACTCCCGAGAGCCCGTCAAGCTGCTCCCCAAGCAAGAGCAGAAGGGCCCAGGAGGAGTGGGCCAGGAACGAGGGCTCCATGCCGCGGAGTCTGTCGTTCTCCGGCCCCAGGTACGGCCGCAGTCGAACGCCGCCCTCCGCGGCCAGCAGCAGGTACAGCGTGCGGAACCGTATCCAGAGCAGCCCCATGACGGTCATCTCGGAGGGCGAAGGGGAAGCCTCCGAGTCTACGGACAGCAGGGCGCGCGGGGCTCCGGGCACCGCGCAGGGATGCTCGCTGGACGGGCGGGCAGGGGATGAGATGGACGAGGGCAGTGCGCTTTGCGGCAAAGAGCCTGCCACCTCCCTGCGGCCACCGGCTCCTGGCCCTGCCAACGGGACAGCCAGTGTAGGGGACAGGGAGCAGCCAGAACAGTGTGGAGGTTCCCTGAGAGAGGAGAGCTAGGGACACGAGAACGTGACTCTCTGGGGGATGGGAGATGAGCAATGCCTCCGTAGAGAGAGCCTGCTGGGTGCCCCTGCCTGGCTTCTCGGGACCCCCCCCCCCAGGGTCGGTGCCGTGGGCCCAGCGCTGCCGGCCCTGCGGTGTGAGCGGAGGGCCATTTAGGACTCACTTGGCACTTGCCCTGTGGCTTAAACGCAAGTAGAAGCTTAAACTTCTGAAAGTGCTTCCTGGGGAAGATTTTTTTTTTTTTTCTAAATACTGGGGGTGTGTCAGGGGTGTGGGTGTGTGTGTGTGTGCATTTTGAACATGTTTTTTAAAAATACACACACACAAACATGTACAGACATAGGCGAAAGTAAGCCAGAGTTATGATGAGTAGAGTAAGCTGGGAGTCTTTGGACTAGGTGGTAACCGCTTTCAGAGCTTTCTGTTCCTGGAAACGTGTGAGTTCCACGAGAAGGGAGAAGACACTGTTGCTTCTAAGAAAGAGGCGGTGGATTAGCTGGTTCTTAATGCACAGAACGCGGGGATGTACGCACGTGTGTGCCGGAGGGGAGCGAGAGCGAGTCCCGGGAAGCGCAGAGGAGCTGGGGCAGGGCTAATGGGTTCAGGTACTTTTTCTCTGGGGGAAATAGGCTTTGTTTCTTTTTTGGTAAACATAACAAACGTGGAGCTGGCAAAGCTGTAACTCAGTGCCCGCTGCTGTGCAGCCTCGTACACACAACTCTTAGCCCGATGTTTAGAAGTGTGGGCAATTTTTAAATGCAGCCCCCCCTTGAGTAGCAGCTGCAGCCTTCTGTGAGAAGGGAAGTGACATGGGGACACACCGACAGGGAGCGAGAGGCAAGGGGAGAGGGGTGAGTGACACACTGCTGGAATTGGTTCCTGCCCAGTAAATAAAGTTATTTTGCAGAATTAAATTTGAAAACTTGCACTACAGGACTGTGGGTGGAGCTTTTCCTTTTACAACAGTTTTTGGGTGTTTTTAAACCAGAGTTTAAACTTCCATTTGGCCATTTCCTACCACTTGAAATGTCAACATTTGCTAACTTTTGGATATCCTTTTGGTTACACCAAAGACAAAGTTATGGCTCTTATCTTTCCTTGCCTACAGTATTGTCCTAATTTAGAAAGTTTTTAGCAAAATCTATTATCCATTATCTGACTTTAAAGAAAATACTGAACAGCTCTTGTTAGTCAAACAAACTGATACACATTGGTCAGGCTTGGCTATTATTGAGCCCCAGGGGAAATGAGGTGTTAGATTAAAAAGAGTTTTGTGGGGGTTTTTGCATCATTTGGTTTGTGCATTTTTATATTTGTTTTTAAATAGAGTTGCTAATTACCTTCTAATCTCCAATTAGAATTTCAACACTTTTAGACACAGGAGAAAAGTATGTAAAGTCTTTATTTTAATGTAATGCTCTTGCGGCCCACACTCTCCCTCCTTCCTACTCCTTTTTTTTTTTTGAGACAGAGTCTCAGTTTGTCGCCCTCGGTAGAGTGCGATGTGCGATGGAGTAACAGCTCACAGCAACCTCCAGCTGTTGGACTTAAGTGATTCTCTTGCCTTGGCCTCCCAACTAGCTGGGACTACAGGTGCCTGCCACAACACCGGGCTATTTTTTTTTTCTTGAGTTTGGCTAGGGCCGGGTTTGAACCCACCACCCTGGGTATAAGGGGCCAGCGCCCTACTCACTGAGCCAAAGGTGCTGCCCATGTTAGCCAGAGTCTTTTCTTCTTTAGAAGGGCCAAGGAGACAATGTTGGGGTTCTTGGTTTAAGTCCATTGCAGCCACCAAATAGCCATTTTCTCAGCATGAAAATATCCCCTAACAGTTGCTCTGCACAGGTCATCTCATCACGAGGCTTATAAAATAAAACTTCAGACACAATTTTAGACATGTCTTTGAGGCAGAAACATATGTAAAGAGTTAAGACTCCTTCCCTTCTTTGAAGAAAACAAAGCACTTCTTTTCATACAGCAGGGAATCAAGAGCTGACATTTGGAGCAGTTTTCTACTACATTGGCACAAGGATTGTTTCTTCTAAATTTTGGAAAAGTGGTATTCTTTTTTTTTTTTCATGTTGGCTTTTGATTATGAAATCTTGTAGCTACCTAAAAAATATTAGAATGGACATGGACATCAGAAATCTTTAACTTAATATAAAAATCATTTATTTGAAGGTAAGATAAGCAACATTGAAACTAATTATAAAACTATTTAAAAATTACCATTTTTAAAGAAAAATATCTATTAGGTTTTAAATTTGCTTTGAATAAAACAATTTTAAAGTAAATATTTGAAACATTTCTTTTTGTTCATGTGGGGGTTTTCTGTGGTTTTGGGGGTTTTTTTGTTTGTTTTTTGAAAATGAGATAGGTCATCTTGTACAGAATTATTGAGTGCTTTGCTTGGTTCTAACTGAACAACAGCAGTGAAACCAGAAGGTCCCTGTGGGAGGTGGGGACCCAAACGAGAGGAGAGAGAATGTCACAGACACTGGTTATTGTCATTTAAAAGGTCACATGGAAAAATAACTCCAAATAACATCCTATGGACTTTAGAAGAAAATACGAATAATGTATAGACTGGCAGTTCAGGTGATGTGGCTTGGGGAGAGATGTGAGAACTATTCACAGGCATGGATGAAATATAGGGAGACCAGGATCTGGATTTATCCCTGAAACATCCAGAGTCTTCAGCTTTACTACTTCATTCTTCTGTGGGGCTCACTCTTAGTTTGTGAACAACTTCTGTTGGGCTCACTTATAGTTTGTGAACTATATCTTATTCAAAAGTTCCATGAGCATAGACTTGATGGCCTGCCTTATACACCAACACTTTAATTTGAAGATAATCATAGAAGCCCTGGGACTGAATTATTTCTACTTTATTTTATCTTTTCCTTCCTCCCTCCCTCCCTTCTCTCTCTCTCTCTCTCTTTTTTGAGACAAAAGAGGTCTAACTCTCACCATGGGTAGAGGTCTAACTCTCACCATAGCTCATAGCAACCTCAAGTGATCCTTCTGCCTCAGCCTCCCAAGTAGCTGGGGCTACAGGTGCCTGCCATGCTGCCTGGCTAGTTTTTTCTATTTTTAGTAAAGATGGGGTCTTGTCTTGCTCAGGCTAGTCTCTAAACTCCTGAGCTCAAGTGATCCGCCCTCCTCTACCTCCCACAGTGCTAGGATTTCAGGTGTGTGCCACTGCGCCTAGCCACTTTATTTTGTCTAAGAGTTGAAAGAGAAGCAGGTGACTGTTGGGCTGTCAGTTGGAAACAGCCTCAACTTTAGTTTGATTTCTGCCTTCTTATTTCTGAAGAATCTTGATTGAATTCTGTTGCTTCTTGTGTGGGGATGAGAGTATTTTCATCTGGAGAAGCACAATGACAAAGGTGTTTCTGTGCCTCAATCTTTCCCTGACCTGCAGATGGTGCCCCACTCTGTGGGCATCTTGGAAGGACAGGGAACCACTGCATGGCTTCTTGGTTCTGCTTTTGTGTTTTCAGCCTCCATGTGAATAATTGTTTATATCACTCAGATTACATTGTAAAATGAGCACAATGGGATAATTTATTAATACTTCGGTGGATATGAGGATACCGTGGGAGACAGAGATAGTCTTATGGACCTTATTCTTGAGGTCTGTTTTCCTTAAGAAGCTACTCAGTAACTATAATATAGTGTTTCTCAGTGAACTGCCCCACGCCACCTTCCACAGAGGCCAGCTTTATTTATAGACCAAGGGCCAAAGCAATCTGTAGGCATTGTTCAGTGATGGGGAAAATGTCCTAGGTAAATAACTTCATGTGTTCTGGGTAAAAGTGAGGGAATCCTATGACAGAAGAATGTGAATGAGCTATTGGGAAAGGGTTCAAAACTAATAAAAAGATACACAGTCACCCTGCAAAACATAGATCAGCACCAGAGGAGAAGCAAAGGAATAGCTCTCTGGGGTCTGCTAAGCCCTGCTGGGCCCACACCAACATTGATCACCAGGGGTAGAATTGTTTGGCCTGAGTATGCACCCAGACAGAAAAAAACTGTACCCCATAGCCTCCTTGTGGTCACCAGGGTCATGGGCATCGTCTTGGAATTTCCGGGAAGCTTGCCATCTGTGACTTCCTTTTTTCTGTTTCTCCCTGTGATGGGTGGGAGGCTGGAGAAGGAGCAATTATCTTACAATCTGTGAGGCACCAATGAGGATGGAAGCCACGTACATGGGTAGCAAAGGACAAGGAGCGTGGTCTGTTGATAACATCCAGGGTCACTGCATCAGCCACTGGCTGTCCACCTCCAGACCCACCGGGTAGGTCATATTTTCACTCACTTTGCAGTTGAGTGACATGTTCTTAAAGGAAGATGTCGTAGCTTCTCAGTGGGTAGATGGGCGGGATCGGCTCTGGTGAACCTGAGCTAAGACATTGTGGGTGAGGGGGATTTCGCCCAGCAGGGACAGCTGGCAAAAGAAAGACATTCCAGATGGCATGAGCAAAGACACAGACAAATGTTTAGGGGCAGCCACGTAGCTATACTAGGAAGTCTAAATGACACAGTGGGACACAAAACAGGAAAGCATCTGGTGCAAGAATGTAGGGGCCCTGGCATGTCATCCCCAGGAATCTGGGTTTTGTTTCATGGTATGGGACAACAATGAAGATTTTAAGAAGGGGAATAATGTGAGCTTCTCAAGCGACCCTGTCCCTTAGTGAATGTACATAATGCCATAGCATTAGATAGACGTACACATACTGTCCGTACTGCAAACTCCCAAATATCTCTTTGCTGGCCTTCCTTCAAGAATTCTACATTAGTAAACCAATTGCTACTCCAAATCTGCACTTACGGGTGTTTCAAACTTGATACAGTCATGCCTTTCTTAATGATGTTCCTGAGAAATGCATTGTTGAGTAATTTCACAGTTGTTCAAACTTCACGCAGAGTGCTTACACAGACGTAGATGGTGCAGCCCACTACATGCCTAGACTAGCTGGTATGGCCTATTGCTCCCAGGGGGCAAACCTGTATAGCACGTTACTATATGGAATGCTGTATACAGTTGGAAGATAATGGTAAGTGTGTATCTACACATAGAAAAGATACCTTGAAAATACGGTGTTACAGTGTTAGGGGACTGCTATCCTGTATATGGTGGGCTGTCTTACTGGGCAGTGTGTGACTGTACAGCCGGACCCTACTTCCAAAGTGCTTTATCACTCAGTGGCACAACCATGCTCACAATGTCTCAGGCCCTAAGCTTTGGGCCATCCTGTGGCCTCTTTCCTCTCTACTCCACATCTATAAACCATAAACAAGTTAAATCAGCCATACTGCCAAATTATATCATTAATCCCACCACTTCTCCCCAGTTCCACTGATACAGCTCAGGTCCAAACCATTATCTCTTGACCAAACTATGGGGAAAGCCTCCCAGCTGGCCTCTCTGCCTCTACTGGGCATCTTCAGCCAGGTCAGCTTCAGCTCAGCACACAAAATAAGCTTTTAAAAATAATTCCTAGCACTCCCTGCTTGAAAGCTTTCAAAGACTAGATGTTACTGTTAGAATGGAATTTAAATTTTTTGTTGTGGTCTGTACCATCTTTGAGATCTGCTGCTATTCCCCTCACTTATGAAGATTTGGCCTCATCTTTATGTCCCTTGGCAGAAGCTACTTCCTGCCTTAGGAGTATTTATTTTAATAATTTTTTTTTCTTTTTTCTTTTGCTTTTCTTTTCTTTTTTTTTTTTTTGACAGGGTCGCACTTTGTCCTCCTTGGTAGAGTGCTATGACATCACAGCTCACAGAAACCCCAAACTCTTGAGCTCAAGTGATTCTCTTACCTCAGCCTCCTGAGTAGCTGGGACTACAGGCGCCCACCACAGTGCCTGGCTAGTTTTAGAGATGAGGTCTCACGCTGGCTCAGACTGGTCTCAAACTCATGAGCTCTGGCAATTCACCCACCTCAGCCTCACATAGTGCTAGTTTTTTGTTTTGTTTTGTTTTTTTGAGACAGTATCATTCTGTTGCTCCAGAGTGCTATGGTATCATAGCTCACAGCAACCTCAAACTCTTGGGTTCAAGTGATTATCTTTCCTCAGCCTCCTGAGTAGCTGGGACCACAGGTGTACATAACCATGCCCAGCTAATATTTCTATTATTAGTAGAGGTAGGTCTTGCTCTTGCACAGGGTGATCTCAGGTGATCCCGAACTCAGGTGATCCACACACCTCAGTCTCCCAGAGTGCTGGGATTACATGCGGGAGCCACCTTGCTTGGCCTGTCCTATCATTTGTTGACGGATTTTGTTGTATTCCTTTAAATAGTATTGCGCTTTATTATGGTGCACATATATAATTTCTGGAAATTAGTTTGATTTTTCTAAGGCTTAGTTTTATAGTTTTGTTAGGGGAAGTCCAGAGAAGGCTTTGGTTTATGGATACTTTAACCTCACTACCTAGGCAACAAACACTCTTTTGAGGACCCTACCTGATGCCCCTTGAGTTATGAGTTATTTCCACTCTAACTCAAACTTTCCCACCACCATACATGATCTGTAAATTATTTGTTTTGCTATTTTCCAGTTACTCATTTCTTAGCTGGGGCAGTTTCTTCTCGCTCTTACTCTAAGGACCAGAGGAGACCCACTACAGATCCGCAGAGCCCTTTCTGTGTATGCTTCCCCCTTTCATTTTCTCTGCCCAGAAATTGTGGCCTCCCATAGCATTGATCTCCATCTCCACAACTCAGCAAGATCACAGCTCTCTGGCTTCCTCCTCCTAGAAACTGCCTCTGAGCCATCAGCTTGAACATTCATTGGACTCACCTCATTTTTTCCCCTTCTATCAGAGCTCATAGTCCTGTGCTATGAACTTTCAATGTCCGAAGACCACTGCTTTATATATTTTGCTTGGGTTTTTAGTTGTTTAAGATGGAAAGATAAAACAGGTTCCAATTTTACCATCATGGGCAGAAAGCAGATGTTCACTTGAGAAGCTTAAAAACATTGTTTAAGGCAGTACTGATTTAGCTTTACTACACTGCTTGGGGGAAAGAGGGCCTCCAGGCTTACACTCTCTCAAGAAACCAATGTGGGTTTTTTATCTGCCAAGTATGTCCATTTCCATTACACATTCAGGGATTAGGCAAATAATCAACCCTGGGTCTGCAGACTCCAGGGGCCTACTGTAGCCGAATTTTGATTAGAACATTTACTTTCTAACCTCCATATGCTCCCATTTTAATGAGGGAGGAGGAAATACAGTGACACTTTGGGTTTCTGAGTATCAAATGTTAATTTGGACACAGCAAATCTCTGTATTCCATTTTCTCTAGTGTGAAACCATCCGAGTTAATGGCCACAGATCCCTTTAGAAAAAGGCTGGGGAAATCATCACTGCACACACTTGCAGAGACCTCTCCCCAGAATCCAGTCACCTCTTCAGTTAATGAGCTTCAGATCAGAAAACTGGCTCAGTAGAAATTGGTGAGGAATCATGATTTTTTTTTTCTTTTTCAGAATGTTCTTTTTTAGCCCCCTGCTCATCCATTCTTGCTCTCTTTGATATATATCAAGCATTACCCTTGCTAACCACCCATCCCCTTTATCCCTAGGATGCTATGTCCTATTAATCAGTTCCATAAGACTTTACAGGTTAAAGTCATTTTGTGCTTAGTGGTTAATATGCTAAGAATGAATATCTATATATTCAAATACATGCTCATATGCTAGGAATATACACACACATAATGGCCCTCTGTCCTCTGGTTAGCCTGCCACCTGCGTTCTCAGGTCTCATCATCCACATTGTTCTCAGGAAGCAAGGCTCCACCACAGTCCTTCTTGCCAGCCCTGGACTCAGAGGAAAGCCCCCACTGAGCTAGCTCCGGGGATGCTCGCAGCCCTGTCATCAGCGCATTCCAAGGACTGGTGTGTGACGGGGCCTCTGGGCCTTCCTATGCAGCGTGATCCTCTGACGGACACCTCGTCTCACATGACCATTCCAGCACACCCGCATCCTCTAGCCTTCTTATTCCTTCCTCTGATGTGTCCCAGCAATTCAGGCATTTCAACATTTTGATCACTGTTTCTGGGCTTCTACTGAGCTGCCCTAGAGCAGTGAGTTCGCACTATCTCTTGGCACTTTTTCTCCTGGTGTTAAATCTTGTATCCTGAGAAATATCCCCCAGGTCAATAAAGTTGCTTTTATCTAGTTTTATGAATCTGATCAAGCACCCTCAGAATCGAGTCCCAGAGTCCTCCCTGACCGCTGTGGGACATGTGGGCTCACTTATCCAGCTCCTTTGGCGTACAGTCATTCCATCACTTCCCTCATCGGACCCAGCATGGCCCCAACCAGATTGTGTTGTGACCTATACGCCCAGTAGCCAGGAGAAGGGGCTGGACACTCCTGAGAGGCACCTGTTGTGTTATGGAGGAAAGACCCTGACATTGTCTGTCTTTGTGTTAGGATGGAGGAAGGAACAAAAGCAGTTCTACCCTGTTTCCCCCAAAATAAGACAGTGTCTTATTTTAAGGTGTGCTCCCAAAGATGCGCTAGGTCTTATTTTCAGGGGACGTCTTATCTTTCCTATAAGTAGGTCTTATTTTCGGGGTAACAGGGTAGTTCCTCATGGGAAGGTGGGTCTCTTCTGCCCACTCAAATATTCAGTGAGTCAGAATTATTGAGGACATCCACTAGATGTCCCCATCACAAGTTTTAGGTTTCCAAGATTGATTCCAACCTGGACGCAGCAGACCTGGCTGGGTTGAAGGTTTGCTGGCGGTCAGCTACTTCTGCCGTCACACAGGACGAAGACTTGCTGGCACGCCACCAGAGCGACCGACTCTCACAACACTTAGTTTTAAATGGCTTATCATAGTAATTAACTCGAGCTTTTCACTATCCATTTGTAGGACACCAATCCAACTCAGTAATAATCACTCAAGTCCATTGTTTGGTGTTTATTATCTACCCTTCCCCTCATATTTGGAACACCTGAGTCATCCCCCAGCCGTTGCATTCCCCTGCACCAGGGTGCTATTTCATCTCAAGTTTTAGCACCTGCACAGCCTTCTTGTGCCAGGAGCTGTCTATCCAACAGGGACAGGGGCCTCGGAAGCAGCCAGACAGGGAGTGACTCAGTCTCAAATGCTGTCTTATCACCTGTCCTTTTTTTTTATTATTAAATAATAGCTGTGTGCATTAATGCGATCATGGGGCACCACACACTGGTTTTATAGACCATTTGACATATTTTCATCACACTGGTTAACATAGCCTTCCTGGCATTTTCTTAGTTATTGTGTTACAACATTTATATTCTACATTTAGTAAGTTTCACATGTACCCTTGTAAGATGCACCGTAGATGAAATCCCACCAATCACCCTCCCTGCGCCCATCCTTTCCCCCCACCCCCCTTCTCCCATCACCTCTGTTCTTGGCTGACTAGTACCAACTGGGCCAATTTGAGGCTGAGATGGAGTCAGGAGTGCAAAAGATGTATTGTGAAAGGAAAAGGGAATAGTAGGTTGAACAGGGGAACCGTCAGATCTGACCAATCCACGAAGCATCTCTGGAGCAAAGACTGTTTAGTAGAAGTGTTCTGAGTTAGGCGGAAATGGCTGGGTCTTATACCACTACCTCACTCAATCATTGGCTGGAAGTTGGCAGGAAAAAAAACGCATGCTGTCAGCTACCCCTATGACATGTCCTTATCTTGAAATCTGCAGTGCACCCTGGAGAAGGTAACAGCTGGAGCCTGTTAGCTGACCACACACCTCACAGCGGGGGTGGCTGGTGCTGTCTGGAAGGTAAATTTGAATGGCACTCCTCCATGAGCTTGTCAGCCACAACTCCAAATCCCAGAATAGGAATGACCATTCTTTGGTCACAGTTATGAATAGGTGCCAGGAACAACTTCACATGAGTAACTTTGCTAACCACACCTCTGCAGTCGGTCCCCAAATGCTGTCAGTTAATCCTGAACTCCACATCTCCTGTGCCAGGTCAGCAGTTTTCTTTATCTGGGGAGACTGAGCTACAGACACAGCGCTCTCTCCTCAGCAAGCAGCATGCATGGCTTTTTGCTCTCAGTACTCAACACGTGCGTGGCCTCTTCCTCTGACACTGTCACCTCTGAACAAGATGCCACCTCCACCTCTGCTTTTATCTGACTGGCCCACATCAGTCACGTCTCAACTGTCTCTTCCTCAGAGGGCCTCAGCATGTGACATCCACCCCACACAACAAACCACACCCTACCCTGCCACTTCCTTTCAGCTCTTGACAGCACTTGCCACGATTTCACATAACTGTGATTTTCAATTGGTGTGTTACAAAAGGATGTTAAGTGTGCCAAGAAAATTTTTAAAGATCATTAATTATCTTTGAAAGAAGTTCAAAGCACAGGAAGTAAATTCTTTTTTATTTTTAACTCTTTTTTCTGATCAACATAATTTAAGTGTGCCTTGAATGTTTAACTATAGGTTCAAGTGTGCTGTGAGTTAAAAAATGTTGAAAAACACTGATCTAGAATATAAACTCCACAGGCCAGGGCCTTGCCTGCTTTCACTGCCATATTCTCAGCATACTAAACTGAGTGAGCGTGAACACTGGGGTTGGTGAACAAGAGGTGCCTGATGAGGACGTGGTCTCCCTCACCTCCATTTCCCAGTCCCCATCATGGTGACTGGAACACAGGAGGAATTCCATAATGACTTAAGGAATGAATGAAATTTCAGGGGACTCAGTGCCTGTAGCTCAGTGGCTAGGATGCCGGCCACATACACTGGAGCTGGTGGGTTCAAATTCAGCCGGGGCCTGCCAAACAACGACAACTGCAACAAAAAATAGCCGGATGTTGTGGCAGGCGCCCATAGTCCCAGCTACTTGGGAGGCTAAGGCAAGAGAATAGCTTAGCCCAAGATCTTAAGGTTGCTATGAGTTGTGACATGATGGCACTCTACCCAGGGCGACATATTGAGACTCTGTCTCAAAAAAAAAAAAAAAGAAAAAGAAATGTTCAGGGGACAAAGCAAAATTTTTTAGGGGATTAGACAATGCCTAGGAAGGAGTGAATGAATGCACTAAGTTTAAACAAATTGCTTTCAGACTTTGTTTATTTTTTTAGAGACAGAGTCTCAGTTTATCACCCTGAGTGCTGTGGCGTCACAGCTCACAGCCACCTCCAACTCCTGGGCTTAAGCGATTCTCTTGCCTCAGCCTCTCGAGTAGCTGGGACTACAGGCCACTGCCAGAATGCCCGGCTATTTTTTAATTGCAGTTTAGCCGGGGCTGGGTTCAAACCCGCCACCCTTGGTATATATGGGGCCGGTGCCCTACCCACTGAACCACAGGTGCCACCTGTTTTCAGGCTTTTAAAAAGCATTAAATCTTAGGATGCGCTCTCGGAGGCACATGTACAATCTGGGCCTGGTGGTGAGCAGAGCTAATGGAGCGTATGCAGAGGGAGAGACCGCAAAGGGCAGGAGAGGAGTGAACGCCGGGCCAGAGTGAGAGCAGCGCCTCAAGCCTCAGCAATCGGTCTAGATACAGGGTTCCCATAGATAAAAGAAGAAAAAACTCAGAAGAAATCAATGTTAAACATGAAGGATATTGCATAGTCAGTGCCAGCAGCATAATGAAAATGACTTCTGTGAGAAATACTTCCTGGACTGATGGATTTAGCACTGAAAAATGTTTTGGGTTATGATTTAAGGAAGAGGGAAAATTGGGATACCCTGAACCCGAATGGCACAAAATCGATTCTTTTTCTTGAATGTTTCAGATCACAATAAACCATGGTCATCAGAAATGTGCTTTTTTTCACTTAAAATGGGATTTATTGCATAAGATGTTCGTGTCTCATGTAGGACTACAGAGGAAATTTTAGAAAGATTCACCTCACGATAGTGGAGGTTAGGGTAGTGGCCATGTATCAGTAGGAGGGCCTGCAGGTTCCCAGGCAGCGATGGTAAATGTGCTATAAAAGAGATTTCATTTCTTTTTGTCAAGTGTTAAGAATGCAAGAGATCAATAAATTCAATAAGCAACTCAAGCAAATACTTTTGGAAAATAATTGCCTAGAATTTTAAAATATGTCCATAATGATTTCAAAACTCAAAATCTAGCCCGTTTTGTGTCAAAACTAGTCTCAAAGGTATCTCTAAAATCACAGTCATGCAGAAAGAGCCCCACCAGATAATGCCAACCCACTGATCCAGGGCCAGAGAGAGCTGTGCACCCGAAGAGACGCTGCCTGTGGGGCACAGTGGTCAGCAGCATGGACCCAGGGGTCAGGCTGTCTGGGCTCAAGTCAGCCTCTGCCCTCAGTTTCATCTGGAGCAAGCTACCTAGTATCTCTGTGCCTCAATTTTCTAATCTGTAAAATGGAGAAAATAAAATGAGGGTAGAGTGTGATTCAGGTGGAGCACTGATAATCAGTGTCAGCCACGGACACCATCAACTATGGACAGGTGTGCTGACCTACTGTATCCAGGTTCCAGGCTGGGGAGATTAATTTTGAGATCACATAATGTCAGGATTGGAGGGACCTTAGACATCCCCAGCCCCATCCTCCCATTCACTGGATGCCCAAATCTCCTAATAAGTGATTGTCTCCTGGTAAATGACTATACGGCCTCTAAACATGCCGTCATGGGAACTGAAGTCACATCATTCACAAGCAGCTGTGGTTGTTGGAAGCCAGGCATTTTCCAATACAATTAGACAAAGATTTCTAAGCTCCTTCATTTTACAGCAACTCACTCTCTGAAGAATTTTTTTTTGTTTAGAGACAAGAGTCTCACTATGTCATCCTTGGTAGAGTGCAGTGGCATCACTGCTCACAGCAACCTCAAACTCTTGGACTGAAACGATTCTCTTGCCTCAACCTCCCAAGTAATGGGGACTACAGGTGCCCGTCTATATATATAGATAGATAATATATATATCTATATCTAATATGTAGATATAGATATTATATATATAATTTTTTTTTTTTGGTTGCCGTTGTCATTGCTATTTAGCAGGCCAGGGCTAAGCTCGAACCCACCAACCTTGGTGTTATGTGGCTGGCACCCTACTCACTGAGCTATGGGCGCTAAGCCTGAAGAATGATTTGTTGCCCAAAAGATCAGGGTTCATTCACCAGGTAAGCAACAAACAATATTCCAGAACGTGGGTCTTGATCAATAGTCTTATTACTTACAGAAAGGAAGGAGAGCTTTGGGAATAGTCTCCAAAGCATGTTTCACTGAGGGAAAGTGGCTATGGCGTTTTTATGGGGCAACAGAGAAAAAGATGTGTTGTCCCATGTAGGGGAGAGGATCTAGCAAAAATGTTTGCTAATGTCAAGAGTGGTTCTTGGGTAGCGCCTGTGGCTCAGTAGGTAGGGCGCCGGCCCCATATACTGAGGGTGGCAGGTTCAAACCCAGCTCTGGCCAAACTGCAACAAAAAAATAGCTGGGTGTTGTGGCGGGCACCTATAGTCCGAGGTACTTGGGAGGCTGAGGTAAGAGAATCACCTAAGCCCAGGAGTTAGAGGTTGCTGTGAGCTATGTGATGACACCGCACTCTACCGAGGGCGATAAAGTGAGACTCTGCCTCAAAAAAGAAAAAAAAAAAGAAGAGCTGTTCTTGATTCTTTTAGGGGCTACAGAATCCATCCAAAGACTCACAAAGGAACAGGCCTGATGAATCACAGATTGCTTGTTACGGTAATGACTTTAACATGGTAAAGAGGACGGTTCATTTGACTTCACCTATTAACTGCCAGAGGCTATCAGGGGCTAGTTCTAGTCAGCTGGGTAGCCACACGCCTCACAAACAAAAAAAAAAGCTGCAACATGGGCTGACTGTTCAAGTTGGTTGAATTCCTATAGTCCCTGCAAACCCTTACTACTACATTAAATACTTTAAAAATTCAAGTGAATTTTATGTTTGTGTACATTTTTTCAAAAAACATGCCTTTATTGTGCCAAATAAGATAGGAAGTGCCTAACTTCATAAGCTTATTATTATCTGTCACAAGAGGTTGACTAACTCTTTTGGGTGAGAGTTGCCTTGTGCAGTGCAGGCAGTGGGCAGAGGGGGACGAGGGTTCAACAGGGAATGTAGCACTGACAGCCTCAAAAGACAGTTTGATTTTTGTGTCCAACTGAATTTCACCTCTTCAGGCTTGACAGCCTGGTATTTCCACACCAGATTATCCTCAAGGGCGGCGCCTGTGGCTAAGTGGATAGGGCGCCAGTTCGAACCCGGCCCCGGCCAAATTGCAACAACAACAACAAAATAGCCGGGCATTGTGGCGGGCGCCTGTAGTCCCAACTACTGGGGAGGCTGAGGCAAGAGAATTGCCTAAGCCCAGGAGTTGGAGGTTGCTATGAGTTGTGACACCACAGCACTCTACCAAGGGCAATAAAGTGAGACTCGGTCTCTAAAAAAAAAAAAATTAATCTTCAACATTTTTATTGATGTTATCTGGAAGAGATCACATTCAACTGACATAAATCCAAGCAGAAAAAGGCAACTTGATGGTGCTATAGCAAAGAAAAGGGAAGAAAGGGACATTTCCCTGGATCCTCACAGAAATAGATGACTGATTTTCATGTGTCTGTAGACCTAATGTCCCCTGTTACCTGTGCATCCAGGGGAAGCATCAAGCATTAAAAAGGCACAATGGAAAGAAGCTGAATTCACATAGGACTCTCAAGCTGGAAGGGCCACATGGACACTTATCAGCAGCACTGATGTCTATATTAGAAGTTCTCCCCCGCGATGAAACTTTTTTTCATTTTCTCATTCATTCTCTTTGGAGGGTTCATTTTTCTGAATCAACCACACTTCATTATTTCTATTAAGCAATTCAAAAGGGCTGTTGTAGCCTGCAGTGTAGTAAACCTTTTCATTGAACACTTTTCCTTCTTCCCTCAAAATGTTTGCTAATGTCAAGAGTTGTTCTTGATTCTTTTGAGCGCTACAGAATCCATCAAAAGACCTACAAAGGAAAAGGTAAATAACTGTGAATGATTTTAATACTGATATGAATGTCGAGCTGAAAAGAAAAGCAGGAGCTGGTACCACAAGTACTGGGTGAAGCGCAGCCTTCCTGGCTGCTCCCTCTCTCGGTGTCCCAGGCTCCCCGCACCCTGATGGGGAGGCCCTGAAAGACACAGCCCCTCGGCCCATCTGTTGACAGGCAGATTAGGAACCAACACTGTCTCAGGCACTCTAATCCTGAGTTGCTCGGACTTTAATGTACATACAAGTCACCTGCAGATGTTAAAATGCAGATTCAGCACAACCAACAACTATCGTCAATAAGTTTAGGCTATATGTAAAAATAACTAAGAGTAGAGGACTGGAATGTTTCAACACAAAGACATGATAAATGAACTGATGGATCCCCCAGTTGTCCTGATTTGATTATTATACATTGTATGCTTATATCAAAACATCACATGCCTTATAAATACATGCAGCCATGTACCCATAATTAATAACAACTTTTAAAATGCAGATTCAAGCAATCTAGGTGGGGCCTCAGAGCCTGCTTTCTAACAAGCTCCCAGATTCACGCTGAGGCTGCCAGAGAACCGCACAGAAACTCCAGCAGAAGCTCCCTTCCAGACTCTTGATTTTCTCCTGAAAAGTGCCCCTTTCTTCTCCTCAGGAAAAGAGTAGGCACTGGCTTACAGATGAATAGGATGTATTAATAGTTTTGACCTCTATGAAGAGACCAATATTTTGGCAGCTCTCCCCATACATCCTAAGAAGAGTTTAGCAGAGACAAGATCAAAGTGCTGTGGGAGCAGGGAAGACACGATGAAATCTGGGGTGAGGGTGTCATCTGAGCTGGGCCTAGAATAGAGAACAGTTTTGTTGAACAAAAAAAGGGGAGGGGTTGGAAAAGGAACAGAAGTCTAAAAATACAAAGTGTGTTCACAGTGAGGCATAGAATGAGGTCAGGAAGGTGAGTCAGGGCCAGAAGGAAGAACCATGTCCATTAGCCTAAGGCCTTTGAGATTATTCTGAAGGATGTTGAGCAGAAAAATAACCTATCAGAGCTGGACAGAAATAGACAGATGGAAAACAGACTGCAGGAAGGAGCCAGCTAGGAGGCTGGTAGGGGGTAGAAAAGAAAAGATGGACAAAATTTATAAAAAAGTGGAGAAACAATAAAAGTTTGAGCACAGATTTTAAAGTACATAAATGAAAATATACTGACATCAGGCTTGATGCCCATAACACAGTGGTTACGGCGCCAGCCACATATACCAAAGTTGGCGGGTTCAAACCCAGCCCAGGCCAACTAAAACAATGACACCTGCAACAAAAAATAGCCGGGCTATGTGGCAGGTGCCTGTATCTCAGCTACTTGGGAGGCTGAGGCAAGAGAATTGCTTAAGCCCAAGAGTTTTGAGGTTGCTGTGAGCTGTGACGCCACGGTACTCTACCAAGGGCAACATATGGGACTCTGCCTCAAAAAACAAAAAAAACTGAGATTAAATCATGACAGCACAGTTTTAACAGAGTGAATGGCCTGGAAAAGGTAAAAATGTTTTCTGTCTCTTTAAAACCCTCTCACCCTGTTTGACAAACCTGTATGCTCAGCTAGTGGTGGGAGAGGCAGGGGAGTGACCTGTGTTCTTTGTACCACAGGAGATGGCTCCACAGAACTATCCAGGGGTGGTCACAAGACTGTCTTCCCTGGAGATGGGATGGATCAGAACTATCAACGACAGTTAAACAGCAACAGCCTGAAGCTAAAAACCCTTCCCTTAAAAGCCCTACATTTCTTTTTTTTTTTTTTTTTTTGAAGAGACAGAGTCTCACTTTATTACCCTTGGTAGAGTGCCGTGGCCTCACACAGCTCACAGCAACCTCCAACTCCTGGGCCCAAGCGATTCTCCTGCCTCAGCCTCCCAAGTAGCTGGGACTACAGGTGCCCGCCACAACGCCCGGCTATTTTTTGGTTGCAGTTTGGCTGGGGCCGGGTTTGAACCCATCACCCTCGGTATATGGGGCCGGCGCCCTACTCACTGAGCCCTACATTTCTGCTTATACTTAGGAAAATTGGTACTTCATGACAGGAGTCTGACATTTTCCATGTTTGAGAAGCAGGAAAGGGAGGTTTATTTGCTGGAAAATGATACAGCCTCAGGGACAAGGGCCAAACTTTCGCTAACACAGTGACCCAGCTGAGTTGCTGACATGCAAACACAATGAATTGGAATGTGAATTCTCTCAAGAATAAGGGAAACACTGAAAAACAAAAATACTCCTAACATGCCTTGTTGGTCTAAGTCTTATTATTCATGTCTAATGCAAAAAAAATCGATTCTACCATGCTTCAGCTAAGACGCAAGCTCTCAAGGGTGCAAACCATGTCTGTTTTATTCAATAACGCCCACCCAGCACCTAGAATCACTCCAGGCATGCAGTTCCCTTTAAATCTTTAAGTGCAGGGATCTTTGTCTGCACATGTACAGAGAACACATAAAACATTGAGGGTGAGTTGATACAACTCTTCTGTTCTATCATTTGCTTCATGTCCATTGAATATAGTTCTGAAGCAAGTGTTAAGAAACATTTTAGCTCCTAAATTTATTATTTGTTTTCCTATTGAAGAGCCAATAATGAGTATGCTCCATCTAAAGGGAATTTGTTTTCAGATGCATTCTTCCCTTAAATCAAACTTAAACCCTCTAATTAGGAGTCATCTTTTCTCCTCTGAATACACGTTGTTCTACAATGAACTATCTACTGCTTTATTCGGGATGTAAACACACACTTGCCAGCCACCCCGACCCCCACACGCCTGTCTTGCAAGAGGCTGGAATATATTTGCAGAGTAACATGCTGTCACAGTCTTGAGGAAGTTACAGCCACTAAATCACAGAAGCCAAGGCACCAAGGGCACTGGCTACCTAGAGACACTGAGGAAGGCATCACAAAAGAGGGGTCACTGGGTGGCGCCTGTGGCTCAAGGAGTAGGGCGCCGGTCCCATATGCCGTAGGTGGCGGGTTCAAACCCAGCCCCGGCCAAAAACCACAAAAAAAAAAAAAAAAAAAAGAAGAGGGGTCACTGTCCTGCAGGATGAAAGTGGGCTCTTCAGGAAGAGAAGAAGAGGGAGCAGTAGTAGTTACTGGTGCACGCGGTGCATGCTCTAGACGTTTCCCAAGAATTAACTCCTTTCATCTTCATGGCAACCTGGAGATAGGTAAGCACTGTAATAATATACAACTTGCAGATGAAGAGATTTTAGCAAGGAAAAGTGGAGTAACTTGCCTGAGATCAAAGGTAAAGAGATGTGGAAGAATGCGGCACATTCTATGAAGGGTGGGAAGGTCAGTGGAACCCACATTGGGGGAAAGGGGCTCCTGAGGCAGGGTGGGGCCACGTCACAGGGGGTACCCTACACCATGTGAACAGTCTGGGCTTCCTCCAGGAAGCAAGAGGGAACTGAAAGAGATTTCCCAGTGGAGTAACAAGCTGGACTTTTTGTTGTATGAAAGCTCACAGTTCCAATGTGGAAGAGTAGAGGGAAAAACGGGTGGAGGGAATGAAACAGTCCGCAGGTTACTGATGTGAAATTGTCAAGAAAAAATTCAATGGAGATCAAGAAACACCCCAGGATCTACTGAGAGAGTCAGGCATGCACTGGGGTATACAAAGATGACGTAGGTGTGGTCTTTCCAAGATGAGGACCTGAGGAAGTAACGATGGCGAGCAGGGATCAGATTATGAATCACCCTGAGGTGGGGACCTCAGGGACCAGCCTTCGAGGAAGAGTTGTGTGGTGACGACTGGAAAGCTCCTTGCTGGGGAGCCAACCAGCTGCGGAGGCCCTTTACTGAGACAGGTACTGTAGTATCTGAGGTTTGGGAACTACAGGAAGGCTCATTTTAGAGCAGCTGGGTTTGATCCACCTCTAAATGGAGATGCCCAGTAAGGAGGGAAAGCAGATCTGGAGACACTTCAAGGACTTGAGAGTCATGGACTCAGGGATTGAAGTGATGTGAACATTCGGCCAGAGCCAGGCGGCGATGGCAGAATGGTCAACAATGAACATCAGCAGACATTTCTGGGGTGGGGAGCCAGGAGGAGCCCACAAAAGTAAGAAAATGACAAGAGAGTGACTTTCTGAAAGTTAAAGGATGAGCAAGTATTAAGGAAACAACCTGGTCAGAACAGAACGGGGGTCACGTGGGAGAGGACTGTGGTCAGGTGACAAACGCACAGGCACCTGAAGCACCACAGGGGCAGTTCCAAGGAGATAGCGGGAGTCATCCCAAATTGTGGCACTTTGAGGTAAAGGCCATTCTGATGACGTCTCCGACAGAAATGAAGAACATGTCACTGGAAACTCAGGAAAGGTGACTGGGCAAAGAACTCAGCTGAATGGTGCTTGTGTCCTAGTGCAAAGTAGAGCATGTGAGTGGTGAAACAGGATTATCTGGCTGAAGAAATTTATAGACAAGGAATTGAAAGCATGGCTTGACTTCTCTTGAATGTTTATAGTAAAATTTGAGAAGAGAAAATTCAAAGATTAAATTTTTAAACAGAAGGGAAGCAGAATTTAAAAATGCAGAAATTCTTAGCTTATCCATCCTGAAAGAAATGAGAAAGTTGTTCCAGAGAGACCACGATAAGTAGGGTGGGATGGAACTGCCCCTACACAAATGCCAGCGCCTGTTCTCCAAGAAAATGGAAGAATGACTGCAAAGGCATTTCACAGGCTGTGGGGCTGCCCCTCCCATCACTGGCCCCTGAGTGCCAGCACCTAAGAGGGCAGAATAATGTCCAAGGAGGGACCTTGAACACTCCGAGACATTAGAGCTCACTGCCTAGCACCGCCTCCCAGCTCTGCACCCTGCATGCCACTATAGCACTCCATGACCACTCCAGATTCAGCTCCAGTGACCAGATGGGACATTGGATGTAACAGCCGCTCTTCTGGAGGGCACAGCCAGCTTGCAGAATGTACAGACCATCTAAGTGGCTACCTCCACTTAGATTTTAAAGGATACAGCTGCCTACAGCCTTGGGTGTGTGACCCAGACAAAGAACCACAGCAAGGGTAGGGCCACTACACAAAGACCCCAGTAGGGCAATGCCTACTGGAGCTATAGGAGGACACACCAGATTGGCAGGGCCAGAGGTGTGCACTTCCAGCCTGGCTGAGTTGCAGTGGGGGTGGAGCCACCCAAAGCCATGGGGTAGGGACATTAGAAGCCTTAGGGGCCCAACCCCTGTCCAGAAAAGCACTACCCCCACCCCAGTGACCCTGGAGTGCAGAGCCCTGAGTCAAAGAAAATTAATTTTAAGTCTTAAGATTTGGGATTTACTTGGGACCTGTTATTCATTTCTTTTTCCCTAATTCTCCCTATCGAAATGGATGCCTATTTCATGTCTGTCCCACTGTTGTATTTTTTTTTTTTTTTTGAGATAGAGTTTCACTATGTTGCCCTTGGTAGAGTGTTATGGTGTCACAGCTCACAGCAACCTCAAACTCTTGGGCTTAAGCTATTCTCTTGCCTCAGCCTCCCAAGTAGCTGGAACTACAGGCATCCGCCACAACGCCCTGCTGTTTTTTTGTTGTTGTCATTCTTGTTTAGCAGCCCTGGTGTATGTGCCCAGCACCCTAACCACTGAACTATGGGCGAAGAGCCATCACTGTTGTTTTGGAAGCCCACAACACATTTGATTTCACAGGTTCACAGTTGGAGAAGAATTTGCCTCAGGACAAATTACACTTTGAATCTCACCTAGATTTGACTTAGATGATCTTCAGATGAGACTCTGAATTTTAAATTTTTGAGATGGGGATACTGAAAAAAGTTAAGACTTTGGTGGCTATTGGGATGAAATGAATATATTTTCCATGTGAAAAGAACATGAATTTTGTGGGTGCAGGGGTGGAATGCAGTGGACTCAAATGTTTGTGACCGCCCAAAATTCATATGATGAAAACTTAATCACCAATGTGATATTAGGAGTTAGGGCCTTCAGAAGTGATTAAGTCATGAGAGGAGAGCTCTCATGAATGGGATTGGTGCCCACATAAAAGGCCCCAGGGAGCTGCCTTGCTTCTCTGACCATATGAGGATGGAGCAGGAAGGTGCCATCCGTGTACCAGGAAATGGGCCCTTACCAGTCTGAAACTGCCAGCACCTTGAACTTCCCAGCCTCCCGAACTGAGAAATTTCTGTTTTTCATAAGCTATGCCATCTATGGTATTTTATTATAGCTGCCTGAACAAACTATGTATCATGTACTGTGTTTTAAGGTATTGTCATCTTCAGGTCTAATTATATTGCAGGTAAAGGCAGTCTTATCGGTTTTTTTGGAGGGTGATATAATTTGTATTGTATCTTCTAGATGAAAGGTATACAAAAGATTTCTCATTAAATGGATTGATTATATCTTGCAACAGACTTTAGTAACACATAAAACTAAGCCAGTAGAAAAACACCACAACGTGTACATGCATTAGATGTGATTTATGAAGGGTGAAAAGCCTAGAAATTACACGGCAGCTAACTGTGAGTGCACACAAATGAAACCAGCCATCGGCAGGGCTATAAATTATCTACCACTTACCGTACAAACACGGTCATTTCAGCTCTGTCTTCAATGAAGACATCTGACTCTGAAGGCCTGGGTGGATCAAATTGCTGCTCAGAGGGGATATACAGGGAAACGGTGATGGTAGGCTCGCTAAACGGACCTGAACCCGGTTCCACATAGCTTGTCACGGGAGCTGTCACCTTTATTTTCATCTCTGTGCCATAAAAATGAAAGCAAATTTAGTGTAGTTAAGACGGCATTTAAAAATTTAACCTATTCTTTTTGATCTGAGTCTCTGGATTTACTTTACACTATTGACATAAATATTTACTCTTAATTTTCATCTTTAAAAAATGGCTAAAATTATTCAATTATTCACTGCCCACTTTAAACACCTTCTGTACTATTAATATTTTTTATTAGTAAACTCTACATTTTTAGACAGAAGGAGAAATTAGACAGTACATGGTCCAGTCAATTCTTTTTTCTTTACAATTCAGAAAATGAGGCTCCACAGGCTAAGAGACCTACTAAAATATAAATAGTGGCAAAGCCAGAACCAGAAGTTGTTACATGAGACCCCAATCTTGGTACTTCCTGCCTCCTGATGTCTCTGACCCTCCCTGTCGCCATATTATTAATAGTTTGCATCATTAGCCATGGAAAAGGACTTATCCCTAGTTACACTGAACCCCAGTTCATCTAGCAAAACCAGAGATGGAAAAGAACCACCCTAGTGTCACCCTCTTCCAGCCAATGGTAAGGGTCCCAAAGACAGTCCTTGTTTGAAAATGTTAAGTATTTGATGATGTGGTTATTTTTCTATTACAAACAATATTTCTTTAACAAGCTAAAACGCAATAATAAGCCTGGGAGTACAATCACAATATAAGTATTACAAGGAAAACGGCCTTTACCCTTCTCATTTTTGCCTTGGATGTAGTCGTTCAGTTTTGCAAAGCCCTTCTGGATGGCTGAATCCCAGTCCATAGACTCCACGGAAGTGCTGACCCACTTGGCTGGGCCATAGCGTCGGATCTCATAACTTCCAGGCTAAAATGGAGCACAGAAGACGTGGAGAAGAAGTAATTTTGAGAGGGCAGGACGAGAAATACAACCATACCAGTGCCCTGACGTCGGCTGGCCAGTCTAGGGGCTGCTCCACGCCCCATACCCCCATCCCGGGGCCTCCTTTTCTGGGATCAGGGGCTGCGGAGGCCCTAGGCCCCTCCACCACTCAAGACGAGACTGAAGTCACATTAAAGACACAGCAAAAACAAGCATCGCTTCTTGCCGGCACTTCGGGGGTGGGGCTAAAGACGGAATTGTCCCGTCTGCGCAAGTTGGTGGAGGCTGGGACAATTTAAGAAACTGTACATTTTACTTAATTATACGGGAACCGCCGATCTTACTATAAATCAGCCGGAGGGCGGTCCCGCAACCCTGGCCTGCAGGGCAGCCCCCCGCGCCCGTGCTCGGCGCCTACCTGGCCCGCGTCCTCCGGGGGTTTCCAGCCCGGCGTCTCCACCGCTTGGGCCGCCGCGCCCTCGGCCGCCCCGGGGTCTGGCTGGAGCACCTCGGCCATGGGCGGCGCCGACACTGCGGGAGCCTGGCCAGCTGCGCCGCGAAGGGCCCGCACCTGGGACAGCCGGGCCCGCAGAGGTCCCCGAGTCCCCGCCCCGCAGACACGGGTCCCTCCTTCCGCAAGGCGGGAGCCCACGGCCCGCGGGACACGCCTGGCTCGGGGCCGCGAGGGGGCGCTGTGATCAAGACAGGGCCCAGACCCGCCACCTACCCCCGCCCCCGCCAGCAGCTCCGTAGGGGACAGGGGACGGAGTCCCGAGACCCAACTGCACTGTCCTCCTTGTCCGGCTTTCTTTAGGGGATCCCTGCGCCCTTGCCCTTGTTCGGAGGCGAATGGGGAGCAGTTTGCACCGAGGGGCCCCGGGGCTCGGGTCCTGTGCAACCAGTTCGGGCGCCTGGTCCCACGGCCCCGCCCACGACGGTAGCCGCTTGCCGACGCAGCGGCGCGGGCAGTGTCGCCCTCGGGGTGTCGCCCGCCCGGAGTGGGGGATGGGCGCGCCCGTTGACTCCCTCCGCGGCCGCCCCTGCAGCTTCTGTGGGCCCAACCAGGGCAAGGGGCCCTACTCACACCTGGAACGTGGCCTAAGTCCCCAACAGCTTTCGGTTGGGGCCACAGAAAACCTTGAACTGTTCCGTTTTTTTTTTTTTTTCTTTTGAGACAGTGTTCACCCTGTGGCCCAGGCTAGAGTGCCCTGGCGTCAGCCTAGCTCAAAGCAACCTCAAACTCGTGGGCTCAAGCCATCCTCCTGCCTCAGCTTCCTGAGTAGGTGTGAGTACTGGCGCCCGCCACAACGCCTGGCTAATTTTTCTATTTTTAGTAGAGACGGGTTTCACTCTTGCTCAGGCTCGAACTCGAGCTTAAGTGAACCTTCCGCCTCGGCCTCCCAGAGTGCAGGAATTACAGGCATGCGCCGCCTGCGGCGCTTGGGACTGTCTGGGTTTCTTGACTTTCCCCCACCCCGGAAATGACCCCAAACCCTGTCATCCCACCTGCCCTAACAGGTGTGTGTGTGAGGCGGGTGCCTCCGAGGCCAGACCCTAGTGCTTCTTAAAAATCTTAGTTTGATGTATTCTTTATTTTGTACAAGAGATTTATTGATTCACACACCATGCGCTTCGCCCATTTACAGTATACTGGTCAATGGTTTTTAGTATATGGAGTTGATTGTAGAACATTTTCAGCACCCTTCTCCTTAGAGACACCCTGTTCTCTTTAGCCACCACTCCCCAGTTCTGCGCCCCTCTCCCCCAGCTACTCATTTGCTTGTCTCCCTGGGATTGCCTGTTCTGGACATGTTCCTAAAGAGGGACTCATGACAGCGTGTGGTCCTTTGTGACTGGTGTCTTCACTTAACAAAAGGTTTTCAAGGCTAATCTATGTTGTCGCATTATCAATACTTCATTCCTTTTTATGGCTGATTAGTAGAGCATTAGCTAATCATTTTATTTATCCATTCAGCAGCTGAGGGACATTTGGATTGTTGCAAACTTTTGGCTGTTAAAAATGCTTCTGTAGGCCGGGGGCGGTGGCTCACACCTGTAATCCTAGCCCTCTGAGATACCGAGGTGCAACTCCTGAGCTCAGGAGTTCAAGATGAGCCATGAGTGAGTCATGCCTCCACCCCAAAACTGGCCAGGCGTTGTGGCAGGCACTACTGGGCAGGCTTTGGCAAAAGGATCACTGGAGCCCACGAATATGAGATTGCTGTGAGCTATGTCTACCGAGGGTGACAAAGTGAAACTGTCTCAGAATACATAAAATAGTGCTTCCATGAACGTTTGTGTACCTGTTTCTGTGTGGATGTATATTTTCATTTCTCTTGGGTACATAATGAAGAAAGGAAGTGCTGGGGGCAACCGGCAACTCTAACTTACGGAGGAACTGCCAGGTTGCTTTTTCAGTTTTACATTCTCACCAGCAGGGGCTAAGCGTTCAATTTCTCCATGTCCTCAGCAAGACTTGTAATTACCTAGCTTTTTTATTATAATCCTAATGGGGGTGTTGTAAAGTTTGAATGCTTGTCCCCTCCAAAACTGATACTGAGGCTCGGAGCCTGTAGTTCAGCAGCTAGGGCGCCAGCCATGTACACCGGAGCTGGTGGGTTTGAATCCAGCCAGGGTCTGCCAACCAACAATGACAACTACAAACAAAAAATACATGGGCTTTGTGGCGGTTGCCTGTAGTCCCAGCTACTTCGGAAGCTGAGGCAAGAGAATCGCTTAAGCTCAAGAGTTTGAAGTTGCTGTGAGCTGTGGACGCCAAAGCACTCTACCCAGGGCGACAACATAGTGAGACTGTCTCAAAAAACAAACAAACAAAAAACCAACAACAACAACAAAACTGACATTGAAACTTAATCCCCAAGTAGCAGTATTAAGAGGTGGGGTCTTTAAAAAGTCATGAAGGCTCTGCCTTCATGAATGAATCAATTCTTTGTGGATTAAAGGATGAATGGGTTAATGGATTAGTGCGTTGTCACAGGAGTGAGACTGGTGACTTTATAAAAAAAAGAAAGAACATAGCCGGGCGTTGTGGCGGGCGCCTGTAGTCCCAGCTTCTCGGGAGGCTGAGGCAGGAGAATTGCTTAAGCCCAGGAGTTGGAGGTTGCTGTGAGCTGTGTGAGGCCACGGCACTCTACCGAGGGCCATAAAGTGAGACTCTGTCTCTACAAAAAAAAAAAAAAAGAAGAAGAAAGAACTGAGCTAGCATGCTCAGCCCTCTCCCCATGTGGCGCTCTGTGCCCACTCAAAGGCCCTCCCTCGAGGTGGCCCCTTGACCTTGGACTTCTCAACCTCCACAACCATAAGAAATAAATTCCTTTTCTTGATAAAGTACTCAGTTTTAGGTATTTTGTTATAAGCCACAGAAAACAGACTTAATCAGTGTGCCTAGTGCTTTAAAACTTTTTTTGAAATATAATTCTCATAACATAAAAGTCACTATTTTAAAGTGTATAATTGGGTACTTTTTAGTATATTCACTATGATGACAAACATCACCACTGTCTAATTCTGGAACATTTCTGTTTTTTAAAATTTCAGATTCATGTGGGAGTACACACTGTTAGATTCCATAGTTTGCATTTGAAAAGTTAAAGTCTGATTTGTAGGTGTGTCCTGTACCCATGTAGTATGCAGTGTATCCTGTGGGTAGATAATTCTAGAACATTTCATCAGTCCAAGCAGAAACACTACCTAGCTTAGGAGTCGCTGTCCATCTCCTCCACCCTAACCCCTGGCAGCCACTAAGTACCTTCTATTTGCCTTCTATTTGCCTATTCTGGACATTTCATATAAATGGAATCATATATATAATGTGTGATCTTTTGTGACTGGGCTTCCTGCACTTGTGTAATGATTTCAAGGTTCATCCACATTGTAGTACACACCAGTACTTAATTCCTGTTTATTGCTGAGAAATAGCCCATTGTGTGGGCCTGCTGCTTTTAAGGCAATTGATGTCTTTTCTTTCCTTTGCCTTTCCCTGCACTAACAACTGTACAGTGGCCTGAGGACACTTGACACCTTCTAGTGGTTATAACAGATCTTTTATTCTTCAGAGCTAAGTGTGAATTAGTGAAGGCTAAACAATGAATTTGACCTATTTTTTGAAATAGTCTGTGTATTTGTAACAGATGTGATCTACTGCTTAGGTGACTTTGCCAAGTTGAGAATAGAGCTTTACTGCAGGGTTTTGTTTTGTTAGGGAAAAGAAAGTAGTTTACAATGTTGCCTAACAGTTTACATCTGTTCTCTTAATCTGCAGAATATCTTTACAGTTATCATCAGTACTTTTTCTGGAGGACAGTGCTTTATTTGTAGAAAGTCTATGGCTAAATTTGAAGACATTCATTTCTTAGAGTTTGGAATATACAATTAATGAAGACAATCTGTGCTTAGGCTGAATTCTCTCTATTTACAAAGTAGTAACTATTTTAACCATGTAAAATAACAGAAAGGAAGGGGATCCAATAGGATTTCAGTTAGAACAAGTTAATTAGTTTGAAAGGCTCAAGTTTTATACCCGTATTTCAAAATAATCAAGTTAGTGCTTTTATTGATTGATTTGTTCTTTTACTAGCTCATATTTAATTGTTTACATGACGCTATGAAGCAAATATTTTATTTAAGCTTTACAGCAAGTTTTGAAATAAGTCATATTTTTCACATTTAGAAATCCACGTGGCCTCTATTATTATCAACTAATAGAGGAGGGGTTAGCCAAATGTTTCTTCTTCTTCTATTTTTTGTCTTTTAAATGTATCTTGGGGTATGTATTTGCAGTTAATGAACAAACAATATTTTAGGAATACAAATTTCTTGTTGTTTTGGTCAGGAAAGATTAAGTTGTGTGGAAACACCCTCAGATAGTCCTATCTATAACTTATCTGGTTGATTTCTTGTTCATGTAAAGTCCTCACTGGGTCTGACTGGGGCTTCGGGACAGCCGCTTTCCATGAGATGGTACAGTGTGGCACCTTTATATCAGCAGGTGCCTCCACGATCACCCCAGGGAGAAAAGATGGCACTGGGTGTCCACAGCAATAATTTCAGTCAATTCTCATCATTCATGGTATTTACATGCCTTAAAGCTGCCATAATCACTGAATTAGCAAATACCAAATCACTGCTCTTAGGGAAAATACATAGTTAGGTTCTTAGGGTTGCAATATTTTCAGCAACCAATCTATCACCTTGGTTTATGGGTGTTTCTGTATAAAGATATCTTATCCACTGAGCTTGGTGACTCACACCTGTAATCCTTGCACTCTGAGAGGTCGAGGCAGGAAGTTTGCTTGAGCTCAGGAGTTGGAGACTCTGTCTTTACTAAAGTTTGAAAAATTAGCTGAGTGTTGTGACGCAACACCTGTAGTCCAAGCTAGATGAGGCTGAGGCAGGAGGATTGCTTAGGTGCAGGAGTTTGAGGTTGCTGTGAGCTATGCAGAGACATGGCACTCTAGCCCAGGTGACAAAATAAGACTCTCTCTCAGAAAAAGAAATCAAAAACAGTTTTAAAAAATATATCTTACTTAATATGTGTTGTTGGTTCATTAACATTGAGCTCATGACCAACAGTATTATATATAACTCATGCCCAGGTGAGGCTTATCTAACATGTGTATCTTCTTCATAAGGCACATTACATAGTCTTCTTGCTCTACAACCCTGCACCTGCTATTTTAACAGCAAACAAAGAACACAATGGACTGTGCAAAGAACACAGTTTGCAGTATGTGAGCTAAAACCAGAAGGCAGATCGTCATCTCAGCTGGGCATGTGTGCATCAGGCAGCTCAGATTTCTCACCGTTCTGTGCATGGACATGTCTGTGAGTGACCATGAAGTGCTGTGAGTATTGATTGGGGGATTACACATGTATTTTAGCATTAGGTGAATTTGCAAATACAGAATTTGTGAACAACGAGGATCAACTATAAATGTTTCCTGCAGAAACTTAAATAAGTTGCTTCCATCCACGTTTCATTGAGGAAAAGCAATTAATCCAGCCTTGATTAATATCAAAGGACTGTGCAGGTGTTACTTTGTGTATCAAAGGAGAACTCAAAATATTTAAGAAAAGCACTTTCTATAACATTGTTTAGTCACTTATTGATTATTTATTCCACACTTGGGGCAGATTTTCTTTCCCAAAGATGGTCACAACATCTCCAACATGCTGTTCTTTATAACATGACTTTGATATAGCTCCTGTTGAGAGGCAGAGGTTTATGCTACCTTTCCTTGAAATCAGGCAGGCCTGTGACTACAGTAAAAGAAATACTATGTGATTTCCAAGGCTAGATCCTTAAAACCTAGTTTTAGAATCAACAGCCATACTGAAGGGAAGCCCAAGCAGCGCCACAGAGAGTAGGTTCCCGGCTGAGGTCCTGGCGGAAAGTTGGCCTTCTCTGCACAGGTGAGTGAGAAAGTGTTCAGATGGTTCCAGCCCCTTGACATTGAGTCACCTTCAGACATCCTAGAGGAGTCTCCAGTGAGGACCCAATGGTCAGGAAGTAGACACCAGCTGTCCCTGAAGTGCCCACGGAAACTGTGAGGGCCATACAATGGCTGTTCTTAAAATGACACTAAACGCAGGGTGATTTGCTTTTCAGAAAGAATATCTTGAAGATTATTCCCTCTGTAGAATGTTGTAGTAGGTGTTGATGGGTTTTACAGTTTGGTACTGGCCTTCCTGTTTCTTACTGTTAAATCATCTTTTACCCTAGCTCACCCACGACATAGTTAACTATCCGTTCTTTTTCTAGTTACCATTGTCTCAAATGTGATAACTATAAAATAGGTTATAGTTAAAATAGGTAACCTAATTACAAGAAATGTAATTTTCCCTTTTGGCTGGCTTCTTCAGTTTTATTCAGAATTATAATACGAATCCATTATTTAGACACAAAGCGGCCATGAAGCTTTTTTTATGCTGAACACTTTGCTCAGTGTCTGATCCATAATTGCATGATAAATGTTGAATGAATGCCAGTCCCAGAAATTCCCAGACACACAGAGAGTGATTGAGTGTTTTTAGGGGCACCTGTGAACCACCTTTCTTCTGTGTCACAGAAAGTGAGGAGACATTTATTAAACTGTGGGTTGGAGGCTAAGAAAGCTAACGTCTAAAGCTGGAAATGCCTTTAAAAATTAAAACATCAATTTTATCCAGAGCGAGCCTTGATACAACTTCTGCAGTAGGAGTGTATGAAAAAAGAGAGGGATGGCCACACCGATTTTAAAAAGTTCATGCTTTGAAGTAAAAATAGATAAGGACATATATCACAACTAGGTAGCTCACCTTCTCTGAAGCACAGGGAAGAAACTAATCCTTGATGCAACTAAAATGTTTCTAATAGATCACTTGATTAAAGACCATTTTCCAAAAACTTAGAGCAACTAAGACATTCCCTTAAACTATTTTTTGGAGGGTTGGGGGGACAGAGTCTTACTCTGTCACCTGGGCCAGAGTGCCATGGCCTCAGTCTAACTCAGAGCAAGCTTAAACTCCTGGGCTTAAGCGATCCTCTTGCCTCAGACTCCGGAGTAGCTGGGATGACAGGCGCCCACCACAACTCCTGGCTAGTTTTTCTATTTTTAGTAGAGATGGGGTCTCACTCTTGCTCAGGCTTTTCTTCAACTCCTGATCTCAAGTGGTGCTCCTGCCTCAGCCTCCCAGAGTGCTAAGATTACAGGCGTGAGCCAGCACGGCAGCAGGCCGCCTTAAACTCTTACATGTGGGCTTTTTACTGTTGCAGTAGAATTATTACATTATTTATTGCTTAGGACAAATTAAAGAATTGGGATGAATTGGATGTGACTTCCAAATGACTTTTAGAACAGAGGTGATACAGTGGTTCAATGTCCTACTTCCCAGAAGGGGAGCGTCTTTGCCCTTATCTTGAACAGACATGCAAAGCAGTCGGATCTCAGCCTGCTTCTAAGTCCTGCCTTATGGTTTCTCAGTTAGT
This sequence comes from Nycticebus coucang, assembly GCF_027406575.1. Taxonomy (NCBI): domain Eukaryota; kingdom Metazoa; phylum Chordata; class Mammalia; order Primates; family Lorisidae; genus Nycticebus; species Nycticebus coucang. Next base: position 115,186,803 of record NC_069784.1, on the reverse strand, counting down.
TCTACCTGACTTTGATCTGCATGTACAGAATGAGAACCAGGCATGGGAGACGTCAGTAGCAGATTCAAAATCGACTCCAAGATGGAGAAAAGGTGTAGGAGTCAGGCCTGGGGACTAGGAGTCAGGCCTCATCTTCTAGATCATTGCCTCTCAAACAATCTGTGATGAAAAACTCTTTACTTATTTATTTTTTAAATTTCCAGTCCATCATAAACTAATATGTGATTTGACCGCACAAGATTATATGCACCTTCTGTTATAGGTTACTTAACCCATAACGTATGTAGTAATTTAATTGCTCTATTCCAGTATCAGAGAGAGCTGAGTCCACTGATCACATGCATGGATTTTTTTGAGACAGGTTCTCACTTTGTCACCCTCAGTAGAATGCCGTGGCATCACAGCTCACTGCAACCTGAAACTCTTAGGCTCAGTGATTCTCTTGCCTCAGCAAGAGGGGACTACATGCGCCAGCCACAATGCCTGGCTATTTTTAGAGATGGGTCTCGCTCCTGCTCAGGCTGGTCTCAAACTCGTGAGCTCAGGCAATCCACCCACCTCAGCCTCCCAGAGTGCTAGGATTACAGGCCTGAGCCACTGTGCCTGGTCATATACATGAATTTTGTAAAAAATGTTAAGTTGCTATAAATGTCTCCACACAATTACTCTCTATTTTTCTAATTACCTTATCCCAGACTGGTAACAAAGAGTTTGTGAGCCAACACCAGTTCATAGGTAATGGTTTGAAGTGCTCTGAGTTAGATGGCTGTCCCAGTCTCCTGTCCCCAGAGTCTGATGTAGGGTCTTTAAACATTCTGCCTTCAGTATCTCTGGGGTTGACTCTCTGGATACCTGGCTCATATTTATGCTTAAGGAAGATAATTTATATAGAAACATGGATGGTATATTTATTATGTTTGTATTCTATCCTCTTCAATTTCTATTGCCATAAATTCATATTTAAATACATTATATAAAATTGTTTTTAATCTGGTTTTATGATTGATTGATTTAATGTTAGGGAATATGGGGCTTTTCCCCCAGGTTCATATATGTATGGGTTGGCTGATCACATGGGGCATTGGTATTATTAGTGTCTCCAGCCAGGAGATGTTAATAATGAATGAGGTGCAGACATATTCAAATCTATGTTGGTTTCACAGCGAGAGTTCGGTGAGTGTAGACCTTCTTCACTTGAAGTATTAGGACAATCAAAGCAATGTCTCTGTCTGGCCAGTACAAGATTCATCCCACTTTTGAGAGTTTAAGAGTTGACACACTTTTTTTTGTTTTTTGAGACAGAGTCTCAATATGTCACCCTCGGTGTGGTGTCACAGCTCACAGCAACCTCAAATTCCTGGGCTCAAGCGATTCTCCTGCCTCAGCCTCCCAAGTAGCTGGGACCACAGGCACCCGCCACAACAGCCAGCTATTTTTAGGTTCCAGTTCTCATCATTGTCCAGCAAGCCCAGGCTGGGCTTGAACCCGCCACCTTCGGTGTATGTGGCTGGTGCCCCACTCACTGAGCTACGGGCACTGAGCCAGACTTGACATATTCTTCATTCCATTGGACCGGAATTGCCAGCAGTTTCTGGACTGCTGTGATTTCAGTCTTGCCATATTCACAGATGCTGTAGCTGTGTCCTTCAAAGTGGGAAGCCACTCGTCTGCTGGGTTGGAAGAAGGCAACTCCTTCTCGGCTTAATCCCAGATTTAAAAACCTCAGTTTTTATCAGAACTCTGTGGCTTTCTGGTTGTGTGATTCAGCCTCACTGAACCTGTTTCTTCATTTGTATAAATGGGTAGTGTTCATCACATACAGTTTTGAGGATTCCAAGAGGTAATGCCTGGTTATCTCTTAGCCCAATACTTTGTATATTGTGTCCTGATAAAGGATAGTTGTTAGTATGGTCTTTTGTGAATAAAATTCTGGGCCATTTCTTGAAGAATGGAATCTGTTCATTGAACTCTCTTGGTCCTCTGCCCGTTGAACACATATAATGTGCAGTTTTGTACATTATACACGTAGAAGAAAACTTACTGAGATCCCGAGTTAAAGAGTCATTGTGATGACATTCATAAAACGGGAGAAAGGGAGGGAGGGAGGGAGCAATGTGTGGCTGGAATCATTGAACATATGTAAAGGAGAGAAATGAATTTCTGTTTCTTCTGAAAAAATTCTGATTTCTCTTGTTTCCTTCCCTAAAGTTTGCCTGCAATAAATTGGAGACCTCTTTTCCGGGGTTACAAGATGACTGTTGTGGGCCTAAAATTATTAAATATACTAATTAAATTGTATGACTGGGCTTGGTGCCTGTAGCACAGTTGTTATGGAGTCAGCCCCATGCACTGAGGCTGGCAGGTTCGAACCCACCCTGGGCCTGCTAAACACAATGACAACTGCAACAACAACAACAAAAATAGCCGGGTGTTGTGGTGGGCACCTGTAGTCCCAGCTACTTGGGAGGCTGAGGCAAGAGAATCGCTTAAGCCCAAGAGTTTGAGGTTGCTGTGAGCTGTGACACTACAGCACTAGAGGGCGACATAGTGAGACTCTGTCTTAAAATAAATAAATAAATAAACTGCATGACTGAATTGGTATAAAAATGAATATACTCATTAACTGCAAAAGTTTATTTCTTTCTTTTGATTTTTAAAGAAATTAAAACATCTTCGTGGGCCCCTAAAAATAACATGAACTTTGGAGATGGTGCCTAGTCCCAACGCAAGCAATTTAGCTGCTTTAGCCCCTTCTGTATCAGAGAGTGATAACGTGTGATGAGTTATATGGGATAACAAGCATGGACAAGAGCTAATCCTGTGTCCTTAGGGCAGACGTATGTTTTAACATTGGATTATCCCAACAACTCTCTGAGGCAGGTCCTATTAATGTGATGAAGGAATAAATGAATAACGAAGATTTAATGCTTGAAATAAAAATATTTAATTTGTTCCTCACCTTGTTCAGAATCTGGTAAAAGAAGAATGCTAACATTGGTCCTTTATAACATCCAACTATGTGTATTGTCTGAGAACTTCGAGGAATTAGAGAACAAGAGGGTGTATTTGACCTGTATGGCAGAGTCCCGCCCAGCAGGGAGAACACGGTGGGGCTTGAGAAGTTTTGATGCTTGTGATACCTGCCTGATTCCCATTGGAAGAGTGAAAAATACATATTATATGTGATTATCTAGAGGTCATTTGAGAAGAAATTCAGCTCTTGATACACACTTAATATTAAATGATATACCTAATATTGTTTCTTGAAAACAATCTTGGTGCGTATGTGTATATAATAAGTGTATACCATGTATGTAATTAATAATTACTTTTGCTATAACAATGTTTGGAAAATAATTTCTTCTTACATAACCTCTTCCTTTCTTTTCCTTTTTCAAAATTCAAAAAAAAAATACTTTTTGTTTTTTTAGAGCTGTTTTAGGTTCATAGCAAAATTGGGTTTCTACTCAGGTAAGTTGCGATTTTCTGTCTATCTGTTTGTCTCTCCCACGTCGGGGCCAATCATTCATCCCATGACCTTAGTTCTCTAAAGAATCTAAGAAAATTTGTTGATTTTTCAGTTTGTTCAGCTTTTTATTATTTTTAGAACAACTTCCAAGTTCCTTACAAGTGAGAGCAAACAGCAGACTTTGTTTCCTTTTTATAAAATGATGGCTTAAAGATATTTTGTGGACCAATGTAGAGGCGAGTGAAAATGTTCACATTCTATTCACTGGTCTGTTATAGGCCCTCCTAATCTTAATCTTTTTCAATGAGAATTATTTCTTCCCCAAATACTGCTTAGTTGTTAACAACTGAATTCTTCTATTTGTGGATTTTCTTCAACTCTACCTTTCCTTGGAGTGCTGACAGCCAGACTAACCATGTCTGCCACTCATGTCAACATTTAAACAAGGGTGTACTGTTGACACTGGTGTCGCTAACGTCCTGCCTGCAGGTGCTGCTTTGTGAATTCAGGTGGCTGCAGCTGCATGTGGGGCTGGTGGCCCCAGGAAACAGTTTACAGAGAAGGTAGGGATATAAGTGAAGGCTCAAAGCTGTATTTACAGATCTAGCTTTGTCTGAACCTGTTACCCTGTATCTGTCCACATTGAAGCTTGCCTGAATTTTGTGACCCACTTACATTACCTAGGGTAATACTTTCCAACCTTGACTTCATAAGTGTATTTTTATAGTCACCAGTTCTATTTCTATTTAATTGGTCTGGGTGGTCCTGGTATTAGTGATTCTAAAAGTTCCCCAAGTGAGTCTACTATGTGATCAGGGTGGAAATCGGTTGCTCTATAACAGTTATTTTCCTTTTTTTAAATTTAAATTTAATTTTTTTGAGATAGAGTCTTACTTTATCACCCTGGGTGATAAAGTGTCATAGCTCACAGCTACCTCAAACTCTTGGGATCAAGTAATCTGCTTGCTTCAGCCTCCCAAGAGCTGGAACTATAGGCACCTCTCACAATGCCAGTCTATTTATTTATTTATTTATTTTTAGAGATGGGGAGCGGTCTCAATCTTGCTCAGGCTGGTCTCAAACTCATGAGCTCAGGCAATCCACCTGCCTCGGCCTCCCAAAGTGCTAGGATTATAGGCATGAGCCATTATGCCTGGCTGTGCCACGAAGAAATTTTAAAGATCATTAACTAAATGATTTTAGAAAGAAGTTCAAAGCACAGCGTTTTCTTTTTTCACTCTTTTTTTTTCTTTTTTATCAACATAATTTAAGTGTGCCATGGAAGCTCAAGGTTCAAGTGTGCTGAAGATTTAAAAAAAGGTTGAGGGCGGCACCTGTGGCTCAAAGGAGTAGGGCGCCAGCCCCATATGCTGGAGGTGGTGGGTTCAAACCCAGCCCTGGCCAAAAACTGCAAAAAAAAAAAAAAAAAAGGTTGAAAAACACTGGCCTATAGCAAGGGCCAGTAAACTTTTTCTGTGAAGGACCAGACTGTAAACGTTTTAGGCTTTGAAAAGTGTATAATCTCAGCTCTGACTTCATAGTGCAAAACCATTCTTAGGCAAGTGGGCATGGCTGTGTTCCAGTACAATTTCATTTCAATACACTGAAATTTGAATTTATATAATTTTCATGGGTTGTGAAATATTATTCTTTTATCTTTTTCAATTATTTAAAAATGTCAAAATGACCCTTGTCTCTTAAGAAACACACAAACAGGTTACAGGTGGGATTTGGTCTATAGGCCATAGTTTGGCAATCCCTGGTTTATAGTTTATCTGTATCACTGCTTCAGTTTGGTACCATGAAGTAAAATGTTTCTTTCCTAGATCACTAGTAACATTTTAAGCGAGCATTGGTTTCTTATTTTAAATAAATCTTATCAGAACATTTGAAACATGGGAATGCCTTTTCTTAGTAGCCCTAGAAATTGCAGCAATTGGGATGCTTTTGTCTAGCCTGGTTTAAATGGCTTAAAGCAGTAGGAAAGGTATTTTAATGAAAATATGGGCAGTTAATTCAGGGTTAAATCAGCTGTGCTATCTTGTCATCAACCCAGGTGTTTTCTGTTTTTCTCCTCTACCGTTCTCATTTCTGGTCATGACTGATGTTTTTCCTCATGGTTGCAAGATGGCTGCAGCAGCTCCAGGCACCACATGAAGACACATAACATCCATCAAAGAAGGAGTATTTACATTCATGCTTTGATTTTTAATAATGAGGTAAACTTTTCTAGAATAAGCCCTTCCTCCCTCAGAGATCTCCCTTTAGGTACCAAAGACCAAGTAAATCACTAGTGGAGGAATTAAGGTAGCTGTGATTAATTTCATGTTGTACACCCTGGCTTTTGGAAGTTCCCCACTGCATTAGGCAGGAGGTTTTAGGTTCTATTAGCAAGGAAGATGAAGGAATGGCACTTGGGAAAGAATTAACAGTCTTACACAGAACTAAATTCTTGGAATAAAAAAAAATCTGAAGAAAGTTGTATGCTGAGTTTCTCATTTACATTCATTTATTTCCTTTAAAGGACATTAGAGAATTGGTCAGTACAATTTCCTTAAAAGAAATCTTATTGATTTTTCACCTAAGTGTGTTATATTTTGCTTTAGTCCTCAAAGATACAACTATTATCTCTATCGGATTACATTTAAAAAGAAATGTAGGGTGGCGCCTGTGGCTCAGTGAGTAGGGTGCTGGCCCCATATGCCAAGGGTGGTGGGTTCAAACCCAGCCCCGGACAAACTGCAACAAAAAAAATAGCCGGGCGTTGTGGCAGGCGCCTATAGTCCCAGCTACTCAGGAGGCTGAGGCAAGAGAATCGTGTAAGCCCAAGAGTTAGAGGTTGCTGTGAGCCGTGTGACGCCACGGCACTCTACCCGAGGGCGGTACAGTGAGACTCTGTCTCTACAAAAAAAAAAAAAAAAGAAATGTATCCTATTTTGCTTACTTTGTTGTTTTAAACTTTACCACATTGTCCACCTAGCATAACAACAGTCATGCCAACATTGATTTTTAAAAAGCCAACAGTGTTTGTTCATTTATGTTGTCAAGCTTTGCATTTTGTATTGTGAGAATGATAAAAGTTGTTTTCAAAAGACTCAGTGAAGAGTTGGAGAGCTATGCAATACATGCCACAGGCAAGTGGGCATGGCTGGGTTCCAATACCACTCCCTCCTGTCCTCCCCGATACCCCCAGGGGTATTCCCATGTACCTTTCAAAGTGGGAATAACCCACCTCTGTCTCCCCCCCATTGAAAAACCACCGAGGGAGATTCCTATCAATCGTAAGTCCACTGTACTCAACCTGCTAAGCACCTGCCCACATTGGGGAGTGTGGACAGAAATTCCACCTGTGCCATTTCTTGGGAGAGTATTTGGGACAGTGGAAGGAGCTTCTGTGCAGGACAGAGGGGCCAGGCTCTGGTCTGAGGTCTGCCTTCCACAAGCTATGTAAGATCAGACAAGTCTCTTAACCTCTCTGAGTGCTAGTTTTGATGGCTATAAAGCAAAGAATTTGAACTACATGGTTTATTAGGTCCCTGTTGAAGCTAATTTGTTCCTCTTTACTGCATGGTCCAAAATTTTGACTTTCTTTTTCCAGTGTTAAACTGATCACTGCTGCATGGTGAAGGCTACACTCATAGGGTAGAGACTGTACAGTGATGCCATATAATAAGATGATAGGGAGTGACACCTGTCAAGATAACATGTTGTAGCAGCAACTCTCTCTTTTGCCACTGCTCTGTCAGGCAACCCGGATGATCTAGGGTAAGACAAACCCATATGACTAAACCGAACCCTTCCCCCATTCTAGGAAGCAAATCAGCAGACAAGCAAGGGTGACACCACAAAGGAGTTAACTTTGGAAAGCTTTATTATTATTATTTTTAACTGAAATGTTTGCAAACATCTGCACATTCTCAATATTAAGTTTCCTTGTTAACACTTTCCCATTCTTTATAATGATTGATCCCATAGCTCTAGAGATGTCCTTCACATCTGTCTAAAACTGTGCATTCTGAAGTGTTCACACAGAAGTGGAACAAACCACGAGACCCTGAAAAACTGGTATAGGAAGAAAAATTTCATTTGGTTGCAGAAGCAGTTACCTTTGGCTGACCCAGCGTTTTTCTTTTTTCTTGTCCTTCAGAGCTGGTTCCTTTGCCCACCAGCAGTTCAAAACATTTTCCCCTCAACTTATGTAGACGTTTCCTATTTTTCTCAGCAGAGTTATATATTTTTAGGAGAGCCAAGTCATCTTTAGAAGAACCTGAGGAACTTTTCCCTAAGGAACTGGAAAATAGGTTGACTAGTTTGGCATTCGTCAAGGTTCCCCCAGCCCAGAGTGTCCTGTTTTCAGGGCCTCCCAAGCATGGTGGTTTTGGAGGCCGGCATGCCCTTCTCCCCTCCGCGTGGGGGCTCTTTTCAAAGATTTTAGAAGAGTGGTTTATTCTTGCTCATTTGATCCAGGCTGGCCCCCCTCATACTGAAGGACTGTATCTGGGGCCTCTTTCCCAAGAGGATTCCTGGTGGCCTCTTCATAGGAAGGCGGTGAACACACAGAGAGGAGGGCTGCCTCGGGGGGCAGAGGGGAGTAGGGGAAGGCCTGCTCTCCACTCCAGGGTAAGCCAGGCAGGAAGTCCGTCACCTCTCCTGCAGGTGGGTGCTCAGGGAGGTCCACACTGAAGACCTGGCCCTCGGGCCGTTGGGACTTGCAGCGGCGGTACAGGAAGAGCAGCAGAAAGGCCAGGAAGAGCAGGATGGTGGTGGGAAGGAGGATGCACAGGAAGGGCTCCATGTCCTCGTGGGAGGAACTTAGCCTCCGGGTGTCCTGGAGTCAGGAAAGGACACTGAGTCAGGAATGGGGCTGGGGGGAGAAGGCCTCTGCATTTCCAAGGCAGCTGCCATTCCTCTTAGTATTATGGGTCACGCTCAAAATACCTGTCATCAGTCACTTAAGCTATTCAACCTACGTGAAATAATGTTAATTTACATGGTCAAGTGTGAATTCAGAATGTTAAAAAAGGATGCCTTGATGATATCCTGCACAATTTCCACCAAAGTAAAAATATTCGAATACAATTTTACTTGGTGGGTCCACCACTCATTCTTTGAATGGACGTTCTTTCTGTCTATTTACAATGAGACCGATTGTGATTTTTTGCCACAAAAGGATCATATAGGATTTAAGTTCCTTAATTCTGGAACAAAAGCTCACATTATGTGTTCTTATCACATAAATATTTGAAGTCTGCTTTGCTTTCAGGTACTTATGCTGAATGAGATATTTTAATTCTTTAATTTTGTTTTTATAGTATTTTCAGGGTAAATGTAGAAGGTTTTCAACTCTTAAAAAGAATTACGGATACATTATTGGGCAACCTAAAAGGTATTGATTTTATAACATTAGCTCACATAGATAATGGTGATTTTTGCTATTGTAAATAATATAATGGATGTGAAATGATGCTTTCACAGCAAGGTAGGAAAGAAGTGTTAAAAAAAAATACTGCTCCTAATTGCATACACCCTGCTTTTAATAAAACTACTAAGAAATAGTGAAGTATTACAAGGTTTCTTTATTTTATATAAAGCCCACAGTAAGAAGTATAAATGTTAGTATCCACGACTATAGAAAAGAAAACATTTCAGTCTTATAATTGTGTTTAAAATAAGGAAACAAAATATTAAGCTTTCCTTATTTAAAATAAAACCTTATAATTAAACTATTAAAGCTGAGGTTCTCTCCTTAATTTTGGTAGAAAGCACAAATATTTTGCTGGTTATGACCTGATAAGAGAATAGCTTAGCTATGGTTGCTTGAGGAATCTTTCTTTTTTATTATTCCTTAAAGACTTGACAACTATGTGTGTTGTTTTTACTCAGGATCAAATAGTTTATTTAGGGTGCTGATGGCTCATGTCTGTAATTCTAGCACCTGGCAGACTGAGGCAGCAGATTGTTTGAGCTAGGAGTTTGAGACCAGCCTGAGCAAGTGCAAAGTGTCAGGTTTCTACTAAAAATAGAAAAATAGCTGGGTGTTGTGGCACAAGTCTGTAGTCTCAGCTACTTAGGAGGCTGAGGCAAGAGGATCGCTTGAGCCCAAGAGTTTAATGTTGCCACGAGCTATGATGACACCACGACACCCTAGCCTGGGTGACAGAGTGAAACTGTCTCTAAATAAATAAATACGTAAATAGGCCAGCCCTGGTGGCTCATGCCTGTAATCCTAGCACTCTGGGAGGCCGAGACAGGTGGATTACCCTGAGCTCACAGATTCGAGACCAGCCTGAGCAAGAGTGAGACCCCACCTCTAAAAAAAAAGCTGGGCATTGTGGTAGACATCTGTAGTCCCAGCAACTCGGAGGGCTGAGGCAAGAGGATCATTTGAGCCTAAGAGTTGGAGGTTGCTGTGAGCTGTGACACCAGGGCACTCTACCTAGGGCAATAAAGTGAGACTCTGTCTCAAAAAGTAAATAAATAAATAGTTTATTTATTATTTATACTACCAGATACTTTGTCCTTGGTAAGATATGAGTTAGGACATAGTAGATTAAAGATCATAAATTAAGGTTTTCTCGAGAAGCGGAACATAGTGTTTGGGAGTTGACAGTTTTGGCTTTGTATCCCAGTACAACCTTCTAAAATCTGTGAGACCATGGACCTCACTTGCCTTCCCTGGGTTTGGGTTTTTTCCTCTCTGAAGTGGAATTAATAACATCTGTTATTGAGGATTAGCATGAGAATTAAATGAATTAATACGTGTAAGGCACTTGGTGAATAGTATATATATATATATATTCTTAGTATCTATCTATCTATATACATACACACACACACATACATACACACACACATATATTTTTATTTATGCTTTTGAGACAGAGTCTGTGTTACCCTGGGTAGAGGGGCTATGGTATCATCAGAGCTCACAGCAACCTTAAACTCTTGGACTTGAGCAATCCTCTTATTTCAGCCTCCCAAGTAGCTGAGACTACAGGTGCCCGCCACAATGCCTGGCTATTTTTAGAGACAGAGTCTTCCTCTGGTTCAGTCTGGTATTGAACTCGTGAGCTTAGACAATCCACCTGCCTCAGCCTCTCAGAGTGCGAGGATTATATGCATGAGCCATTGCCCCTGGCCATTGTTTATGTATTTATAGTCTCAGGGACTCAACTGTTGAAATTTACTAAACATAAAATACTAAAGATAATTAGAAGAAATCTGGAACATTATTGATAAGGCTAGAAAATACAATTAAGATAAAATCTGGTATTACTAAACTTATATTTTGATAAGTATGTATTTTCAATAATATTTTGACAATATTAAGGCTTTGTGTGTGTAACTGCGAAATTTCTAAAGTATGGATTAAAAAAAATAAACTATGGATTCAATCTGTTTTCTCATACATAATTTAATTTAATATCAGAATTCCTAACTTAAAATCTGTTGTGACATAATAAGAACTTTGATTATAAAACCTACAAGAATAGATGCACCCCAAAACTGCAATTACTTCAATTAAGAAATCAAATTGGACTAAAAAACAAACTGTAATTTGTTTTCTCTCTCTAGATGAATCATTAAAAATGTTAGATATTATCTCTTTGAGTACTTCAATCCCAATAAACATGGGCCATTATTCATAACCTAGTTTTTTCATTCCCTATCAATAATACAGATAATAATTTCTGACAGGTTGTTGTTATCAGATTTTAAATTCTCTTTTATCCTGTAAAAAATGCGTAAAGAAAGACACTTAATATTCCATTTAAAAGGTCTTATGTAATAGATCCTATTGTTGGTAATTATGCTACTTAAGATATTATTAATACCGAGAAAGGAGAAATTCCATACATAGTTCCTGCTATGATCAGTACCTCCATTAGCAGATTTAAATTTGTCCACATTCCGAGTGGCAGTAGAAGACTGTTACCTAATCCAGCAGACCAGGACAATTTCCTGAGATGACTTCTCCAGTGAAGAGACAAACCGAACCATAGGATAAATACAATACGGTATTCTTAATTTGCTTGTTATTCATGGTATATTGGTTAAAATTGTTGTATTTTAAAGGATATCGTCTTAAGTCAAATATCCCAATTTATTCACTAGTCTCAAAGTTGTTTCTTAACTTTTCATATTTTTTGGCTGTGAATGTTGACTCAATGGCTTTGTTGTTCACTAAGTATTTTAAAGAAATATCCAATTAAAAGTATAACTACGGAAGGATATATCAATATCTGTCTCTGTAATTTTTTTTCTGTAAATGGTGGTTTTGGACAACTTAGACACCATAATCTTACCCATTGATTTTTCTGGAAACAATAGGCTGATCTCCCTCTCTTTCCTGTAGTCATAGGTGTCACTCATTCCTCCTCCAATTATAAAATTCTTAATTTTTAGATTACTGCAACTATTTTTTCTTAATGCTGCCTCAGATGGAGACTCCTTTGGTGATTTGCCAGACAGATCAGAGCAGCTGCTGCTTTTCTTAAAGAGAGACAAACCCTCTTTAACCCCCTGTTATCCTTCCTGAAGTAAGATGCTTGGTTTCTGCTAACTGGTAGGAACAGTGGTCATTACACTGTCGAGAATCAAAGGGAGTCTCTTGTTTTTGCATATCCAGCCACTGCCTACTGAGCAAAGAACAAAGTCATAACACCAAGGTGCAAAACTGTGTTGACTCCAGGGTCAGGTGTTCTTCAATATACCTGATACATAAAGGGTTCTTAGGATATATTTGTGCCAAGATTTAAGTGAAAGCATCATTGTCAAAAAAGAAAAACACAAATTTCAAGTTATTCCTTTCAGACCATGCCAATCAGTGAATTCATATTTTTTCATCTCCATAAGGCAAAATGTCGCCATTAAGTTCTAAGATATTGAGAATATAGAATTCTAAGATATTGAGAATACACAATCCTAAAGAAAAGGGTTAACGTGAAGTCATAGGCACAGACCTGTAGCTGGGTCTCCAGAAGAGGCAGGCTTGGTTCGCTGGTTAACCACTCATGTGTCCCCCTGCCAGCGTGGCCAAACTTCCTCCAGCTGCTGCCCAGCAGTCCCCGCATGGTGTCATCCAGCTGAGGCCCCGACCACCCTTCCACGTTGCTGCCCAGGTCCCAGCAATGCTGCTTGCTCCTGGCTGGGATCCAGTTTGGATGTGCTTGGCTGATGGCTGTTGGTAAACTCGTCTTCTGCTTAGTGGAAACGGGAAAGAAACCAACCAGAGAGACCTCTTGGGACCGCCTTCTCAGGTTCAGTGCCTCTGAATTGTTTTTGTGGCCTTTATCACTAAAAAGGTTAGCATCAGATATCAGACATGGAAGAGGTTCCTCCCCATCAGAACTCTATCAGTATTATTGCCGTGCAAAGAATGGTCTTGGTGAAAAAGAGCTGTTTATATTTAGGAGGTAAACGTCTCCCTGCCCTTACCACACCCTTCTCCAGAGACATGTGTGATCAAGAAAAACTACCCAAGCTGAATTCCCGTTAATTGTTTCTGGATTCTGTGGTACAGACAGAAGAGGTATCTGGTAGAGAAGCAAAGACTCATTATTGATATTTCACTGAATTATTTAGAAGAAAGATGCCTAATGATAAAATTGTACAGAGGCCAGATAGATCATAGCTTAGATTGGATAATGTTTCTGATTTCAGTTTTTTAAAAATTGAGATTACCAGTATCTAAATAATCTTCCTTTTGATTATCTTGTGAACGCTATAAAATTATTGATCAAGCTTAAAATAAGAAGGTTTCGATTTAAATGTTTGCTGAGTTGACCTTAGGGTGCTTGATCCAATGTATTTATTATTTAACATTTAAGGCATGGTAACTTCTCTTTCTAGCAGAGTCAACTTCAGCTTTGAAGATTTACTTAAAATGTTAGAACTCCATGTTGCAACTATGCACATGTTTATCTGAGCGTCATTTCTGTACAAGTGATTGTCAGGATGTTGAAATAATCATTCTTTTTTTTGAGACAGACTTTCACTTTGTTGTCCTGGGTAGAGTGCTCTGGTGTCATAGTTCACAGCAACCTCTAACTATTGGGCTCAAGCAATTCTCTTGCTTCAATCTCCCAAGTAGCTGAAACTACAGGCACCCGCCACAACACCCGGCTATTTTTAGAGATTGGGGTCTCGCTGTAGATCAGGGTGGTCTGGAACCGGTGAGCTCAGGTGATCCGCCCACCTCAGCCTCCCAAAGTGCTGGAATTACAGGAGTGAGCTACCTTGCCTGTGGCCTTTGAAATAATAATTTTTGACAGGGATCGTATTTTTTTGTTCTTGGTTAGTATTTTCAACTATTGGTTCATGGTGGTCTATGGACAGGTTTTCAGGGTATGATGGACTCTCTAAACTTTGTGGATACGTGTGCAATTTTCTTGGGAGCATCCATTGTTTTCATTACCTTTTCAAAGACCGCTGCCCTCCCCAGTAGCTTTTGATACTTTGTCAAACTTCTTATTTGTGGTAAAAGTTTGCATTAAGTATTCAGTGCCTCAGTAAGTATTTTAGTAATGAACTCCTTTTTCATTTCATTGTTCTAGTTCTTACTGTGGAGTAAACTGATTTTATACTTTTAAAATGTTGCTTTGTTCCATTGATGTGTTTCTGTTTTAAGTGAATCCTATGTCCCTACCTCTGGGACATCAGAACCTCCTCGTGCCAGTGGCTTTGCCAGTACTACGGCCTCAATGTAGGTCACCTTTCTCTCTTGTCTACTTATTTCAATATGCACTTTCATTTCCTGGGAAGCAAGTTGGAAGTCTGGATATAAAAGCATTAAACATGCATCTGGAATGTTGACTCTCTTCTAGTAGTGAATAAATAAGACAAAAATTCTTGCTTTTATAGATACATTTTTTTGGTCCAAGAGAAACAACAAATTACACAAAATGTATATCAGAAAGTGATCAGCGCTATGGAGAAAAAGCAGAAAAGGCGGAGAGTAAACACTGAAGGAGGAGGGCACTTTCAGGGGGAGACAAGCGGGGCATCACAGGGAGTCCTATTTGAGTAGTATTTGAGCAAAGACTTTGAGGTTGCAAAGGATTGAGCCATGATGATACTTGATAGAAGAGCATAGCAGGGAACAGCCAGTGCAAAGGCCCCGAGGCAGACACATGCTCTGGTAACTTCAATAAATGACTAGTAGTCTGGGTGGCTGGAGCAGTGAGTTAGGAGAACAGTACAGGATAAAGTCAGAGAGGATATATAGGGGCTGGGGAGACAGCATAGAATTCAGGATTTATAGAGCCTTGTAAGAATTTTGGCTTTTACTGTAAGTGAAATAGAGGAAGCATACGGAGTATTCATCAGAGGAGTGGCAAGATCTGACTTGCATTTTAAAACGATCACTCAGGCCTCTGTGTTATATATAGATATAGGATTAAGGGCAAAAGCAGGGAGACCAATTAGGGGTTCTTTCAGTAATTTGGGGGGGAAATACTGGACTAGAATATTAGCAGTGGAAGTGGTGAGATTCTAGATTATAGACTGTTTTTTGGGGTAGAGGCAACAAGATTTCTGAAAGAACTGATGGTGGTCTGAGATCTAGAAGGATTCTACGGTTGTAGGCTTGAGTAACTGGAAGGATGATTACTGTCATTTACAGAGAGGGAAAGACTGCGGGTGGGGTGGAGTGGAGTTTTTTTTTTTTTTTTGAGACAGAGTTTCACTATGTCACCCTTGGTAGAGTGCTGTGGCATCACAGCTCACATCAACCTCAAACTCTTGGGCTTACGTGATTCTCTTGCTTCAGCCTCCCGAGTAGCTGGGATATTTTTTGCTTGCAGTTGTCATTGTTGTTTAGCAGACCTGGGTTGGGCTCGAACCCACCACCTTCAGAGTATGTGGCCGGCGCCCTTCCACTGAGCTACAGGCACCGAGCCAAGTTTTGTGTTTTAAAGCAGGAGGAGACAAGATGAGGAGTTGAGTTCTGGACATGGTAAGTTTCTATTGTGTGTGTGTTTGGATGTTGGAGTTTAGGGAGAAGACTAGACTAGAGATACTAGTGGAACTTACGGGCAAGAGGTGGTATTTAAAGCTAGAAGACTTACTGGATCATCAAGAAGACGATGATCTGTAGGATAAAAAGTAGAATGAGTGGCCAGGGAGGTAGAAGGGAAGCCAAAAACGTGTGGTGCCCTGGAGTCTGAGCGATGAAAATGTTGCTAGAAGGAGGAAATGATCATCTATCATCTCAAAATCTACTGTGTGATCAAGGCCCCAAGGCAGACACATGCTCTGATAACTCCAGATTTAATGCTGGATTTAACAAAATGTATATATGGGAGGGTGGTATTGGTTGTCTGGAGAGTAGTTTTGATGGAGTAGTTGGGGAAAAGCCTGATTGAAATGGTTTGAAGAGAGAAAAGAGAAGAATTGGAGATGGTGAATATAAACAACTCTTGGGTTTCTCTGCTTCAAAGAGCACAGAGAAGTGGTGCAGTAGCTGGACAGGGAAGGAGAGTCAAGAAGGTCATCAGAACAAGTTAGTAGATTACAGAGAAAACAGAACAGCGGTAACCCTAATGTTAAGCCTCAGCAATTCCACTTCTAGGAATTCTTCCTAAAGAATCTGATGAATCCTGAAAGACCTAATCTGCTAAATACTCAAAGATATATCTTGTTGAAAGGGATTTTAACACATCTTAGTATCCATAATAACAAACAACTGGAAATTTAAAGATGTTGGTTAAGTCATACACATGTAAAGAGATATTATCACCTGAAAATAAATACCAAAGATGTAAACATGTTCCCGACATAAATGGAACTAGACAGAAATCTGCATGTTTGTTATAATGTTGCGAATCTCTTCATATAGAAAGAAAGTCGGTGTTAACAATAATATTTTTTCTGGTGGCACCCGTAGCTCAGTGGGTAGGGCACCGGCCACATACACCAAGGCTGGCGGGTTCGAGCCTGGCCTGGGCAGGCTAAACAACAATGACAACCGCAACAAATAAATAGCCAGGCATTGTGGTGGGCACCTGTAGTCCCGGCTACTTGGGAGGCTGAGGCAAGAGAATCACTTAAGCCCAGAAGTTTGAGGTTGCTGTGAGCTGTGGCACCACAGCACTCTAATAAGGGTGACATAGTGAAACTCTGTCTCAAAAAAAAAAAATTTTTTTTTTCTAATTAGTGAGATTACGGGCTGTTTTTCATAGGATTATGTTCTTATTTTTTGCTGATTGATACTTTGTAACCTTTCTATAGATTGTTTTTATATAAATAAGATGTGTGTTATGAGATCAAGACAAAATAGTTCCAAGATTGCCCATCCCTGAAAGTCTACATAAAATCCACTCTGGTAATATTCTGTAATTTCTTGCTCTTTATCCAAATTAGAATGAATCACTGTTTCCTGCAAAATCCCACAGCATGTTGGATAATCCAATATTATAGCACTTATTTGAATCAGCCTTGTATTATTTCAAAAATAAATTAGGGGATTGTTAACATACAAAAGTACTCACTAGGACTTTTGTAAGTTAACAATCCCCTAATTTCTTCTGATAGAAAAACTAATCAGTAGATTACAAGCAACATTATGACTAATCAAAGTAAATGGTGCAAAGTAAATGGACAAAGTAAATGGTGCCTGCTGTGATTTATGGCTTATTAAGATAAGCTTAGCCCATGGAGCAATATGCTGGATTTTCTATAATGCTTAGAGAAATGCTGCCATATTTTAACTCTAAAATCTGTGTGAGTTTTAATGATCAAAGTCTGTTTTTTAGATATGTACAGCATATGTTCATGATTTATTTATTTTTACACTAAAAGTTAGAAAATTTCCTTTTATTTCTGTGAGCTTTTGAATAATCTCACATTCTCCTGGTTAGGACTTTTATAGCTTTATTTTCATTATATAAACATTGACAATGATTAATCCAAAATTAGGTTAGCTACCTTTAAATAAAACTTCTGTAGGTATTTCAGAACTGAGAAGAAAAGTAGTATTCCTACTTAATTCTTCTTTTGTTTGTTATTTTTTCGAGACAGAGTCTCACTTTGTCACCTTCAGTAGATCATCGTGTCATAGCTCACAGCAACCTCAAAACTCTTGGGCTCAAAGAATTCTCTTATCTCAGTCTCCCAAGTAGCTGGGACTACAGGCACTACCGCCACAACGCCTGGCTATTTTTTAGAGAGAGAAGGTCTCGCTCTTGCTCAGGCTGGTCTAGAACTCCCGAGCTCAAGCCATCTATCCATCTCAGCCTCCCAGAGTACTGGGATTACAGGTGTGAGCCACTGCACCTGGCCTCCTACTTAATTCTTTTGACTTCTCTCTTTTTTGAAAATCAGTTGAGGTCTTTATCCATTTGGCAGCTATGGTTTTGTTTTTGTTCTTGTTTTCTTAATTCCCATGAACTGAATACGATCGACTTGCTATTGTATTTTCAAGAGCTACCAAGACTTCCACGTTTTCTGGGCGTATTGGTTGTGGATTAGTTGTGCATAGGGAAGTTGGTTGTGTTACAGATTTCATTTTCTGGGCTAATAATGGAGAAAAAGTCCTGAAAAACTAATGGTCAGAGAAGATTCAAGTAAATTAGATAGTTACAAAAAGAGCTTTTATTGCCTCTTCCATTCAATTTCTAAACTGGTAAATACACTTGAATTTTAGGAAACTGGTCAGTACAGTCTCAAGATGTTGTTACAAGAATTAAATCAGGTTAGGGCAATAGAAAAACCAATCAGTAGACTACAAGCAGCATTATGAGTAATCAATCTGCCTTAATCAGTCTTCCATGGAGACCCAGAGGTTCACCTAGGGGTCACATATCTGGTCTATGTTTTTGTTAAATTTTGGCCCTGGTAATCTAAACAGGAAGATAGTTTGAATAAATCTAATACCAATATAGACCCCAGAGTAATTTATTTAAAGCCAACTAAGAATGGTAGTTAAAAAAGAAAGTGGGAAGATGGGTGGAAGGAGGGTAATTGGTGGGACCACACCTGTGGTGCATCATACAAGGGTACATGTGAAATTACTAAATGTAGATTATAAATGTCTTAACACAATAACTAAGAAAATGCTGTGAAGGCTATGTTAACCAGTTTGATGAAAATATTTCAAATTGCATATAAAACCAGCATATTGTACCCCATGATTGCATTAATGTACACAGCTATGATTTAATAAAAAAAAAGAAAGAAAAACTATTGATCTGAAGTGTATTTTGAAAAAAATATAAGCATTTAAGGAATTGGAGGTTTGAACATAAAATTAAAAATAATTTTTGTGGAGGGATAATTAAGCTAAAATAAAAGGTAAAGATCTTGTTCAGTTTCATGAATTTTTATAGTTTTATTCACACTTATATTGCTCTAGAAATTTTCCTCAATATTTCTGGATCATTTCAGCTTCTTGCTCTTGTTTCTTTTTTTGAGATAGAGCCTCAAGCTGTTGCCCTGGGTAGAGGAGGGCTGTGGCATCACAGCTCACAGCAACCTCCAACTCTCCAACTCTTGGGCTTAAGTGATTCTCTTGCCTCAGCCTCCCAAGAAGCTGGGACTACAGGTGCCTGCCACAGCACCTGGCTATTTTTTTTTTTTTTAGAGACAGAGTCTCACTTTGTTGCCATCGGTAGAGTGCCATGGTGTCACAGCTCACAGCACCTCCAGCTCATGGGCTTAGGCAATTCTCTTGCCTCAGCCTCCTGAGTAGCTGGGACTACAGGCACCCGCCACAACACCTGGCTATTTTTTTGTTGAAGTTTGGCTGGGGCAGGGTTTGAACTCACCACCCTCGGTATATGGGGCCAGCACCCTATTTACAGAGCCACAGGCGCTGCCCTCTTGCTATTATTTCTTATTTTCTGATTTCTACCTACTATGGAAACATCATGGAGCAGATGTGAAATTTATAAGCGTATGGTATTCTCTGGTAATGAACCAGGGTATTTGCAAATACTTGGCCTTTAGGGAAAACAAATTAAGTTTTCCCTATGTAGAATTAAAGAAAGCATACATATATTTAAAATATAATAATGATCATAAATTTTGGAAGATAAAATAGTTTTTTTTTTTGTTTTTTTGAGACAGAGTCTCAAGCTGTTGCCCTGGGTAGAGTGCTGTGGCTTCATAGCTTACAGCAACCTCCTACTCTTGGGCTCATGTGATCCTCTTGCCTCAGTTTTTTCTATTTTTAGTAGAGATGGGGTCTCGCTTTTTGCTCAGGCTTGTCTTGAACCTGCAAGCTCAAGCTATCCACCCGCCTCGGCCTCCCAGAGTGCTAGGATTACAGGCATGAACCTGAGCGCCTGGCCAATATTCTTGAACTTAAAAAGAAAATAATAGACATTTATATTAAAATCCCCATGTTATGGGTGGCACCTGTGGCTCAAAGGGGTAGAGTGCCGGTCCTGTATGCTGAAGGTGCCAGGTTCAAACCCAGCCCTGGCCAAAAAAAAAAAATCCCCATGTTATTTGTTTAGGCATATTTTCTTTCTTTTCTTTTTTTTTATGACATGTGCTTTTATTTCTTGTTTTCTAGGTTTGAAGGGTATGGTGACAAATAAAAAGGGATGATAGGGGAAGGATTTGTTAAAAACATCTTCTGCCAAGTACCATAGTAAGAGTTTAACGATAGCTTATTCTTCATAACTGTCAGGTAAGTACTGATGTCTTCATCTTAGAAAATGGAAACAAAGGCTTAGAGAACTTAAATAACTTGGCAAACCTCTCACAGGTCTGAAGTATTGAAGCCAGGGGGAAAACAAAGATCTGTTTAATACGGATCGTCAGTGTTTGGGTTGCATAGACTCTTCCTTTATATCAAGGCCATGTGCCAAGAGGATATCTTGCTAGTTGTGTGGTTTTGGACAAGTCACCGAACTTCTCTGAATCTTAGGATTTAGGTTATGACATTTAGTTATCTTAAGTTTCATGTCATGATGCTAAATGATCTATCTTCTCATTTATGTATCATTGAGCCAATTCATAGAAATCCCTGTACCTTAGTTTTCTCTTCTGTAAAATGGGGAAAATTAACAGATTGTTACCTCATACGCATTTTATTAGGATTAAATGCGTTGGCCCATGTAAAACACTTACATTTTGAGTGGTACGTAATTCTTGCAATATGAAAATGACCATAATTTTCTGTATTTAACAATTATCTTTAGTAAATCCTTCCATTCTGTTTGAGAATATGACTGTGACTTAGTTTCATCTCCTTTTTATTTTTTTCACTGTCCAGCTAATCTTTCTTTCTCTTTATTTCTTTTTTCTTTTTTTTTTATTTGATGCAACTTTTTTTTTTTTTAAGTATTCACGCTTTTAGAACATTATTATTGACATCAATTCATAGGCATATTTTCTTTATCATGAATATGATAGGGAGTTGGTCAGATAGGGTAGAGGAACACCATTTCTTAATACCTTAATTTTAAAATATTAGCTTCTTATCTATGTACTTATTTTTTAATTATTATTTTTATTTTATTTACCTATTTTTTAAACACCAACTCTAGGTTATAGTAATCATTCCTATTTGTCAAATTAAGAATTTAAAGCTTGCATTAAATAATCTTGGGGAAATTTTTCTAAGATTTTCCAAGATTATACCACTCCCGGAGGTGAAATCTAGATATTATACTTCACCATTACTGAAGCAAAGAAACTTTAGGTGATAAAAATGTTTGTCCCACTTTCAATAAATGTAGCAGCCTTACTTCTTGGTGCCAAAACCTAGAGATGGCAGATGTCATATGAGTATTAATACAAAACCTTCTAGGAAAAAAATAGTTGCCTTAGAACATTTTCCTTTAAAGTTTACTTTAGCGTTATTCCTTTTGTGACACCTCCTCTGCTTTGCCTCTGTCATCACCACAGTCAACCACCACCATGTCTGGATGGCTTCTAGGACATGTACTTGCTTTTGTTACTTTTTTATATTATATTCCATGTCGAAACCATCTGAAAGCCTTTCATTATTTTACTAGTAGAAGGCCAAGAATAGTCTGTTGAATTATGTTCTCCTCAAGGCCTGCCATATAGTAGGCACTCAAATGCTTTTGGGAAAATGAATTACTGGAGTCTGATTTCATGTATAATATGTTCAGAAGGTGGCCTCCCCAGGAAAGCCTGTTGGAAGCATGTGAGGGGGGCCCATGGGTTGCCCAACCATGGGGATCTGCTGGAACTATACCTAGACACTGGAGCCAGGCCCTGCTCTGGGGAGGGCTCTGCTCATTCCGACTCCACAGTTAGTTCCTGGGACTTCAGTTAGTATAGTGCCAATTAACCTGCGCCCATGAGAATCTTGCAAAAGATAGTCTCAATAAAATACCATTAAGCAATAGCAGGTAAAACATTATTTTAAATGCCCTTGGGAAATGGTAATCTGAATGAAAAATTTAGCTAGTAGTTTGAGATGGGACAATCTGACATATGTTATATGGCATGTGTAATGTAGCCAACATATGTTAAGGCACATTATAGTTCATGAATAAGCAGTTGCTATTGTTGGACATGGAAAAGAACAAATAGAGACCCACTAACTGATTTAAGTACATATTTTGAAGTCCTTGTTTATATTTAAGTGTTCTCCTTCTGATTGTAAATATGCATATCATGTTATGAAAAAGTTTGATATATTTGATTATATAATTTGAAATCAAAGAGAAATGAATTCCAAATATATCTTGATGATGTTCATGTACAGTCCTATAATTAAAGGAAATGCTCTCCTTTTAACAAACCTTAAGTTTTAAAATCTTTTTTTTTTTTTTTATTGTAGAGACAGAGTGTCACTTCATTGCCCTCAGTAAGTGGGTAGAGTGCTGTGGCGTCACACAGCTCACAGCAACCTCCAACTCCTGGCTTAGGTGATTCTCTTGCCTCAGCCTCCTGAGTAGCTGGGACTACAGGCACCTGCCACAACATCAGGCTATTTTTTTTGTTGCAGTTTGGCCGGGGCAGGGTTGAACCTGCCTCCCTCAGTATATGGGGCTGGCGCCCTATTCACTGAGCCACAGGCACCGCCCAAACCTTAAGTTTTATATAACTAAAATCACAATTTATAAATTCTTTTTTTTTTTTTTTTGTTGTAGAGACAAGAGTCTCACTTTTTTTTTTTTTTTAATTTTTATTTATTTATTTATTTATTTATTTATTTATTTATTTTTTTTTTATTGTTGGGGATTCATTGAGGGTACAATAAGCCAGTTACACTGATTGCAATTGTTAGGTAAAGTCCCTCTTGCAATCATGTCTTGCCCCCATAAAGTGTGACACACACTAAGGCCCCACCCTCCTCCCTCCATCCCTCTTTCTGCTTCCCCCCCCATAAACTTAATTGTCATTAATTGTCCTCATATCAAGATTGAGTACATAGGATTCATGCTTCTCCATTCTTGTGATGCTTTACTAAGAATAATGTCTTCCACTTCCATCCAGGTTAATACGAAGGATGTAAAGTCTCCATTTTTTTTAATAGCTGAATAGTATTCCATGGTATACATATACCACAGCTTGTTAATCCATTCCTGGGTTGGTGGGCATTTAGGCTGTTTCCACATTTTGGCAATGGTAAATTGAGCTGCAATAAACAGTCTAGTACAAGTGTCCTTATGATAAAAGGATTTTTTTCCTTCTGGGTAGATGCCCAGTAATGGGATTGCAGGATCGAATGGGAGGTCTAGGTTGAGTGCTTTGAGGTTTCTCCATACTTCCTTCCAGAAAGGTTGTACTAGTTTGCAGTCCCACCAGCAGTGTCAAAGTGTTCCCTTCTCTCCACATCCACGCCAGCATCTGCAGTTTTGAGATTTTGTGATGTGGGCCATTCTCACTGGGGTTAGATGATATCTCAGGGTTGTTTTGATTTGCATTTCTCTAATATATAGAGATGATGAACATTTTTTCATATGTTTGTTAGCCATTCGTCTGTCATCTTTAGAGAAAGTTCTATTCATGTCTCTTGCCCATTGATATAAGGGATTGTTGGCTTTTTTCATGTGGATTAATTTGAGTTCTCTATAGATCCTGGTTATCAAGCTTTTGTCTGATTGAAAATATGCAAATATCCTTTCCCATTGTGTAGGTTGTCTCTTTGCTTTGGTTATTGTGTCCTTAGCTGTACAGAAGCTTTTCAGTTTAATGAAGTCCCATTTGTTTATTTTTGATGTTGTTGCAATTGCCATGGCAGTCTTCTTCATGAAGTCTTCCCCCAGGCCAATATCTTCCAGTGTTTTTCCTATGCTTTCTTTGAGGATTTTTATTGTTTCATGCCTTAAATTTAAGTCCTTTATCCATCTTGAATCAATTTTTGTGAGTGGGGAAAGGTGTGGGTCCAGTTTCAGTCTTTTACATGTAGACATCCAGTTCTCCCAACACCATTTATTGAATAGGGAGTCTTTCCCCCAAGGTAAGTTCTTGTTTGGTTTATCAAAGATTAGGTGGTTGTAAGATGTTAGTTTCATTTCTTGGTGTTCAATTCGATTCCAAGTGTCTATGTCTCTGTTTTTGTGCCAGTACCATGCTGTCTTGACCACTATGGCTTTGTAGTACAGACTAAAATCTGGTATACTGACGCCCCCAGCTTTATTTTTGTTACTAAGAACTGCCTTAGCTATACGGGGTTTTTTCCGGTTCCATACAAAACGCAGAATCATTTTTTCCAAATCTTGAAAGTACGATGTAGATACTTTGATAGGAATGGCATTGAATAGGTAGATAGCTTTGGGAAGTATAGACATTTTAACAATGTTGATTCTTCCCATCCATGAGCATGGTATGTTCTTCCATTTGTTAATATCCTCTGCTATTTCCTTTCTGAGGATTTCATAGTTTTCTTTATAGAGGTCCTTCACCTCCTTCGTTAGGTATATTCCTAGGTATTTCATTTTCTTTGAAACTATGGTGAAGGGAGTTGTGTCCTTAATTAGCTTCTCATCTTGACTGTTATTGGTGTATACAAAGGCTACTGACTTGTGGACATTGATTTTATATCCTGAAACATTACTGTATTTTTTGATGACTTCTAGGAGTCTTGTGGTTGAGTCTTTGGGGTTCTCTAAGTATAAGATCATGTCGTCAGCAAAGAGGGAGAGTTTGACCTCCTCTGCTCCCATTTGGATTCCCTTTATTTCCTTGTCTTGCCTAATTGTATTGGCTAGAACTTCCAGCACTACGTTGAATAGTAAAGGTGACAGAGGACAGCCTTGTCTGGTTCCAGTTCTAAGAGGAAAAGCTTTCAGTTTTACTCC
Organism: Nycticebus coucang; assembly: GCF_027406575.1. NCBI lineage: Eukaryota > Metazoa > Chordata > Mammalia > Primates > Lorisidae > Nycticebus > Nycticebus coucang. The sequence goes on along the minus strand of NC_069784.1, from coordinate 115,162,104 downwards.
ATTCAGTAAAATATTGGCTGTGGGTTTGTCATAGATAGCTTCAATCAGTTTTAGAAATGTGCCACCTATGCCTATACTCTTCAGAGTTCTAATTAGAAAAGGATGCTGGATTTTATCAAATGCTTTTTCTGCATCTATTGAGAGGATCATGTGATCTTTATTTTTGCCTCTGTTAATATGGTGGATAACGTTTATAGACTTGCGTATGTTAAACCAGCCTTGCATCCCTGGGATGAAGCCTACTTGCTCATGATGAATGACTTTTTTGATGATAAGCTGTAGTCTATTGGCGAGGATTTTGTTGAGAATTTTTGCGTCTATGTTCATGAGTGAGATTGGTCTGAAATTCTCCTTTTTGTTTGGGTCTTTTCCTGGTTTTGGTATCAGGGTGATGTTTGCTTCATAGAATGTGTTGGGGAAGATTCCTTCTTCCTCAGTTTTTTGGAATAATTTCTGCAGTACAGGAATAAGCTCTTCCTTGAAGGTTTGATAGAATTCTGGAGTGAAGCCATCTGGACCAGGGCATTTTTTAGTTGGAAGCTTTTTTATTGTTTCTTTGATCTCAGTGCTTGAAATTGGTCTGTTCAGGAGGTCTATTTCTTCCTGGCTAAGTCTAGGGAGAGGGTGTGATTCCAAATATTGATCCATTTCCTTCACATTGTCAAATTTCTGGGCATAGAGTTTCTGGTAGTATTCAGAGATGATCTCTTGTATCTCTGTGGGATCAGTTGTTATTTCCCCTTTATCGTTTCTGATTGAGGTTATTAGAGATTTTACTTTTCTATTTCTAGTTAGTCTGGCTAATGGTTTATCTATTTTATTTATTTTTTCAAAAAACCAACTCCTTGTTTCATTAATTTTCTGAATGATTCTTTTGTTTTCAATTTCATTGATCTCTGATTTGATTTTGGATATTTCTTTTCTTCTACTGAGTTTAGGCTTAGATTGTTCTTCTTTTTCCAATTCCATAAGATCTCTTGTGAGATTGTTGATGTGCTCTCTTTCTGTTTTTCGAATGTAGGCATCTAAAGCGATGAATTTTCCTCTCAAAACTGCTTTTGCAGTATCCCACAGGTTTTGGTAGCTTGTGTCTTCATTGTTGTTATGCTCAAGGAAGTTAATGATTTCCTGTTTTATTTCTTCCTTCACCCATCTGTTATTCAACAGAAGATTGTTTAATTTCCATGCCTTTGGGTGGGCTTGAGCATTTTTGTTAGAGTTGAGTTCCACCTTTAGTGCCTTATGGTCTGAAAAGATACAAGGTAAAATTTCAATTCTTCTGATTCTGTTGATATTTGTTTTGTGTCCCAGGATATGATCAATTTTGGAGAATGTTCCATGGGGTGATGAGAAGAATGTATATTCTTTATCTTTGGGGTGGAGTGTTCTATATGCGTCTATCAAGCATAGTTGTTCTAGGGTCTCATTTAAATCTCTTACATCTTTGTTTAATTTCTGTTTAGAGGATCTGTCCAGCTCTGTAAGAGGTGTGTTAAAGTCCCCTGTTATGATGGTATTATCAGATATCATATTGCTCAGACTGAGTAAGGTCTGCTTCAAGAATCTGGGAGCATTTAAATTGGGTGCATAAATATTTAGAATTGAAATGTCTTCTTGTTGTAGTTTTCCCTTGACCAATATAAAGTGACCATCTTTGTCTTTTTTGACTTTAGTTGCTTTAAATCCACATGTATCTGAAAATAAGATTGCAACTCCTCTTTTCTTCTGAATTCCGTTTGCCTGAAAAATTGTCTTCCAACCCTTGACTCGGAGCTTTAATTTGTCTTTTGAGGCCAGGTGTGTTTCTTGCAGACAGCAAATGGATGGCTTGTGTTTTTTAATCCAGTCCGCCAATCTATGTCTCTTCAGTGGGGAATTCAAGCCATTAACATTTATTGAGATAATTGATAAGTGTGGTAGTATTCTATTCGTCTTATTTGGTGAGAGTCCATTGCTTAATTTTATCTTTTGCATCAGTGTGGAGGTTAGGTTTTGTCCTTTGATTTTTGAGTTCTTACTTTGCTGCTGATCCATTGTGGTGGTCAGTGTGCAGAACAGGTTGAAGTATTTCCTGTAGAGCTGGTCTTGTTGTAGCGAATTTCCTCAATGTTTGTATATCCGTAAATGATTTGATTTCTCCGTCAATTCTGAAGCTTAGCTTAGCAGGGTACAGAATTCTGGGCTGAAAATTGTTCTGTTTAAGTAGATTAAAGGTAGATGACCATTGTCTTCTTGCTTGGAAAGTTTCATTAGAGAAGTCTGCGGTCACTCTGATGGATTTGCCCCTGTAGGTCAACTGGCGCTTACTCCTGGCAGCTTGCAGAATCTTTTCTTTTGTCTTGACTTTGGACAGGTTCATCACAATGTGTCTTGGAGAAGCTCGGTTAGAGTTGAGGCGACCTGGGGTCCGATATCCCTCTGAAAGCAGTGTGTCAGACTCTTTGGTGATGTTTGGGAAATTTTCTTTTATAATATTCTCTAGTATGGCTTCCATTCCTCTGGGGCATTCTTCTTCCCCTTCTGGAATTCCTATAACTCGTATGTTGGAACGCTTCATAAAGTCCCATAATTCTGACAGTGAACGTTCTGCTTTCTCTCTCTTCTTTTCTGCCTCTTTTACTGTCTGAGTTATCTCAAGAACTTTGTCTTCTACCTCTGAAATTCTTTCTTCTGCATGGTCTAACCTGTTGCTGATACTTTCCATTGTATCTTTAAGTTCCCTAATTGACTGTTTCAGTTCCTTCAGGTCTGCTATATCCTTTTTATATTCTTCATATCGTTCATCTCTTATTTGATTCTGTTTTTGGATTTCCTTTTGGTTATTTTCCACTTTATTAGCAATTTCCTTCATTGTTTCCATCATTTCTTTCATTGTTTTCAACATGTGTATTCTAAATTCCCTTTCTGTCATTCCTAACATTTCTATACTGGTGGAATCATCTGCAGTAGCTACCTCATGGTCCCTTGGTGGGGTTGTTCTAGACTGGTTCTTCATGTTGCCTGGAGTTTTCTGCTGATTCTTCCTCATGAGTGATTTCTTTTATCTGTTTCCTTGCCCTAATTTTCCTTTCACTTCCTCTTGCTCTTTAAGTTCTTGTGCCTGTGGACTAAGGGTTATAGGACCAGAAGGGTGAGAAGGTCGAAGAGCAAAAAAAGGGGATGAAAGAAAGGAGGACCAAGTGATAAGAAAAAAAGAAAGATAGAGAAAGGAGAGGGGGTGGGTATAAGGAATATTGACAAAAAGAAGAGAGGCACAGAAAGAGGGAGACAGGGCAATATAGGTGTACAGTAGGGTACTTTGACACAACCTTAAAAAACCCCACCTTCTGGGGGTGCCCAGTTGCGTGGTTCCCTTGAGGTCAGCAGCTCTTTGCTAACCTGATCAGACACAGTACCCCACCTCCACCAAGTAGAGAGGAAAGACAAAAATGCTTTAAATCAAACCAAAAGAAGCAAACAGAAAACTTTACGGGGATAAAATTGGGTGAAAAACCAAATTATATCGGTAGAAACACTAGCAAAAATGAAGTTGAAGTTATTAAAAAAGGCAGCAATGGGAAATTATATTTAAACTAGGAAAATTGAGAAAGAAAAAGGGATCTGTGTGGAAAAGATTGAAATTAAAAAAACAAAAGAACATCAGCAACGTCAAAATAAACAAACAAAAAAAACAACCAAACCAAAAAAAAAAAAGAAGAAAAAAATACACAACCAAAAACAAAGCAGTTTGTATATGTTATTGAATATTGTCTGGGCAACACGTGGTCTTCTGGGGTATGAGATGTTAGTCACAGTTCTGATACGACTGGAGGCTGCTGATTTCTCAAACCCCAGCAGGTAGACACCCTAAATCTCTCTTCAGCCTACTTAAAAGGCACTTTGAACTTGTAAACTTGCTGAGCAGAAGCTTTCCCAGCTTTCTCACTGGAATCGCTGCTGAAGTGGCTATGCACTTACTCAGTGTGCCAAAACTGATCTCACTCTGCCCCTGAGGGTTAGGGCTGCAAGACGGCTCAGACCCCACCCTTAGGCTACTTGGTTGCTGGGTTACCAGCTCCCACCCGTTTCTAGCTCTGCGACCCTGAGGGCAGAGCTTGCCGGGGCAGATCACTGACAATGGATCCGTGTGACCCACCGCCAAACACTATCAGCTCCGTCTGGCTCAGTGGCTCAGACTGGGGCCCTAGACAACGGCCAAAGTTCTCCGCACTCCCGCTCAGGCCTTCCCCAAGGCAGTTCAACTCAGTGCCAAGTCCAAGGACATCAAAACAGTTCACAGGTAAGGCCTTTCTGGTTTGCAGTCTCGCTGCTACTGAACTTACAGTTGTGGGCGGGTTTAGACGGATTGAACACACGCGACCACTTGCCGGCTTTCCACTGTTTTAGTCCTCCTCTTGGGGTCCAGAAGTCTCTCGCTGACTCCCTGTATTTTCATAGGAGTGATGATAGGCAGTTCCCACCAGCCAGAGATGCCTGGAGTCCTATCTCCCCAGACTCACGGTGCCCAGATGCAAGGAAGCTGTCACTCGGCTGCCATCTTGCTCCGCCTCCTCGACAAGAGTCTCACTTTATGGCCCTCGGTAGAGTGCCGTGGCCTCACACAGCTCACAGCAACCTCCAACTCCTGGGCGTAAGCGATTCTTTTGCCTCAGCCTCCCGAGTAGCTGGGACTACAGGAGCCTGCCACAACGCCCGGCTATTTTTTTGGTTGAAGTTTGGCCAGGGCCGGGTTTGAACCCTCCACCCTCGGTATGGGGCCGGCGCCTTACCGACTGAGCCACAGGCACCGCCCACAATTTATAAATTCTTAATATTGTTTCCTCTATCAACATCAGTCATTATGTCAGTTTGCCCAAACAAGTAAAACTAAACACCCCTTTGCACTCCTGGCCAACATACACTTTTCCTAACAGAATAAATGTGACTGTGGAAATTCTATTTTAAGGTAAATTAGCTGAAAGGGTCTTCTGGGTTGTCATAATTTCATAATTTTATTTATCTGTACTCTTCTTCCTTTACTTCTTTGGTTAATTAATCTATAGCAATATTCTCATTTACTGTCTTGCTGTAGTTTAATGTGTGCAAAAATTAAAGGAGGGCGGTGGTGATCATTTTGGCAATATTTCCATACCTGTGATTCTAAAAATATTCTCCTCCTAATTCTAAATAATAATATGTAGACAGAGTCAAGCAATGTGAGGATGTATTTTCTTTTGGCATTAAGTTAGTCACATATCAAATAAACCAGAAATGAGAAGCTTCTAATTAGTAGCAATAAGGTTGCTAAGAAGTTCTAATAACAATTGTAGGTATAATCAGATGAGACAAGACGCTGGAGGAAAAAAACAAAAGAGAAAAGATAGTCCCTGACCTTGAGGCATTTACCTCTGTTCTGTTTTATTGTATTTGATCACAATTAGTTTCCATTCATCTATCCTTCGTGATAAAAATGAGCATGAACAGCGCGTTGAGGACTCCCTTTTCAATCAAAATATGAAAATGGGGAAGCATTCAAAATAGTGATGTTTCACTGGACTCTCTTTAATATTGGAACGATTCTACCCTGTCATATCCACGTGGCCAGCCCATTGTACCTCCAGAGTTCTTTTAAGGCAACAGCATATCAGGAGAGCTTAAATATGGCCCACATTATATTTTTCTTCCTGATCCTGCACTCTCTGTGGAGGTTTTGCTCAAGAGGAAAAATAAAAAAGGAAAAACCCCCACAAAGGAAGCAAATTATTCAAAAATCTGTTTTGAATCAAAGAAATAATTCATCATTCATCAAGCCCACCGGGTGGGCTTCATCCCAGGGATGCAAGGCTGGTTCAACATATGCAAATCCATAAACATATGAACACGAACAGAAGTAAAAATAAAGACCATATGATCCTCTCAATAGATTCAGAAAAAGAATTTGACATAATTCAGCATCCTTTTTTGATAAGAACACTTAAGAAAATAGGCATAGATGGGACATTTCTTAAACTGATAGAAGCCATCTATGACAAACCCACAGCCAGTATCATATTGGTTGGAGAAAAACTGGAAGCACTTCCATTTGGAACTGGAATCAGACAATAATGTCTACTATCACCACTACTATTCAATATAGTGCTGGAAGTTCTTACCAATACCATCAGGCAAGAGAAGAATAATAAAGGCATCCAAATGGGGACAGAGGAAGTCAAACTATGGCTCTTTGCTGGTGGAATGATCTTATACTTAGAAAATCCCAAGGACTCTACCACAAGACTCCTGGAAGTGATCAAGGAATGTAATAACATCTCAGGATATAAAATCAATATATACCAATAACAGTCAGGCTGAGAACCACATCAGAGACACGGTATCCTTCTCAGTAGCTTCAGAGAAATACCTTGAAATTTACTTAACAAAAGACATAAAGGATCTCTACAGAGAGAACTATGAAATACTGAGAAAAGAAATAGCAGAGGATGTTAACAGATGGGAGAAAATACCATGCTCATGGCTGGGAAGAATCAACATTGTCAAAAAATCTGTACTACCCAAAGAAATCTACAGATTTAATGTAACCCCCATTAAAATAACTCCCATTAACATGTTAAATTACCACTGCCATACTTTGAAGGTCTTGAAAAAATAGCTCTACATTTAGTGTGGAACCAGGAAAAAACCCTGAATGACCAATGTAATTCTATGAAATAAGAACAAATTTGAAGGCATCATGCTACCAGACTTCAGGTTATACTACAAGTCTATAATGATCAAAACAACATGGTATGGACATTAAAATAGAGACATAGATCTACGGCAAAGAACAGAGAGCCTAGAGGTGAAACCATCTTCTTATTGCCGTCTGATCTTTGATAAAGTAAGCAAAAGTTTCTGCACAGCCAAGGACACAATCAACAAAGCAAAGTGATAACCCTCAGAATGGGAGAAGATATTTGCATGCTACAAATCCAACAAAGGGCTGATAACTAGAATCTACAAAAAAAAAACAAGCGGATCAGCAAGAAAAGAATAAACAACCCCCTTAAAAACTGGCAAGAGTCATGAATCTTTTCTCATGAGGACAGATGAATGGCCATCAAACACATGAAAAAATCTTCTTCATCTCTAATTATCAGAGAAATGCAAATCAAAACCATTTTGAGAAATCGCCTGACCCCAGTAAAAATGGCCCACATCATAAGGTCCCAAAGCAACACTTTTTGGCGTAAGTGTAGAGAGAAGGGAACACTCCTTTCCTGTACTGTTGATGGAACTGCAAACTAGTATGGCCTGTATGGAACGAAGTATGGAAAGTCCTCAAAGGACTAAAGGTAGACCTTCCATTTGACCTTGTGATCACATTGCTAGGTATCTACCCAGAAGAAAAAGAGTTGTTCTGCCATAAAGACATTTGCACTTGCATGTTTATAGCACCTCAATTCACAATTGCAAGGACTAGAAACAACCCAAGTGCCTTCAACCCATGAATGGATTAATAATGTGAGGTATGTGTATACCACGGAATACTATTCAGTCATAAAAAGATGGAGATATTGTATCTTTTATAAAAAACCTGGAGGGATTTGGAGAGCACTCTCATAAGTAAAGTATCACAAGAATGGAAAAACAAGTATCACATGTACTCAATACTAAGTTGAAACTAGTAAATTAATAACTGCATGCTCACATGAGAGCAAAAAATCAATTAAATTCAAGAAGGGGGAGGAGGGTGGGGAGGCTTCCTAAATTCCCACCCAATGGGTACGATACACGGGCATATAGCATACTTCCTGGGTCAAGGCTACAGCTACAACTCAGACTTTACCTTATAAATGCCAACTATGTAACCTAATCATACATATCCTCATATTAATCAGAAATTTCAAAAAATCCATTTTGAATGAGTTTCTGTATAAAAAATTAAAACTAGTTTTCATGCAAAATAGTGAGAATAACAAGTGTACATACATAGGAGTGTGGTTGAATAAACCATGACTCATCCTTATAATGGCCATACTGTGTGCTGTGTAAAAGAATAAGGAGCATCTCTCTATGAACTGGTGTGGTACGATTCCCAGGAGAAGTGAAAGTGACAAAGGCAAAGGGTAAGAGTGTCCAGACCAGGGGCACCGATATTCTTCTGTAGAGGACCAGAGAGCAAATATTTTACATTTTGCAGATCATATGGTCTTGGTTGCAACTGCTCAACCACAGTTGTAGTGAGAAAGCCACCTGGGGGTAGGGAGTGCCATGTTGTAATGGAACTTAATTTACAAAACACTCAGCAGGCTGGACACCAGGCTCATGCCTGTGATCCCTGGCAACAGGTCACAGGTCATACAACCCTCATGCTTTAATTTGGTGATTCTTGGAAGAAAGAAGGGGATATGTGAAAACATATGTCTGTTTACTAATTTGTACAACCTGAATACAGGAAGGAAAAAAAAATACAGCTACAGGGAGTAGAAGGGAATGGGATAGAAAGAAAGGAGCAGTGGGAACTGGTAATGGGGATGACAGGGCAGCAACACTTCTCTGAGTATACCTTTTCCTCTGAGTATACCTACCTTTTCCTCTGAGTACCAGGCATATTTTTCACATATTCAAAAGGTTATATTTTTCTAGAAATCGGTCAGTTTTATGTTTTTCAAACTTATTGGCATCAATTCTTTTTTAATCCCATGTATGTCTATTGCTATATCCCTTTTTTCTTTCCCAATTTTATTTATTTGTGTTTTCTAATTTTTTTCTTTGAGCAATACTGTAGGTTTATCAGTCGTATCAATCCATTCTAAGGGCCATATGTGGCTTTTTGATTTTTCTTTGTGTTCTCTTTTATTCTCATTTTTACTATCTGTTCTACTTTCTTTGAATGCATTTTATTATTCTTTTTTTTTTTTTTGTAGAGACAGAGTCTCACTTTATGGCCCTCGGTAGAGTGCCGTGGCCTCACACAGCTCACAGCAACCTCCAACTCCTTGGCTTAAGCGATTCTCTTGCCTCAGCCTCCCGAGTAGCTGGGACTACAGGCGCCCGCCACAACGCCCAGCTATTTTTTGGTTGCAGTTTGGCCGGGCCGGGTTTGAAACCGTCACCCTCGGTATATGGGGCTGGCGCCTTACCGACTGAGCCACAGGCGCTGCCGTATTTTATTATTCTAATACATCTTTTGAGATGAATGTGTACTTCAGGAATGTTTAGTCTTTTTTTGTTTTGCTAATATGAGTATTTAAGACTATAAATAGCTTCCTTACTTTAGTATCCTTACTTTAACATAGTAAAAGTACTGTGTAATCTACATCCCCCAAATTTTAATTTGTAGGACTTTTATTATTTAGTTCTGAATATTTTAAAATTTCAATTAATCACTATTTGATCCAAGACTTAATTATTTCCATCTGTAATGGGATTTTTCATCGTCATTTGTTTTTTGTTTTATAAATAAGTTTTATTGTTTTTAGAAAATATGTTGGCATACCAGCTCTTTAACGTTTTATAGCTTAATATATGGTTACTTTTTGCTTTTGTTTTTTGCGTGTTCTGTTGTATGTTTGAGAACTATTTGTTTTCTAATTATTGGATGAGAATAATGTAGATTTCTTACCACGTTAACCAGATCTTAAACTTTTATTTATTTATTTATTTTTTGATAGAGTCTCACTTTATCGCCCTTGGTAGAGTGCTGTGGCGTCACAGATCACAACAACCTCCAACTCCTGGGCTTAGGCAATTCTCTTGCCTCAGCCTCCTGAGTAGCTGGGACTACAAGTGCCTGCCACAACACCCAGCTATTTTTTGTTGCAGTTTGGCCGGGGTTGGGTTTGAACCCACCACTCTCAGTATATGGGGCCAGTGCCCTATCCACTGAGCCACAGGCACTGCCCTAAACTTTTATTTTTTCAAATAAAATGAAGATTTCAGATCACCTTAGCCTTCTCTCCCAACTTGAATGACCTGATATTTTAGTTCTATTAAATAAATTACTAGACTATTTTTAAGAAGTTTTGGTTTATAGAAAAAAATGAATGAAAAGTACACAGTGTTCCTGTATACCCCTTTGCCTTCACTCCCAATTCTCTTATTTTTAATATTTTGCATGAATGTGGTACATTTGTTATAATTGATGAACCAATATTATTAATTAATTTTAATGGAAGTCTGTAGTTTACATTAGGGCTCTTGCCCTCAGACTGGGACTTAGGCCATTGGTTCCTTTGTTTCTTGGGTCTTCAGACTCAGATTGGAACTATGGTAAACTGTGGGACTTCTCAGCCTCCCTAATTAAGAGATTCAGGTCCTTAAAATAAATCATTGTCTCTACATATCTATGTCTGTAACTATGTTTCTGTTTCACATCATCTTTCATCAGCTTTCAGAAAAGTTGGAGTTACCATCTTGTGAATTATTGCCTTTATTTGTTCCCTTTATCCTGAATCTGTTATTAAATATATTTTAGACCTTCTCATTCCGTCCTCCTCTTAATTTCTCTTTCCATGTTCCATCTCTTTGACTCTGTGCTGCATTCCGTATTTACTGTCTCGTTAGTAATTCTCTCCTCTGCTGAGTCTGATCAGCTGTAAAGCTCATCCATTCCTGAGCTTTACATTTATTAATGATCTAGAGCCTGGGGTGGCTAGTCTTTTTTCCTTTCTGGTGTATATTGGAAGAATAAGAGTTGTCTTGGGCCACACATTAAATACACAAACTCTAACAAAAGAGCAAAAGGAACAGTCCATGCATACTTTTTGTGATATCCAACCCCACAAAGAAGCAAAGCAGTCCTGAAATATTCTGCATGTGGCCTGCAGACCACAGCTTACACATCTTGATAGACTTTTTTCCCCCCAAAATCCCCTTTCCCTCTCAAAAGTAGGTAGTAATTTTGCATATTACTTTATTCCTGGAATCCTTAACTTTTTTGGATTCTTTTATTCATTAAACATTTCATATAGTTTCATTTTTATTCTTTATCTGTTAATTTAAATATCTGAGTCCTTTAAAGTCAAAGTCTGTTATTTTTGTTTAATTTCCCAGGACAGCAAGAATAGCTTTTTCCCCAGTGTGCCTGTAACTTTTTAAACTAAAACTTTATATTCTGTTAAATCTGATCTATAAGAATCTGGAGAGAGACTAAAATAAAGAATCTTCCTCTGGGGAAGATTTGCAGTTAGTACTATTGGAGCAACCGCCAACTTGGATCCCAAGTACTATGGGATCATGTTAGCCACACTTGAAAATTCAGGATTAAAAGTGGGAGTTGCATATTTAGCTTTTCTATCTTATCAGAAACCTCAGACTCGGTCTTCTAGTTCCATGGTGGTGGAGACAACTCTTTCTTGCTGCTGCTTTCTGCTTCGCTTCCTACCTGGAGAGAGGAACCCTACTTTCTAGTGTGCTCTAAAAAGCATGAAAAATGTCATTGCTTTGCATCTAGAATCTAGCTGAGTTCTAATAGAGGGCCCATTCAAGGTTCCAGTCCACCATGTTGCCATGGGATTAATTTTCTATACCCGCTGTCTCTCTAGTTTACTTTATTGAATATTTAGCTTCAGATGTACTCAGCTTAGATAGCATATATCTGAAAATACTAGTGTTTAGCTAGGGCATGGTTCCTCCACAGGTGTTCCACCTGTTGTGAATATTTCATATTTTAAAAAGCGTAAGAAGAGGACAAAGGTTAACTACGGAAAATGCCAGGTCATAGCTAGAAAATTTTCTTCACTGAAGGACTTATCGGATTCTCAGGTACAGAAGATCCCTGGCTTAGGATGGGTAGACTTATGATTCTTTGACTTTACGATGGTATGAAAGTGATGCACATATTATGATATGCAATAATATATTCGCTAAATTGCAGGAGACATTTTACGCTGTCACAAAATAGGCTTTTTATTAGATGATTTTGCATAGCTAGTGTAAGTGTTCTGAGCACATTTAAGGTAAGCTCAGCTATTAACCTCACAGTCAGAAGAGCAGCGGGCTGTATCCACCTGTGTACTGCTGTATTATACGGCATTTCTTCACCTTATTTACCATGGAATTTTTTTTTTTTTTTTGAGGAGTAATTTTCAGATCCATTTTTGCAATGATCATTCCTTGAGCCATAATGTTCTAGTCCAGTTTCTATGTTTTATAGGTGAGAAAACTGAAGCTGTGGGACTGACTCAATGTTTCACAAGGAGTTGGCGTGATAGCCAGAGCAAAATAACTTACCTCATAAATGGAACATTCATTTCTTCCCCTCATGAAAATGATATGTCCCGCTGTTAGATATGTTTCTAACAACTATCTTGATGCAGATTTATATATGTTTATTAAAATATTAGATAAAATCTTCAATTTGGGAGGACAGTGAAATTGACATTATCAAAAATAAAATGTAGGGAGGTATTGGTCTTGATAAGAGGCCCAGAAGATACTGTATACTTTCCTAGTAGTTAGGTGAGGTGACTTAGAAATACATTTGTATACCCTAGGGTATGCAAGGCATTAATAGTAAGTTCAATTTATCCAGATGAAAGCCTTTGAATTGAAATGTGCATTATTTAACAGTACTATTCTTTCACATACTGTATGGATACTGGTAATTTAATTTGTGGGTATTGGATTTAAAGTGTCAACTTTAATCTGTCCTCTCATTGTAAGCCTCATTCCCTAAAAAGGAGTATTTATAACTCAAAACTCTGTTGAATTTTGTATTTCAATTTTTTGCCTATATATCTTTTGACAATTCTTCCCAAGTATTTTAAAGTCTCCAGCTGGTAGTTTTCCCTGCAAATAGATATTTGTTATCGCTGTAATGTCATGAGCCATCAGTATCAAATTGAAATCCAAAACCCTTTATCCCTCACTCATTGAATTATGGAATGTTGGACTTTTGAGGATTCGTGGATGGTGGGGTCTAAGTTCAGGGACTCAAATTCTGAAGTCACCACTAAGCAAGTGGTACAAAGCTTCTACTACTGGGCAATATGTTTATGTCATTCATTAAGCAAGTATTTTTATTGAATCTCTGTTAAGTTCTAAGTATTAAGACATGCATGTAGGAAACAGTCCCTGATCAAAGAAGCTTGTGATCATGTTGAGGAAAGATAAATAAAGATGGAGACGTTAACGTAAAACCCTTGGGCAGCTGTACGCTCAAAGGGCTACCAGAACCTTGATGAGTCCTCATTTTTTTTTCAGTGTTCCTCATCTTTTCTCATCCACATGGTGGAAGCTGTGCTGGAGAACAGCTGTTTTTTTTTTTTTTTTTTTTTTGGGCCAGGGTCGGTTTTGAACCCACCACCTCTAGTATATGGGACCCGTGGGGCCAGTGCCCTACTCCTTTGAGTCATAGGCACTGCCTAGAAGAGCTGTTGTTTTTGTCCAAAGAAAGTTGTGCCCACCCAGATCCCGTCCAACTTATGGCCCAACATTGCCTTTTGTGATCCTGTTCCCTTTCCCCAACACACCCTCCTTCCCAGACCCCCATCCCAAGGTCCTTGCCCTGGCTGCTTTTCAAACAACACAGGATGCTACGTCCATACAGACTCATCCCTGGGGCGTAGTAACTGGCCTCTTTCTTTCAAAGCATCCCTTCAGTCAACAAGCTTTAGATTATCTCCTATCTTTTTTTGTTGTTGTTGTTGCAGTTTTTGGCCGGGGCTAGGTTTGAACCCACCACCTCCGGCATATGGGGCCAGTGCCCTACTCCTTTGAGCCACAGGCGCCACCCTCTCCTATCTTTTTTTTTTTTTTTACACTTTATCACCCTTGGTACAGTGCTGTGGTGTCACAGCTCACAGCAACCTCCAGCTCTTGGTCTTAGGCGATTCTCTTGCTTCAGCCTCGCGAGGAGCTGGGACTACAGGAGCCCGCCACAATGCCTGGCTATTTTTTTGTTGCCGTTTGGCTGGGGCCGGGTTTGAACCCGCCACCCTTGGTGTATGGGGCTGGCGCCCTACTCACTGAGCCACAGGCACCGCCCCAATTATCTCCTATCTTGAAATAAAGCAAGCAGGACCTTTAACCCCTTTCTTTGACCTTGCCCTTCTATGCTTTGCTTTGTTTCATCATCGCTGTCTTCCCTTCTCCCAGTTGCTCAAGTCTCTCCACAGCCTTCGCCCTTGCCCTGGAGTTGATCTGATTAAAGTCCTGAAAACCTTCAGATTGACCGTGGCCCATTTCCAGTCTTCCTCGTCTTACTGTTGCTCCTGTAGCCCTGGTCGCTGCTGAAGCTCTTTTCTAGAACTGCTCTTACTTGCCTTAGAAACCCCCTGACTCCGTTCTCCTCCCGCCTAATTGGTAGTTCTTTCTCAGTTTCCTTCCATACACTTCTGTTTTTGTCCAATTGATTGAACTTTGCGGTAAACTCTCTCCAAAAATTCGGTTTTAAATATAAAGATCTAAATAGGATAAATGGAAAACAATGAAAAAAGCATGCCATGTAATTATTAACCAAAAATTAATATCATTAATAGTAGTATTGGACAGTTTGATATCAACACAAGAAATATTACGAAGGACTTAAGACATTTTAAAATAGTAAAGGGGTCAGTTTTTTAAGATGATATAACAGTCTTTTTTTTTTTTTTTTTTTTTTTTTTTTTTTTTTTTTTATTTTTTATTTTTTTTTTATTGTTGGGGATTCATTGAGGGTACAATAAGCCAGTTACACTGATTGCAATTGTTAGGTAAAGTCCCTCTTGCAATCATGTCTTGCCCCCATAAAATGTGACACACACTAAGGCCCCACCCTCCTCCCGCCATCCCTCTTTCTGCTTCCCCCCCCATAACCTTAATTGTCATTAATTGTCCTCATATCAAGATTGAGTACATAGGATTCATGCTTCTCCATTCTTGTGATGCTTTACTAAGAATAATGTCTTCCACTTCCATCCAGGTTAATACGAAGGATGTAAAGTCTCCATTTTTTTTAATGGCTGAATAGTATTCCATGGTATACATATACCACAGCTTGTTAATCCATTCCTGGGTTGGTGGGCATTTAGGCTGTTTCCACATTTTGGCAATGGTAAATTGAGCTGCAATAAACAGTCTAGTACAAGTGTCCTTATGATAAAAGGATTTTTTTCCTTCTGGGTAGATGCCCAGTAATGGGATTGCAGGATCGAATGGGAGGTCTAGGTTGAGTGCTTTGAGGTTTCTCCATACTTCCTTCCAGAAAGGTTGTACTAGTTTGCAGTCCCACCAGCAGTGTAAAAGTGTTCCCTTCTCTCCACATCCACGCCAGCATCTGCAGTTTTGAGATTTTGTGATGTGGGCCATTCTCACTGGGGTTAGATGATATCTCAGGGTTGTTTTGATTTGCATTTCTCTAATATATAGAGATGATGAACATTTTTTCATGTGTTTGTTAGCCATTCGTCTGTCATCTTTAGAGAAAGTTCTATTCATGTCTCTTGCCCATTGATATAAGGGATTGTTGGCTGTTTTCATGTGGATTAATTTGAGTTCTCTATAGATCCTGGTTATCAAGCTTTTGTCTGATTGAAAATATGCAAATATCCTTTCCCATTGTGTAGGTTGTCTCTTTGCTTTGGTTATTGTCTCCTTAGCTGTACAGAAGCTTTTCAGTTTAATGAAGTCCCATTTGTTTATTTTTGTTGTTGTTGCCATTGTCATGGCAGTCTTCTTCATGAAGTCTTCCCCCAGGCCAATATCTTCCAGTGTTTTTCCTATGCTTTCTTTGAGGATTTTTATTGTTTCATGCCTTAAATTTAAGTCCTTTATCCATCTTGAATCAATTTTTGTGAGTGGGGAAAGGTGTGGGTCCAGTTTCAGTCTTTTACATGTAGACATCCAGTTCTCCCAACACCATTTATTGAATAGGGAGTCTTTCCCCCAAGGTAAGTTCTTGTTTGGTTTATCAAAGATTAGGTGGTTGTAAGATGTTAGTTTCATTTCTTGGTGTTCAATTCGATTCCAAGTGTCTATGTCTCTGTTTTTGTGCCAGTACCATGCTGTCTTGAGCACTATGGCTTTGTAGTACAGACTAAGATCTGGTATGCTGATGCCCCCAGCTTTATTTTTGTTACTAAGAACTGCCTTAGCTATACGGGGTTTTTTCCGGTTCCATACAAAACGCAGAATCATTTTTTCCAAATCTTGAAAGTACGATGTAGGTACTTTGATAGGAATGGCATTGAATAGGTAGATTGCTTTGGGAAGTATAGACATTTTAACAATGTTGATTCTTCCCATCCATGAGCATGGTATGTTCTTCCATTTGTTAATATCCTCTGCTATTTCCTTTCTGAGGATTTCATAGTTTTCTTTATAGAGGTCCTTCACCTCCTTCGTTAGGTATATTCCTAGGTATTTCATTTTCTTTGAAACTATGGTGAAGGGAGTTGTGTCCTTAATTAGCTTCTCATCTTGACTGTTATTGGTGTATACAAAGGCTACTGACTTGTGGACATTGATTTTATATCCTGAAACATTACTGTATTTTCTGATGACTTCTAGGAGTCTTGTGGTTGAGTCTTTGGGGTTCTCTAAGTATAAGATCATGTCGTCAGCAAAGAGGGAGAGTTTGACCTCCTCTGCTCCCATTTGGATTCCCTTTATTTCCTTGTCTTGCCTAATTGTATTGGCTAGAACTTCCAGCACTATGTTGAATAGTAAAGGTGACAGAGGACAACCTTGTCTGGTTCCAGTTCTAAGAGGAAAAGCTTTGAGTTTTACTCCATTCAGTAAAATATTGGCTGTGGGTTTGTCATAGATAGCTTCAATCAGTTTTAGAAATGTGCCACCTATGCCTATACTCTTCAGTGTTCTAATTAGAAAAGGATGCTGGATTTTATCAAATGCTTTTTCTGCATCTATTGAGAGGATCATGTGATCTTTATTTTTGCCTCTGTTAATATGGTGGATAACGTTTATGGACTTGCGTATGTTAAACCAGCCTTGCATCCCTGGGATGAAGCCTACTTGATCATGATGAATGACTTTTTTGATGATAAGCTGTAATCTATTGGCTAGGATTTTGTTGAGAATTTTTCCATCTATATTCATGAGTGAGATTGGTCTGAAGTTCTCCTTTTTGCTTGGGTCTTTTCCTGGTTTTGGTATCAGGGTGATGTTTGCTTCATAGAATGTGTTGGGGAAGATTCCTTCTTCCTCAATTTTTTGGAATAATTTCTGCAGTACAGGAATAAGCTCTTCCTTGAAGGTTTGATAGAATTCTGGAGTGAAGCCATCTGGACCAGGGCATTTTTTAGTTGGAAGCTTTTTTATTGTTTCTTTGATCTCAGTGCTTGAAATTGGTCTGTTCAGGAGGTCTATTTCTTCCTGGCTAAGTCTAGGGAGAGGGTGTGATTCCAAATATTGATCCATTTCCTTCACATTGTCAAATTTCTGGGCATAGAGTTTCTGGTAGTATTCAGAGATGATCTCTTGTATCTCTGTGGGATCAGTTGTTATTTCCCCTTTATCGTTTCTGATTGAGGTTATTAGAGATTTTACTTTTCTATTTCTAGTTAGTCTGGCCAATGGTTTATCTATTTTATTTATTTTTTCAAAAAACCAACTCCTTGTTTCATTAAGTTTCTGAATGATTCTTTTGTTTTCAATTTCATTGATCTCTGATTTGATTTTGGATATTTCTTTTCTTCTACTGGGTTTAGGCTTAGATTGTTCTTCTTTTTCCAATTCCATAAGATCTCTTGTGAGATTGTTGATGTGCTCTCTTTCTGTTTTTCGAATGTAGGCATCTAAAGCGATGAATTTTCCTCTCAAAACTGCTTTTGCAGTATCCCACAGGTTTTGGTAGCTTGTGTCTTCATTGTTGTTATGCTCAAGGAAGTTAATGATTTCCTGTTTTATTTCTTCCTTCACCCATCTGTTATTCAACAGAAGATTGTTTAATTTCCATGCCTTTGGGTGGGGTTGAGCATTTTTGTTAGAGTTGAGTTCCATCTTTAGTGCCTTATGGTCTGAAAAGATACAAGGTAAAATTTCAATTCTTTTGATTCTGTTGATATTTGTTTTGTGTCCCAGGATATGATCAATTTTGGAGAATGTTCCATGGGGTGATGAGAAGAATGTATATTCTTTATCTTTGGGGTGGAGTGTTCTATATACGTCTATCAAGCATAGTTGGTCTAGGGTCTCATTTAAATCTCTTACATCTTTGTTTAATTTCTGTTTAGAGGATCTGTCCAGCTCTGTAAGAGGTGTGTTAAAGTCCCCTGTTATGATGGTATTATCAGATATCATATTGCTCAGACTGAGTAAGGTCTGCTTCAAGAATCTGGGAGCATTTAAATTGGGTGCATAAATATTTAGAATTGAAATGTCTTCTTGTTGTAGTTTTCCCTTGACCAATATAAAGTGACCATCTTTGTCTTTTTTGACTTTAGTTGCTTTAAATCCACATGTATCTGAAAATAAGATTGCAACTCCTCTTTTCTTCTGAATTCCATTTGCCTGAAAAATTGTCTTCCAACCCTTGACTCGGAGCTTTAATTTGTCTTTTGAAGCCAGGTGTGTTTCTTGCAGACAGCAAATGGATGGCTTGTGTTTTTTAATCCAGTCAGCCAATCTATGTCTCTTCAGTGGGGAATTCAAGCCATTAACATTTATTGAGATAATGGATAAGTGTGGTAGTATTCTATTCGTCTTATTTGGTGAGAGTCCATTGCTTAGCTTTATCTTTTGCATCAGTGTGGAGGTTAGGTTCTGTCCTTTGGTTTCTGAGTTCTTACTTTGCTGCTGATCCATTGTGGTGGTCAGTGTGCAGAACAGGTTGAAGTATTTCCTGTAGAGCTGGTCTTGTTGTGGCGAATTTCCTCAATGTTTGTATATCCGTAAATGATTTGATTTCTCCGTCAATTTTGAAGCTTAGCTTAGCAGGGTACAGAATTCTGGGCTGAAAATTGTTCTGTTTAAGTAGATTAAAGGTAGATGACCATTGTCTTCTTGCTTGGAAAGTTTCATTAGAGAAGTCTGTGGTAACTCTGATGGATTTGCCCCTGTAGGTCAACTGGCGCTTACTCCTGGCAGCTTGCAGAATCTTTTCTTTTGTCTTGACTTTGGACAGGTTCATCACAATGTGTCTTGGAGAAGCTCGGTTAGAGTTGAGGCGACCCGGGGTCCGATATCCTTCTGAAAGCAGTGTGTCAGAATCTTTGGTGATGTTTGGGAAATTTTCTTTTATAATATTCTCTAGTATGGCTTCCATTCCTCTGGGGCATTCTTCTTCCCCTTCTGGAATTCCTATAACTCGTATGTTGGAACGCTTCATAAAGTCCCATAATTCTGACAGTGAACGTTCTGCTTTCTCTCTCTTCTTTTCTGCCTCTTTTACTGTCTGAGTTATCTCAAGAACTTTGTCTTCTACCTCTGAAATTCTTTCTTCTGCATGGTCTAACCTGTTGCTGATACTTTCCATTGCATCTTTAAGTTCCCTAATTGACTGTTTCAGTTCCTTCAGCTCTGCTATATCCTTTTTATATTCTTCATATCGTTCATCTCTTATTTGATTCTGTTTTTGGATTTCCTTTTGGTTATTTTCCACTTTATTAGCAATTTCCTTCATTGTTTCCATCATTTCTTTCATTGTTTTCAACATGTGTATTCTAAATTCCCTTTCTGTCATTCCTAACATTTCTATACTGGTGGAATCATCTGCAGTAGCTACCTCATGGTCCCTTGGTGGGGTTGTTCTAGACTGGTTCTTCATGTTGCCTGGAGTTTTCTGCTGATTCTTCCTCATGAGTGATTTCTTTTATCTGTTTGCTTGCCCTAATTTTCCTTTCACTTCCTCTTGCTCTTTAAGTTCTTGTGCCTGTGGAAGTTGTGGGCGGGTTTAGACGGATTGAACACACGCGACCACTTGCCGGTTTTCCACGGATTTAGTCCTCCTCTTGGGGTCCAGAAGTCTCTCGCTGACTCCCTGTATCCTCATAGGAGTGATGATAGGCAGTTCCCACCAGCCAGAGACGCCTGGAGTCCTATCTCCCCCGATATAACAGTCTTAAATACGTATATATAACAGCACAACTTCAACGTATGAAGCAAAAACAGAAGAAACTAAAAGAGGAATAAACTAACTCAAAATTATAATTGGCGATTATAAGATCCCCTGCTGGAATTGGCCTAGTTCATATTTATAGAACACTCCTTCCAAAAACAGTGGAATATGCATTCTTTTCAGGTGTACATGGAACATTCAATAGTGAAGAGCATATTATGGGCCATAAAAAGTGTTAATAAATGAAAAAGGTTTGAAATTTTGTCCTCTGGAATTTAATGGGAAATCAACAAAAAGATATCTGGAGACTCTCCAAATATTTGAAAAATAAATGACATACTCTTCAGTGGCAGAAAGATTAAAGAAAAAATCACACACACACAAAATTAAATTTTTTGAGCTGCATGCCACCTTAAGAAACTTGAAAAAAGGAAAGAATTAAGCACAAAGTAAGCAGTGTGGAAGAAACAGCATAGTAACAGAAATCAAAGAAATAAAAAATGGACACAAAGTAGAAGAAAATAGGGAAATTCAAATTATTTGAGAAGAATTAACGCAATGAACATTCAACTAGACTGATCAAAAAGCAGACAAGGCAAAAATTGCCAACTTGAGGAATAGCAGAAGAGCATTACTACAATAGATATTTAAAGACCAGCAAGCGCTATTATGGATAACTTTAGGACAATAAATTTGACAAGTTAAATAGATAACTAACTACCAAAGCTTGGTCAAGAAGAAATAGATGTATATATAACCCAGAAATTCTATTCCTGTGTTTATGCAAAAGAAATGAAAACACGAACGCAAACATACAAGCATTATTCATCATCAATATGAATATGGATCTGAAAAGTTTTCAAGCTGGAAAACTGCAGTTTTGGGATTTGTAAGTAGTTTTTGCATTTTAGGACAGTGTCTCCCTTTGTGCTAAAAGATATATTTTTTAATTCTGGTGGATTTAACTGCAGGACCTAACCCAAGTGCAGAGCTTTCAGACTGAGATATGAAATAGTTGTGTTCTATTTGGTAAAAATTTGATAACTGATGGTAATGTAATTCGTTCCATTTAGACTTAAAGATATTTTCTACGTGCAATAAATTTATGCTCTTTAGGCCTTTGTGACTGGGGGTCCATATTTGGGCTTGGACATGAGCATTTGACCATGCAGTTGTTTTCAGGTGGGAAGAACGGTGAACGTGTCTCTCAGTCAGCGTGACTTGCATTGAACTCAGCCTTGGAGGAGCATTTTCTAGATTTCTTATAAATTGTCTTGGACAGGACAACAAGGATTAGCCCCTAGCTTAGTTACTGCTCATGTGGGACGTAAAGTGGGATAAACATTGAGAGAGGGGAGAGAATGAAGGCTCTGATTCAGAGATCCAAGTGGGATGAAGGTTTCAAAGGACAGGGTGGAAGAAAAAAAGGTCAGAGCAGGGCGGCACCTGTGGCTCAGTCGGTAAGGCGCCGGCCCCATATACCGAGGGTGGCGGGTTCAAGCCCGGCCCCGGCCAAACTGCAACCAAAAAATAGCCGGGCGTTGTGGCGGGCGCCTGTAGTCCCAGCTGCTTGGGAGGCTGAGGCAAGAGAATCGCTTAAGCCCAGGAGTTGGAGGTTGCTGTGAGCTGTGTGAGGCCACGGCACTCTACCGAGGACCATAAAGTGAGACTCTGTCTCTACAAAAAAAAAGAAAAAAAAAAAAAAAAAGAAAAAAGGTCAGAGCAAGGATTTGAAAAACATGCCTGGGGTCTGGAACCTTCTTATATGTAGCCTTCTTATACATCTTCTGGCTTGACTCTGAGAAAGTTTTAAGGAATGTGGGATCATCAAGGAAAAATTGGTTTTCAAGGTGAGGGAGTAGAAAGCGCTGCCTAGAAAAAAATTGCCAAGGAAAGGAAATTTTTGCCATTGAACAGTATCTGGCCAATATGGACCTGAAATCCTGGGGTAAGAGGGGGCCCTTAGATTGCTAACAGCGTCTGTAGGTAAATGTGCTAGTTATATCACAGAGTTAGCTAGGTCAGATATTTCTTGATGGAATATTTTAATTTACATATTACTTACCAAAGACTTTAAGGTTGTTCTTAAGTGAAAACAATACAAAACTCATACCCAAATGGGTACTACATCTAGGGAGTTATTATGAAACACATTTTCCAACGTGTTTGGAAAAGTTGGATTTTGAGGCCCAGCACCGTGGCTCATACCTATAATCCTAGCACTCTGGGAGGCTAAGGAAGGCGGATTGCTTGAGCTCAGGAGTTTGAGACCAGACTGAGCAAGAGTGAGACTCTGTCTCTACTAAAAATAGAAAAATTAGCTGAGTGTTGTGGTGAGTGTCTGTAGTGCCAGCTACTCAGGAGCTGAGAATCCCTTGAGCCCAGGAGTTTGAGGTTGCTGTGAGCTATGATGCCACAACACTCTAGTCTGATGTAGCAGAGTAAGTCTCTGTCTCAAGAAAAAAAAAAGAATTTGAATTTTGGTTCTGACTTGGGCTTGAGTTCTGTCTTCTGGCTGGGTAGCCTTTGGAAAGTTATGTCAGTACTCTCTTCTTGCCATGAGATAAAATGAATTGAAGCCACTTCTTGAATCGTTAGGAGTAGCTGTAAGGTGAAATGCGGTGAGTAGCCCACAGTGCCTGTGTCTCACTCTCCCCTTACTCCTGAACATGATCCTTGAAACTACAGTTAGTGCTGAGTTTCCTGGCACTGAGAGCAAACTACAAATTCAAAACCAAACAGGTACTTCCCCTTTTAGAAAGTCAATATCCATTACAAGATCCAATAAATGTCATCAAAGCCTTTGGCTTTGAATTCTTGAAAAATTGAGCTCACACTTCCTTAATATAAGGAAACAAATGAGTAATGTAATGGGGTGCCTACCGTTGATACAGATTTACTGAAGACAAATTTGGTGATTTCTTATATCGCCTCTCTTAAAAAGCTGAGGCATAACATTAAACCATAATTTAGTGAAGGCATTTCTAAAGGAAGCTGAGATAATTTGGTCTGAATACATTATTCCTCAACAGCATAGCTTGATGCAGGGATAAAATTAGACATTGCCAAAATTGTGAATATTTATTTATTTATTTATTTTATTTTTTTTTCAAAATTGTGAATATTTAAAATGACCTTTATGTCTGTCTTGAAACTAGCTCTCTTGCGTTATCTTTTGGCAAACCCTAACTTGTCAGGTTGGATACAGTCATCAATTGTGTGCTGTTTATTTCTATCACAGATAGAGTTATTTTGTGCTCATGAGACCAGGCTCAGTCTCTCATTGTGGGGACTTCTGTAAACACAATTACTTTGTGAGCACTGATTTTAAAAAAGGTTTGATTTTAATTCTGAGGGTGATTTTCAACTGATTGAAGTTGGAGATGCTGCACTGGTCTATTAACAGCCAGGCTGTTAATTTCATGTACATTTTTAATCTCAAGTTATCATGTCCTAGTATGTCCTACTGCATGGTTTGGAGTCAGGCTGAACTGGGTTCAAATTCTGGCCTGGCTATTTCTAGTTATGGGACTTTCAGCAAGTGATTTCTCTGTGCATTTCTCTGAGCCCTTCGTTTCTGGATCTGTAAAACGTGGCCCCACAAAAGTCACCTTGAGAACTGCTGGTGAGACTGAAAGGACACATTTTAAACCAATGGACTTCTCTGGGTAACAAGTTGCAGCTCCTGCTGGCATCACTGTGATCTGTTGCCTACATTCAAAATGGGAGAACATTTTAAACTTCAGTTACAGGTGAAAATAGTGCTATATTTTTTTCTCTTCCTTGTTCAGGGCCCCTTAAGTCTTTGCCTATCTCAAGTTACAAATTTCTATTCTGAAAGGAAGCTACCTGGGGCGCAGGATGCTTGAACAACTTCTACTTCTGTATTTTGAAGGCTTTGTCCACAGGTAGTCTGCTGAGCCCTATGCTAACGAGATCAGAATTTCTGGGTTAAAGTCTGGACACTAGCGAGCTCAAAATTCAACAGTTATTAATTCTTAAGACCTTAGAATTTGAGACTGTCTGGGATGGCTGAGCTGGTTGGGTGCCTAAATGGGCTTGGAGAGGGGAGTTGTGGTAAGCAGGGGGAGGGATGGTTTTGATAGGGATCGAGTCACTCTGTAAACTGCTATGTTGTTCCTCAGGAAGGTCATACAGAGAAGCTATTTGAATCTCTAGGCCAAATTGGGCTGTACTCACATGGAGTGGGCGGTGTCTTTTGCTGATTACCTTAGCATGAAGTGGGGCTGCTATTATCCTGGCAGAAGGGACACCGGGTAGTATAGAGGCCGTGGAAATGGGTGGGGAAACACATTTGGTATGTTTGTTCCAAGTGGGTCCTGTCCAATGGGTGGAAATGACTACTGTCAAAATGACTCACACGTTCGAGGGGAGAGAGTTTGGGAACCCAGTGGAAGGTGACCTGATGAAGGCAGATAGCTTTCTGAGGCCCAGTGCCGCTGACATTGGACTTCTGAGGTCTTACTAATTGCCAACTCTGTTCATGCTTCCCTGGAAAAAACTTTCATTCGTAAGAACAGCTGTTTTGTTTTTTTTTTCTTTTTGCCATTCCAATTGCCTTACAATTGCCAGACATAAGGATTTACAGTGATTTTTAGATTATGCGCTGCAAAAGCATGTAAAAATTTCAGCCCACGACTTCATGCATCAAATTTGTCTTTTTGTCTAACTCAATCAAAAAGTGTTCTGAGCCTCTGTCTGGCTAGGGGACACAGACTTAACAGACGTGCGAGGGCGTAGGGTTTTATGATGTAAGAGCTGGAGAAGTGTACGGGCTCTTCTGGCTTCCTGCCCCACCAGTTCCCTCCCCAGAACCAATCACGTCCCTGAGCCAGCTATGTCTTTCAAGAGGAATAAAGGAACAGTGTGCGGCGTATTGGGAAATAACAACACGCAGGTTAAACCCCTCACATACATTTATTTCAGCCAAATATGCTTTCAGTGCTTTTGAGGAAAAAATTGTATTGAAAGGTGGCCTGGTCGCCTCAACCTTCTACAGTCTTTGAATCAGGGATTTGGTCCTTCCAATCCCTATCTGTGACCAGCCTTGAATTTTGTCCAGTCTACTATTTCATGAACGATAGAATTCAAATTGTTCTGATAATTACTGAATACTGTGTATCCTTTCAAGAGCAGCCTTTGAAACAACTCTATGACTATGTTAACTTATTTCTAACTGACTGCCAGGAGGGGTGTGAGCAGGGAAGAAGACAATGGACAGGTGTGCTCACCTGGGAGCCCAGGATGGAGGCCACTGCCTCTGACCACGCAGAGCAGGGGGCTGAGAGAGAGACCCAGCGAGGAGAAGTTATTTTTATCCCCTTGCCAAGCCATGCTCCAAGCCATAAAGGTTTACAGGCTTTTTCCTCTGTAGGAATAAGAGCTAAATTAGATTTACCAATGTAATAATCTTTTTTGACTCTCTAAATCTATACTGATGTTTAACTGCCTATGTCTTTGGTTGGCTGAGCTTAGAACAAATATCAGCTATCAACAAATGAACTGATGTCCATTTTCCAAGAAGCCCATTTCTAAATGGTTTTGATCTGAGATGTCCATAATAATATGTATTCTTTCCACTTGAAAAAAAATCTGTTGTAGACTTGAGAATATGAATTCTTTTTTTTTTTTTGAGAAGAATATGAATTCTATAACCCATTGTGTCCAACAAGAATTTACTGACTTGATGGCTATCATGGGACCACGTTAAAACGAACCTTGAAATATTGAACTTTTAACAACTGTATTGTAGCCAACAGTGTCTTTCCTTCATAATTGGTAAGTCAGCTTCAATACTTGTTGTTTCAAGGCGAATCATAAATGGAAACTTCTGCATCACAATATTTAATATCGAATTCATTTGCTTGTTGTTTATAATTCATTCTGTGCTAGAGATACTGCTAGAGGACATTGGCTTACTTCCGTATGTTGTTTGTACTGGTTACAAGATAGCTCAATACAGCTTCTCTATATGCTGAGGCAAGGGGGCTGGGAAATCACATCACATGGGATTGAAATTCCAATATTTGAGTTTTCTGCTCTAAGCTGTTGTACTTTGATTCCTTCATGTTCAAGCAGAAAGAAACTTGCACTTTTTTTCCCCCAGGAACTGACTTAGAATTTGCTTATAAACTTCTTTGGGATTTAACATGTCTTTGTAATCTCTGAGTTTGAATGAGATCTTTAAACTGAACAGCTTGTTTCTCTGACAACAAAACATTTGGTGCAATCAGATTAAATTAGCAGGGCAGACTCAGGGCACTAATATCTTGATGCTGTAACTAGGCATCTATAAATAAAAACAAACTAGAAGACAGAAGGCAGAGCTCTTTCAAAGGCTTGAGATAACAAATGTTGGTCAATATGTAAAAACCACAATATTGCACTATGCTTTAATTTTATTTTCACCGGCTTACCTTTAAGCTGGATAGAAAAGTGAATTTTCTGATTGATATGGCATGTACATAAAAGCTAAATTATAATACACATTTTGATGATAAGCCAAATAGTTGAATGTATCAAGTCTCTGTATAAAAAGACATATGTATAGATTTATTCATTGCTAGATATTAATAATTGAGGAATTAGCCATTGACTTATAATTTATTTCTAAAAATCTTTGATTAAAAATATCTTCTCCTGAGCTATTAACCTCCTCATATTAGATTGGTGTGAACTGCCAAGCTTTCTGTGTTGGGGTAGGTTTATATATGTGAGTGGCAAAAATATGTACATATTAGATCTTAAGTATAAATCAACTTGCAAGATGGTGAGGCTATTTATGAAACAGTTATTCTCCACATCTCGTATTCTATTTAGTATTGATTAGGAATTAGTGCTTGCAAAGCACAACATTGAGTTTTGTGCATTGAAACAACATTGAGTTTTCATATTCTTTTAAAATAATCCTTTGAGGTAAGAGTAGGGTTTCATGTTACAGAGGATGCTTGAGTTCTGAGTAGTCACGTGTTGTCCAGGCTTCCCACTCCCCCAAAGGGACAAAGCATGAGATGTGGACTCTAGTTTTCTAGCGATGGCTCAAGGCCATCTCCACTCTGCCATGGATACATCCATCCATGAACACTGTTGGCCCCTTATGTTGGGCTGTCCTTATGCAAAGTACATTAAAGTCTATTTTAGTTCTATTTCATCATTGTCATGGACATGATTGATGATCGTGGTGGTGTAACTGAGAAATCACCATAGTGTATGCATGATAAAATGATAGAATCATGATTTAAGGTCACATGCAAAGATTTTATTTCTATAGCATTTTGTATGTCTTTTATCTATCTATTGGCCAAACAGAAATTTTCCATAATTTGGGCTTGAAAAATTTCTCCTAGGCTTATGCTATTATAGACTTCTGAAACAGCTTATCTGCTTTAAAAAATTTTCTCCTTTTTTTAAAAAACAAATTTTGCTTTTTATGGCTGGGCATGGTGGCTCATGCCTGTAATCTCTGGGAGGCCAAGGCAGGAGGATGGCTTAAGCTCAGGAGTTGAAACCCAGCCTGAGTAAGAGGGAGACCCCTGATCTACTAAAAATAGAAAAATTAGTCAGGAATTGTGGCAGGTGCCTGTAGTCCCAGCTTCTTGGGAGGCTGAGGCAGGAGGATTGCTTGAATCCAGAAGTTTGAGGTTGCTGTGAGGTAGGCTGATCCTATGGGACGCTAGTGTGGGGCAACAGAGTGAGACTCTGTCTAAAAAAAAATTGTTTTAAATTAACACTTAGTAATTGTACATATTTATGAAATATGGTGTGATGGTTTGATATTTGTATACTTAAAATTACTGGGCGGCACCTGTGGCTCAGTCGGTAAGGCACCGGCCCCATATACCGAGGGTGGCGGGTTCAAACCCAGCCCTGGCTAAACTGCAACCAAAAAATAGCTGGGCGTTGTGGCAGGCACCTGTAGTCCCAGCTACTTGGGAGGCTGAGGCAAGAGAATCGCTTAAGCCCAGGAGTTGGAGGTTGCTGTGAGCTGTGTGATGCCATGGCACTCTACCGAGGGCCATAAAGTGAGACTCTGTCTCTATAAAAAAAAAAAAAAAAAAAAGATCATGAGGTTAAAAGTGGCTGTATTTCTCTTGTCAATATTACCTTTTAATAACATTATTATTATTGAGAGATTTAGTTGTCTAAGAACAAAGGTAATATTCTAATTTTTTAAATGAATGAACTATGTCAATATCAACTAATATAAATTTGATATCCATTCTTATGTAGAAAAAATCAAAACAATATTATAGAAGAAGCCCTCATTTTCTAAAAAAAAGAAACATTATATATATATGTTCTTTTGCAAATTTGTTTTTTAGACATAGATCAAATTGTCAGTAGCGGATATCTCAATATTATAGGATTGAAAAGGGATCTTCTACATTCATAATTATGAAATGTTATGGAAAGGAACTTAATACTTCTGGCAAAATTCTGTAAACACAAACTATTTACATTAAGTGTTTTGATACATATGTTCAGTAAATAAAATTGTTTCATGTGTCAGATTTTTAATGCATTTGAATCTTTATTCTACAACACAAGCAACTTAAATACAGTATCTCTTAAAATATTTTCTCTTTAGAATTTTCATTTTTACCTCAGATAAAATGTACACAAAATGCTTGCAAGCTTGCTTACAGAGAGGAACAGACAGATTGTATCAAATCAAACAGTTATATCAACATATAAAGATGAGGGTGGTTTTCTGTTTGACTTTTTAAGTAAATGTGAACAAACTGAGTAAAGAAGAAGGCAAAGCAAGAATTACACTTCCTGGACAAGGCCTTTGAAGTAAATGAAATGCTTGAAGGCTCCTGGTGAATGGGGTTGCAAGGATGGATTTTGTATTTTACAGGTAAAATAGTATACTGACTCAAATCATTATGGCTATACCAAGCTTAGTTCATTTATCATATTCAGTGAAAAAAAGTTCATTCTTTGGCATAATATAAGAAAGATAAAAGGACCCATTCCACCCATTGGCTTTATCTAAAGTGGGAGATGATAGAAGGAGAACTGTTTATAATATAATTTATTTAAGATTATTTTTATAAATACAGAAAAAGCATCTTGAATAATACAGCGTTTTGGCATGATTAGGGCAATAAACATCTTATTTTTAGCTCTCTCCCACCCCCCAACACAAAACACAAAACAAAAATAGCCTTTCCCTCTAGGCACCTCCTCCTGCCCCGTCATGCCACACCTGAATATCCTACCACACGGTTTCAACCGAAGTGAAGCCAAAAACATCAAAAGTATCCATCTTTGTCCAGTTTTGCCTATTTACTGGGAAACCAATTTTTATTGTAGAGAAACTCTCCCAACAAGATCCAGAGGAAAGACCCTCAGAGGAGCTTGCGTGTCATCGCGAGGTAGCTGTGGACAATCACTGGTGACTCCTAGTGTCAGGGCTTGAGTCTCCCTAACTCAAGAGGAAACATAATCTTTTACACATTCATTCAAAAGATTGGCCTTCAGATTCCCTTCTCCTCTTTTTGGTACCAGTTGGTAAAGAAATTTGAAAATAAATTATTCCTAAGGATTGATATTTTTAATTTAACTTTAAAATCATAATTTTCAAAAAATGATTAAGGGAAACAAAAGTGAACTAAAAAAATTCCTCAATTATTTCTATCCATAGAGGCAAAACTTGAATCCTTGATACCATTAACATGATGATATTCTTTCTGATCTTACAAATTCTAGTAAATGTAATTTTCACCTTAGATTCATACAATAGTCTAATTTAAATGATGGCGAGGTATTTATTAGGCCAAAGTCATTAGAGAAACTTGACTGAATCCATAAGAATTATGAGTAATTAATATAGTGATGATTTTAGGTACCTGATTTTTTATCTCTTCAATCATGTCCTGTATGGTCCTTTTTTTTTTTAATGGAAAAAGAATCTCCAAAGCTAATTAATTTAATAAAGAGTTAAAAGATAAACTAAGGCCCCCTCTATATATTTGAGTTTACATGATTTCACTGTATTCCCAAAGCACATTGATTCAGTTTTACATTTTTCCTATCATTTGGACAATGACGTGATGAGGATGGTTTCATCGTGCAGATATGTGTACAAACACAACATAGTGACTGGAAAATCAAAACAGGCACACCTACTGCTCAAAAGGGATTTAGTTCATTTTGCAAATTTCCATCAAACCATTTGGTAGACTCTTTACAGTTATATACAAAATTAAAATGTTAACTCACACCAGATAGTTAGATGAAAGATGTAGGTAAAGCAAGTAGTTTTATATCATCTTGAAGTCCCAATATTTTGGTGTCCAGTGAGAGAAGTAAAATAACTGGCAAGTGGGCAATGACTCAAGAATCACTGGAAGCCAGGAGCCAAGGTTGTAATGGGACCAACATGGCAACATCTCACTAAAACTACAGAGACTCTAGAAATTCAAATTCTATCTACTTAAAACCACCTTCGGTACAAGTCAAAGGGTCAACATGACACAAATGACCATCCATAGAATCAATGTTTCTAAGTACAAAAAACAAGAAGTTTAGACTTATCTCACTGTTCCATAGAACTTGTACATTCATAGTCTTCTGTTTATAGAAACCAATTATTGGCATAATAAAACTGAAACTGGGAAGAGTTAGCAAGAATACTATTGTGAGTCCAATCCCAAGTTGTCTGCCCAAGAGTAAATTCGGTTTTTTCTAGTGCTTGATAAGTCAGGCTGATCTTTAAGGTAGTAGTTGGAAATAGTTTCAAGGTGGTGGTTCTCAAAGCATGGTGCCCTCACCCCAGAACTTATTAGAAATGCAGATTTCTGGATCTGCTGGATTGGAAACTCTGGCATGAGCCCAGCAACCTGTGCTTTTACAAGCCCTCCTGGTGATCCTCACCTGCACTAAAGTTTGAGAACCATTGTTCTAAAGACAAAGTTATTAGACAACCACTAGTTCAACCACAGAATAGAAACTAACAGTAAAAACAGTTCTCAGGGGCTGACAAGGATGGGATGATCAAAATTTGCCAGCAGTTGAGGGCAGTTTTGTGACTAAAATAGTCAACCAGTCTCTCCTCCCTGGAACCTCTTTGGATTATTACACAAAGATATAGGGGAAAGGTTTGGTATGTTGCTAGTGGTATGGTAGTGGTTTTTCTTGAATTAGTAAGCGGTGCCGCTGTTTTTAAGGAAATCCATCTCCAGCTATGATTTTTTAAAAATCCATCTTTCCTGAAGTAATAATTTGTTTAGGAAATACAAGTGGTGTTCCTGTTCCAAAATGTCAAGTTTTTGTTCCTTCCACATTGGATGTAAACACTAGAATACAGCCAGAGGAAGGTGATCTCCCAAACAAATGAACAAACAAAGGTGTTTTCCAGATTGCTCCACTAGTGAGGAACATGTTCTTTTTTGGGAGAAGGCATAATTATAAATCAAGTTCTTGACCAATTTTATAAATCTTTCCCAGTAACAAGCTCACATTTCCAATAGAAAGTGCTCTTTTGCTTTTCTAAGGCCACTTTACGTATCACTGGGGTCACCTAAGTGGCACCCAGGCATATTTAGTTTTATCATCAGTTCACTGCAGGCTTTTGAATTTCCCTTCTGTTTGCTTTTTATTTGTCTGTGGAACAAGTAGAAATATTTAGGTGTTACAGCATATGGTTACTATGAATATTGACCTGATGCCCTCAGCACCCGGCTCAGCCTCTTCAGTGAATGTACATTTTGAAAAATGGTTGCTATTTATTTTGCACATTCCTAAATTTCAATGACTTACAAATTTAGTCCCATGTATTTCCCAGAGAAGCAAGTAAAGAGGCACCATCGGCTGCAGAGCACTTTATTCTGAGATGATTAATTTATTCCATCACTTCCACCTAACTTCATGAGTTTTCCCAAGAAACACCAAATGTCTGTTTTAAGATTAAAGTTTTTATTTTGGTTCCTTTATTTTCAGATACTCAGAATGTTATATATGATCTTGCTGTGCATAAACATTAAAATTTTTTTAACCTTATTTTTAAAAACCCCCATAATATCTGGGATATCAAATATTCTCATTTTAATTGTATAATTCCTTTGAAACTCTCTCTCCTACTAGAATGCTTATACAGTAGCGGTTCTCAACCTGGGGGTCGCGACACCTTTGGGAATAGAATGACCCTTTCACAGGAGTCGACTAAGACCATCCTGAATATCAGATATTTACATTACGATTCGTAACAGTAGCAAAAGTACAGTTATGAAGTAGCAACGAAAATAATTTTATGGTTGGGGGTCACCACATGAGGAACTGTCGCGGTTGGGGGTCACCACATGAGGAAGGGTCGTGGCATTAGGAAGGGTGAGAACACTGTTACACAGCATGGTCTTGGAGAGAGAGACTATGGCCTGTGAATTCAGAAACACTTCTTCTGCACCCAATTTTGCCTTTTACTTGTTACCTTGGGCAAGTTTCCTAACTTCTCTGGGAATGTGTCCTCATCTGAAAAAATGAGGACATACTATCTGTCTCTCACAAAAACTAAGTATGATAATCTAGGTAAAGGTTTGCATTCACAGCAACAACTCTTTCCTTCCTGCTGAACTTTTGACTTTTTTTTCTTCTTTTATTGTTAAATCATAGCTGTGTACTAGCAAATTGTGGTACATGTATACCATGGAATATTATGCAGCCTTAAAGAAAGATGGAGACTTTTTTTTTTTGCAGTTTTCTTTTTGGCCAGGGCTGGATTTGAACCTGCCACCTCAGGCATATGGGACTGGCACCCTACTCCTTTGAGCCACAGGCGCCACCCTCCCTGCTGAACTTTTGCTACCGTTATCAGCTTTAAACAAAGGTCTTCATTCTGTTTAGTTTGATGGACTTATACAAATGGATTTTCCTTTCTGAAAGAGAAAAATTTCCTATTTTAGCAATGTTGTGAAGTACTTGGCAAAGATAGATGCTATATAACTGCATTACTGTCTTACAGTTAAGGCTATTTGTCTTGCAACTGATCCAGTGTAAACCTTTCCTTAAAATAGTAAGAACGAAAAGCCCAGCGGTCATTGTACCAAGAAGTTTCTATTTCAAAGTATTTTCAGATTATGTTAACAATGTTTTCTTAACTGATTTAAAACATTTTAATCTGAGCTGTTAAGTATGTTAGCATCTGCCTGGCTCATTATACAGCCTCCCAATGGGAAAGTTGTTCTGGTTTTAGGTCTAGTGAAGGTTGGACCACAAGCCCAGGAAGAGAGAGAAAACAGAAAGGTGTAAAGAGACAGTCTTAAAGATCTTTAAAAGCACATCAGGAGATCCAGAGCCAGGCTAGCTCCCATGAACAAGGCATTAGCTTTCTGGCCTCAAAACCTATGTCTTCCTTCAAGGCAGACAGAGCTCTGGCTAAGAATGCCTGCACGAGGCTGGGCTGTTCAGTCAGCAGCTCCCTTACATTTGGAGTTTGCCAGAAGCTTGTTTGCCAAAATATAAGAAGAAAAAAATTTCAATTTCAGTCTGATACACTTTTGGCAGCAAATACAGGCAACTGTGTAAAATCTTGTTCTGTAAATATGATCTGTGCGTAAATGCTAAGAACTGTCCTTAACTTCAAAAGGCTGCCTTGACCTTGGTTTTACC
This sequence comes from Nycticebus coucang, assembly GCF_027406575.1. Lineage (NCBI taxonomy): Eukaryota > Metazoa > Chordata > Mammalia > Primates > Lorisidae > Nycticebus > Nycticebus coucang. Next base: position 115,128,515 of record NC_069784.1, on the reverse strand, counting down.
TGTTGCCACAAAAGGGACCGCGAGGAGAAAAACATCTGACATTTTCAGAGAAGGTGGGAGGGAGTGAAGGAAGAGAGGAAGGAAGGAAGCAGGACAGAGAGAGGGGCTGGCCTGGGCAGTTCCTGACCTCCTCCCTTCTTCTCCACGCTGGAAAAGTCAGCTGAAGTCCTACTCTTCAGAGACTACTTTGTATCAGCAGTATCCTTTTGGGGAACTTCAAATACCCCTGGGAAATATTGCTATATCTTGCTAATTTTCTAGTTGAAATCTGATGTGAATGTGGACATCGGGTAACTCTGACACAGAGGAGGGCATGATGTGGGCCCTGGACTGGGTTATAGAGAGATGATGAGAAAGTACCCCAAACCTCTTACAAAGTAGTAGATTAAGAGCTGTGGATACTTTCTCATCCTTTTATTCTCGGGACCCACTATCAGGCTAGAACTAGAACAGTGTTTGAACACAGAATGGGATAAACTTATTTTCATAAACCAACCTTGAAGCCCATAATAAAGAATCTGTGGGCGAACATATTCTGATTTCTAAACAATTAAATAACAGTAAGCCTGGGATGTGACATTCATAAATGGAGACAGCTTCCTTGGAATTTTTATGCTTTATGAAAAGTTGCTATGTATAAAACTCTAATTTTATGCAAAGGCTTCGCGCCCCCCCCCCCCAGTAAATTACAGAGTGCTCACAGGCTCAAAGGAAAACTGAGCCTCAGATTTGGTATGAAAAGAAATAATCACGGTGTACTTCTTTTGTTGAAATAAAGTATCTACTTGACTTTCAAATGTTAATTTTTAAAACATAAAAATTAAAAAGTACAGGACACGGCTTGTTGCTATCCCAACAATTCATTGCCTGTTAAGGTCAAATATTTGACAATCTGTTTCTAAACATGAATTATTGTCCAGTGAGCAAAAATTGAAGGGAAGAAATGTAAACATGTCTTCCAGATTCTGAAGTGGTCTCTAGATGGCGCACTGAATGATACAGGTTTTGTACATCTCCTAACCAGGTCAGAGAACCCTGCCTTACCTTGTAGTTAGAAAGCCCCATGTTTCTCAAAGAGGGCAAAGTTTATAATTACCACCACTTAATAAAATTCAATCCCTTTTAAATCCTTTCTTCAATACTGAACAATTAGTATTTGATTTTTAAAGACTGACATATTCAGTTATGAATACATTTTTAAGGACTTGGAAATTATAACATAAGTCTTAGCAACTAACTCTACTCTCTAGAATGTACATATTAATAAGTGGGCTTGAGTGAGGAATTTTAATTATTATTATAATCTAAGAAATATAAAAATATTACAAGTAATAAGATAAAGCTTTCAAATTCATTTTCTAGTAATACTTAGGAAAAGAAATATCCACTTAAAATAATAGTCTGAGTAAAGAAACGTGAAACAGAGGGTAAATTTACTTGTTAGGAGAAATATTTGAAGTAGAAAAAATTAATTTTCTAACTTTAGTGTCCCTTTCCCCTTGAGTTTTATTCTCTGAGACTACAGCTTGAATAACTCACACCAAGATTTCATAAGATTGCTTATATTTAAAGATTTAAAATGATTTCATCATTATCCCTCCCAAGCCCACACTCCTTGCTCCTTTCTCTGAGAAGTCTGCTCTCTGGATGCATGGAGGACTCTGAGTTCCATCACTCCAAGGGGTTGATATAAAATGAGTTGCAGTTTAATGTTTTGGTTTCTTAAAAACCAAATGTTATACCTTATGTTCAGATAGTTATGGGGCATAGAAATGTCTGTGCAACAAAGGACTAAGGCACCATTTTTTCTTTCCTTTCCTTGTTTGCCTTGGGGACAGAAGCAAAGACCAATGAGACCCCCAGAGTAGCCAGCCAGTCTTCTGTCTCTTGACAACGTATGTATCAGCTACTGTCACGGCACTCTGTGTCAAAGGCTGCCAAGCCACATACTTAAAACCCTGGTAGGAAAGAATTTTCTTCCTTCAGATATGGGGGGGAAAAGGCACAACAGTACCTTACAAGGGGAAGGTGATGAATACCTGAAAATCTTAACAATTTGAGAATGATTTTGAAATGTTTCGGATTATTTTATAATAGAAGGCATTTCTTTCTTGATCACGACACCCAAGAACATATTTTTGTGGCTGTTTTCTTCCCAGCCAAAACTATGATCATCACATCAATCTCCCTCCAGTTAATAGAATCTAGTACTAGACGTTTGAGTGTTCCCATATCAGCTTGACTCACCAGCAGATACTGCCTTAGGAATTGCATTTATTTGTCAAATGATGGATCAAATGGATCAATGGAGTGTTTTTAAAGGAGTGGCCCTTGAAAATGACCCATGTGGGGACAATACCATAAGCAAAAGCACTGGAAAATAAACTTCAAGATCTGGGACAGTATCAAGGAATGTCAACTCTTCTATAATAATGTGCAAAATCAAAGTATCATTTCTGTCATCTAGATACAACCTCAGTACTCAGAATGGGCCCGATGCTGATTATTTAGAGAGCGGCTGGAAAGGCTTTTTACTTTAGGAAACACTAGTTTAAGTGGGGCTGGTGGTGGGAAAAATGCTATTAGCTGGATTGGCAGGCTGACTCTAACCATCCCTAATATATTTTCTTAGGAGCAGAACATGAGCCAGCTACACAATGATGTCATAGACTCGGCCGACTCTGCCCAGCCACTCTCTCACAGCCTGGCGGACCCTGATGTCTGTCACGTGACAGGTCAGCTGGCTGATGCATGGGAACACTGCTGGCTGCAGGGCAGTGAAGGTCTGGTCTGGGAGGATCTGAATCTGATTGAGCACTGTTAGCACCATGTTGGTCCACGCCTAAAAGAAACGATTTAAGAGAAAATTAGTGGCTTTCCTCCATTGTTTCATTTGAACACTCTTGTAAATGGGCTCTCAGTTTAATAAATGAGTTTTCACTAATTTAATGTGCCTATAATAAACTGCAGTTTAATTTCACAATATACGTGGGTGGGCAGAAATTCATATAACATTAGAAATGCCTTATTTTCTGTTATCACAAACTACTAAAATTTTACGTATTACTCAGATTTTTAAAACACTCTCTTGCCTTCTCATAATGAGATTTTTTCCCATGGACCATATATGATACTTTTAATCAGCAGTCTTTTTAATGCCCGGATAACTCAGACTAGGTCTGTCTTAATTTGGATAACTTTTAAAATCATTAGCAAATCCCCATGATATGAAAAAGCAATTAAGATAATATGCAATTGGGTGGTATCTGTAGCTCAGAGGGTAATGCGCCAGCCACATACACCCAGGCAGGCAGGTTTGAACCTGGCCTGGGCCAGCAAAGGCAACAATGACAACTGCAACAACAACAACAAAAATAGCCAGGTATTGTGGTGGGCACCTGTAGTCCCAGCTACTTGGGAGGCTGAGGCAAGAGAATTGCTTAAGCCCAGGAATTGGAGGTTGCTGTGAGTTGTGACATCACAGCACTCTACTGAGGGAAACATAGTGAGACTCTGTCTCAAAAAAAAAATAATAATTAAGATAATATGATTTGCTAAGAAGGTTGTCTACTGAAGTATAATCATACATCTCAGTTTGACTGGTGTAGTCTAAGGTGATTTTTGCAAATTCTGAATTATGAATTTTAATTCTATATTCAATATCCTTCAGAGGAAAATAAGGCATCTTGCAAAATTCATAGCAATTCCAAATTTATATTCATTCTAAGAATACATGCTTGTGACAGGGATCTACAATTTTAACATTCAGATTATTTTTAAAAGGCTTTCTTTATATCTCTATTTTTCTCCTTTCTCTCTCTGAACTGGCCCAAACAGTATCAACACTGTTTTCTTCTCAAACTCTTATATACTGTAGAATTATAAATAATAAGTATATGAAGGAACAGACACACTCAAAGCCCCTTGAAAAATGAGAATTTTTATGTGCTCGGGATGGGTCAGAAAAAAATGAGACAAAAGCAATTCATTGGCATAATCACATCATAACATTCACTTTACCTTTTTCCTTTAAACATCATGCTTCATAACTACAGAATTTCTTCTGGGCCATTTTCCAATAACAAACTAGGTCCATACATTTTATAAGCTTTAGCTTCACCTTATTTATCATAGGTGGGCTCTTAATTCTCACTAATACAGAGAATGCCAAAAAGTATCTATATATACAATTTAAGAAAGGAAAAAATTGTATTAAATTGTCATACTTAACAGGCAGGCTGTGGTGGTTCCCGCCTGCAATCCTAGCACTCCAGGAGGCCAAGGCAGGTGGATTGCTTGAGCTCAAGAGTTTGAGACCAGCCTGAGCAAGAGCAAGACCCCATCTCTACTAAAAATAGAAAAACTAGCCAGGCTTGTGGCAAGCATCCGTAGTTCCAGGTACTTGGGAGGCTGAGGCAAAAGAATCACTTGAGCCCAAGAGTTTGAGGTTGCTGTGAGCTGTGTTGCCACAGCACTCTACTAAGGGCAATGAAGTGAGATTCTGTCTCAAAAATAGTCATACTCACGTCACAGGTGACTTGTGCAATTATTATTATTTTTTGACCTGTGCAATCATAAGAGATGCTCAAAGTGACTTGTATTCATCTTTTGTCGTATATATTATTACAATTTTAACATAATTTTTTCCTTTCTTAAAATGTATATGCATTTTTTGGCACCCTGTGTATATGTCACAATGAAGAAAAACGGTTCCTCAAATTGTCTGAGAGTAAAATTTCAGTTTCCTACTGGGATACTGATACAGGCCGATCTACCTCTCAGGCACAGGCAGCCCTCTGACGGGGAGGTAAGGTGGTCCACAGGCCCTGCTGGGCCCATCAAACCTTAGGCCTTGCCCATGGGCTCTGCGCGGGGACATGTGGGTCGGACCCCTGGGCACCTACCTGGATCTGTGCTTCGGCATCTCTCACCGAGATGCTCAGGGAGCTCCCGGTGGAGCCCGAGCGGGGCCTCTTGTCCTGTCGCAGCAGCTCGGGGCCCGCGCTGAAGGAATGTCGCATCTGCCCCTGGTCCACCAAGTGCTGCGGCCGCTGGAGCAGCGGGGAGTCCGGGCCCCGGGGGCCCAGCGACTCTCCCTTCTTCTCCGCCTTGACCTCCTTGGGGAAGGCGGGCAGGTTGTGCTGCTGCTTCCTCTTCTTGTACTCGGTCATCAGCTTGGTGATGGTCTTGTCGGCCGCCATGGTGTAGATTTTGTTCCCCGCGTTCTCCCACCACTCCTTCCTGCGGCCGGGGTCCTTCCTCTCCACCTTGGGGCTGGGCGGCGGCAGCAGCGTGTCCCCGCTGCCCAGCCGCAGACCCAGGGCCTCGCCCGGGTGCTCCCGGGCCTGGCTTCGGTCGTCCTCGGATGGCGTGTCCTTCCCGGAGAAGCCGCCCGTGGACGGCGTGGACGACTCGGACTGGAAGGAGGGCAGGATGAAGAACGGGTCGCTCCTGCCCAGGGGCGGCTCCTCCACGGCGCAGTGCTCCAGGTCCAGGTGCATCTGGATGTAGTTGTTGCACAGCTCCATGCACAGCTTGTGCAGCCGCTTCACCAGCCACACCCAGTCGGCGTTGCTGACCGGCTGGGCGCTCAGCGAGGGCAGCCGCGCGCGCCACCGCCTCTTCTCCTTGCCCCGCGGGGGGCTGACCTGGGCCGTCTCCTCAAAAATGTCCTCGTCCTCTGATGAACACTGCTGGGAGGAGTCTGTGCTCCTCTCGTCGTCCTCAAACAGGACCTTCTTCACCTGCTCGGCGGTGATGGCTTCCTGATTGGTGAGGACGGCGCACACCAGCGCGTGGAAGTAGATGTTGAAGCTCATGGCCGACTGGCGGTAGAGGTTGGCGGCGCCCCCGATGCCCGACACCTTCTTCAGCAGGCACTTGAGCCCGGGGCTGGTGTCGAACTCTCGGGCCGTCCGGTACGAGTCCAGCAGCAGGTCAAAAATGACCGCCAAGTTCTGCATGGATATGTAACGCAGGAAGCCGGCCAGCTTGGCCTCCGGCCCCGGGACGGTCTTCTCCTCTCCAGGGGACGGGCCTCTGACAAACTCTTCTAACAGGATGTCATACAAATTCTGGAGCAGCACTTGATGAGACAGCAAGCTCACCACGATCTCCCTGAAAGAAACGCTTCAAATGAAAAGAAACGGGTCGATGAATGGTCGCCTGTGTGACGTCTATCAGTTATCTCAAGGCCATGCAGACTTCACCCATGTCACAATGACTTATGTGACATTAACAAAGTAAACTTATTCAAATGTCTTCCTTAGAAAAGGGGCAAACTTTTGGGAGTATTCCGTGGTAACATTTTAATTCTAACTAGTGGATGGAGGACTCTGGTCTTTCTTTTCCTTGGGGTGTTCAGTAAAGTGGGTCCTGTACCTTCATTCTGACTGTGACCCACCCTGTCAGGTCAGGTGACCTCCACCTGCAGCTTCACCTCAGTGCTCAAAAAGTTTCAAGTGATGGAGCATTTCGGATTTCAAATTTTTGGAGCGGAGATGCTCAACCTATTCTACGTTTCCAAACATTTTAATTCATCAATGTGGTTTTTTAGGTTTATGGTTTCATTTTCCTTCTTGTTGTTCTCAGAATTTTATAAAAGTAGCCTATGCTGTTATTTTGCCAAATAATTCTCCAAACTGGATAATTATGAGATTACGACAACTCTTATTAACATTGATTTGAAGGTACAACTATTAATAAGTTTCTGTTTTATTCTGGAATTTAAAAGTTATTTTTATAAATTAGCAAGAAAAGTACTCTTTAACTAGCAGAAAATAATTAAAATCTTAAATAAATCTAGGTGCTGTCTTTGCCCTTCGTGCAGTTGTCCCTGGAGGGAAACACCTAACTTTCAAGGAAGATGAAATCAGTAAGGAAGGACTGTCATTCAGAAACAATAGACTTTTAAAATAAATCGCTTTAATCTTTTTGTGGTAAAATGTATATAATAAAGTTACGATTTCAACCATTTTTACATGTATATTCAGCAGTATTAAGTATATTTACAATCTGTGTAACCAGTACCTACACTATTGCTAGAACTTTTCCATCATCCCTAATAGGAACTCTGAACCCACTAAACAATAACTCTCCATTCCCTCTACTCTCAGCTCTTCCTTAAGTAACTTTTGGAAAGTGATTTAAGATATTAGGAAACCTGAACATGCACTCTTCTGAAGAAGAGGGCTGTAAGGTACCAGTTTGGTGTGGTGTCTCCTGTCCACACTTCCCTTCCCACTAAGAAGGGAAATACTTCACTGATCCTACAAGTCTGTCCTCACCATACTATGTTACAAGTGAAAAGGGCAGTATCTTATTCATCCTTTTGTCCCCAGTAGCTGGGAAAATATCTGGTGAGAGCAGCCCTCAGTGAGTCTCCAAAACAAACAAAATAACAAAAGTCCTGGGTGTAAGCTGCTGAACAGATCACTGCCTGGAGGAAAAGCTCTCCTGAAGTGGTTCTGATGCTTCAACACCACTCCGATAGGATCCAGATTCCGGAAGCAGGGAGCTTCATCAGCCTTCTGAAGGCATAAAAACCCTTGGCCCACAAGGATATTTTCTGTTGTCTCCCCTGAGAACTGGAAAGGCATTTTCCAGCACATGCCTAAAGAGAGAGCTAATGGAAAGCCACTTTTGGATTTTGAAATATCTTTCTCAATCAAAATCATCTTTTGATGTTTTAAGATACAAAATTGCTAACCATGCATGTATAAAAGGACAGAACATACCCTTTACTTTAGGTTTGAGCTAAATGATGCAGCGAGAAACAGGGGAAGGGGAAACTTTCAGAAAGACGTTGAAAAAGTGAAATCACCTTATAGGTATGTAATTCTTAATCATCTATACTGACAGACAAGAAAGATCTTAAAGTCAACAAAATAACTTTCCAATTCATTTTACTCAAGTGTTTCAACCTTTTTCTCAGCACACCTTTAAGAAGGGAACTGCAATCTTCCTGCTTTTGGAAGCCAGTCTCCTGATCGGATAATTGAGAGTTTAATTGCATAATAAGTGTTGACTTAAAACATGCTAATGTCAGGATCAGAGATAAACAGATTCATAGTTTAAAATACATCTTATAGCTCTAATTACAATTATGTGGATTGAGTAAAGCTTCAGGCTACCAATGTCAAAGCTATTAAAATAAACAAACCCCAGATGTCTCTTTATTTGAATGCTCTGATCTGGTTTCAGTTGGGTTTTTTTCCCCATGGTGATTTTAACAGGATGTACCTGGCCAGTATTTCTTTAGGGTTGTTAAGGATCTTCCACTGTATCCTATGCTAAATTAAGAATCGCCTCTGCTAATAAGAGGTAAATCCGAGACTGTAAAATACAGAATTTGGCTGATAACTTTTTTTTTTAATTTCAGAATGTTACAAGGGTACAAAAATTTTGATTACGTGCATTAACTTTATACAGTTTGAATCAAGATTATAATTGTGTCCATCCACCAGACAGTGTGAATTGTACCCATTAGGTGTGAACTTATCAAACTCTTAATGGATATAAGGGAATGTCTTTGGCTCAGGGAACCGGCTAGACAATTTAATATGCTTTTCTTGTTTTACTTAACTATAGTGAGTGGGTAATTGCCTATTAGAAGAGATAAGTAAATTTATGAGCCATTTTGATATATTTTTAAATCCTAACCTTTCAAAACAATAACATAATAAGAACATTAGGTTATTTTATTTTTCCTCTGTTTTATTTGTAATTTGAATTTAGCCTATTTTTATTCCTTTTTCCATACTTTCACTTCAAAAAAGGATCCAGTGAGAATAATTTGCTGAATGGGAATGAGAAATATAAAAAAAGGAAAAAAAGATAAGAAAAGAACTGAAATTCTGAAGTAGGTTAATCTTTTAAGATGTGAAAGGATTACACAATCTTTGGTATATAAAATAGATTAAACTAGTGACTGGCAGTTGAGGGAGGCAGGGGCTAGAATTGGGAGGATATGTTTACATGGGATACTGGGAATATTCTATTTCTGAAGCTGGGTGGCAGGGTCACATTTATGTTGGTTTTTATCCATGCTTTATAACTTATGAACATTCCACATATTCTTTTGTATGTACCAACACTTGACTAAAAAAATTACTGTCTAGAAATTTCACCCACATGGTTGTATTAATCAAATTGCTATGCAAACTAGCTAACTTTTGGACAAATCTCCCAGAGCTCATAAAGTGATAGCAACTGTCTTGGCTCGGGTGGCTATTACAAAATACCATAGACTGGGTGGGTTTTAAATCATAGAAAGTGATTTCTCACAGTTGGAACCTGGAAGTCTGAGGTCAGGGTGCCATGCCAGCATGTTCCCATCCTGATAAGGGCAAGTCCTCAAAGACCACTATCTTTTAATTGTATCCTCACATGGCAGAAAGAGGGCTGTCTCACGTCTCTTCCTTTAAGGGCACTAATCCTGTTCATGAGGGCTCCACCCTCATAACCTAATTTCCTCCCAAATGTTCTACCTCCTAATACCATTACATTGGGGTGAGAATTAAAACATATGAAGTTGAAGGGACACAAATATTCAGTCCATTGCCCCAACTCTCACCCTAAAATGGAAATGGGAAAGGGCAGAAGCCTTTTCAGGACACCCAGTTCTGATTCTGTCTGTACAGAATAGACAGACAATAGATAGTAGTTTTGTGTCCTTAAATAAGTGATCCAGTTTCTTTAAATGTGTTGTCATGGGTAAAATAGGACTACAAACATCTCCCCACTGGATTTCACCTACAGTACTCAAATGCTTACCACTGTTGGTGTGTCAGAAGTTTAAAAATGGGAAATGTCAGTCCTTGCCTTCATCTTCAACTCCAGGAATTATATATATATATATATATATATATATAAAAAAAAATTATATATATATAAAAAAAAATATATATATATATATTTTTTTTTTTTTTCTGCAGGATGATAGTTTTTAAAAAGGGCAAGTTGCAGCTCAGTGCCTGTAGCTCAGTGAGTAGGGAGTAGGGTACCAGCCACATACATCGAGGCTGGCAGGTTTGAGCCCGGCCCAGGCCAGCTAAACAACAATGACAACTGCAACAACAACCAAAAAAAAAAAAACAGCCAGGCATCATGGCAGGTGCCTATAGTCCCAGCTATTTGGGAGGCTGAGGCAAGAGAATTGCTTAAGCCCAAGAGTTTGAGGTTGCTATGAGCTGTGATGCCACAGCACTCTATTGAGGGTGACATAGTAAGCCTGTCTCAAAAATAAATAAATAAATAAATAAATAAAAAGGGCAAGTTTCTTGTGGCAGGGTACAGGCCTTTTTGTTTCCCAACTGCCATATTGTTCATGGAGAAGTTTGTGTATTTCTCACTGAAACAATCTGAATGATGCCTCTATTTACATTAAAAATAAAATGGTTATACGTGTATGATGTTATAGGCTGGGTGTGTCTTCTACAAACTCTTCTTTTCTTTCTTTCTTTTTTTTTTTTGAGACAGAGCCTCAAGCTGTCACCCTAGGTAGAGTGCTGTGGCATCACAGCTCATAGCAACCTCCAACTCCTGGGCTTAAGCGATTCTCTTGCCTCAGCCTCCCAAGTGGCTGGGACTATAGGCACCTGCTGCAATGCCGGGCCATTTTTTGGTTGTAGCTGTCATTCTTGTTTGTCAGGCCCGGACTGGATTCGAACCAACCAGCTCTGGGGTGTATGTGGCTAGCGCCTTAGCCACTTTAGCTACAGGCACTGAGGCTAAATTCATATGTTGAAGCCCTAAGTACTAGGGTACTGTATTTGGAGAAAGGGTTGTTAAAGAGATATTAAGTCAAAACAAGGTCATTGAGGTAAGTCCTAATCCAGTATGAGTGATGTCTTTATGAGAAGAACAACCATGTGAGGACACAGAAAGAAGACAGCCGTCTACGTGCTAAGGTGAGAGACCTCAGAGGAAATCCTGCCAACACCTCCATCTCAGCCTTCTAGACCCCAGAACTGTGAGAAATTAATTTCTGTCCTTTAAGTTACCCAGTCTGTGAAACTCTCTCATGGAAGCCCAAGCAAAGTAATACATATGAAATGTGGAGAATTTGGTTAAAAGGCTTACAGCCTTTATGAAAACCATTGCCAAATGAAAAAATAATGTTTTCAGTATTCTTGGCCAAACCGTGGATGACAGTGAGCAAGACCTAGGAATAAATCAACTTTCTTATTTTTAAGCGCCTTTCATGTTGAAACTCACCTTTTCTTGGTATGTCCGTTTGGTTTCTCATCAGGAGGCAGCTCAATAATGAGCTGATAGGACTGCGCATGATCGAAGTTGTTTGGAGTCTTTGGGGAGCACTGAGTGTCCAACATGAACACCTGCACAGGCGTACAAAGGCTCAGGTCAGATCTCCACCTGCCCCAACCTGGCTCCAGCAGGAGCTGGATGAGCTGGACGGCCTGAGGTGAGCTGTCCATTCTCTCTACCCATTTCTCTGGCCATAAAATTGAGATGATAATGGTTTTCTACCTGGCAGGTTTGTTGTGAGAATTAAGTGAATTGTTTTAGGTGTATTATGTAGGCAAAGCATTAGAAGGGAAGAATAAATACTCAATGAATGTTAGCTACTGACACTAATAATGCTATTTGTTCTACTATGCAACATTCATTACACTCCATATAACCAGTACAGACATTGAATATTAATTAAGAATATATAAAGAGGACCTATGTTTGCAAAAGGTCATCTCTGATTTTGAGTCTGTTTGGTATCCTATTATATCCCACATAGGAATAAGAAATTAAGGGCGGCGCCTGTGGCTCAGTGAGTAGGGCGCCGGTCCCATATGCCGAGGGTGGCGGGTTCAAACCCAGCCCCGGCCAAACTGCAACCAAAAAATAGCCGGGTGTTGTGGCGGGCGCCTGTAGTCCCAGCTGCTCAGGAGGCTGAGGCAAGAGAATCGCGTAAGCCCAAGAGCTAGAGGTTGCTGTGAGCTGTGTGATGCCACGGCACTCTACCCAAGGGCGGTACAGTGAGACTCTGTCTCTACAAAAAAAAAAAAAAAAAAGAAATTAATTAGGACTTCTCCTGTCAGGACTACTGATGTGGCTGTGTGACTTTCCCAGTCAATGGCAGATATGACCAAGAAAACTGTAACCCCTTATTGGATCTCTGATCCAAATGATTTCACTTCACATGACTTGAAACCCCTTTCAAAAGATTAGAATATTTTTTTTTTTTTTTTTGGCCGGGGCTGGGTTTGAACCCGCCACCTCCGGCATATGGGACTGGCGCCCTACCCGCTGAGCCACAGGCGCCGCCCAAGATTAGAATATTTTTAAAGATACACTTTAGTTCCCAATCTTCTAAGAATTGTCAGATTATTGAATACAGGGTTATTTTTTTTTTTTTTCTGTGTTTTCCCAAAATGTTGCTGATCAGTTACAGCAAACAGAACCGCGACCGTCGAGGAAAACTGTCACTCTAGGCTCCTCTTTGACCACAGCAGCTATATGGAAGCAGCTGCAGCTTCGATAAGGGCCACGAATACAGGGTTATTTTAAGGAGAAGGTTATTTTAGGAGAAAGGTTTCAGACTGAGGAAGACAGAGAAATATTCAGAAGCTAAAGATCACTCAACAGTCTCTACTGTTCTTCTCCATTAAGGATCTATTTCAGAAGAGGAATTCCACTGACATTTTCACATTCTCACTGTACAGTTAGACACGGTTGAAAAGACTACTTTATCTAGCTGGGTGTAACAGCTGCTTATTTAGAGAAGCTGTCCCTTTGGAGGGCCACCCTCTTGGCTCCTCTGCTGTCACTCCAAGCCCCCCTCTAGCTGTAGCAGCCACAACTGCCATGCTGTTGCCAGTGGGTCTTGATCACAACCTTAGAGCAGCAGTGCTTCTGTTCTAACTTCCGCAGACTGTTTCAGAGGAATGCGGTCCCTCCCTTCAGAACCAGCAGAAGCATCATGTCCTGGAGGTTGGGAAGGCTTCAGTCAGCAGATGATGCGAGAAACGGGCAGTAAAAAGTTCTTCACTCACTACCTAAGGGAACGCCTACAGATGCCAGGCCTGCCCAGGAAACTTCTCATCTGACAGTTTGAAAGGGACTGAGTTCCTTACATGGGTCATTAGGGGACCTGGATCATCGGTGTCCAAAGAGAAAAATTTATTAACCATTCAGGCAGATCTTGTAGAGAAAAGGAGCCTTTTGAGTATAACCCCCAATGCATTTTATTTCTTCAAAATTCATGCAAATCTGACAGTTTACACACATTTGCAAAACCTGTTTAATATTGTAAACATGTAACCATACATGCAGAATACTTTCTGGATACTAAGAGAGACAGCAACAGACAGCTCACTGGAGTGTTTAGCCAGTCGATGATTGTTGGGAATTTTGTCCATTTCTGCTTTTTCACTACTATGAATAACATTGTTATGAATAAGTGAATGGAGGGATAGCACTTAGTTATACTGGGTTTCTTACAGGCAGACGGCCATGCCACTTGGGGGCATATCTATAGCTTGTGCTAAAACTACGAGGTCTTCAGTGACTCACATCCTAATAATCTTCTCTATACTTTGCTCTAGGAATACCAAGGTCAACCTACAGAATATGTTCTCTGCTCCTCAGGTGTTCACAACCAACTTTTAAATGTTAAATTCTGCGCTCGGGATGGGAGGTATAAGAAATAAGTCAAATAACTTTGCCATCATCAGGCATGCATAGTCTAGCGGTAACAGTAATATTTAAGCAAATATTTAGAAGTGGTTGAAGGAAGTTATGGGTACAGGACAGTGGCAAGGCTGCAGACAGCACTAAAGATGCAACAAGTAAGAGATGGTGGGAAAAGAGAACAGGGTTGATTGGGTTCAAGTCATCCCTGGTAAAAAATGGTTCCCAAGATGCCTATGTCCCTAGGGGAATGCAAGGCAGGTTGGTGACGTAAGACCTTCCGGAAGGACTCCCAACACGTATTTCTTTTGAGTTTCTAGAATCCCTGAGACCCCCCCAAGCCCCAGCCCTTACCTGTTGGGCCATGGCTCGGATGCGCCAGTACTCAGCCTCGGCGCTGGGGGAGGACGAGGGGGCGGCCACCCGCACCTGGCAGCCTTCCCCGCTGAAGCTCTCCGCACCGCTGTGGAAGCAGCCCAGCAGGTCCTAGGGAGAAAGAGCAGGTGCTCACTGGATGCCCTGCTTCCTGGCACCAGGCCCGGTCACTGAGCCTGGGACAGAAGTACTGCCCCAGAAACTTCTCTGCTCTGAGGAGACAGGCCGAGCTCAGCTGCCCAGGTTGACAAGGCATCGGGGAGCTAAGGGAGCTTGGAAACGCTCAGCTGTCTCCTGGCAGTGATTTACCTTCACAGGCTTGAGTGTGGCGGAGAACGCGTCCTGCAGGGCACAGCAGGCAAGCCTCCACATTTCCTCTGTGAACACAGGGCCCGCTGTCACCAGGACGTACCTGCCCGAAGAAACAAGAAAGAGGTCTGGAATCCAAACACTTTGTCATCGCAAAATTTAGGCCCTTATAGACTCATACTTAGATTTATTCCGTAGTTTCCTGTAAGTCTCCCCATCTGTTACCACTTCACCTTTTGCCCATCTGGTATTCCATTGTCAACATACTACTTCTAACTCATTTTACTAAAAAATATTTAAAAAAAATCAATGTATTCCCACTATAAATAGGCCAATGATTAGACTTCGACTTGTATGCAAGACTTCATGTCTTCTGTACTGATTATGAGGTCACTATGAAAGTTTTGAGACAGACTATGTTATGGTCCATTATTTTACTTCCAAGAAACATAGTCAAAGCGTCCTTTCTGATTCACCCGTGCAAGTTTCGACTTGCTGGGCTTACAGATCTTGCTGGGAGGGCTTCATTTGTTTCTGTCTGCAGGGATTTTACGTTTCTTGATTTTTATGTATCTCAAAGACTTGTAAAGATGTACATATTCCCCTCTAGCCACATTTTCTACCACTTCTCCACAGATAATGAACAAACAAAACAGAATCCCCAAACCTTTTATTGTCACTTATAATTCTTATCTCCATGTGTCTGTTCATCTTGTTCTTCTGCTTGGAAAGTCCCCACCTAGCAAATGCCCACCTTAGAGGGCAAGTGACACTGCTGTGATGAAGCTCTTGCAGGCAGCTTCCCGTTGTCTGGCATTTATCACTTAATCTTCCCTCTTACCATTTTTCACATGACCTTCTCTCTGCTACATCATTTTAAACAGGCTCTAAGCTCCTTGAGGGTAGGGACGTAAGTTTATATCACTTTCTCTGAACCAGAGCACTCTGTTTAATGCCTTCCACAATAAAGATTTGCTGTCTGAGCACGGGAATAAAGAATTAAGGGAATGTAGTCATTTTTAATTATAAAAAACTATCTGAAAAACTGGATTGCTACTCAAAGATAATTTAATTTCCTTGGGTTTTGTAATAAAAGTTCAACTTTGTGGAGTCAGGAAACATTTTTCTCACCTAATACAGGAGCAGCCCACTCTGGAGATGGTTTCTGTAGGCTTGGCTACACACGCTACCAGCAACTCAAAAAGGTCCTTCAGCATGGTGTTGATCATGCTCTCATACCTGATGTCTGCAGGAAAAAGAAATCATCAAGGAGGGCTGTGGCTCAAGGAGTAGGGCGCTGGCCCCATATACCAGGGGTGGCAGGTTCAAGCCCGGCCCCGGCCAAACTGCAAAAATAAATAAATAAATAAATAAATAAACAAATAGCAAGGTCCCACTACAAGATTAAAAAAAAAAAAAAAGAAATAATCAAGGTATGGCTCAACTTTAGTGTACAGGGGGGACTGAAATGGCCATCTGTAGCAAAAGAAGAAAGTCCAAGTGATGAAAAGATACTTACAATTTCTAAGAAAGAAAAATAGGATAATGAAAAAAATGGCCATAACAAAAAAATACAGCAAAACTTTTTAAAAACATTGTATCCAATTTTAACTTGTTTCATTCATTACTAGATAAATGAAGATGAAATACATGACTCACTGTTTTGTGTCGACAAACATTTTTTCAAAATCAATTGTATAATAGGTAGAACATATCATTAAACACAACCTAAATACTAGCTGGTAAAAATTCAAAAAAATCTGAAATGCATAAAGTAAAACATACTTTCCTTACTAATAATGCCAGAGTAAATTAATAGATGCTCTTGGAAAACAAAAATTCTTGAGTCCTAGCACTTGTTGAACCTTGTCATCCTGGCTTCAGTGGGTACTATAGCTCCAGACTAAAGGAATGAACACTTAAAAAAAAAAAATCACATTCTATTTGCTAAATTCAAAGTACACTTACATGTTGTTTGACAAGGTCCTTGTAATCCCACAGAAGCGCTTTTCACAGGAGGATCCCTAAAGCAATGCCCTGGTCAAGAATATGGACCCCTATAGATATTGTCATCTGTTACCACCTATGTGTGGAAAAACCCACTTGTTTTCTTTCTTAATCAGTGTTCTTTCGGTGTAGGGCAAATTGTCCTTGCTAAACTTAGTAGAGACACACTTTGTTAACTTGGCTTTGTGACTCTTCCTTGGGGGTCAATGTCCTCCCTAGTTTCTCTCTCTTCTCCAGCAAGGACCCCTGCCCCCTCTTACTTCCTTGTACCTTTCTGCTATTTACAAGCTCTGTGGATAGCAGTAATGTTCTTCTGTGTCCAGACTTTAGATCTTCACACATATGGCCCCCCTGGTATCACAGCTGACTCATTCCCCCTACCTCTAGGTCCCTCTCCCGTGACTTCAACATGTAGGCCACCCTACATAGTCACATCTTTTTTCAAAATGCCACAGATATTAAGAAACTTCTCTCCATCCTGAGCCTGTTAGGCTACTTTTGTTCATAATCACGTCCTTTTCTAAAACCCTACCCCTTCCCTTTAGCCCCCCAGCTGAAGCAGGACACCAAGATACAACCCCACCCCACCCCCAGGCTACAGGGATATTTCTTCTTTTTTATTTATTACATATTTGAATGTTTCCCTTCTCTTAACACACAGATATCTTAGATCTTTTAGTAGGTATTTTATTTTCAACCACACATGCATTGTGAATATTTGGTTTGATAATTTTGTACAGAATACATGGGCACCTGCTTTCTCTTCAATAATCTACTTAGAAGGCTGTCACTGACCATGTGATTCTGTTTTAATTATTTCCAGGACAAAAATCATGCATCAGTATTTGCATTAGGTATTTACTAGGCCCTTTGAGGCAACAATGCTGCCTACTAAAGAAATAGCCAAAATGAACTGCTCCGGCACCGTAGATACCTGAGTGCAGAAAGCTCTGGATGTGCTCGACCACCAGCTCACAGGACAGCCCGATGGCATGCTTGAAATTAGCAGAGGCCACATCCCAGTAGGAATGGTCTTTATGGCTACGACGGAGCCAAAGGGACATCACAGGAAGGAGAAGGTGAACAACTGCGTAGATACCGAACCCTGGTCCTGATAAAGAAAGGAGTCAGAGTTGAAACTGTAATATAATCTCGGGAGAGCACCTGCCATTGCTCAGCACCGCCCATCTCTGCTGAAGATCTCTCATTCTCTGAGAAAGTGCAAGGAAAAGAATTTACCATTGACTGGGGACTACATGGTCTTTAGTGACATTTTTTATAGTTATTCATGTCATTAAATATTTTTCACAAATGTTAATTTTAATACCTGTAGAATATTTAAATGTTTTTTAATCATAATTTGCTTAACTGTTTTCTATTTAGGGTGTTCATCTTTTTTTTGTATTGAAGATGTTTCAGCAACTATCTTATGTATGCATTTTTGTTGGTATTACATCTTAATTTCTTGAGATGATAGACTCCTAGATTAGCTGCTTTTCACATACACTTAGTGGCAATCAATGTGAAAACAGAAAATGGTGTTGCCCAGTAAAACAGACTTAGAAACTGTGGCATGTAATTAATTCTGTAAAATACCTGCTTATTATTATTATTTTTTTTCTGTTTTTTTTTTTTTTATTGTTGGGGAGTCATTGAAGGTACAAGAAACCAGGTTACACTGATTGCATTTGTTAGGCAAAGTCCCTCTTGCAATCATGTCTTGCCCCCCAAAGGTGTGGCACACACCAAAGCCCCACCCTGCTGATTATTTGATGGAAGGTTTTTAACTTTTTATTTTATTTTATTTTATTTGGCTTTTTTATTTTATTTCATTGCTTATTTTTTATTTCTTTACTTTTTTTTTTTTTTTTTTTTTTTGTTGAGACAGGGTCCCACCCTATGCCCCTGAGCAGAGTGCAGTGGGCGTGGTAGCTCACCACAACCTCAGACTCGGGCTGCGGGCACCCCACTGCCTCAGCCTCCGGAAGCCGCTGAGATTACAGGCGCTCGCAGCGGCGCCCGGCTGGGTTTTTCCATTTTTTTCATGAGTCGGGGTCTCACTGTCGCTCAGGCGAGTCTCGAACTCCTGAGCTCAAGCGGGTTTTTAACTTTTTAACATGTGGGAGTAGCTAAGGTATATTGTTTTTAAAAAATTCCAACACAAACTTTAGTGTAGGTTTTGAAAAGGCATCAGTTATCAAGTTTTCATTTTAAGTTCTTTTTACTGTACAATTAATTAGTAGTTTCATTTAGGGTTCTGATTCTGTTAGTAAAAAAACTTAAATTTCTATAGAATGCTTCTTCGATCTTGGGGAAATTGGGATGAATAAACGTGTATGCTAAATTTGATTAATTTATAATGAGAAAGTTTGTACGGGTCATTCTTTTTTGGGGGGGGTCATTCTTTTCTTACACCGTCAGGAGGCTGTACCAGGTGAGCCCTAAATAGTTGTTTCCAAATCTAATCACCTGTGACCTTTACACCACCAAGGCGTTACTCTCTTGATACTTCATTAACTATACAAAGGGTTTGTTTATGTCAGTGGTAGACCTGGTGAGCCCAGCCTACAGCCCTGGGGCCAAGAGGATCCTGCCACAAGGAAGGTGTGATCATGGAACAGGACACAGCTAACTGGCTCTGGGAACACTGATACCACAGCCTTGCCCCAGTTAACATGAGCTCCTGCACCTCCAACTAACTGGCCACCATATTTGTAAATGGATTTCTGGGAAGAAATGTAAACACCACATGGGACACATCTTAAACATTATTTCATCATAGCCATTCAACAAATATTTATTTAGCATCTTTTATATGTGAAACTTTGTGCTAAGTCTAGGAAACTATGAAAACAGGTAGACGCCTACAGAAATACCTTTCTGGAAAAAAGCTGTATGTTTTAAAATGTCCCCTCCTTCCCCCAAAACATACATAGAACTATTTACCAGGTGTTTTGGTAACGTCTCTCAACAGCTCAAAAAGTAAATCTAAGGTCGGTGGTTGGTGCTGCCGTGGACAATTAGACACAGCTGCTGTTAGCTGCTCCAGAAGGATGATCCAGACTTCTATCAGACCTGGAGACCAAAAAGCAAATCTCAGTATAATGCATTTAGATATAGTGTAGAATCATCACTGGATCCAACTAAGCACTGTATGTACACGCCAAGTCTGTACAGACGTGAGACGTCACCCCTGTTGGCCTTTAGCATCCGCAGACTTGAGCAGATTACGCTTTCCATGTTCTGGCAAAGTCAAAGGAAAATAAACTGATCACATTTCTTCTCCTTTAATAAAAAGATAATTGTCAGATTTCTTGGGAGCCAATGATAGCAAAAAATAAAATATTCTTCTATTTCCACTGCCTTCATCTACATATACATTTTTTTATGAAATGACTTAATTATGGTAAATATGTATAAAAATAGTCCTTTTTTTTTTTTTTCTTGAGACAGAGCCTCAAGCTGTCGCCCTGGTAGAGTGCCGTGGCACCACAGCTCACAGCAACCTCAAACTCCTGGTCTTAAGCCATTCTCCTGTCTCTGCCTCCCAAGTAGCTGGGACTACAGGTGCCCACCACAACGCTCGGCTATTTTTTGGTTGCAGCCGTCATTGTTGTTTGGCGGGCCCGGCCTGGATTTGAACCCGCCAGCTCAGGTGTATGTGGCTGGCGCCTTAACTGCTTGAACCACAGGCTCCGAGCCAAAAAATAGCCATTTTTAACATGTGCAAGTTGGTGGTATTATTACATAAATAATGTGCACAACTATCACTGCTATTTCTAAAACTTTCAGCATCAGCGGAAACTCTGCAACCAGTAAGCAGCCGTTGTGTAGTCCCTATAACTTCTAAATCTATAAATTATTCTTAATTTTTAGGTATGATAATGGTAATGTGGTTCTATTTGTTATCTTTAAAAAACTCACACTGAAACGTTTGGCTTAAGATAATATGGAGGGCGAGAGGGGGGTGAAAAGAAGAGAGAAGAAATACACATGATTCAAGATTGGCCATAAATTGATAATAGTTGAAGCAGCTGATAGGAATATTGTATTATTTTCTTTTGTATGT
This sequence comes from Nycticebus coucang, assembly GCF_027406575.1. NCBI lineage: Eukaryota > Metazoa > Chordata > Mammalia > Primates > Lorisidae > Nycticebus > Nycticebus coucang. The sequence goes on along the minus strand of NC_069784.1, from coordinate 115,108,108 downwards.
TCTATATACATATGTGGTGTCCATAAAGTTTGTGTGCAATTTAAACTTGATGTCCACCCTGTACATCTGTGTCTGTATATATTTGGTATATGCTATCCAGTTTTGCATGTATTTGAAATTTCTTTAGGGGAAAAAATTATTTGCCTTTGGAAGCCAGAGGAACAATATCTGAGAACATGTTAATTTTGAATACTAACTTGAATTACTTTCTCTGATCTACTATGTTTTACACATAAATATAACTTTAAAGTCCTGAATGAATTGATTATGTGGGAAACTCAAACAGGTGCTTAACTAAACTTTATCCATTAGACAAAAAGCTTCCTAGAAAAGAAAATCAATTAATGATTTACACAAAGAGGAAGAAGAATAGTCACTGTTACACAACTATTTAGAACCGTTTTAAAGAATGTATTATAAATAACTAGTTTCTGCTTATAATTGTTTGGGTTGGAGGTTTAAACTGCTAAGTAAAAATTAATCATTAAACTGAACCTCCTATTAGGCAACATCTAGCCAATGTCCAACACTTCGTTTTCTATATTAGTTATTTATTCTTTCCTATCATTGTTCTTCACAACTAATCTGAACTCATGAAGTTTTATTGTTAATAATCTCCATTGAAAACTGTTAATCTTCTAGCTATCCTTATAAATGAATTTATAAAAGCAAAATAACAAAATGAACAAACAAAAAACAAAAATAAAACCTTCCCTAAAAAGTCCTTTTGCAAGGGTTTACAAAAAACCCCAATGTACAGAAGCTAGGCCTACTTAACATAAGCTTTCCGTTTCTAGCTGCAGAACAGGATAGAGTCTTCTAAGACAGAAGACAGCGGCATGAACATGAGTTAATCCATCTGAAAATCATCCACCCTTACTAGACTGAACGTTGATTCACAGGAGATCATGTGGGACCTAATTTGAAACAAGTTCTTTACAATTATTCTTTCCATGAGCCTTCAGCTTCACCAGTTGCAAATAGAGTCTTTCTTTAGTAAGGCTTATTTTCCCCAGTCTCTAACCAAATAGTCCTGCAGGAAGTAATTATGTCATGATTGTGTTTCCTAAAAGACTTTAAGGACAATTACCAGACAATTTAAGTGACAATTCACCAATGCAACTTCATTCCAATTTGCTAATGTGGAAAGAACTCAGAGTTTACATTTGGTGGAATGTGCAACGTGGTCTAGAGGCATCCATTGTAAACTGATATTTTGGGGACGGCCACGGAAACTTTACATAGACTTGTTCCAACAAAATTATAAAAAATGACAAGAATGGATAACCATTCCTATGATATATGCTACTGTTTAGAAGTATCTCCCAAAGTTCATGTTTTGGAACAATCCCCACTGCAGTGTTGTGACTGGGACCTTTACGAGGTGATTAAGTCTTGATAGCTCTGCCCTTATGATTGGATTAATACCATTACCTTGGGAGTGGGTTCCTGATTAATGATGGAGTCCACTTCCCTCCCTTCTGTCTCAAGTGTTCTCTTGCCCTTCTGCCACGGATGGTGCAGCAAGGGGGCCCTTACCAGAAGCAGGCCCCTCAGCCTTGGACGTGGGAGTCCCTAGAACTATAAGAAGTACATCTCTGTTCCTTATAAAGAGCCTAGGCTCAGGAATTCTGTTCTAACAGCACTAAAAGGACCAATACAATCTATGAGCTACTTAATTTGTGGCTTAAGCTTCTTGGAATAAGAATGTGGAGAATAACTTGGTTTAGTCCAATCAATTAACTTACCGGTGTCATCGTCAAAATCAGACAGGATGGATTCGATTCCATCCTCACTGCTGGCTGACTGCTCCTGAAGTCTTCGAGGCAAGCTAGCAAGTCGCCCGCTGAGGAATATTGGCTTCAAGGGCATTTTGTAGATTTTGGCCAATAACTGAATTTAAAAAATTGCAATTATATATTGGAAAAAGCTGTACTCTGGGTGTTAAAGAACAGTGAAATTATACACCATTACTAAAGGGAAATTAGAGAAGCTCCCAATGTCTAAAAATTTCTAAGTTTTGGTTGTGGTTTGGATTAATAAAGGTAGCTTACAAGAAGCCTTCATCTCATGAAGCTGATGAAACAGCATTTAATAGCAACAAAAAAAGTGGGGAAAAGACCCTATGGATAATTTTTTCAGTATTTTAATGACATGTGAGTTTTATAGACTTTTATAAACCTACCAAGGGAACCATGGAGTATGTCAAAAATTTTTGCCCATGGGAGAAAATGTAGAGTGGGAATCATTGAGAAGAGTCTGCAGGCAAATGGGATACCGGACTCTGACTGCCCCTTCCTTCAACCTCTAAGGAAACACAGAGGCAAGAAAGACTGGAGAAGTGGGAGACTTGGAGGCTGAGTGGGAGAAATGAAGGTCTCAGAAGCAGATCTGGGCTCTTTGCTCCCCTCTCACTATGAGACCCCAGGGATCCGTCTTGCTGGGACGAACTCCCAAGAACCCTTATGTCTTCATGAATTAGAATTGTGCCTGCCATGCTCAGACTGTTCCAGAAACCAGGGAAATGGCTGTGAGCAAGATAGACAAAATTCCTGTTCTCACAGGTCTTACAGACTAGAATTCTTCCACAACTAATAAATAAAATCTGATAGGAATGCTATAGGGACAACTGAACAGGTGGTACTAGAAGTGAAGTGAAGGTACTAGATGTGGAGTGAACACTGGCTGGAGGTGCAGATCTTTTAGCCCTGGTCTCTCTGAGGAGGCGAAGTTTCTCATGGGATCTGGAAGAAGGAAGCATCACATGGAATGTGGGGAAGGTGAGTCCAGGCAGAGGGAGCAGCAATGGCCCTGGGCAGTAATGTGCTGGGGTACTGGGGTGGGCGTGGGGCAGAGTCAGTGTGGTTGGAGAGCAGGGGAGCGGGTCGGATCACGTCACATGGAGCTGGGGGGACAGGGGAGGCAACTGGAGAGAGAAGTCAGGGCTGCATTCCTTCCTAAGGCCATGGGGCAGGAAAAGGTGCAAACACAACCCGGAAGAGACCCGGGGACACAACTTGGGAGGACAGGAGGGAAGCTATTGAGAGAGGGCTTCAGCAGGGAGAAGCTTCTCACCTGTCGGTCACTGAGGCAGGAAGAGCAAAGTGCACGAAGGCCCCTGATCTCTTTGATAAGCCCACAAAGGGCTCTCTTTACTGGGTCTTGATTGAACACATCTTGTTCTTTCTTGTTTTAATCTCCCTTTTCACTGTTTGCAACCTGGCCCTTCACTTTTTGGTACCATCATCAGGAAGACTTTCCATGACCTTGTGACCCCTTCTACAGCAGGATGCGAGTACAGAGATTATGGCAGTTCATGCCTCCGAGTAAGCAGGAGAAGTTTCGGGGATCTCAGATCCCAAGTGTGTGTTCTGGCATGTTTTCATTATTTTCTTTTCTTTGTGGAAAGGGTAGGGACAGAAATTGATACTTTAAATCTGAGCCCTCATCTCCTCAGAGACAGCAGAATAGCAGAAAGCATTTCTCTGGGACTTCAGCAAAGGACATCCACATGCATTTTGGTGACATCTTCTGAGGCAGGTCTCAGGGCCCCCATACCTGTGAACAGCGCCTGAGGTAATCCAGGGCGGGAAGGCACAGGTCTGTGGATGGGGCTCCTGGTCCTGGAACACAGTCTCCAATCTCTTTACAGTCCACCTCCCCTGGGCAGCACGGGGGACAGAGACCAACAAAGTTACCCTTGTTTGGCTCCTGAAAACAGGAGACTTATTTATTGACATAGTATTAATTCACCAAATACTTAACTAAAATAGAGAAAAAAGAAGAAAAATTATCCTCAATTGCACAACTCCAAAGGAAGCCTTGAGAAAAGTTCTTTCAGACATTTGTTTGTGTTAAATACACCTGGGACAATACTGTACAGATTATTTGTTGGGATTATACTGTTTTATAACTTCCTCATTCACTGAACAATGAACACTTCTTTCATATTCTAACACTTACAGTACTTTCAGTGGCTAGATGGTGTTCTTTTGTACAAGGACACACTGGAATTGACATCTCCAGGCCCTGCTGTTGGACAGTATGACTTCTGAAGCTTTGATGACAAGGGACAGCCCCAGAGACAGGCCTAGATTGGGCTGGAATGAAGCACTCTCTCCTCCCTTTGGAAGAGGACCTTGATCACTGCCAGTGCACAGAACTAAGTGCTGATGATAAATCAAGACTCTGGGAAGAGTCTACACATCTGGGGTTTGGGGACAGAGACTAATTGAATTTAAATGATTTCTATTTTTTGTACATATCTAGAAATTTAACACATCTGTAGAGGGGCATCTAGATTTTCTGTAGGAATAATAATCTGAATTACTATAATTTTTCTTCTCGTAATGAATCTATCTCTATACTTTTAATAAAATCACTTCACAGTATGATAATTGTTTCTAATTGTCTACAATTGTAGCAACTAGCACCATCCCTTGTGAGTAAACAGACGTAATTACTAGGCATTAGTTAAAATTCAGAAGCAAAGAGGCATGTTTCTCCTTTAAAAAAACGAAAGATAAAACATTTCTTATGGTTTAGATCTGGGGCTGGCAAATTTCTATTGCAAAAAGCTAGATAGTGAACACTTTAGGTTTATAGGTTATACTGTCTTTATTGCAACTTCTCAACTCCGTTGTTGTAGGTGAAGGAAGCTATTGCCAAATGAGCATGGCTGTGTTCCAACTTTATTCATAAAAACTGTCAGTGGGTCAGATTTGGCATGTGGGCCACAGTTTGTCAACTCCTGGTTTGGATCAATATACCACATAATATGAAAACACAGCCCAGGCCAGATTCATGTTGAAATCAACAGGTAGCAATAAAAAATAAATTTCCTATCCCAAGTTTTTAACCTGGCTGCTGTGTTAGACATCTGAGTCTATGCAAATGGCAGTGGTCAGGCACGATGGCCATACTGGGGGTTCGGCCTTTCCCACTGACCCCCCTATCCCACACAAATAACTCCAAGTTATGATTCACAGATGAAAGAAAGAACCTGTTTTAAACATCCTCCATGTGATAATTAACTTGGCTGGATTAAGGGATACCCCGATTGCTGGTAAAGCATTATTTCTATGAGGCTGTTTCGAAACTGGCATCTGAATCAGTGGAATAAGTAGGAAGATCCACTCTAACCCAAGGTGTCAGTCAGCCCACCATGTAATCAGCTGAGGCTCAGATAGAACAAAAGGCAGTGGGAAGGCAAATTCTCTCTCTCCAAACCCAGGATACACTTCTCCTGCCTTAGACATCAGAACTTGAGGTTCTCTGGCCTTTGGCCTCCAGCTGAGAGTTACATTATCAGTTCCCTGGTTCCGAGGCCTTCGAGCGTGGACAGAGGCATGCTACCAGCTTCTCTGCTTCCAGGTTATTATTCCTACAGAAAATCTAGATGCCCCTCTACCGATGTGTTAATTTCTAGACATGTGTTGAATTTACAGACAGCTTATTATGGGACTTCTCAGCCTCCATACTCACATGACTATTTTAAGAACTGGAATTCAAAATTTTGAATAAAACTAGAATTTTCAAGCCCAGAATATTCAATAATTGCGCTTATGCAGAAAATGATTCTCCTCCATGTCACATAATTAGCAGCCTGAGTTGATATCCCAGTTCCTTAACAAAAAGTTAAGAATGTCTCCTGCCCTAGGTTTTATTAATTGTGAATATATTTTGGAAGCATAGACGTCTCCCTTCTTTGAGGCCTCATGTTTCAGGAACTACCTAGCTAATTTTATACTTCATTTAGGAACACTTTAACACAACAGACTCGCTATAAAACATGACCTATTACAGCAGATTTTTTTTAACGTAGCTCAGATTTATATGAAATGAAAAGAATGGGAAGGGTAGTAAGTTAAATCAAATGTTTAGAAGAAGCTTAAAAGTTTTGAGAGTTTCACCATAGTGACCTCATATCAGGAGCCTAAGAACATTGAAAATAGAACAAATATAAAGTTGATATTATTCTTTGAAATGAAGTTGTTATAAAATGTAGAATGAAGATTTTCATGATCACAATGAGAAGTATCAACCTTGGACAAGATCTACTCTACTTTTGCAGTAAGCCTTGTACCTAAGGGTACACAGCACCCCACCATCTGGTTATACCCCAGGATGCTTGCTGGTCTCAGGCTGTCTGTGCCCTGTCTCCAGTCACACAAAACCATCCACTTACCCAGTCCCTTGACAAACTTCATAAGGCACATGATGTAACTAGTGGCTGCATTGGCAAAGACCTGGATGTTGTCGGTATTGAGAAAAGCTTCAAATACGTCAAACACAGGAGCTTGGCCTTTTCCTGAAAAAGGAAGATTGTAGAAAGTCAGTTTATACCCTTCAGGTTGCTCATACTCCCAGCACCTTCCACAAGGCCCTGGGAAAGATTTATTCTAGAAAGGCCTGGGCTTTTTTACAGGGCCCCTGCATGACTCTGACATAATCCTCAGCTTTGCCTGCTCTGGAGCCAGAGGAAGGCTATGAAGAAAGAGCTCAGGAGAGACGTGAGAGCAGAGCTGGCTAAATGCAGGGCTGAGGCCACATATTGGTCTATAGGGCAGTGAACTACATGGCTCTATAATACTTCCGCGTAGATAGTTATAGAATTTCTGCAGGGCAGGAAGGGCAGGTTTAGACAAACCTCTGATGGCACACATAGGTATTCATACCTGTGCAGAAAAGGCCTGAAACTACTATTCTTTTAGAAAGGTTTGCTTGGTTTGACCTTGACTGGCCTCTGGGAACTTGGGTCTCAGAATATTCCTGGGCCACAGCTAACTGATAAGGGTAGTTCAATATGCCAAGACTGTTCGTGGAAACCCTGTGGTTTATGCTGAATACCTGCTTCTATTGGGGGAGTCTGGAATTTTGGTATGTGCAAGACAGAAAGTACCTGACCAGCTGGGCTTCCTTGGGCAGAGACATTGCAAACACGTTGCCATGTTTTCACTGCTGGGAAGAGTTGCCCTGTGTGATCCCTCGTGGGAGGGTGAGACCATAAGGAAATCAACGCACAGATTACCCCAGGTTCTGTGTGTCTTTTCCCCTCATAATCTGTGTCCTTACTACATTGTCAAAACAAATCTTAGACTTGAGCTGTGTAATAAATCTTAGCATAACTATACTCCAGGTCCCACCGGTTTCTGAATATAGTGCTGGTCTTGGGGACCTCCGAGACGGCATCCCTGGGCCTTGGGCATGCTTCCTGAATCTCTCTAATCCTGATCCCTCTGTGTTTTGATACTTTTTTGCTTGTTACAAGCAAATGGATAACATTTTTCTTTGGGGCTTTGGGACTGAACTCAACACAGCTGTGTGTAAGTGAAACAACAGAAGCCTCTCTGCCTTTTGACCACGCTCATGCTCAGAGCTCTCAGCAGAACTCAGGTCCCTTCTATGTCACATGACTTCTTGCTAACAAGACTGAATGTCTGTCTTCTCTGTTGTTCATTTTTTTCTTTTGATAGCATGAATCTTGACCAAGAAAATGAATGCTCTATGGTAAGACTCATCCAAACATTCTTACCCATGGAGTAGTCCCCAACCAGGTACTCCTTCACCTCTGACTTGTTCCCGCTGTGCACTGTTTCCAGAGCACTGAACAAGGGCCTCCACCCTGACTGGATTTGTGTGGAACACACTTCTACCAGCTCACCGATGGACGTCACAACCTGGCAGAGGCAGAGGAGGTGGCATTTAGAATCCTTTCCTTACAAGAGGAAGAATGTCTAGAATGTCAGCCATATTGTATTCATTTACATCTTACTAACGACCAGTGTTACTGAGCATCTTTTCACGTGATTAGCCATCTGTAAATATTTCACTGTTTTTGTAAATTTGGTTTGTTTTCTCATCATTGTCTTGTTCTTATTGTCCCTGGAATTCCTTATGTATTTCTGAGCTATGATTTGTAAATATTTTTTCACAGACTTGGGCTTGTCTTTTTATATTTTTACTAATGTCTTTTGAAGAGTAAAAGTCTTCAACTTTCATGAAGTATAATTTATCAATTTTCTTGTAACGGGAAATATTTTTGGTGTCACTTGAAAGAAATTTTTGCTTAATCCAAGCCTTGAAGATTATCTCCTATGCTGTATTCTAAAAAAAATTATTGTTTAAACTCTTACATTTCAGTCATGACCTATTTTAAGTTATTTTTGTAGATGGTAAGAGTTAAGAGTGTAAGTTTTTTTTTGAGACAGAGTCTCACTATGTCACCCTTGGTAAAGTGCCGTGGTGTCACAGCTCACAGCAACTTCAAACTCCTGGGCTTAAGGGATTTTCTTGCCTCAGCCTCCCAAGTAGCTGGGACTATAGGCACCCTCCACAATGCCTGGCTATTTTTTGTTGCAGTTGTCATTGTTGTTTAGCTGGCCTGGGCTGGGTTTGAACCCGCCAGCCTCAGTGTATGTGGCTGGCGCCCTAAACACTGCTATGGACGCCAAGCCTGTAAGTTTATTTTTATTACGTAGATTTGAACACCATTTGCTGAAAATAACATGCTCTCTCACCATTGAATTAAATGGCATTTTTGTCAAAAACCAATTGATCATAAGCAAGAGAATTTATTTCTGTACTCTTCAGCTCCATTGATCTGTAGGTCTATCCTTACACCAATACCATACTGTCTTAATTAATGAAGTTTTGAAAGCTGGTGGTATAAATTCTCCAAAATTTTTTTTCAAATTTGTTTTCTCTATTCCAGATCCTTTGTACTTTCATATAAATTTGAGAATCACCTTGACAATTTCTTCCAAAAAGTCTTCTAGGAGAGGAATTGCACTAGATTTGTACATTGAGTTAGGGAAATTTGCTTTTACTTTCTCTTAGCAGTGTTTGGAGTTTTTGGAAGTTGATTAAATTCAAAAGCTTCTGTACAGCCTAGGAAATAATCAGCAGAGAAAATAGACAAACACCAGAAAATATTCACGATCTACACATCCCATAAAAGGCTAATAACTAGAATCTACAAAGAACTCAAAAAAATCAGCAAGAAAAATAATTAACAACATTAAAAAATGGGCAAAAGATCAGAACATTAGTTTTTCAAAAGATAGACAAATGGCCAAGAAACACATGAAAAAGAAAATGCTCAACAAAACTAATCATCAGAGAAATGCAAATTAAAACTGCAATGAGATATCACCTTACTCCTATTAGAATGGCTTCTATAAAAAAGTCCCAAAACAATTGATGCTGGCGCAGATGCAAAGAGAAAGGAATGCTTATACACTGTTGGTGGGACTACAAATTAGTACAATCCCTGTGGAAAACAGTACGGAGATTTCTCAAAAGTTGACCTACCATTCAATCCGACAATCCCACTATTGGATATCTACCCAAAGGGAAAGAAGTATTTTTATCAAAAACATACCTGAAATTGAATGTTTATTGAGCACAATTCATAATTGCAAAGATGTGGAATCAACCCAGGTGCCCATAACAAAATGTGGTATGCGTATAGATATATTATGTATATTATGAAGTACTACTCAGTCATTATCCTAAGTGAAGTATCTTAAGCTGAACACATGGCAGTTCATGGAGGATGTGTTATCCCTTCCCTCACACCTTGCCCAGGGAGTGTCTTCATCTGTATCCTTTGTAATAAGCTGATAAAGGAGATGGTGTGCGCATGGGGAAGGCCCTTGTGTTTATCCACGTGCAGAATAAAACTGACAAAATAGACCCTCCCGGACTTCTGGAAGAGCTGTGCCAGGACCCGCGATTGGCACCCTCCTGGACCCTGGTAAGAGCTGCACCGAGACCCTCCCAGACCTCTGGAAGAGCTGCACCGGGACCTGTGATAGGCACCCTCCCGGACCCCAGTAAGAACTGCGTAGGGACCCGCTACCCTGCCCACTGGGCCTCCCCGTGCCCTGATCAGCAACTCTGGGAGCCTTGCAACCCCGTGTCCTCCCTTCTTGTACCCTCCCAGCCTCCACACTGCCTGCTTGTCTGGCCAGGGTCTCTGGTAGCCGTGTGCCCTCTGGAGCCCTTCTCCTGGCCAGAGACTGCTGGAGCCTTGGGCCCTCTGTGCCAAAGTCACTGGGCACCAGGTACTCCCAGAACCGTGTGCACCACCCCCCTGGCCTGTTGCTGGATCCGGGGGTGTCACACTCTGGAGCTGCACCCACAACCAGAAATCCCTGGCTGGGGCAGCCCCAAAGAGCTACACAGGGTCACTCCCTACAAATATCCAGCAACAATACAGTGATCCCCCTGCATCTAATCTTGGAGAGACACCATCCCAACTCTGAGGATGGCCAGAGGCAACTCATGAGATGAAATCAAAGGAAATACTCTGGCAATATGAATAATCAGAGTAGATCAACTCCCCCAAGGATCAATGGGGCAGACACAGTACAAGATCCCATGCACAAACAAATAGCTGAGATGTCAGAAATCGAATTCAGAATCTGGATAGCAAATAAGATCGAATTAGAATTCCGAGCAGTAACCCAAAAGATGTCTCAAGAATTCAACGAATTCAAAGACCAAATGACCAAAGATTTTGACACATTGAGACAAGAAGTTGCAGCCCTCAAAGATGTCAGAAACACAGTAGAATCCCTTCTCCATGAGATTATGAAGGAGAACTTTCTAGACATGCCAAGAGATTCTGAAATTCAGATAGCAGACAGTTTCAGAACCCCAGCATGACTCAACCCAAATAAGACATCCCCAAGACACATCATAATCAATTTCACTAAAGTTAATGTGAAGGAGAAAATTCTGAAAGCAGCCAGATGAAAGAAAACCATCACCTACAAGGGCAAGAATGTTAGAATAACTGCAGATCTCTCTGCTGAAACCTTTCAAGCTAGAAGAGGATCAAATTTTAATCTCCTAAAACAAAATAACTTTCAACCCAGGATCCTGTATCCAGCTAAACTGAGTTTCATTTATGATGAAGAAATTAAATACTTCAATGACATTCACATGTTGAAGAAATTTGCCATAACTAAACCAGCTCTCCAGGATATTCTCAGATCTATCCTCCATAAAGACCAGTGCAATCTTCCACCACAAAAGTAAACCCACCCAGAAAATTTTGATCAAATTCTAACTTCCACAGTTGCAAAAGGATTAAAAATGTCCACCGGACTCTCGAAAGGCTTATCAATATTCTCAATTAATGTGAATGGTTTAAATTGTCCTCTAAAGAGGCACAGGTTGGCTGACTGGATACAAAAAAACTCAAGCCAGATATCTGCTGCATACAAGAATCGCATCTTACATTAAAAGACAAATACAGACTCAAGGTGAAGGGATGGTCATCTATACCCCAGGCAAATGGAAAGCAGAAAAAAGCAAGTGTTGCAATCCTATTCGCAGACACAAAAGGCTTCAAACCAACCAAAATAAGGAAAGATAAGGATGGACACTTCATATTTGTTAAAGGTAATACTCAATATAATGAGATCTCAATTATTTATGCACCCAACCACAACGTACCTCAATTTATAAGAGAAACTCTAACAGACATGAGCAACTTGATTTCCTCCAGTTACATAGTAGTTGGAGATTTTAACACCCCTTTAGCAGTGCTGGATAGATCCTCCAAAAAGAAGCTAAGCAAAGAAATTTTAGATTTAAACTTAAACATTCAACATCTGGACATAACAGACATCTACAGAACATTTCATCCCAACAAAACTGAACACACATTCTTCTCATCAGCCCATGGAACATACTCCAAAATCAACCACATCCTAGGCCACAAATCTAACCTCAGCAAATTTAAAAAATAGAAATTATTCCTTGCATCTTCTCAGACCATCATGGAATAAAAGTTGAACTAAATAACAACAGGAACCTGCATACCCATACAAAAACATGGAAGCTAAACAACCTTATGCTGAAGGATACATGGGTTATAGATGAGATTAAGAAGGAAATCACCAAATTTTTGGAACAAAACAACAATCAAGACACGAACTATCAGAACCTCTGGGATACTGCAAAGGCAGTCCTAAGAGGGAAATTTATAGCACTGCAAGCCTTCCTCAAGAAAATGGAAAGAGAGCAAGTTAATAACTTAATGGGACATCTCAAGCAACTGCAGAAGGAAGAACACTCCAACGCCAAACCCAGCAGAAGAAAAGAAATAACCAAAATCAGAGCAGAATTAAATGAAATTGAAAACAAAAGAATTGTACAACAGATCAATAAATCCAAAAGTTGGTTTTTTGAAAAGGTCGATAAAATAGATAAACCTTTGGCCAACCTAACCAGGAAAAAAAGAGTAAAATCACTAATTTCATCAATCAGAAATGGTAATGATGAAATAACAACAGACCCCTCAGAAATTAAAAAAATCCTTAATGAATATTACAAGAAACTTTACTCTCAGAAATATGAAAATCTGAATGAAATCGACCAATACTTGGAAGTAGCCACCTACCAAGACTTAGCCAGAATGAAGTGGAAATGTTGAATAGGCCTATATCAAGTTCTGAAATAGCATCAACTATACAAAAATCTCCCTAAAAAGAAAAGCGCAGGACCAGATGACTTTACATCAGAATTCTACCAAACCTTTAAAGAAGAATTAGTACCTATATTATTAAACCTTTTCCAAAATATAGAAAAAGAAGGAATACTACCCAACACATTCTATGAAGCAAACATCACCTTGATCCCTAAACCAGGAAAAGACCCAACAAGAAAAGAAAATTATAGACCAACATCACTAATGAATGTTGATGCAAAAATACTCAATAAGATCCTAACAAACAGAATCCAACAACACATTAAAACAATTATACACCATGACCAAGTGGGATTTATCCCAGGCTCTCAAGGCTGGTTCAATCTACGTAAATCTATAAATGTAATTCAGCACATAAACAAATTAAAAAACAAAGACCATATGATTCTCTTAATTGATGCAGAAAAAACTTTTGATAATAACCAGCATCCCTTCATGATCAGAACACTTAAGAAAATTGGTACAGAAGGGACATTTCTTAAACTAATCGAGGCCATTTACAGCAAACCCACAGCCAATATCGTATTGAATGGAGTTAAATTGAAATCATTTCCACTTAGATCAAGAACCAGGCAAGGTTGCCCATTGTCTCCGTTGCTCTTTAACATTGTAATGGAAGTTTTAGCCATTGCAATTAGGGAAGAAAAGGCGATCAAGGGTATCCACATAGGGTCAGAAGAGATTAAACTTTCACTCTTCGCAGATGACATGATTGTATATCTGGAAAACACTAGGGATTCTACCATAAAACTCTTAGAAGTGATCAAGGAATACAGCAATGTCTCAGGCTACAAAATCAACACCCATAAATCTGTACCCTTTATATATACCAACAATAGCCAAGCTGAAAAAACAGTCAAGGAATTTATCCCATTCACAGTAGTGCCAAAGAAGATGAAATATTTGGAAGTTTATCTAACAAAGGACGTGAAAGATCTCTATAAAGAGAACTATGAAACTTTAAGAAAAGAAATAGCTGAAGATGTTAACAAATGGAAAAACATACCATGCTCATGGCTGGGAAGAATCAACATTGTTAAAATGTCTATACTACCCAAAGCAATATATAATTTTAATGCAATTCCTATCAAAGCTCCATTGTCATATTTTAAAGATCTTGAAAAAATAATACTTCGTTTTATATGGAATCAGAAAAAACCTCGAATAGCCAAAACATTACTCAGCAATAAAAACACAGCAGGAGGAATCATGCTATCAGACCTGAGATTGTACTATAAATTGATAGTGATCAAAACAGCATGGTTCTGGCACAAAAACAGAGAAGTAGATGTCTGGAACAGAATAGAGAACCAAGAGATGAATCCAGCCACTTACTGTTATTTGATCTTTAACAAGCCAATTAAAAACATTCAGTGGGGAAAAGATTCCCTATTTAACAAATGGTGCTGGGTGAACTGTCTGGCAATCTGTAAAAGACTGATTCACCTTTCACCATTAACTAAGATAGACTCTCACTGGATAGAAGATTTAAACTTAAGACATGAAACTATAAAAATACTTGAAGAAAGTACAGGGAAAACTGTTGAAGGAATCGACCTGGGTGAATATTTTATGAGGAGGACTTCCCAGGCAATTGAAGCAGTATCAAAAATACATTACTGGGAGCTGATCAAACTAAAAAGCTTCTGCACAGCCAAGAACATAGTAAGTAATGCAAGCAGACAGCCCTCAGAATGGGAGAAAATAAAGGTTTTAAACCAGAATCCACAGAGAACTCAAACGTATTAGCAAGAAAAGAACAAGTGATCCCATCTCAGGGTGGGCAAAGGACTTGAAGAGAAACTTCTCTAAAGAAGACAGATGCATGATCTATAGACACATGAAAAAAAGCTCATCATCCTTAATCATCAGAGAAATGCAAATCAAAACTACTTTGAGATATCATCTAACCCCAGTAAGAGTAGCCCACATAACAAAATCCCAAAACCAGAGATGTTGGCGTGGATGCGGAGAAAAGGGCACACTTCTACACTGCTGGTGGGAATGCACACTAATACATTCCTTTTGGAAGGATGTTTGGAGAATACTTAGAGATCTAAAAATAGACCTGCCATTTGATCCTATAATTCCTTTACTAGGTATATACCCAGAAGAACAAAAATCACAATATAACAAAGACATCAGTACCAGAATGTTCATTGCAGCCCAATTCGTAATTGCCAAGTCATGGAAGAAGCCCAAGTGCCCATTGACCCACGAATGGACTAGCAAATTGTGGTACATGTATACCATGGAATATTATGCAGCCTTAAAGAAAGATGGAGACTTTGCTTCTTTCATGCTTACATGGATGGAGCTGGAACATATTCTTCTTAGCAAAGTATCTCAAGAATGGAAGAAAAAATATCCAATGTACTCAGCTCTACTATGAAGCTAATTTATAGCTTTCATATGAAGGCTATAACCCAACTATAGCTCAAGAATATGGGGAAAGGGCCAAGGAAGGGGAAGGGAGGGGGGAAGTCAGGTTGAAGGGAGGGTAATAGGTGGGGCCACACCTACGGTGCATCTTAGAATGGGTACACGCAAAACCTACTAAATGCAGAATACAAATGTCTACATACAATAACTAAGAAAATGCTATGAAGGCTACGTTGAGAATATTTCAGATTGTATATGAAACCAGCATTTTGTACCCCTTGATTGCACAAATGTACACAGCTGTGATTTAACAATAAAAAAAAAAAAGAATGGAAAAGCAAACACTACATGTACTCTTCAATAAGCTGGCACTAACCAATGGGCACACTAGTCCACAGAGGAAAGTAAAAGTCATTGAAAATCTAATGGGCTCCATAAGCCCCCTACTAATGGATCCAGTGGAGGGGTATATGGCACACCTCCTGTGTGAAGGACTCAATACAACTCCGACTTTTCCTAACAAATGCAAACAATGTAACCTAATCATATATACCCTTATATTAATCCAAATTAAAAAAAAAATCAACTGGGGCAGGGGAAGAAGGGCAAAAATCTACCTAACAAGTACAATGAACACTATCTGGGTGATGAGCACATTCATAGCCCTGACTCAGGCATGCATCAAAAACATCTGTACCCTCTTAATATTTTGAAATTTAAAAAAACGAAAGAATTAGGAGGAGAAATCTCTATTAAGAGGCAATGTTGAAAACAGGCTGACAGCATCCTCAGGGGATGCTGTCATCCTTTCTATTTCAGCTTCCTAAGGTTGCACTAAGATCTGTCTTCTGTTCCTGTGCCCTCACGAGTGTGATAACCAGAATTTCTGACGGCGAATTCCTTCATGGGACAACCAGCTGAAGGGCTCTGTTTACCTCTCTGAATTCTCATTATCACTTGGTTGTGGGTGTCTTAGGATTCTTTACTTTCTTGATAACATGTCAAAGTATTTAAAAGGAATTTTAAACATTTATTCAACATTGTTAGTAAATTTCAGAGAGAGAGAGACAGTCTGTGTCCCTGGGGCACCAATATGTTGGTTATGACATCTCCAGTGAAGTTCTTTAGCATGTGCCACTAGGTAGAGAGTATAGCAGGAGTTAGGAGCATAGGCCAGAAGGACAAGAAGATAGACCAGTAGAGCCAGATTGCCTAGGCTCAAATCCCAGTCCCACCAGTCACTGATTATGTATTCTTAGCCAAACTGCTTAAGTTCTCTTTGTCACAGATTCCATGCAAGATTATTGTGAAGAGTAAGTTTGTGGAACTCATAGAACAGTGTCTGCCACTGCGCTTGATAAAAGCCAACCATGGTGGTGACGTTGATTGCCGTGGCCCACTGACCTGGTCTTGGACATCCTCATCGCACAACTCCAGCTGCATAATATGCTCCAAAGGTCGGAAGAGCGCTTCATTAAAGTGGAAATGGGGTGGCTCATTCCAGTCTGTGAGAACCTCTGTCAGTATGTCATGGATGAAGGAAACAGCCTTCTGAGACACGTGTCTTTCCTTATGGCAGGCGGCCTGCAACATTCACGAGAGAGTGGGACACACCAGCACAACATGCAAGTAAGAACGTGGCTTCCAGAGGCTTTCCCAACCCACCTCATTACACAGGGGTGGGAGCAGCAACCCTGTTAAAGTCAAAAACTTCTAAAGGGTAAGTATAGATGAACTTCCAACTAAATTACACTTTCAAAAATTGAACCAGCTCATCAGACACAGCTCCACTTTCACTTTAATGTTTCTGGAAAAAAAATAAATTTCTAGTAATTTCTTTCTTTTTCTGTAACATGACAGTTTTCGTGAATGGTATGGAACTGTGGGCCCCAACTCCTGGGCCACAGACTGGTACTGGTCCCTGGTCTGCTAGGAACCAGGCCACACAGAGGGAGGGAGCAGCTGGTGAGGCAGTGAATCTCCGGGTGTATTTACAGCTGCTCCCCATCGCTCGCATCACCACCTGAGCTCCGCCTCCTGTCAGATCAGTGGTTGCATTGGATTCTCATATGAATGTAAACCCTACTGTGGACCACATGTGAGGGATCTGGGTTGCACACTCCTTTTGAGAATCTAATGCCTGATTAGCTGAGGTAGAGCTGAAGTGGTGATGTTAGCACTGGGGAGTGGCTGCAAATACAGATTGTTGTTAGCAGAGAGGTCTGCACAAAGACAGAACTTTGTCACTTGAAGACTCATATCAAAACCATTCTCCCTTCCCCACACTTCACCCCACTCCACTCCACCACTTCTGTCTCCCATGAAACCAGTCCCTGATGCCCCCAAAGGTTTGGGACTGCTGGTATAGAACACGCTGACTATAAAGGCACCAGAAGTCCTCGTGGTCCCATGCTTAGCTATGCCCCCAAAGACATGAAGGTCCATGAGTCATCGGTCCCTCAGTGGGGGTGGCTGATTGCCACATAGCTAACCACTCCTGGTAGTCGTACCCTTTTGTGGTCCTCTCTACGCTAACCCTAGGCCTGCGTGTGTGACTTGTGACATAGCCTGTCTCAAAACTTTTGTACTAAGAACCATGTACTATCTTTTAGCTCCAGACCACTCAGGGTGACACCAGATTATAAAGAAGTAAAACCTGGCTGTGCAAGGCTCCTGGGTGGTATAACTGTAAAGAAAGAGGGTCACGGTGAGACCAGGCAAGAGCTGCCCATCAGGTGACTGTGCAGATGCCATGAGGTATAATCACAAAACAGTGTTTGTGGCCTGAGGATGGGCGAATTCTCGTTGCTCTCTGGGCACAGAGCTTTGTGACCACATGTGACTGGAAGCCCCGGTGTTGGCTCTGCTGTCCCCTGAGTTGTCGGTCCCGGCCTCTTCCCAACTTCCCAGTGCCCACCTCCACCAGGTGCAGGCCCTGAGTTGTCGGTCCTGGCCTCTTCCCACCTTCCCAGTGCCCACCTCCACCAGGTGCAGGCCCTGAGTTGTCGGTCCTGGCCTCTTCCCACCTTCCCAGTGCCCACCTCCACCAGGTGTGGGGCCACCAGGCTCCAGCAGCGCATCACATGGAGCAGCGGTCGCGCTTTGCTCCGTACAATCCTCAGCATGGCGTCCCCCAGGCGAAACAGGTGGAGGGCGCTTTTTCGGTCTTGGGTGGATTTAACCTCTCCTGCAGGAAAGTAAGACCATAAAAACCAAAAAGCCCAGACTCAGAGACAGGCTGAAAATCTAGGTACTGTGCTCAGAGTAGTGGGATTATTCCCCGTGGGCTAATGAAACCCTGGATTCGAGAAGAGTCGGGTGGTTCACTCTGCAAGGCCAGCACCTTTCCCTCATTCACCACTGTACCCCCAGTACCTGGGACATGGCAAGTGTGAACAGTGCTTATTGATAAGAGGGGATGGCATAACGGTTAAGGAGGAGAGCTGGGAAGTCTAAAGGTTCAAATCCCGGCTCTACCACTTGGCAATTGCATTATGTTGGACTAAAGATTTTTCCCTCTAATTATCTCATCCATTACACTGGGGGAAATGCCACCTATGTCTTAAAGTTGCCAAGGATAAAATGTGATAATATGTATAAAGTGCTTGGCATAGGGCCTGGCACATGCTAATGGACCAACATTTTTACCTGGTATTATCACCGTCATTGTTGCCCTTCACAGTCATCATCTGCTTTGCCAATCCTTAATGGCACCTCTGAGGCCACTACTCCGCAGACCAGGCCCCCCCTCCCTCTACTATGCAGTAACACGCTTGGCCTGCTCCATCTCACCATGGTACAATTCTTGCCTATGCTACCTCAGGCCACTTCTGTGCCACTGTGGCTGAGGTCTTCCCACCTCCTTCTCGCTCATGCCCCGTTGCGTCACCTATGCTTCCCACACGGTGCTGATCTTTATCTGGCTCTTCCAACACAATTCTCCTTAGCATTAGTCTTGCCATGTCAAACTTCAAAATAGGAGGACAGGTTAAGTATCTTTATCTGATATGCTGAGACAAAAAGTGTTTCAGATTTCATATTTTTTCAAAGTTTGGCATATTTGCATAGACATAATGAGCTATCTTGGGAATGGGACTGAGGTCTCAATGCCAAGTTTATGTTTCCTATACACCTTTGCATGTAGCGTGAAGGTCCCTTGAAGACCCCGAATAAGCTGTGTTACAAAAAAACACGAGGTCAGGTGTAGAATTTTCTTCTTGTGATGTCATGTCAGTACTCAAAAAGTTTTGGATTTTTTAGCATTTCAGATTTTTGGATCAGGGATGCTCAAACTTGTAGTAATAGCCATGGACATGGGTTGGATGTTTACTCGGTATCCCATGTTGTATTGGTTCTTTATGTCTTTAATCATTTTACATTTTTAAAGCAACCTTAAGAAGTAAATATAATTATCGTCATTTCACACAGCTGTCAGTAGTGTCTGAGAGGTGAAGTGAGGCGCCTGACACGCTGCAGCTGCTAAAGAGGTTCAAGCAGCACTTTGACTCATAGCTGACCGATTCCACTGCCAGGCTGCCCGCTCCCAGGTTTGATGCCTCTTCCCTCCTCGGCTCTTTGTTTTTTTGTAAGCTCACTGCCTACACAAAAGACTTTGAAGATTACCCCTGGGCTTAGAGATGCTTTGGAAGTCTGATACATCTGGGATGCTGGCTTTATATAGCCAAGGTTTTAAAGTCTACTAGAAGCCAGAAGGGAAAGAACTGTGGTTCTCAAATCCCAATGAGCAACGAGAATGAAAAGGTCAAATATAATGCAGTTAGAACTTCACAATCCAAGGGGGGGAAGGGACCCAAGAGGTTGTGCAGTCCAACCTCCCACCATGGTGCGTCTCAGCACATGTCTCTCAGAACTCTCTCTGCCAGAACAATAAGGTGTGCATTGTTTCAGCACAGCCACCTGTGCTGCTGATAAACAGTTCCATTTGTGAGCAACCTGCCTCTCATCTGGAACCCCTGAGCAACTCAGTACAACTCTGCCCGCTCTTCCCAAGGTTGGCCTTTAAGAGGGCCTCATCTCTCCATCTGGCTCCCCTGGGAAGACAGTGATACTGACCCACCATGAAGGGGCTATGCCTCCAAGAACAGTTTTGAAAGGGTGGCCTGAGGTTTCTGTTAAGCCTTCCATTTTTCACCGTCCTTTTTAAAATCAGTAGTTGCTTCTGCAATTGGCTGGACAGAGAGAGTAGTGTGGTTTGTGATATGGAAAAAGGTCCCCACCCTCATTTGCACCCTACAAAGTAGGCACAGGACTTGTACATCATGAGGATAAATGCACACAAGGATAAAGGCACACGACTTGTACGTCACTTGTCCATCCAGCAGTAGTACCCACCAACATGGCAGCAGTGACATTTCATTCACTGAGAGTTATACCACCCTCACACACCATGCCACCAAACCCAAAGGCAAATCCAGACTTAAGCTTAGCTCATGAGAGTGTGTGCAAAGGGAATGTGGGCTTACACCTTCAGGCACACTGCTGGTGTTAGAGACTGAGACTGTTTCCTGCTAACTTCCCATCACGGTCTCTTCAGGGAGAGAATTACCTGGCATTGCCAGAGAGTAATCGACTGTATCCGTAACAGAATGGAAAAGCTGGGACTGTGATGCTTTCTTCAGCTGGTAAAGGAAACCTCCCAAAGCCATGAGGTTCAGCTTATCCGTAGCATCTTCAAAGAGCCTGGATGTAAGGAGAAAGAGATCTGTTATTTGGAAACATTTCAGCTGGGTCCTTAAGGCAGAATGATTATGGGAATTTTGTTGATGTGATTAACGAAAATGCTGTGTAAACACTGCAGACAAATTTCTAGTATTAGTGTGTCTATTATCACTCTGTACAAGTCTGCTCTACCCATGAGGTTTTAATACAGAGGGCACAAAGCATATTTTAAACAGTATCTTTGTAATCTCTTGGTCTAGCTCAGGCATGGTGGACACTCATAAAATAGCATTTGGCAAGATGTTGAAAGAAGGCAAAGACTTGCTCCTGGAGACTTAGTAATTGGGCACAGAATCCTTAGAATTAGCTTCAATTTCATAAACTATGTTAAAAAACAAAATCCAGTAAATTAAGGAAGAGGTTTTTGTTTGCCTATAGTTTATAGCACTGGGCTTGACACTGAAGGAGATACAAAGCCCCTCGGGGTTGAGGACTGGTCTCATCCAGAGTCCCGGATGTCACAAAAGCATTTGGAAGATGGAATGTTCCCTAATAGGATGGATCATGCAGGTTAATTTCACTCAGCTGGGCACAAACATTTCCAGCAGAAAAATTTAGGAAGGAGGAGGGGAGCGAGGTGGCAGGACTTAGAAGAGAATCTGAGGTCACTGGAATAAGGAAGGTAAAGATCAACTATCAGTTTCACGTGGCCCCATGGGAAATGCAGCAGACCAGGCTCCATCACGCCGGGGTCCTCCAAGCCTGGGAGAACAGCAGGGGGCAGCAGAGCTGTGCAGTGGCAGCAACGCCACGTGCTGCCTCAGAGAGGAGGTCTCTAACAGCAGTGGAATCACTGGTGCTCCAGGAAGGAGCAAAATGAGCCACACACGTTTTAAGATGGGAGTTGGTGGACTACACATTCACGAATTATAGAAACAAAGACATTTTTCTTGTGATTTTGCAATTCCAGTTATGTTATCATTTGGTTTCTGGGGCTCATTAACCATTTCTTCTCCCTCTTTCCTAGTGAGAAAATAGTAGTGAATATCACACTGACACCTGCTTATCACCACCCAGATTCCCAAACACTTTTGAAGCTAACTTGCTGCACCAGCGGAACACTGAGTGAGCACGTGTGTAGACCAGACTGAGTCAGCGACGGGGAGAGTGCGTCTCCCTGCAGCTGTGTGTGCAGATGTGACATGCACCTGGGAGTGTCAGAGCTAAGATAAGAACCCAAGTCCGTCTGAGCTCAGCCCAGCCCAGCCCAGCCCAGCCCAGCCCAGCCCGGCCAGCGCTCTTCCCACTCTCCAAACCTTCCCTGTCCATCCGCCTCAGATAAACTTCACTGTGCCTGTACCAGGGGAGTCTGGGCAGCATGGCCAAGAGGTGAGTGAGGTGGTGGAAGGTGAGACTGGTGACCTGAAGTACTTTCAATGCGGAGAAGCGTTACCAGAGGAGGCGACTGTCCCTTTTCCCTCCTGACTGTCACATGGGTGCTGGGTGTCAATAAATACTGTATCATACTAGTGGGTATGAGATTTTGTCAACAGTTAGAATCATAAAAATAGTGTATTTTTACCATTTCAAAGCTCTCCTGTCATTCTTTAAGCTGTGCGCTAAAAGATGTAACCTCACAATTACACCAGAGAGTGACTTTAAAAACCCAGGGCCAGGGAGGTGCAGAGCTCTAGCCCCAGGTGGCCTGCCTCAGACCCTACAGAAACATTTCGCTGAGTATGGGGCCTGGTAGTGGTGAGAGCTACGCTTCAGAAAGATCAAACAGATCTGAGTGACTGGCTAATGAATCAAGTTGTCCCTGGAGAGACTCTGAGAGCAATGAGGATGTGGGGGTGGGGACGCCCACCTGTCGGCCTGGGTGGAGAGGGTGAGCACCACCACGGCTGCGCTGTTCCCACTCATAAGGCCACCACCGCGGAAGTCGGAGGCCCGGCCTCGGCTGCCTTCCCGGACCAGGTCTTGGATGGATGGTGGCTGCAGGACAGGGGCCATGCTGAGGGGCCGCCCTTGCTCCAGGCCCTGCTCCTGGGGTGAGCCCTCACACCCTGGGTCCCCAAGGAGACCCCCGGCTGCCTTCTGGGGCTGGCTGATGGTCAGAGGGGGCTGTGCAGTGTTGTCGCTGAAGTGGGTGTGCTCCAGAGTCCCCACATACTCACACACCCTGGGGATGGGCACAAGCAAGAGTGTCAGTCCTTGCAGCTCCACCGACCCCATGGCTCTGCAACCCTTCCAGGTCCCTCTCCTCCAACCACAGCCAGCTCCTCCCTCCCTCTCACTGCACTTATCATTTTTATTATTATTAGTGTGAACTGGATCAGACAGCCTGAAAATGGGTAAAGGTTCCTCAGTTTCTCTCACTCCAGGCTGGGAGAAAGTTGGGCAATAAAGACCTGGCCACCCTGTGCCCTCCTGTCTGGCTTACTGGCTGATCTGGACTTTGGCTATTGGAAGGAGTTTTTCCAAGGGGTTGTCTTTCCCTCTGATAGTGCTGATCAGAAGGTGGGAAGCTTTTTCTTAGGATGGGGCCCTAAAGTGGCCATGTATATGATGGACAGGCCCTCTGGCCACAGTGGGGTTCTGCCCAGCCATGTCAGCCACGTCATGCCTGGTCCTGATGGCTCCATAGAATTCATATAATTTGTGTATATAATATATACATATAATTAGGGGTGACACCTAATCATGCAAACACAGAAAAGAGTCATAACATGCGGTACCACTGCCAACTCCCAAGTTGTGTGTTCCCAACAGAATCTGGGACTGAGATGGTTCGTAAGAGGTCCCTCATTCTGGAATAAGTCCAGTCACTGGTAATTAACTTCCTGATCCACTCTGATGTTCTATAACTAGGGAATTTTTCAATCCCGTACATTTTTGCTTGGGTACCATCTGAGCCTTTTTCTTTCTTCCTTTTAACTTATTAGAGTAATGAAGAGTTACCACCCTCCATGTTAAACCCATTTTACTCTGAGCTGGTTCATTCATCCTGGTCCTTTCCCGTGTTCCTCTTAAGATCACTTTCTCAACCCTCGAGTAATCTGTGTGCTTCTCTCTTTGAAACTTGACACTCATGGCTATATTTGCTTTGGAGATGTTGAATTGAGCCCAGGTCTGGCTAGTGCCCTGGCTCTCATCCTGGCTCCTGCCCCATGGCTGCTTTGCCTGACCTGGGCCTGGTGGGAGTGAGGCCTCAAGCCTGTGCTGCAGAGAAGGAACGGCCGGCCACCCTGCCAGGCACCTGCTCCCAAAGCAGGGCTCCTTCCATGGCACTGGGTCTTGCCCTGATGCAACGTCTGGGGAGACGTGATTTTGTGTTGGACTCCGGAGCGAGTGCTTTGTTTTCATCTTACAGGCATCATGAATTGTATAACTGATGGGGAGTTTCTTTTCACTTTGATGCTACGATGCTTAGATCCAAATTTCTGGCCTGTCTTTGGCACAGAAGAACTATTCTGTTTTTTTTCTTTGACTAGCTAACTTCAAACTAGGCATTTTATACTCTATGTATCTATGATTATCTAAAAACCTCTTGAAATAAAGGAAACATTGATAAACATACAGCAATGTTACATGGCTGACGAGTGACCAGTTTTTAGATTCGAACAGTTTCACTCGACAAACAAGGTCTTCTACCATCCATTATTTAAGTAATTGGTTTATCTTCCTTGGTACAACACGTCTGTCTCTCATAGATTATGTCCCTAGATAAGTCACAATTCCCTAAATTCAGTTCTCTCACCTATTCTTCAATATAGATTAAGCTGGGCTCTAATTCCTTTTTCTCTCTCATTTGGAGTTTATTCAAGCTC
The DNA here is from genome assembly GCF_027406575.1 of Nycticebus coucang. Taxonomy (NCBI): domain Eukaryota; kingdom Metazoa; phylum Chordata; class Mammalia; order Primates; family Lorisidae; genus Nycticebus; species Nycticebus coucang. The sequence goes on along the minus strand of NC_069784.1, from coordinate 115,083,715 downwards.
TGTGAATCATCATAATCTCCACCCACCCCAGGATTCCCAAGGCAGGGTGGGTGCCACGGGGTGGGGTGGGGGTCCCAACATGCACCTGAGCACGTGTGGCCAGCAGTCCGGGTTGTGGCTCCCCATCTCCAGGCCTACGCTGAGGATGGCCTCCATGCACAAGACGTGGGCTGTGTGCAGCCACACCCCCTGCACCTTCCCAATCTGCTCCAGTTTCTGCTCCACTTTTAGTTTCACTGTGCCAGAAAGACATTTATTAAAATAACAATCTGAGTAAGGGAGACAGAAAGGGAGAGAAAGAATGAAAATGAAAGAATGTGTTATCATGCAAGGGCGAAGGGAAACGTCAGACTTCACTGGCAGGAACTCCTCTAGGGCAGTGTCCCCAGCATGCAAACCATCCAGCACATAGAAGTGACCCTGGTTCTGAGCTGGTAGGTGCAATTTCTTGCAGGCCCATCCATGAGCTCTTGGTTCTGCACAGCAGGGTGGATGGTTTCTGGGTGCTGACTCCTGCTAAAGCCATCTGTGCCCAGGCCCTCACTTTCCCCTCAAACTGGTAACAGGGATGAATTCTCTGCAACTGGTTTAATGTTAAGCTTTTATTATGATGCACATCTCTAAAACAACTTACATATGTATATTCTGGCACCAGATGACTGCTGTATAACTGAAAATAAAATTTCATTCCCTGAGCTTACACTTGTATTTGTGAGCTCCAAATGATACTTTAAAAAATCACAGATGACTAATGAGAAAGGACACTAAAGGCGATTTAATGTGTCAATAATGCAAAATGCAATGACACTCTGTTCTCCTGGAATCAAGGTTTCAAGTCACTGTGTCTGACAGGATGACTGAGGGCTGATCTGGAACCACCCAATACAGCAAGCTCACTTCAAAGGACTCTAAGCCACACTCCTATTGTGAAGAACAAAGTGACTTTTAGCAAAACATCACTTGTCTTATGAATGTGATACTAGTATTATTTTTTATTTGTAGGTAATTTGAATATTTTGGTTTTGGTTTTATGCGTTTTTAAGAACCATAAAGGTGGCTCACGGTTATACAACACTTAAGTACAATGTTAAACCCTGTTCACAGTAAACACTGGGGAGCTGTGGGAACTGCTCTACTTTCAAATGGGTCTCTGAATTTTATTCAGGTTTGAGGCACACTGACCTAAATCGTTCTTCTCAGCTAAGTGTGTCTGACTGTCTCTGTGCCCGGCTGGCTTACATATCTGACGGGCGGTACTAGCACAGTCAGCTAAGTGTGTCTGACTGTCTCTGTGCCCGGCTGGCTTACATATCTGACGGGCGGTACTAGCACAGTCAGCTAAGTGTGTCTGACTGTCTCTGTGCCCGGCTGGCTTACATATCTGACGGGCGGTACTAGCACAGTCAGCTAAGTGTGTCTGACTGTCTCTGTGCCCGGCTGGCTTACATATCTGACGGGCGGTACTAGCACAGTCAGCTAAGTGTGTCTGACTGTCTCTGTGCCCGGCTGGCTTACATATCTGACGGACGGTACTAGCACAGTTTGGACCCTGCTTGCGTTTCTCCTTTGGTTTGCGACCCACCTTCTGTCTTCCATTGCTATTAGGAAGGTCGTCCTCTCCTCCACAAATAGATGATCATTAGCTTCACTGACTCCCTGATTTTAACACCAGCCCTTTCCTGAGCTTGGATTTTTGTTTGACAAGACCCAAGTGAGCCTCCTCTCATGAAATTCCCTCCATTTGTTTGATCTTCCCCTTCAGAACACTGGCCAATCAGCTCTCGCAGACTAGAAACAGAGGGGTCTGTAAGTATACACTTCTGGGAGGCAGCAGTCAACAACACTTTCCCTGTGGCAAGCGGCCAGCAGGTTTCCTGTCTCCAGAGGGCGCCACTGTAAAACACGTCAATCTGACCCAAGCTGTTGCCCAGTGGGATCTGTGGTCAGTGGCATGCGTGACAACACATCACACACAGAATGGGAATGAGGGTCAGCTCGATGCAGGTGTGTGCACACCATATCCGAGGCCCCAGTGGATGCTGGCCCGTCAGCCATTACCTTGTGCTATGGCATCACTGGGTTCTTGTGTGTCCCTTTCCTCTTTCTCTTCCTGGACACAGGAGGCAGCTGCCATCTGGGCAAGGGCTGAGGCACAGTTAGCAGCAACCCCTTTAGAGGAGACAAACAGTTATCCTCTGAGTGTACTCTCTAATCATTCACCCAGCAGAGCCCCTTCTAAAGGACTTCTTCTCCAGAAGTCACTCCCAGTGAGTTCTCCCCTGGTCCAGGGGACACTGCCACCACCGCATACCCAGAGCACAGCTCAGCCGTGCGGCTTTCCGCAGCCCATCGAGGCTCATGCAGATGGCATCGCGTTCCTTCTGGTTCTGCTCTTTGATGCCTTCAGCTCCCAGAATGAAGGCTAGGCCTTTGGAGCTTCCTGCCATCCGGCCAGTCAGGGGTGTTGATAAAGTATCGATCAAGTTCTTCCAGCAGCCCACCAGAATATAACGAGCAAATGCCATGCCTGGAACATGAAGGGGTGTGGGTTACTTTCCAGAGACAAAAACAACCTGGCCATGAACAAAATGGGGTCCTCTAGCTGTGCAATTAGGAACACTGAGTATCGTTAGGTGGATGTTAAGTAACTCTATAAATTACTTTTTCTACCAAGACAAAATCTTGATTCATTTATGTCCCCACATAATAACGTAATTGCTGGTAATGCATGCAACGTATGAATATTCATTCATAAACTTAAGACCCAAGTCATTACCTGCCACTGTAGAGTCATCAATTCTCCTGTTCTGGGTGAAGGGTGACTCTGTAGCAGCCGAGGCCATCAGCTGGCCCCCAATGGCACTGCTCTCTAAGCCGTCAATATCTGCCAAGGAGAAAGGGTGAGGTTCCCCGTAAATAACACAGTCCAGTCAAAAACAAATGACCATGACAATATTCACTGTTAACAAATACCCACTATTTGTTAACTACTGTGTGAAGTGAACTGTCATCAGAATGGTATAAACTGTGGTTCATTCACTGGGTGCAGTTTTCTTCCATTTTCAGAATATTTTTCTGTTAGACTGTTGTTTATTTTTAATTAGAAAAACAATGATAAATTCTTAATTATTTCTGTTAGAAAAAATCCATTGATATAGAATAATATGATCTTTGAATATGCTTTTTATTCAAAGCCATAGCCTTATTCTCAAATTTTATGTTACCCTAATGTGGATTTTTCTTTCAGAGCTTCCTCATATGAATTAAAATGAGAATAAACCTCTTGGTCAGAGAATCATATACTCTGATTGCATAGTACAACCATAATAACTTGTACTTTTCAAAATGTTTCCACATGACACTTTTCATTAATCTTCCAAACAACTCAAAGTAAGTAGGCAGGGTTGGTCTTGTTTTTCTTTCTTTCTTTCTTTTTTGTAGAGAAACAGAGTCTCACTTTATCACCCTTGGTAGAGTGCCATGGCATCACACGGCTCACAGCAACCTCTAACTCTTGGGCTTACGCGATTCTCTTGCCTCAGCCACCGGAGTAGCTGGGACTATAGGCACCCAGCTACCACAACGCCCAGCTATTTTTTTGTTGCAGTTTGGCTGGGGCCAGATTTGAACCCGCCATCCTCTGTATATGGGGCTGGTGTCCTACCCACTGAGCCATAGGGACCGCCTGGTCTTGTTTTTCTTAATTCACAGAAGAGAAAACAAATATAATCACATGCCACAAAATGGTGTTTTGGTCAAGGACATCCTGGCATGTAAGACAGTGGTCCCATAAAATTATGATGCAGTATTTTGCTGTATCTTTTCTATATTTAGATACACAAATACTTAACCACTGTGTTACAATTGCCTACAGTATTCCATATAGTAACATGCTGTATGGGATTGGAGCTTAGGAACAACAGGCCATACCATATAGCCTAGTTGTGTGCGAGTACACTCCGTCATGGTCACAGAATTCCCTAACAACACATTTCTCAGAGCATGTCCCTGTCCTCGCTAAACTCATGCATGACTGTATTTAAAGTAGGTGGATCACTAAAGGCCATGAGGCTGGTAAGAGAAGGAATAAGACTTGGGATTCACGTCTGCTGACTCCTGTCCAGGCCTCTCCACAGCCGACTATCTTCCAGCTCAATAAGGGATCCTAAATTTCCTGGTTTAAATTTTTGTTAAATTCTCATCTATAAACTTAGCTTAACAAATCCCTCCTTAACATTCTAGCAAGAAGGGATTGGCATGGGGTTGAGAAGGCTGGGCTTTGTTCTTGGCTCTCATTTAAGTAGCCTTGTTAGCCCTGGGCCAGGCAAGGCATTCCATTCTCTGGGGCCCAAGTTCTTCAGAATAAAAGAAGTAACCACTGCATAAATGACCATGGAGGTGAAATATTTATACTTGGATGCGCTAACGTAGTAGGTGAATGCAACACAGGGAAAGGATGGGAAAGGAGGGCAGTATAAATGAATTTCCTGAGTTTAAGGCTCCCCCCTGACCCCAATAGGAGGAGATTTCTTTGCATGGTGTTTGAAAATTATTTCATTATATCTTTCTTTCTTTTTCTTTTTGTTTTTTTTTGGAGGAAAACAAAAGAGAAGTTATTAATTTACAGGCAAATGATGAAGATGGAGACTCCTGTCTTAAAATGCCATCATCCTAATCATAAGCAGACATACAGAGCTTTTATTTACTATATCTTTGATTCTTACAGAAATTACAAAAAGCCTGCAGGCTTCTGGGCAACATATCAGCACCAAAAACAGGGGAAAAATCTATATGGCTGCAAAGTAGGAATAGGCCAGATTCTCTGAAATTAATTTGCCAAATAGTCTTAATGACCAGAAACTGTCATTTATCAAAGTTATAATGTTTCCTATCTGCTAGGTGAAGGACCCATGAATTCAAGTAGTACAAAGTTTATTTCCATGCTAAAATCCCACAATTCCATCAGGAATAACCACAGTTAGTAATCAGATTACTACCATTGTTTCTCTTTGTATATAATGAAAAGATCAGATAGACGTTTCCAAACTCTATGTTAACTTCTAGTCAACACTTATCACTTAACACCTGGAATTTGTCACAGAGAATCCTAGAACCTTATTTTGTCAAATTTTAATGAACTGCCTTGGGTTTTTTCCAACTCATTAATCTGAAGTTAAATAATTTCCCATCATAGTGCTTGAGCTTACTGTTCCACTATAAAAGAGACAGCTGACTAATAGTAATGACTGATGAATATGGCAACTGTCCATGGTCTGTTATTTGTTCATTTTGCATCTACTGAATGACTCCTTTTATTAAGGTCTTGGTAAGAAATTACTTTTGGCAGAAACTATGGTATTTGAAAATTAAAGCTAGAAGGTTTAGGATCTTCATCCAAAACCCAAGGCACCTATAAGCTGTGGGTAGTACCTTCCGTCCCTCCTGAAAGGAGTTTGTAAAAACAAATGGACAGGCCGACTAAACAACAATGACAACTGCAACAAAAGATAGCTGGGCATTGTGGCGGGCGCCTGTAGTCCCAGGTACTTGGGAGGCTGAGGCAAGAGAATCGCTTAAGCCCAAGAGTTTGAGGTTGCTGTGAGCTGTGACGTCACAGCACTCTACTGAGGGTAACATAGTGAGACTCTGTCTAAAAAAATAAAAAAAGTAAAATAAATGAAAAATAAAATAAAACTGAGAGAGTTAGGCACGATGGCTCACGCCTATAATCCTAGCACCAGCCACATACACCCAGGCTGGCAGGTTTGAACCCAGCCCGGGCCAGCTAAACAACAATGTTGTTGTTGTTGCTGTCATTGTTGTTTACCTGGCCCGGGCCAGGTTCGAACCCACCAGCCTCAGTGCACGTGGCTGGCGCCGTAACCACTGAGGTACGGTGCTAAGCCAAAATTTCTGATAGTTAAATAGGATTTGAAAAATTCTCTAGACACTGAAGACAAAGATGGTGGGCAGGCAAGTATTTGGCATTATTTTAGCTCTGATATAGCTGGGAAAGGGCGGGAGGCCCTCTGATAGCGACAGGAAATGGGAAGGAAGCCACACTTAAAAATCAATCACTTTACATGACCAGTAAAATTCCAGGCACTCTGAATAACATGGGCATCGATTCCAGGCTTTGTCCCTAGAAAGAGACCGACAGACAAAGATACTAAGTTAGTCCTTATCTAAAGGGGCAAAGTGAGTCCTACAGACTCACACGGAGAAAGGAGAGAAAACTCTTCTAATATGAATTCACGATACTTCCCTAAAACTGGCACCAAGTGTGAGGGAAGCTTTGTGGATGCTGTTTCAAAGTCTGCTCAAAACTCCATCGTTTCTCTAAAAGAGGCTTTGAAGCGTGAGCCATCCCACCCTGCCAGATGCCCAGCCTCGAGTGGAGCCACTGACCAGTGAGCATCGTGATGAGGGGAAGGCTGTTGTCCTCAGGGCTGCCCCAGTAGCCGGCCTCTCCGAGCATGTTCCTGTCCAGCACCTGATGGTAGAGCTCCTCGATCCAGGCCTGTGAGAAGACCATCAGCACTCCGCTGCTCTGCACCTGCTTCATGAACTCCTTCTGCAGAGAAAAGACACCTGTAAAGGTGACCAACACCATCCCCTGCAAATGCACAGGCTCTTACACCCTCGGTGACCTCTTCATGTTACAGCCCAGAACCAAGTCGAGGCTGGTTCACTGGGGGTAGAGGGTGGCAAGGGAGGAGAAGCTGAGATGGGGAGGTCCCCAACATCCTGAAGTTCTTTTTACTTATATACCTTAACAGATACCTGGTAGAAGAATTAGAGAGGCTGCATTTATATCTTTACTCTTTGACGTGTGGGAGGGCTAGCGACTGCTCAGATGCGTGATTCTACAGCCGAGCAGAGACGGAGTCTGCTCCCTGAAGGAACAGGTGCGCTTCAGGAGACACGCGTACACTTACCCTTGGGAGTTTACTACTTATTAAGCAATGAGTATTTCCTTCATGCAGAGCCATAGACTTTGGCTCCGGAACTGACAACAGGCCCACCACAGAGTTGCTTGCTCAGTCAAGGGAGCCAACTACAGGATAGTCAATGATACTTTCATCACATACCTGATGGGGGTATTTATTATCAACAGTCAGTAAGCTGTCACTGGTAGGTCTGAGGACATTTTTGAACACAATGAAGGGTTTTTGTAGCAGGACGCTTTCATTTTTCAGTAAACTTCCTGCACATCTTTTGATCTCACTTAACATGTTGATGATGTGTTTTTTTTTGTTTTGTTTTGGAGACAGAGTCTCGCTTTGTCCCCCTAGAGTGCCATGGCATCCTGGCTCACAGCAACCTCAAACTCTTGGGCTCAAGCAATTCTCTTGCCTCAGCTTCGAGTAGCTGGGACTACAGGAGCTTACCACAACACCTGGCTGTTTTTTTTTTTTTCTTTTTTTTTTAAGAGACAGGGTCTTGCTCTTGCTAAGGCTGGTCTCAAACTCCTGAGCTCAGGCAATCCACCCACTTCGGCCTCCCAGTGTGCTAGCAGATTACAGGGGTGAGCCATCACGCTTGGCTCAATGATGTGATTTTGAACATGTTTTATGCACATGTGTGTTTAATAGTGTCACTGGATGCACCACTGGTTTAATAGTGTCACTGGATGCACTACTGCCATCCACAGGCAGCCTTTTGCAGGCCCTCATGTCCATTACCCTCTGCGCTGTCTGGAGCCCGGGGGCAGCTCTATGGCTTACGGTACTGGGCAGATGCACTTACACTTACGTGCATTAGTGTAAAGCCCCACAGACATTACCAGCCCAGAGCAGTGCGGAACAGAAGACACCTCACCATACTTCTCAGGGAGCCAATGCTTGATGTTCAGCCAGGAGGTCACGGCCTGCCCCTGGGGTGTCTGACTGGGACGCACACTCACCATCATGCTTGGTGGCAGGGTTGGCCGTTTCCTGTAGTAGTCGCCGTGGGAGAGCTTCAGGTTGAGGAGCAGGGCGCAGTGTGCGGCAGTGTACAGGCTGTCGGCATTCATCAGCATTTGGAAGCCCAGGCTGCTGTTCCCGTCGAAGCCAGGAGAGTGCATCACACCTACGGGAGAGAATCAAGAGACCTTCAGGCTGCAGACGACAGGCTTGGCCAATCCAGGTGACAGAAACTACATCTTGCAGAACATTTCCGTATGGCAACCACAGCCAGCCAGGAACACACCCCAGCAGGGTGGTGACGTGCACACACTCTGCGGTGAATCTGCCTGGGCTGGAACCCTCATCTCTTACTTAGCAGTTGCAACTTTAAATACATCGTTTAAATGCTCTCTGTCTCAAGTTCTCTCCCTACAGAGGGAGAGTCATTGACTGCCCCTGTCTCTTGCTCGAATTTTCTGATGGCCTTCCATTGCAGTGTGGTAATACTCGGCCCCCCCTTCCTCTCTCCTCACCCCACGGCCACCTTGTCCTGCCTGCCATGCCTTGACCACGCCAAGCCTAGACCTGCTTCAAGTTTCACCACTCCCCAGAACGGTCCTCCCCAGATGTCTGAAGACTTACTCCCTCAATTCTTCTAGCTCAAGTGTGAGACAGACTATCCTTTCCAAGTCCATCTAATAGCAGTCACCCTTCCAAACTTCAATACTCCCTTCTGCTACTGTTTTTTAATTGCCTCAAAGGCATTTGCTCTACTCAGCATTATATTGACATCTATTTGATGTCATGATGTTACTACTGTATGATCAATGGGAAGGTAGTACTCCATTAGTGTTGTTCACTACAGATCCCCATTGCCCAGAACTGTGCCTGGCACACAGTAGACCCTTGAAAAATATTCTCTGAATGAGTAAGAATGAATGAACAAACTTGCTACGAGAACTAGAATGCAACAATGCACGTTAAGATGTGGAGGACAGTTACTCATAAATACAGACTTTTTAAAAGATAATGTTTCTCCAAAAGCTGAACATGGAACTACCATATGATCCAACAATTTGGCTCCAAGTTATATATCCCAAAGTATTGAAAGCACAGGTTTGGAAGAGGAGAGCAAGATGGCGGCCGAGTAACGGCTTCCTTGCATCTGGGCACCGTGAGTCCGGGGAGATAGGACTCCAGGCATCTCTGGCCAGTGGGATCTGCCTATCATCACCCCTACGAGGATACAGAAAGTCAGCGAGAGACTTCTGGACCCCAAGAGGAGGACTAAAACAGAGGAAAACCGGCAAGTGGTCGGACATGTTCAATCCGTCTAAACCCGCCTACAACTGTAAGTTCAGTAGCAGCGAGACTGCAAACCGGAAAGGCCTTACCTGTGAACTGTTTTGGTGTCTTTGGACTTGGCACTCAGTTGAGCTGCCTTGGGGAGAGCCTGAGAGGGAATGCGGAGAACTTTAGCCGTTGTCTAGGGCCCTAGTCTGAGCCGCTGAGCCAGAAGGAGCTAATAGTGTTTGGCTGTGGGCCACAGGGAGCCATTGTGAGCGATCTGCCCTGACAAGCTCTGCCCTCAGGGTCACAGAGCTAGAATCGAGTGGGAGCTGGTAACCCAGCACCGAGTAGCCTAAGGGTTGGGTCTGAGCTGCCTTGCAGCCCTAACCCTCAGGGGCAGAGTGAGACCGGTTTTGGCACACTGGGTAAGTGGATAGCCACTTCAGCAGTGATTCCAGTGACAAGCACTTTCCTGGGAAGGCTTCTGCTCAGCAACTTTACAAGTTCAAAGTGCCTTTTAAGTGGGCTGAAGAGAGATTTAGGGTGTCTACCTGCTGGGGTTTGAGAAATCAGCAGCCTCCAGTCATATCAGAACTGTGATTAACATCTCATACCCCAGAAGACCACGTGTTGCCCAGACAATATCCAACAACATATACATACTGCTTTGTTTTTGGTTGTGTTTTGGTTTTTTTTTGGTTTGGTTGTTTTTTTTTTGTTTATTTTGATGTTGTTGATGTTGTTTCATTTTTTAATTTCAACCTTTTCCATACAGATCATTTTTCTTTCTCAATTTTTCTAGTTTAATTATAATTTCCCATTGCTGCCTTTTTAATAACTAGAACTTCATTGTTGCTAGTGTTTCTACCACTATTATTTGGTTTTTCACACAATTTTATCCCGTAAAGTTTTCTGTTTGCTTGTTTTGGTTTGATTTATAGCATTTTTGTCTTTCCTCTCTACTTGGTGGAGGTAGGGTACTGTGTCTGATCAGGTTAGCAAAGAGCTGCCGACCTCAAGGGAACCACCCAACTGGGCACAACAAGAAGGTGGTTTTTTTTTAAGGTTGTGTCAAAGTACCCTATTGTACACCTATATTGCTCTGTCTCCCTATTTCTGTGCCTCTCTTCTTTTTGTCAATATTCCTTTTACCCATCCCCCCTCCTTTCTCTATTTTTTTTTCTTTTCACTCGGTCCTCCTTTCTTTCATCCCTTTTTTGCTCTTCAACCTTCTCACCCTTCTGGTCCTGTACCAAAGGGACTCATCTAACCCTTAGTCCACAGGCACGAGAACTTAAAGAGCAAGAGGAAGTGAAAGGAAAATTAGGGCAAGGAAACAGATAAAAGAAATCACTCATGAGGAAGAATCAGCAGAAAACTCCAGGCAACATGAAGAACCAGTCCAGAACAACCCCGCCAAGGGACCATGAGGTAGCTACTGCAGAGGATTCCACCTGTAAAGAAATGTTAGGAATGACGGAAAGGGAATTTAGAATACACATGATGAAAACAATGAAAGAAATGATGGAAATAATGAAGGAAACTGCTAATAAAGTGGAAAATAACCAAAAGGAAATCCAAAAACAGAATCAAATAAGAGATGAACGATATGAAGAATAGAAAAAGGATATAGCAGAGCTGAAGGAACTGAAACAGTCAATTAGGGAACTTAAAGATGCAATGGAAAGTATCAGCAACAGGTTAGACCATTCAGAAGAAAGAATTTCAGAGGTAGAAGACAAAGTTCTTGACATAACGCAGATAGTAAAAGAGGCAGAAAAGAAGAAAGAGAAAGCAGAACGTTCACTGTCAGAATTATGGGACTTTATGAAGCGTTCCAACATACGAGTTATAGGAATCCCAGAGGAATGGAAGCCATACTAGAGAATATTATAAAAGAAAATTTCCCAAATATCACCAAAGATTCTGACACACTGCTTTCAGAGGGATATTGGACCCCAGGTCACCTCAACTCTAACCGAGCTTCTCCAAGACACATTGTGATGAAACTGTCCAAGGTCAAGACAAAAGAAAAGATTCTTCAAGCTGCCAGGAGTAAGCGCCAATTGACCTACAGGGGCAAATACATCAGAGTGACTGCAGACTTCTCTAATGAAACTTTCCAAGCAAGAAGAAAATGGTCATCTACCTTTAATCTACTTAAACAGAACAATTTCCAGCCCAGAATTCTGTACCCTGCTAAGCTAAGCTTAAAAATAGACGGAGAAATCAAATCATTTACGGATATACAAACATTGAGAAAATTTGCCACAACAAGACCAGCTCTACAGGAAATACTTCAACCTGTTCTGCACACTGACCATCACAATGGGTCAGCAGCAAAGTAAGAACTCAGAAATTAAAGGACAGAACCTAACCTCCACACTGATGCAAAAGATAAAACTAAGCAATGGACTCTCACAAAATAAGATGAATAGAATACTACCACACTTATCAATTATCTCAATAAATGTTAATGGCTTGAATTCCCCAGTGAAGAGACATAGATTGGCTGACTGGATTAAAAAACACAAGCCATCCATTTGCTGTCTGCAAGAAACACGCCTGGCTTCAAAAGACAAATTAAAGCTCCGAGTCAAGGGTTGGAAGACAATTTTTCAGGCAAATGGCATTCAGAAGAAAAGAGGAGTTGCAATCTTATATTCAGATACATGTGGATTTAAAGCAACTAAAGTCAAAAAAGACAAAGATGGTCACTTTATATTGGTCAAGGGAAAAATACAACGAGAAGATGTTTCAATTCTAAATATTTATGCACCCAATTTAAATGCTCCTAGATTCTTGAAACAGACCTTACTCAGTCTGAGCAATATGATATCTGATAATACCATCATAACAGGGGACTTTAACACTCCTCTTACAGAGCTGGACAGATCCTCTAAACAGAAATTAAACAAAGATATAAGAGATTTAAATGAGACCCTAGAACAACTGTGCTTGATAGACGCATATAGAACACTCCACCCCAAAGATAAAGAACATACATTCTTCTCATCACCCCATGGAACATTCTCCAAAATTGATCATATCCTGGGACACAAAACAAATATCAATAGAATTAAAAGAATTGAAATTTTACCTTGTATCTTCTCAGACCATAAGGCACTAAAGGTGGAACTCAACTCTAACAAAAATGCTCGACCCCACCCAAAGGCATGGAAATTAAACAATCTTCTGTTGAATAACAGATGGGTGCAGGAAGATATAAAACAGGAAATCATTAACTTCCTTGAGCATAACAACAATGAAGACACAAGATACCAAAACCTGTGGGATACTGCAAAAGCAGTTTTGAGAGGAAAATTCATTGCTTTAGATGCCTACATTCGAAAAACAGAAAGGCAGCACATCAACAATCTCACAAGCCATCTTCTGGAACTGGAAAAAGGAGAACAATCGAAGCCTAAACTCAGTAGAAGAAAAGAAATATCCAAAATCAAATCAGAGATCAATGCAATTGAAAACAAAAGAATCATTCAGAAAATTAATGAAACAAGGAGTTGGTTTTTGAAAAAATAAATAAAATAGATAAACCATTGACCAGACTAACGAGAAATAGAAAAGTAAAATCTCTAGTAACCTCAATCAGAAATGATAAAGGGGAAATAACAACTGATCCCACAGAGATACAAGAGATCATCTCTGAATACTACCAGAAACTCTATGCCCAGAAATTAGACAATGTGAAGGAAATGGATCAATATTTGGAATCACACCCTCTCCCTAGACTCAGCCAGGAGGAAATAGAGCTCCTGAACAGACCAATTTCAAGCACTGAGATCAAAGAAACAATTAAAAAATCTTCCAACCAAAAAATGCCCTGGTCCAGATGGCTTCACTCCAGAATTCTATCAAACCTTCAAGGAAGAGCTTATTCCTGTACTGCAGATATTATTCCAAAAAATTGAGGAAGAAGGAATCTTCCCCAACACATTCTATGAAGCAAACATCACCCTGATAACAAAACCAGGAAAAGACCCAAACAAAAAGGAGAATTTCAGACCAATCTCACTCATGAATATAGATGCAAAAATCCTCAACAAAATCCTAGCCAATAGATTACAGCTTATCATCAAAAAAGTCATTCATCATGATCAAGTAGGCTTTATCCCAGGGATGCAAGGCTGGTTTAACATATGCAAGTCCATAAACGTTATCCACCATATTAACAGAGGCAAAAATAAAGATCACATGATCCTCTCAATAGATGCAGAAAAAGCATTTGATAAAATCCAGCATCCTTTTCTAATTAGAACACTGAAGAGTATAGGCATAGGCGGCACATTTCTAAAACTGATTGAAGCTATCTATGACAAATCCACAGCTAGTATTTTACTGAACGGAGTAAAACTGAGAGCTTTTCCTCTTAGAACTGGAACCAGACAAGGTTGTCCTCTGTCACTTTTACTATTCAACATGGTGCTGGAAGTTCTAGCCAATACAATTAGGCAAGACAAGGAAATAAAGGGAATCCAAATGGTAGCAGAGGAGGTCAAACTCTCCCTCTTTGCTGATGACATGATCTTATACTTAGAGAACCCCAAGGACTCAACCACAAGACTCCTAGAAGTCATCAAAAAATACAGTAATGTTTCAGGATATAAAATCAATGTCCACAAGTCAGTGGCCTTTGTATACACCAATAACAGTCAAGATGAGAAGCTAATTAAGGACAAAACTCCCTTCACCATAGTTTCAAAGAAAATGAAATACCTAGGAATATACCTAATGAAGGAGGTGAAGGACCTCTATAAAGAAAATTATGAAATCCTCAGAAAGGAAATAGCAGAGGATATTAACAAACGGAAGAACATACCATGCTAATGGATGGGAAGAATCAACATTGTTAAAATGTCTATACTTCCCAAAGCAATCTACCTATTCAATGCCATTCCTATCAAAATACCAACATCGCACTTTCAAGATTTGGAGAAAATGATTCTGCGTTTTGTATGGAACCGGAAAAAACCCCGTATAGCTAAGGCAGTTCTTAGTAATAAAAATAAAGCTGGGGGCATCAGCATACCAGATTTTAGTCTGTACTACAAAGCCACAGTGGCCAAGACAGCATGGTACTGGCACAAAAACAGAGACATAGACACTTGGAATCGAATTGAAAACCAAGAAATGAAACTAACATCTTACAACCACCTAATCTTCGATAAACCAAACAAGAACATACCTTGGGGGAAAGACTCCCTATTCAATAAATGGTGTTGGGAGAACTGGATGTCTATATGTAAAAGACTGAAACTGGACCCACACCTTTCCCCACTCACAAAAATTGATTCAAAATGGATAAAGGACTCAAATTTAAGGCATGAAACAATAAAAATCCTCCAAGAAAGCATAGGAAAAACACTGGAAGATATTGGCCTGGGGAAAGACTTCATGAAGAAGACTGCCATGGCAATTGCAACAACAACAAAAATAAACAAATTGGACTTCATTAAACTGAAAAGCTTCTGTACAGCTAAGGAGACAATAACCAAAGCAAAGAGACAACCTACACAATGGGAAAAGACATTTGCATAGTTTCAATCAGACAAAAGCTTGATAACTAGGATCTATAGAGAACTCAAATTAATCCACATGAAAAAAGCCAACAATCCCATATATCAATGGGCAAGAGACATGCATAGAACCTTCTCTAAAGATGACAGACGAATGGCTAACAAACACATGAAAAAATGTTCATTATCTCTATATATTAGAGAAATGCAAATCAAAACAACCCTGAGATATCATCTAACCCCAGATAGAATGGCCCACATCACAAAATCTCAAAACTGCAGATGCTGGTGTGGGTGTGGAGAGAAGGGAACACTTTTACACTGCTGGTGGGACTGCAAACTAGTACAACCTTTCTGGAAGAAAGTATGGAGAAACCTCAAAGCACTCAACCTAGACCTCCCATTTGATCCTGCAATCCCATTACTGGACATCTACCCAGAAGGAAAAAAATCCTTTTATCATAAGGACACTTGTAGTAGACTGTTCATTGCAGCTCAATTTACAATCACCAAAATGTGGAAACAGCCTAAATGCCCACCAACCCAGGAATGGATTAACAAGCTGTGGTATATGTATACCATGGAATACTATTCAGCCATTAAAAAAAATGGAGACTTTACATCCTTCGTATTAACTTGGATGGAAGTGGAAGACATTATTCTTAGTAAAGCATCACAAGAATGGAGAAGCATGAATCCTATGTACTCAATTTTGATATGAGGACAATTAATGACAATTAAGGTTATGGGGGGAGGAAAAGCAGAAAGAGGGACGGAGGGAGGGGGGTGGGGCCTTGGTGTGTGTCACACTTTATGGGAGCAAGACATGATTGCAAGAGGGACTTTGCCTAACAATTGCAATCAATGTAACCTGGCTTCTTGTACCCTCAATGAATCCCCAACAATAAAAAAAAAAAAAAGAAAGCACAGGTTTTAACGTTGAATTGTAAATCAACATTCACTGTGGCATTATTCATGATATCCCAAAGACGGAAACAACTAAAGGGTTTGTCAACTGGTGAATGGATAAAAAACAAATGTGGACATAAAACGGAATATTACATAGTCATAAGAAATGGGGTTCTGATACATGGCCCAACATAGATGCACCTTGAAAACATTATGATAAGTGAAACAAGCCAAACACACAATGACAAATATGTATGATCCATTTATATGACAGAAAGTCAATGGGTGGTTACCAGGGACTGGGGGACAGTAGTTTCAATTTGGGATGATAAAGTTCTGGAAATAGTGCTGATGTTTGCCTAACATTGTGGTTACAACAGATAATAATGTAATATATCAAAACCCATTACATTGTGTACTTTAAGTAAACCATGTGGTATGTGAATTCTCTCTCAGTAAAACTGTTAAAAAATAAATGAGAAATAAAGAGGCTCAAATAAAGAGGTATAGATTTTTTCCTCTATTTTTTCTTAAAAAATTATATAAAATGTTTTATGATTAATAGAGTTTTCGTTTTGAAAGGCCCTTTGAGCTTTGTGTAACATTAACTGAAAAAACAAGCAAATCAACAACTGCATCTCATACTCCACAAATGGGGTCATTCAGCCAGAGGGTTGGTGCCTTGTTCAAACTTTCACGGAGAGTGTGGAGTGACAAAAATTATCCAAGTCAGCTTCTCTGCAGGTACTCTGCTGGGAGTCCCAAGGCCATCTGCAGGCCACCGGTTCCACTGGCTGAAGCCTGGGGGCAGCTCTCAGCTCACAGGGCTGTGTGACTGCACAGCTGCGCCTTAGGCTGCTGTCTCCTTCCACTCCTGAAGCCCCCCAGGCATGGGCCGTCCCGAGCAGCATGGAACAGAGCACACAGCACAGTCCTCTCAGCACCTTCAGAGATTGCAAATTAATGTTCTGTGAACATGTTGAGGCTGGATTTAGTGAGTGGGGGCAACAGTCATCCTTACTTACGTACATCCAGATTGTACATGTCCGTACAGTTTTCTGACCCTAAAATCATCCTTTAATCAGAAATATGCCTCTTAGATAAAACATGTAAGACTTCCAGAATTAACGGTCAAGTGAGCAAGAAATACAAATTTGCAACTGGCACGTTTATCCTATGACGTTATCTCTGTGCATTTCGATGACTATGCCAGTCATGACATGGACCTGAAGAAGCTTTCAGTTGCAAAAAATTCAAGACCTTTGAGAACAATATAAACATCGTTGGTAGAAGAATCTATATATTTTATTTTAATGAGAACCTCAGACAATCAAAGATTGTTCTGTAAGAACTTTGAAGAGTTTTTTTTTTTTTTATTACGGGTACTTTGTAATTATGGGCTAAAGCGCATTTTAAAAGTAAGATCAGGTGGACAGTGGGATTTGAAAAATTACATCCTTGGTCAGAACATGAGCAGTAAATCTTGGCCCTGGTGGTCCATGGGAACCCCTAGCATTCTTGAGGTCCAGGAGGGGTTGCTTCCAGTTGTCTGGAGGAGACACAGAGTGTAAGATCAGTCTCCTTCCATGGTAACCCAGAAAGCAGCATTCTGGGTTAGGTATTTACATTATCTTGGATCATAGATCAAAGGTACATTTGAGTATAAAAACAAGGCAAGAAAAAGTATCTGCAAGTGATGTTATTAGATATTAGTAATAATTTCTTTAAAAATTTTGAAACCAACTATTTACCTTCAAATGTTTCAGGTAACTGAGCACTGGCTCAGATGCTGAAAGCAAAAAAGGCAGCCAATGTGACTGCTGATGTGGAGGCCAAAATTGTCAACAGAGAGGTGACAAAGGGACATCTCATTTGGAAATCATTTGTTGGACTTGCTGGGGGCAATCTGTTGGTACTGGCCTATACCTGCATGCAGATTAGTTTCTTAAAGTACAAAGAGCTGCAAAATCTGAGAATAAAACAACATTAGGTCTCTTCTATCAACTTCAGGAAAATCACATTTTCTTGCTATATCAGATATAGTTCACTGGTGATTTTAATAGTGAAAATAACACAATAACTATATTTTAACAAACGTTTTCTATTGTCCTAGGCTAATCTCTTCTCATACAGTATTTTATTTGATCCTGCCTCAACTTTATTAATCAGTATGGAAAGTGCCTGAGAGAGGTTAAATTTATTTGTCCAAAGTTACACAGTTAGAAATTGGCAAAGGTCTTTTGGGCCCAAATTCCAGGCTTTTTGTACTGTGCTGTGCTATATTTATTCCCTGGGCTGTGAAATGATTCTACTGTGTCAGGTCTCTAAGAGATACAGTTTTCCATGCACCCTTCTGGCTGGTCTCACTGATGTGTTAACCAATTTGGAGTGACAAACTAGAGTAACTGTGACCTTTAACATATTCTGGCAATTTGCATCTTCCCATCTTCAGTGAGTCAAGTTCATTTTCTCCCTCTGTGACTATGATGTGCTTTATGGCCAGAGCAGGAGGATGGACCACCTGCTTGACTGGTGACCGCCATGACCCCCTCCCCCCAAGATTAAATACAAGATGAGCACAAGCCACCTCTGTAAGTCCCTTCCATGGCTAAGATAATTTGGCATTTCTTTCTTTGATAAACATTAAATACTTAATTTGAAACATTTAACAGTACTGAAGAGTATAAGAAGTAAGAACAATAGTTCCTGTTTCTCCTGAGGCCCAACGATGCTTTCCTCCATCAGCAAAACTTACTTCCTTGTGTGTGCAGAAATATAATCACAAATGGACAAATCACCCTGCACACATCAGGGGCTGCGCCTCTATGTTTTCTAAAAATGTATGTTAGACATCTCTCGTTATTGGTGCCTACAGAGCCGTCTCATTCATGTTCAATGGCTGAGCATGTAACGTTGCATGGTTACATCATGATTTATTTAATTAATGCTCTACTGGATGGACGTTTATGTTGTTTCAATTATGAAAAAAGTTGAAATGATGAAATAAATGTTAGTACTTCTCCAAATGTATTTGTGGAGGAAATTCCTTAAAAGCAGAATAAATACATATTTATTGTATTCATTCATTAAATTCATTGAATGAATGAATTTATGTATGGCAGGTACAGCCAAAGTATTTCCCACATAGTTTTGTACCAAATTTTCCTCCTATTAAGTGTGTATGAGAACACTCTTCTACCCCCTATCAGCAACACTGGACATTATTAACTTTCTAAACCTTCTCAATAAGATTAGACAACTTCTTTTCTTAATAAGATTAGACAACTTGGCTTAGTAATAGAGTTTTTCATTAGGTCGATGGTTCTAACCTTTACAGAATGGTACTGCTTTATGTTCTGATAGATGTTATGAGAAATTGTTTTTAGAGAAAAACAATTTCTTTTTTATACCTTTTGGGGAAAGATCATTGTTATTGCATTGTAGACATCTTGTGCCACAGAAGAATAGCTCCTTTTTATACCTTTTGGGAAAAGGTATAAAAAAGAAAATAAAAATCTATAATAACAACATTCTAAGTAGTACTAACATTTTTTTTTCTTTTTTTCTTAAGAGAGAGTCTCACTCTGTCACCCTGGTAGAGTGCCATGATATCATCATAGCTCACAGCAACCCCAAATTTTTGGGCTAGAGCAATCCTCTCGCCTCAGCCTCCCAAGTAGTTGGGACTGCAGGCACCTGCCACAACACCTGGCTAGTTTTTCTTTTTTTAGAGATAGCAAGAGACCTTGCTCTTGCTCAGGCTGGTCTCAGATGCCTGAGCTCAAGCAATCTATCCACCTCAGCCTCCCAGAATGTTAGGATTACAGGTGTGGGCCACCACACCCAGCATACTAACATTTTCATGTGAATTTTGAATTCTTTTAAAAATTAATTATGACCATTTTTTGTATCATTAAATATTTGAAAACATCATGTTCACATAATATCATAAATGTATACATTATAACTCATTTAACCTTTCCCTTATTTGGAGGCAGTTATATTATTTCTGAAAGTTTTTGCTGTTAAATAAGGCTACTATATACATTTCTGTACATAAATCTCTGCCTGAGTTTCTGTTCCTTCAGTGTAGATTCCCAGGAGCCAATGAGATTCGAATACTAACTGGTGCCTGTTTGTTAGGACTTGAAAACAGTCACAGAGCTGTCGGGCTAGAGTTTTACAGCCCTTGTGGTCACAATCCTGTATGAACATCTGGTTTGACCCTAGAATGGGAGCAGAGGGAAGGTATGGACCAAACGTCCTCCCAGATAGGGGACTAGGGTCAGACTTGTTTTAATTTAAAGAAATAGATATTTCTTAAACAACTGAGACTCATACTTGCCACACTCTGTCTTATGAAATTTCATATTTTATAATAGCAGATTGCTTACAGTAAGCCTAAGCGCTGGTCACAGAAAGTCTTGAGACTGTAACTGAAAACCACTGATCTAAGCAAAGTCAATGCCCGTGCCTCATTATCAGCTGCCATGCAAGGCTGGGTCTTCCTGTCAGTGCTGAGGAGCCACCTCATATAGATGCCACTTTCTTCCACGCGCCATCAAAGCAGCATTTCTGCAGCAATCACCGCTCAGGTCAAGTACTGTTTTGATAAAAACCCTATTTGTTTGAATGTTTTCAAACTCCCCCACCATAAGAAAGTTCAATTTCATTTAAAAGAAAGGCTCTCTTGAATCATGTAGAATCAAGGAGGCTCATTTCGATGGCGTTTCAGCTGTCTGAGGACAGGAATCGCTGAGAAACACTGAGTGGTTGTGAGTCGGCCAAGGGGGCAGACCCTGACGACAGGGTAGGGATGAATGCTCTATGGAAGTTTGTAACATCAAAATAAATAGAAAGTCAAAGATCTGATTTCTAACTCGTAGGTGAGGGGGGGTTCTTTCTTTTCTGTTTTAACTTCCATAAATTTCTCTTGGGAGAATAAAGCAAATCTGTCACCATTCTGTCTCAGTAGAGCACGAATATTTCCCTTTTGCTCACTTCATTTTTTTTTCAAGATATGAAAATTTATTTACATATGAATGCCAGGTTATTTCTGACATAAAGTCTCTTAAATGTTACATGCTGTATTGTATGTTATACAAAAGATCATGGTATATGCTTGGATTTTGTCCAATAAAAATGTTGCTATTTCTATTTCCATGACCTACAGTTTACATTGTCTTTAAGCCTTTTTATCCTTTGTTTTATACAAATGTGGGCATCCCAGGTTAGAGACCATTGACTCAATTTCAAGAGAAGCCAGTCCTGCCTGACTCCTGGCCCAGAAGGAGAAACCAAGATAACATTCTGGACCTCAAGTATCTCTTCAAGAAAAATTCTAGATAAATAATTTCTTTAACCTTTGAATAGAATTCAAATAAAAATGATCCTTATTTTGAGCATCACAGAAATCTATACCATCACTGTTGCTTTGTGCAATAAGGTGGGATACTTGCACCCACTTTCATTCTCTACGAGACACGTAATCCATACATTTATTTAAGTACTACTCTGATTGCTGTTATTGCATTGTAGACAGCTTGTGCCACAGAAGAATAGCTCCTTGCCTCCCCTTAGACAGACACCCTTAACACACGGGCATGTTGGGGATGCTACCTTTTAATGTTAGGACCCTAGCCACTCCTTTATTCTTTTCCTCTCCTCTCACATAGCCTAGAAGGGCATGAAAACACTGTAGTCGAGCTATCTTAGAGTACTGCTACACAGGGAATTTGTGCAGTGTTAAATACCATGTGCTGCACCTTTATAAGTATCTCAGAGAAGTCGAAACCTGAATGGAAACTATTTCCCAACAAGCTGCATGGCTGCAACAGGTCCCTCTCATACTAAAGCTCCCATGGAACCCCACCATTGACCGGTTCTTGGAGTTATTCACCTGAATCCCCCAAGGTTTCAGATCAGCCCTACACAGCTTTTTAAAGTTAGGACTCTCGTTTGTTCTGATCGAGCTCCTTACTTATCTTACTGTCCTGTAAGTGCTGTACTAAAATAGTAGTTAAGACATGGGTGTCTTTGTCACACGAACCTTGGTCCCCAACCAGGCACCCAGGAACACCTACAGACAGTTGCAATCCCGTTTTGTTCCTCTCACCCCTGGTCCCAACTATGCCCCTTGTTAGCAGAAAGAAAGTCACAGCAGTTACTGGCCCTTCTCCACCTCCTGGCTCACGTCTCAGGAATGAGGTGTAGTCAAGTCTGGGTGAACTAAAACCACCCACATTAAAGTAATGTAAGACTATAAGGTAAGAACTGTGGTAAATCTTATTTCTATAGAAGTATAGACATAACTGAAATTTAACCAGCCATTTCCCCAAACTTACCTTCTTGCTGTAACTGTTCACTGCTTAAATGTCATGTATCTCTGACTGGAGCAAGATTTGTGACTTCCCCAATCACATTACTATTGCAAAACCTAAGGCCGGTCTTTGAGATGCCTTCCAGACTCTGCATTTAGGGAGACAAACTGATGTCTACCTGACCAGTGACTCTGCATGAGAACTGGTCCAGCAAGTCCTGTGACCCCTACCCAGGAATTATTTCAGCCAAGAAGACAATTTCTGCTTCCCAGCCCTACGAATTCATTTCCAGCCAATCACCAGGCACAGTTTCCTAGCTTTTTGTTAACCAAATCATTCTTAAAATTCTTTCCCCCCAAATTCTTGAGAAGATGGATTTAAGAACCTTCTCCCATCTCCTCACCTGGTGCCTTTTGACGTCAAACTCTTTCTCCACTGCAACTCCTGCTGTCTCAGAATATTGGCCAATATCTGGGCAGCAGACTAGAGACCAGGTTGGGGGGTAACAGTTACTTCTCATTCTTTACTTGGCAGCCTGTACGTTTATCAACTTCATAGACTATTCTAGCCACTGACTGCTACAGAATTCAAATAAACCACCACCAATAAGGTCTTAGATTTCTTTGCTCTCTTTAAATGAGGGAAACAAAAAAATTCATTAATATGTTCTGAGCACGTCAAAATACAAGCACGATGGTAATTGACTATGAAGGAAAAATGCTCTGAATATTCTTGTTGACTATATACACCAAAAAATTATTTACAAACCTGAGCAGAAAGTAGAGGCAAAGTTCTGGAGTGCAGAGTCTACCTCTTCCACACTGGAAAGAGCCAGAAGCCGAGGAATGAGGCTTTCCAGGGACTGCACAAACAGCCTGGCACTGTGCTGATCCGCCTCCTGGTTTTTCAGCAGCTTTAGAGACAGAGCAGCAGTTCGCAGCGACCGGTGACCCAGGCAGTCCCGAGGGGTCTGTTCTTCATCAGCTAGGGAACAGTTGTCCGACCCGATGTCCGACACATCCGACCTGCCTGAGTCCTTTTCTGCTGCCATCGAGTATTGATCACAGGAATCAAATTCTGTCCTAGAGAGGTCTTGGTCATCTACACTAAAATTGCTCTCACTATACCGAGACCCATAGGACTTTGTCCTGCAGTCCACGGACAGGAAGTTGGTTATGTCAGGGTAAACAACCGTGTGGCTTCTCTGCACGACATCTGGCTGGTCCACGGCTTCTGGCTCCAACACCTTGCTCAGAGTCTCCTTGCCCTCCTGGATAGCAGGCGACTTGAGGCTGTGCTTGTGGTTATCAGAGTGGTCCTCGGGGGTTGTCTGGCCCAACTCTCCATCCAAAGTGGTCTGGCCTGTGTCTGTGGTGACACTAATGCTGATGTCAGGGCTCCTCTCGTTCCCTGACTCCCACGGTGTGTGTTCTGAGGACAGCACTCGTCGCTGCCAGCGGAAGTCAGCCTCATTGATCTCCATGGAGTCCCGGCTCCACTCGGCCCCATCCTTCAGCTCCTCCAGGCGCAGAAGCAGCAGCTGCACCTGACTGTCACTCAGGCCTTTGCCCTGGCTGAGCTCGTCGAGGGCACCAAGCAAGGTGCAGACACAGGACACGGCCGCATAACAAGCTTCGATGCCACCCTTGATGCATGCTTCGGTCATGCCATCCATGATGCTAAGTGCGTTCAAAAGAGGAAATGGCACCAAGGCATAAAACACAGAAAAATGCCCCCAGACAAGTAAGAATTATTAGCCCTGCAAATAATATAGTAGTCAAAACAGCAAGATCTGCATAAAATTTAATGGTCTGGGCAATAAGTAAAACACACACATTCAGGCCAGCAGAGGACTTCAAGGTAAAGTGGTCCACCTTGAATCACATCTCCTCTTGGATAGGCTGGTTTGTCTGTGGACAAAAACTCCCAATGGGAATTAATAATCTTCCCAAGGACAGGCACTGAACAACCTCAACTTTGTATCATCCTCAGGATTTAAAATATAATGGCTACACATCAGCCCTACTATGAAACTAATTTATGGCTTTCACATGAAAGCTATAACCCAGTTATAATCTAAGAATATGGGGAAGGGGGTGAGGGAGAGGAGGGAGGGGAGGGAGGGGGGAGGTGGGCGGAGGGAGGGTGATTGGTGGGATTACACCTACGGTGCATCTTACAAGGGTATATGTGAAACTTAGTAAATGTAGAATATAAATGTCTTAACTCAATAACTAAGAAAATGCCAGGAAGGCTATGTTAACCAGTGTGATGAAAATGTGTCAAACGGTCTATAAAACCAGTGTATGGTGCCCCATGATCGCATTAATGTACACAGCTATAATTTAATAATAAAAAAATGGCTACACAATAATAGGGATTAGAAATCCCTTATTAGAAATCATATAAAGGTCAGTTTTCTAGGGGGACTGAATGGGAAGGACTCCTGTAGCGACAGGATTGTGAAGCAAAAAGTTAGTCTCTGAAATAATCCCAGTGAATAATTTTTGTACCTGTCACTTTATATATGGAAAGTTATATGATTATAATAAACTGAGATAGGTCTTCTAGCATGGCTCATGGGTAAATTATTGGTCACGTTTCATAACATGTACATTTATAAAAATTTTAGGAATTTGCAAGCAAACTTGGAAGTATTTGGAGAAACATCTTCACCAGGCAATAAATACCTAGTAGGGCAGTGTATCTTACAGTTTAAGAAGATCCAGATGAGATTTTCTTTTTGCAAGAGATCTTTTTCTGGACTCCAGTTCAGTGGAGCTGGGTCCTGCCAAGTCACAGAGACGCTGTGGGCTCCCAAGTATCTTTAAGAAAAGGGCAAAATAACAACAAAGTGAACGTCACAAAAATAGACAAGTTGTAAATTGTGAGATCAAATAAACATGCACTTTCTCTACCCAGGGACTATATAAGGAGAGACAAAACCATTTGGAACTTCAAGTCTTCATAAAACTGATTTAGGCATTCTTTTTCTTTTTCTTTTTTTATTTAGGCATTCTTAACATTATAGTACACACTGGCCTTCTAGCTCCTCAACTCAGGGCTGGCTTGGACAAAGAAAATTCTCTGAGGGATTCTTTTAAAATATTTTATGGTATAGAACTAGAAAACATTTGGATCTCTGTCATTTAATGAGATTGCTTATAGTGTAACTTTGCTGAACTGCTTTATTTGCTAGCAAGTCAGCTTTATAAACTAGGTGGGAAAGTAATTCCCTCCCTCTGAAAAAGTTCATGGAAGATTAAAATTATCTGTTCCTTGAATGCTTGTTGTAACTAGTTTCTAAAGCCACCTGGGGCTGGTATGGGAAGATTTTACTACAAATTACATTTCTTTAAAGACTAAAGGACTATTCAAGTCTTCAATTTTTTCCTGAGCCGACTTTTTTAAAGTTGCATTATTTCTTAGGGACTTAGCCATTTTACCTAAGTTTTCAAAGTTATTGGCCTAAAGTTGCCTTAATATCCTCTTTAACTTCTTTAAAGTTTGTAACATCTACAGTTTGATACTTTTTTTTTCATTTTTAATTCTGTTTTTTTGTTCTGGAATTTTTTTAATTGCATTAGAGTTTTTCTATTAGTCCTTTCAAAGTCCTAACATCATCTGCTTTTTGATCTTTTATAGTATTTCTGATTTCTTTTTATTTATTTTTATTTCAGATTAAGATGAGGGGACAAATGTTTAAGTTACACTGTTTTCATTTCTAAGTTCAAGTTCAAGTTGTAGTTGAGCCCTTCACCCAGGGGGTGTGCTGAATACCCTTACGTTGGCACATTAGGTGAGAGCTTGCCAATCACCCTTCCTATTCCTCCCTATTTCTCTCTTCTCCCCTCCACCTCATTAGAATATACTTGTATTTTTCTTTTGTGTGGGGGTGTAGTTGTATATATGTTGGTTTCATATTAGTATTGAGTACACTGAATACCTCTTTTTCCATTCTTGTGATACTTTACTAAGAAGAATGTGTTTCAGCCCCATCCAGGTAAGTACAAAAGATGTACAGTCTCCATCTTTTCTTATGGCTGAATAATACTCCATGGTATACATAGACCACAGTTTATTAATCCACTCATGGGTTCATGGGCACTTGGGTTGCTCCCACATCTTGGCAGTTGTGCATGGAGCTATTATAAACATGCTAGTGCAAATGTCCTTGTGGCAAAATGATTTTTGTATATTTGCTTTCTATCACATAGCTTTCTGCTTTTATCCTTAGTTTTCCTCCTTTCTACTTCATTTGAATTTATTTTGATCTTTTTTCCACATCTACCTAAGTCAGAGAATTTGGTGATTCATTTTAGATTTTTCCACTTTTTAATATAAGGAATTCAAGCTATGAATGTCCTCCTGTGTAGAGCTTTAGCTACCTGCTCACCAGTTTCCATGAATAGAATTTTCTTAATTGTTCAGTTCTAACCACTGTTCATTTCCATATGGTAGAGGACTTTATAGAAAATTTCAATTCAAGGCTGAATTAATTCAGGGAAAACATGGTTAATGAAGTATACGTGGAGCAGACATCCCATCACTATGCCCACTCATTTTAAAAGGGATTTATACTCCAAGCAAAGCAGGAAAGTTATATTATTTAGAAGAAGACACATTTTCAGCAGCTTTCCCCTGTCCCTCTTTGCATATTTCTTTTTCACTATAGAAACTGGAAACCTCTGCTGTCCAGGAGGAACAGAAATGAAGTTCCACATTCTTTCCACATTTCATTTATTTGAGATCAAAGAGGAGCAGGGATGCTGGGGCTGAGTCAGATAGATGCTCTCCGCTCTCCTCCTGCCCCCGCTGCAGGCCTGCGGTCCAGGGGCTGGCCGCACTTGCCTCTAGCTGCTCCCTCTCCTCCTGGAAGGGTAAGTGCAGTGCCCAGGCTGGAGTGGACAACCGCACTCTCCCGGGATCTCACCACATTCTCTAATCCAACTTTACTCAAATAAATTAGATAATATATTTTAATCCGCACGTTATTAATTTGGGTTTACTTCTCTACTGTTTCAGAATGTGGATTCTAACTAGGCTTCTGAAGAACCCTGAACAAATACTAAAAGAAAGGCAAGACACTTTCAACCTTGGCTTCTTCAGGGAATGAGAGATGTGGGATGTGGGATCAGCGGTTGGGTGGCCCAAGTCTGATGGTGACTAGGAGACGCCTCCTAATGCTGAACCACTAGAGAGAGAACAGGAATCAAGGAGTACTTTTTCATTACTGTTCATTTTAGAAGAAAGTGGAAGTAGAAAATAGCATGTACTTGAAAAACAAAATGTCCTGTATGGCTTTGATTAATAGGCACAGGATGCGTACAGGAGAGTGACAACCAGAATGAGAACAGCGAGATGACATACCAAGCGTGACACTCTACAAGGCTGCACACACATCCTGTGTGCCCGGTGGTTTCCTCTGTGTGCATAGCCCTGTGCAGTGTGGTATCTAGGTTATTAACTTTTCCAAATTACTGGTTTTGTCACATCAAGCAGAGGCCCTGCTTTTCAGAGCATCCTGGCCCCAATCGGCGTGCTGGGCTCCACGGGGCAGCATTGTCTGGACTTGTTACTAGGTGCTAGGCTTGCCTCGGGAAAATGACCTTGGGAAGCTAGAAAATCTTATGAGCAAGGGAAACACATAACTAATTTCCTTTGTAGTAGCAAAGAATATTTGAACACCTGCCCCATATGCAGAGTATTTATTTACTCAGGTATCAAGTGGGGCTATGGTGGGCAGCTCCAATGCCTGCCAATTCTGAGGGAAAAGGAAAGGTTTCTGGGGCTTACAAAGTAACCTCTTTGGAGACATGGAGTCTCCAGGTCCAGCTGTTATTCAGGCAGAACTTACTAAACATGTATTCTCATTCAAGCATTACAGTGTTAAATACCAGGGGAAATATACAAAAGCAACATTTGCAAAAATATATTTGAGAAGAAGCTTGTTCCGTATTATATGGGGACATATTATCAGTTGCTAAATGGAATGGATGGAATTTTAATAAGAGCAAGGTGAGTGGTTTGAGGAAGTAGGGCCAGTAAGGAGGATCTTGATAGTAAACAGGTGATGGTATTAAAACCTGAGTGCATGTTTTAGCCCTACTCCTCACGCAGTGAAAGACTTTGGGCAAGTGCCTTCTCTTCCCAGAGCCTCAGCTTTCTCATATGGAAAATAGGCAAAATATTATCTTCCCAGAGAGTTTGTGAATAAACTCACATGAAGCGTTAGTGTCTAGATTAGCTTGTAATCAACCACTTGACTCTGTTAAGGGGAGGTGGTCCACAAGAATAGGGGAGGGGAGACCCTGAATGAGGCAGGAAGGCAGGAATTGAACAAAGTGGGTCAGTTGGATGGAGTGCAGGTGCATCCTGGGAGCTGGGAATGGTGGGAGATAACTCTGGAAGCTGGGCAGAGTAATTCAGACTCTCTGAGAGAGGCAATAACGAACTTTTAGAGAGCCCCGGGCGATGGCAAAATTGTTTGCAGTGGTGATTTATGACCACAAGTCCAATAAGACAAAAGGAATTTAACAGACAGGAAGGAGGAGGATTGGACCAGTTATTCTCAGCCTCCATCTGTTGTTTTTCTCTTCCTTAGGGTAGCAATAAGTGCACCAAATACTTGTTTAGCATGTTATACATACAAAGTGTTTATGCAAACTTCATTGCACTTTGAACTTGTAACCGTTAGAATACTATAATGATGTATGGCTGAGCAACGTTAAGTTCAGAGTTAAATGATTTACCTACTATCACCTTGCTGGTTAGGAGCAGAGAGAGGATTTTTTTTTTTTTTTTGCAGTTTTTGGCCAGGGCTGGGTTTGAACCCACCACCTCCGGCCTATGGGGCCAGCACCCCACTCCTTTGAGCCACAGACGCCGCCCACAGAGAGAGGATTTTAATCCTGACTCTTAAACTCAGGCTCGTGGACTGAGTAGCTGAAGAAGCAGCAGGAAAGGGGCTTCTGGAATCATCTGTACTGCAAGGTGAGAGTCCAGTTATAAATGTGGTATGTGAAAGTAGCATGGGTCTAGGGGCAGGGCCATAAGGGTTTGCGCCTTTTCTTTTGGGTCATTTGGCCTCTTAAAGCCTTAGTTTTCCTTGTGGGAGGGAAATCCCTCTTCCCGGGCATCGCATTTCTATGAAGTAACATTCTGGCCCACTTTTCTCTGCCCTCCTCTCATTTCTTCCATGTGCAAGGGGAGCCCTGGTCCAACTGGCGGATTCAGGATAAGGAACAGGGCATGCTCGGCCAGCCAGCCCTTTCCTCTCCCCTCTTCCTAGTAATCCCCCTATCAGGGGATGCCCACTCTTGCCCCTCTAGGCTGCAGGTTTAACAGGGTGGGGGCAAGGCCCTGGGCCAGGTAGTACCACATGGAGGGTGGAGCAGTATAATCTCACTGGCCTCCAAAGCTGTATCACGTTCACCAGCCTAGGGGAAATCTCCTCTGCCTGAACACTCTGGTGGGGAAAAGAAGTAATATTCTTCACTAGTAAAAATAAAGTTGATCTACATGGAATGTCCAACCCTCAGCCTGTGGGCCACATGTGGATTATTTGGATTCTCTTTTGCTTATCTATGGTGTTGGATATCATGAAAATTATGCACGAAAAATTTTTCTTTTTGTGCTTATCAGCTTTTGTTAGTGTTTGTCTATTTAATGTGTGGCCCAAGACAATTCTTATTCTTCCAATGTGTAGTAGAAAAGAAAAAAGGTTGGACATTCCAGTCATCATGGCATATTATACACAGGAACAAGAATGGCAGTTATTATGGTATGTGCATAGATTTTTCTCAACCAGCCATTAAGTCTGGGCCACTCCTTCATTTCTAGAGATGTTGGGCCAGAACTTTCCATTATTCATTGCAAGCATATGTCATTAAAACAATACTAAGAAGCAATTCAAAGTTAACTTTGTAGAAACAGGTTGTTGGCAAATACTGCTTAAAGTAAATAAATCATCAACAAAAGAATTATGTTAGTCTTTTTTGGGGGGAGGGAAAAAGTATGAAAGTATGAAAAAGAAATGCAATTTGACCTTTATGAACAAGTTCTCAAATGCAAAAATGCTGATAACTTTTCTTTTTTGGTTCTTTGAGAGAAAGCAGAGGAATCTTATTTAAAATAACCCTAATTCTTCCTCAAAACCATGAAGTGGCACACTGGCTGTTACAAACTGGACAACCTTCATGTTGTCCTTGGGGTCATGACATTTGGGAGAAATGAAGATTCCTTTTAGCAATTCCTGGCAAAGCCCTGTTTGGGCTAACATGCAAACCGAGTACAAAATCATCTTGAAATCCAGTTTTGGTGAAGTCGAGCAAACGTGTATACCTACACAAACAGTGCCTAAGACGGATGAGACCCCAGCCTGAGGCCCAGTCAAGTGTACATTAGTGGGACTTTAACCAGCACCCAGCTCATTATCAAATGGCTCTGCCTCAGTGAGCCTTATCAGCCCTTCCTTAACCTGGCTCCCAAGACATGTGCCTACACTGACTCCAGAGATACCTTTTGTTACTGGATCCTTTGGAGCCAGTGATTAGCCAGCATTTTCTGAGAGCATCCTGGGTGCAGGGCCCTGTGGGTCCAGACCCCAGGGCAAGCCCAGGGGCAATTTTCAGCTCCCTGCTCACCTCCTTCATTATTTTGATGGCTTCTACCCGGTGCTGGGGTGGGGGGTAAAGCAGCACTCGGTGATAGAGGGACTGGAGCACGGGCTTCATAGAGTCCACCGACCCCACCAGCCGGACCAGCTCGGCTGCGATGTAATAGATGGTCCGAGCCACGGGCCCGCTCAGGGCTGGCGCGGTGCAGGAGCAGCCCGACCCCCGGCCGTGGTCGGAGATGCCCGGAGATGTGGAGTCTGACTCTGCGCTCGTGCTGGCGCTGCTGCTGTGAGCTGAGGTGATGGTTTTGTCGTGAATCGGATTCCCCAGGATCACGATAAGAGCAGGACACAGGTTTTTCCTGAGAAGAGAAGGGAACAAATAAGTTTCACCATAAATAAAATATCAGTACTTCTATGTGGGTAAACAGTAGGGATGGGATTCTTTACTGTTCTCTTTTGTGGCTGCATTCTGCCCCAGTTTTCCAAGTCTGTCCACACTTCTAGATGTATTAACAGAATACTTTTCCTCATAAAGAGAGCTAGCATGAATAAAACAGCAAGGGAAGCAGGAGGATACCATCTTATGTGAAGAAACACACTCATCAGGCGATGTGGTTCAGTTACGAAGCTTCGTCTTATTATAAATAACACAATTATTTCTTGCTTGAGAAGTTAATTTCAAATTCCATCCTGACACCTGTCATTCGACTTCCTCCCTTTCAGAAGCCCAGAGCAACCAGTTGGCTGCCCGAGGGGCCTGTCATATTTGGAAAATCTTTGAGCGCAGTAAGTGATGAGTATTCACATTGAGAAGAAGAAAGTACCAGGGCAGGGATAAGAGCAAAGTTCACTTCTCTTGCCTCCTGCATAAGGTTCTGGGGCCTGGAGATGCTTTCAGAACTGAGAACCTAGAAAAATCTCCCGGTTCCTGTCTTTCCTGATCCTACGAGGTAAACGAAATGTAAGAGGGCTTTTGTCATAATAATCACCAGTTTCTCTCTGGATTTTGGTCTGATGCATGTAAACAAAGAAATTTTCCTGCCTTCTCTCTTACTGGTGGGTCACGGGTACCAGAGACATGGCAGCAGCATCCCCAGTTGGCTTCGGGGCGTCGGGAGTGGGTGCTCACCAGATGAGGTCTGTGAAGGCTCTGTGCAGGTGCATGCAGGAGGAGGAGGAGCTGAGCATGGACAGGATGCACTCCAGGTACAGAAGCTGCAGCTGCTGGCTGTCACTGCGCAAGAGCAGAACCCACACACAAACGCGTGCATGGGACAAGGTCAAATTCAAGAGGCGACATGGAGAAACACTCAGAAAAATGTGAGGCATTTCCGAAGTGCTCGTTTTTATGAAGGGTGGTTAGTGCTATGGGTTGAACAGTGCTCTCTCTCCCAGCTCCTAAAATTCTTAAGTTGAAATCCTCATCCCCAGCACCTTAGCATGGGATCTTATTTGGAGTTGGGTCATTAGAGAGGTAAGTCAGTTAAAGTGAGTTCACTAGGGTGGATGCTAGTCCAACATTCTTGGTGTCTGTAAAAAAGTGAAAATTTGGAGACAGAGACACACACAGAGGAAAGAGTGTGACCCTCTCTAAGCCAAGGAAAGAGGCCTGGAATAGATCCTTTGTCACAGTCTCTAGAAGGGGCCAACTTTGCTGATACTCTGATCTAGAGAGGTAATATAATTAACTTCAGCTGTTTAAGATGCTTGGTTTGGAGCACTTTGCTTGAGCAGTCTTAACAAAGCAGTATTTTTGGGGTATCTTTATTTTTATTAACTTTTACTTTTTACAGCAGTTGTAGATTTATAGAAAATTAAACATGAAACAGAGAGTGACCCTATTTTACCCCACCCCTCACACATGGCTTATCTCTCTGTCATCCAAGCTAGATGGGTGGGTCATAACTCACTGTAAACTTGAATTCCTGGGCTCATGCAAACCTCCTGCTTCAGCCTTCCAAGTAGTTGGGATTATAGGCACAAGCAGTGAATGAATGTGTGTGTGTGTGTGTATATATATATACACATATAGGATTTTTTTTTTTTTTTTGTAGACATAAGTTCTCTCTACATTGCCCCAGCTGGTCTTGAACTCAAACAATCCTCCCTCCTTAGACTCCCAAAGTGCTGAGATTATGGGTGTCTCAGCACTTACACATGTCCAACCAATGTATCCTAGTATTAACATCTTACATTAGTATAGTATATTTGCTATAATTAATGAACAAATATTGAGATATTTACTAAAGTCCATAGTTCATACTACAAATGTTAATTTTTTTTTTTTTTTGAGACAGAGTCTCAAGCTGTCACACTGGGTAGAGTGCCATGGCATCACAGCTCACAGCAACCTCCAACTCTTGGGTTTAAGAGATACTCTTTCCTCAGCCTCCCAAGTAGCTGAGACTACAGGTGCCTGCCAGAATGCCCAGTTATTTTTTGCTTGTAGTTGTCATTGTTGTTTGGCAGGCCCACGCTGGATTTGAACCTGCCAGCTCCAGTATATGTGGCTGGCACTCTAGCTGCTGAGCTACAGGCGTTGAGCCAATATAAATGTTAATTTTTTTTTTTTTTTTTTTTTGGTGCAGTTTTTGGCTGGGGCTGGGTTTGAACCCACCACCTCCGGCATATGGGGCCAGCACTCTACTCCTTTGAGCCACAGGAGCCACCCATAAATGTTAATTTTTAATGTGTTTAAGTATCTAAGCTTTTCAAGATAGTTTACTAACTTGCATTTGACTTTTATTCTTTACTTTTTGAGGCAATATGGTTCTTCAATGGACAAATTATTTTTCCCCCAAATTACTAATACTGGGTTCCTCAAGAGAGCCAGACAACTTTATGGGAACAACATTCTTATATCCAGAGTAAGTTTTCAGCCCTGCACACCAGAAACTATGCAAATCCAGGTGGTGACAAGAGTGACAGGGCTAAAAATTTAGTTTTCAATGACACAGTTACTACAAATATATAATAAATCTTTTTAAGATAAGTCACTCAGGAATTCAGAGAAAGCAGAAACTTGCTTATAAAAATAATTTTTGGGGCGGCACCTGTGGCTCAAAGCAGGTGCCGCCCCATATGCCAGAGGTGGCAGGTTCAAACCCAGCCCTGGCCAAAAACTGCAAAAAAAAAAATTTTTTTTTGGTTTTATTTCTTTTCTTCTAATTTAAAATAAATAAATGTTCAAAGGAAGCGAAGTGTATTTTTATAGTTCAAATCACTCCCAAAAGAAGGAATGAAATGGAAAAGCCAACTAGAAACTTAAGGAGATGAGAAGGAAGCAAAGAAAAGTTAACACCAGACCAGCCAAACGCCAGAGGCTACATCTATACAACTGCCAAACTGAGAAAGATTGAGCGATTTTAGGAGAGAAGGTGGTAAGACAGGAGGTAGGGGGAGGGATCCCTTATTTAAGTGTTATGTTAAATGTCCTGGCATTGATGTTATGCCCTAAAACCCATTGTCAAGCTACAGCTCAAGGGAAAAAATCCTGCAAACTAAAAAATGTTTTTATGTTTTTAAAAGGTTCTAAAACTACACAAAAACCATGAAGAACAGGAGACAGAGACAGCATGTGGCCCTTTATAGAAAACAGTTGTTGACCTATATTCTAAGAGCTCTCTTGTCCAAAAGGAACTGTACGATGATTAAAATATATCACTATGCTCTGCAAAGAGAATGCTGCTTAAAATTGAATAGACTCCTCCTAATCCCTGGATTGGAGAAGAGACGGGTAAAGGCTAAATTTCCATAAAAATATTATTTGCCAAGAGGAAGGTGATGGAGGAAGATAAGAAAGGCAAGAGAATAGCCATTTGGGGGCAGGTGAGGACTTTATATTTCAAGGCTCCTACCAGTCCCCCTAAGCTTTTGAACAAGACACAGTCCCTGATTGGAAACAGTACATTCTTCATGCTCATGGGATAAAAGAGGCAAAAGAGCAAGTAAATGAAGCCCTGTTAGGGGGTGCTATAAAGGCATGATTTAATACAAGGCTCCAGGAGACCATATAGGAGGGCACCCCCTTAGAAAGATCCAGAACGCATTTCCACAGGAAGCAGTGCCTCAGTGGGACCTAAATTTGAGGAAGGAATCTGTCTGTCATATGGAGAAGTTGGGGAAAGCGTGAGTGCAGAGCATGGGGGCATATGCTTGGGCCAAGCTGTTTGTGGCTAAAACACAGACTGTGGGGCTTCAGTAGGTGGGCAGAGGCCAGTCAGGGAAGTCTTGTAGGCCGTGCTAATGCTAAGATATTGGGACTTAATTCTACAAGTAGAAGACGAACAAGACCACATTTGTGTTTTATAATACCCATCTGGATGCTTTAGAATGAGCTGATTAAAGAGGGAAAAACAGAGGGCTCTTAATATCAATTATAAGCTGCATTTAAAGAATCAGTTCTGGAAATATTGCTTTTACTATAGTCCCAGGTTCGTCTTTTTGACCCATCACTTGACCCATTATTAAAAAGAATAATTATTAAATGCCCCAATTCAAAAATTTTTCTTTCTCTCTCAAACTGTCCTCAGTTTCTGATACAACATGGAGAGACGTCCACAGAAGAGCTACCAGCATTCAAGGCTCCCAGGAGTGTCTGCGAAGTGTGTCAGCAAATATCACAACCCCAAGGCACCAGACCGAAAGGAACGCATTGCCAAGGTAACTCGCCCGAGAGTCTCCGTGGAGACAGAATACAGCAGCTTTTCTGTGGGCTGCAGGAGCCTCTAAAACAAGTACTCGTGGTTTTGCATGAGTCAGTGCCAATAATGGAACTGTTTTGAAACACAAGCACCTTCCACCCACACCCCTCACTAGATACACACGTGCAGATGCCCAGTGTGTATGCACTTATCATTTGTCTGACTGTACAAATAAGCAAAACGCACCAGGCAGAGAGTAGCCTAGAAACCAGACAACTCTTTCAAAACACACAAGTGAAAAATCTGTCTACTTAGGAGGGGTTGAAGTCACTTTTCCTGTCTATTGTTTGAGCATTTCATGGTTGGCAAGTCAAGTATCTGCTGGCCTTATTCTCTGCTCAGTGCTGCACTTCCTCCTAGGTGCACGCTCCGTGCAGAACAACGCTTGGGCATGGACGCATGGGCCAGCAGGCAGTGAGGGTGAAGCAGTCAGCCACCCCACCAAGGTTACTGTGAGGGTGTGCTGGCAGAACATTTCAGATCTTTGGAGTTCTTAGAGTTTTGTTTTGAACCATTTTGAATTGCCGCCCATAGAAACAGATAGAAATGCATTTAGAAAAAAGAGAGAGGAAATTAAGTAAGTGGGTAAGGGGCAGAATGGAATTACAACAGGTACTTGGAACACTTTGGCAGGCCTCATCCATCCCATGCCTGCTTTGGTATAGATAACACTGACATTCTGCACCAGGAAGAGAGGGACACAGGGAGACGGTGGGGAGAGACAGCCAGCCAGAGAATAAAGGAACATCATTCTAAGCCAAATTATCTTTCCAAAAATCCTTGGATTTAAACAGCATCATGTAACTCAACTTACCTAATATAGAACTCTATTAATACCACATCTCCAAGGCACACGAGGGTGTTGATGGAGTACCTGAATACATTTTCTGAATCCTCCCAGGAGACTGAACACATCATGAACACACACTCCTTCAGAGCTAAAACCCTATGAAGTATTTGGGCACTGATGTTTGGAAATGGTTGTTTGGAGAAAGAATGGACCATAGTGAGGTTTTTTTTTTTTTATTGTTGGGGATTCATTAAGGGTACAATAAGCCAGGTTACACTGATTGCATTTGTTAGGTGAAGTCCCTCTTGCAATCATGTCTTGCCCCCAGAAGGTGTGACACACACCAAGGCCCCGCCCCCCTCCCTCCTTCCCTCTCTCTGCTTTTTCTTCCCCCGCATGACCTTAATTGTTGTTAATTGTCCTCATATCAAAATTGAGTACATAGGATTCATGCTTCTCCATTCTTGTGATGCTTTACTAAGAATAATGTCTTCCACTTCCATCCAGGTTAATACAAAGGCTGTAAAGTCTCCAATTTTTTTAATGGCTGAATAGTATTCCATGGTATACATATACCACAGCTTGTTAATCCATCCCTGGGTTGGTGGGCATTTAGGCTGTTTCCACATTTTGGCGATTGTAAATTGAGCTGCAATAAACAGTCTTGTACAAGTGTCCTTATGATAAAAGGATTTTTTTCCTTCTGGGTAGATGCCCAGTAATGGGAGTGCAGGATCAAATGGGAGGTCTAGCTTCCGTTCTTTGAGGGTTCTCCATACTTCCTTCCAGAAAGGTTGTACTAGTTTGCAGTCCCACCAGCAGTGTAAAAGTGTTCCCTTCTCTCCACATCCATGCCAGCATCTGCAGTTTTGAGAGTTTGTGATGTGGGCCATTCTCGCTGGGGTTAGATGGCATCTCAGGGTGGTTTTGATTTGCATTTCTCTAATAGATAGGGATGATGAACATTTTTTCATGTGTTTGTTAGCCATTCGTCTGTCTTCTTTAGAGAAGGTTCTATTCATGTTTCTTCCCCATTGATATATGGGATTGTTGGCTTTTTTCATGTGGATTAATTTGAGTTCTCTATAGATCCTAGTTATCAAGCTTTTGTCTGATTCAAAATATGCAAATATCCTTTCCCATTGTATAGGTTGTCTCTTTGCTTTGGTTGTTGTCTCCTTAGCTGTACAGAAGTTTTTCAGTTTAATGAAGTCCCATTTGTTTATTTTTGTTGTTGTTGCAATTGCCATGGCAGTCTTCATCATAAAGTCTTTCCCCAGGCCAATATCTTCCAGTGTTTTTCCTAAGCTTTCTTAGAGGATTTTTATTGTTTCATCCCTTAAATTTAAGCCCTTTATCCATCTGGAATCAATTTTTGTGAGTGGGGAATGGTGTGGGTTCAGTTTCAGTCTTTTACATGTGGATATCCAGTTCTCCCAACACCATTTACTGAATAGGGAGTCTTTCCCCCAAGGTATGTTCTTGTTTGGTATATCGAAGATTAGGTGGTTGTAAGATGTTAGTTCCATTTCTTGGTTTTCAATTCGATTCCAAGCGTCTATGTCTCTATTTTTGTGCCAATACCATGTGTCTTGACCTCTATGGCTTTGTACTACAGCCTAAAATCTGGTATGCTGATGCCCCCAGCTTCGTTTTTATTACTAAGAAATATACGGGTTTTTTTCCGGTTCCATACAAAACGCAGAATCATTTTTTCCAAATCTTGAAAGTACAATGTTGGTATTTTGATAGGAATGACATTGAATAGGTAGATTGCTTTGGGAAGTATAGACATTTTAACAATGTTGATTCTTCCCATCCATGAGCATGGTATGTTCTTCCATTTGTTAATATCCTCTGCTATTTCCTTTCTGAGGATTTCATAGTTTTCTTTATAGAGGTCCTTCACCTCCTTCATTAGGTATATTCCTAGGTATTTCATTTTCTTTGAAACTATGGTGAAGGGAGTTGTGTCCTTAATTAGCTTCTCATCTTGACTGTTATTGGCGTATACAAAGGCTACTGACTTGTGGACATTGATTTTCTATCCTGAAACATTACTGTATTTTTTGATGACTTCTAGGAGTCTTGTGGTTGAGTCTTTGGGGTTCTCTAAGTATAAGATCATGTCATCAGCAAAGAGGGAGAGTTTGACCTCCTCTGCTCCCATTTGGATTCCCTTTATTTCCTTGTCTTGCCTAATTGTATTGGCTAGAACTTCCAGCACTATGTTGAATAGTAAAGGTGACAGCAGACAACCTTGTCTGGTTCCGGTTCTAAGAGGAAAAGCTTTCAGTTTTACTCCATTCAGTAAAATATTGGCTGTGGGTTTGTCATAGATAGCTTCAATCAGTTTTAGAAATGTGCCACCTATGCCTATACTCTATAGTGTTCTAATTAGAAAAGGATGCTGGATTTTATCAAATGCTTTTTCTGCATCTATTGAGAGGATCATATGATCTTTATTTTTGCCTCTGTTAATATGGTGGATAATGCTTATGGACTTGGGTATGTTAAACCAGCCTTGCATCCCTGGGATGAAACCTACTTGATCACGATGCATGACTTTTTTGATGATAAGCTGTAATCTATTGGCTAGGATTTTGTTGAGAATTTTTGCATCTATATTCATGAGTGATATTGGTCTGAAATTCTCCTTTTTGGTTAGGTCTTTTCCTGGTTTTGGTATCAGGGTGATGTTTGCTTCATACAATGTGTTGGGGAAGATTCCTTCTTCCTCAATTTTTTGGAATAATTTCTGCAATACAGGAATAAGCACTTCCTTGAAGGTTTGATAGAATTCTGGAGTGAAGCCATCTGGACCAGGGCATTTTTTGGTTGGAAGATTTTTTATTGTTTCTTTAATCTCAGTGCTTGAAATTGGTCTGTTCAGGAGCTTTATTTCTTCCTGGCTGAGTCTAGGGAGAGGGTGTGATTCCAGATATTGATCCATTTCCTTCACATTGTCAAATTTCTGGGCATAGGGTTTCTGGTAGTATTCAGAGATGATCTCTTGTATCTCTGTGGGATCAGTTGTTATTTCCCCTTTATCATTTCTGATTGAGGTTACTAGAGATTTTACTTTTCTATTTCTCGCTAGTCTGGCCAATGGTTTATCTATTTTATTTATTTTTTCAAAAAACCAACTCCTTGTTTCATTAATTTTCTGAATGATTCTTTTGTTTTCAATTTCATTGATCTCTGATTTGATTTTGGATATTTCTTTTCTTCTACTGAGTTTGGGCTTAGATTGTTCTTCTTTTTCCAATTCCATAAGGTGGCTTGTAAGTTTGTTGATGTGCTCTCTTTCTGTTTTTTGAATGTGGGCATCTAAAGCAATAAATTTTCCTCTCAAAACTGCTTCTGCAGTATCCCACAGGTTTTGGTAGCTTGTGTCTTCATTGTTGTTATGCTCAAGGAAGTTAATGATTTCCTGTTTTATTTCTTCCTGCACCCATCTGTTATTCAACAGAAGGTTGTTTAATTTCCGTGCCTTTGTGTGGGGTCGAGTGTTTTTGTTAGAGTTGAGTTCCACCTTTAGTGCCTTATGGTCTGAGAAGATACAAGGTAAAAATTCAATTCTTTTTATTCTGTTGATATTTGTTTTGTGTCCCAGGATATGATCAATTTTGGAGAATGTTCCATGGGGTGATGAGAAGAATGTATATTCTTTATCTTTGGGGTGGAGTGTTCTATATGCGTCTATCAAGCACAGTTGTTCTAGGGTCTCATTTAAATCTCTTATATCTTTGTTTAATTTCTGTTTAGAGGATCTGTCCAGCTCTGTAAGAGGGGTGTTAAAGTCCCCTGTTATGATGGTATTGTCAGATATCATATTGCTCAGACTGAGTAAGGTCTGTTTCAAGATCTGGGAGCATATAAATTGGGTGCATAAATATTTAGAATTGAAATGTCTTCTTGTTGTATTTTTCCCTTGACCAATATAAAGTGACCATCTTTGCCTTTTTGAGTTTAGTTGCTTTAAATCTACATGTATCTGAATATAAGATTGCAACTCCTCTTTTCTTCTGAATTCCATTTGCCTGAAAAATTGTCTTCCAACCCTTGACTCGGAGTTTTAATTTGTCTTTTGAAGCTAGGTGTGTTTCTTGCAGACAGCAAATGGATGGATTGTGTTTTTTAATCCAGTCAGCCAATCTATGTCTCTTCAGTGGGGAATTCAAGCCATTAACATTTATTGAGATAATTGATAAGTGTGGTAGTGTTCTATTTGTCTTATTTTGTGAGAGTCCATTGCTTAGTTTTATCTTTTGCATCAGTGTGGAGGTTAGGTTCTGTCCTTTAATTTCTGAGTTCTTACTTTGCTGCTGACCCATTGTGATGGTCAGTGTGCAGAACAGGTTGAAGTATTTCCTGTAGAGCTGGTCTTGTTGTGGTGCATTTCCTCAATGTTTGTATATCTGTAAATGATTTGATTTCTCCGTCAATTTTAAAGCTTAGCTTAGCAGGGTACAGAATTCTGGGCTGGAAATTGTTCTGTTTAAGTAGATTAAAGGTAGATAACCATTGTCTTCTTGCTTGGAAAGTTTCATTTGAGAAGTCTGGGGTCACTCTGATGTATTTGCCCCTGTAGGTCAACTGGCGCTTACGCCTGGCAGCTTGCAGAATCATTTCTTTTGTCTTGACTTTGGACAGGTTCATCACAATGTGTCTTGAAGAAGCTTGGTTAGAGTTGAGGTGACCTGGGGTCCGATATCCCTCTGAAAGCAGTGTGTCAGAATCTTTGGTGATATTTGGAAATTTTCATTTATAATATTCTCTAGTATGGCTTCCATTCCTCTGGGGCATTCTTCTTCCCCTTCTGGGATTCCTATAATTCATATGCTGGAACGCTTCATAAAGTCCCATAATTCTGACAGTGAGGGTTCTGCTTTTTCTCTCTTCTTTTCTGCCTTTTTTACTATCTGAGTTATCTCAAGTACTTTGTCCTCTACTTCTGAAATTCTTTCTTCTGCATGGTCTAACCTGTTGCTGATACTTTCCATTGCATCTTTAAGTTCCCTAATAGACTGCTTCAGTTCCTTCAGCTCTGCTATATCTTTTCTATATTCTTCATATAGTTCATCTCTAATTTGATTTTGTTTTGGATTTCCTTTTGGTTATTTTCCACTTTATTAGCAGTTTCCTTCATTATTTCCATCATTTCCTTCATTGTTTTCATCATGTGTATTCTAAATTCCCTTTCTGTCATTCGTAACATTTCTTTATAGGTGGAATCCTCTGCAGTAGCTACCTCATGGTCCCTTGGAGGGGTTGCTCTGGACTGGTTCTTCATGTTGCCTGGAGTTTTCTGCT
This sequence comes from Nycticebus coucang, assembly GCF_027406575.1. Lineage (NCBI taxonomy): Eukaryota > Metazoa > Chordata > Mammalia > Primates > Lorisidae > Nycticebus > Nycticebus coucang. The sequence goes on along the minus strand of NC_069784.1, from coordinate 115,042,344 downwards.
GATTCTTCCTCATGAGTGATTTCTTTAATCTGTTTCCTTGCCCTAATTTTCCTTTCACTTCCTCTTGCTCTTTAAGTTCCCATACCTGTGGAATAAGGTTTCGATGAGTCCTTTTGGTACAGGAACAGAAGGATGAGAAGGTTGAAGAGCAAGAAGGGATAAAAGAAAGAAAGAAAAGAAAATAGAGAAAGGAGAGGGGGTGGGTAAAAGGGAATATTGACAAAAGGAAGAGAGGCACAGCAAGAGGGAGACCGAGCAATATAGGTGTACAGTAGGGTACTCTGTCACAACCTTAAAAAAAAAACCCAACCTCTGGGGGTGCCCGGTTGGGTGGTTCCCTTGAGGTCAGCAGCTCTTTGCTAACCTGATCAGACACAGTACCCCACCTCCACCAAGTAGAGAGGAAAGACTAAAATGCTATAAATCAAAACCAAAACAAGCAAACAGAAAACTTTACGGGATAAAATTGGGTGAAAAACCAAATAATAGGGGTAGAAACACTAGCAAAAATGAAGTTCTAGTTATTGAAAAAAGGCAGCAATGGGAAATTGTATTGAAAGTAGAAAAATGTAGCCGGGCGTTGTGGCGGGCACCTATAGTCCCAGCTACTTGGGAGGCTGAGGCAGGAGAATTGCCTAAGCCCAGGAGTTGGAGGTTGCTGTGAGCTGTGTGACACCATGGCACTCTACCGAGGGCAATAAAGTGAAACTCTGTCTCTACAAAAAAAAAGAGAAAGAAAGAAAAATGGAGAAAGAAAAGAAAGAAAAGAAAAAATCTGTATGGAAAAGGTTGAAATTAAAAAACAAAACAAAACAACATCAAAATAAAAAACAAACAAACAAACAAAAAACAACCAAAAACAAAGCAGTATATATATCTTGTTGAATATTGCCTGGGCAACAGGTGGTCTTCTGGGGTATGAGATGTTAATCACAATGCTGATATGACTGGAGGCCTCTGGTGATGTCTCAAACCCCACAGGGTAGATACCCTAAATCTCTCTTCAGCCCTCTTAAAAGGCACTTTAAACTTCTAAACTTGCTAAGCAGAAGCTTTCCCAGGAAAGTGCTTGTTGCTAGGATCACTGCTGAAGTGGCTATCCACTTACCCAGTGTGCCAAAATCGGTCTCACTCTGCCCCTGAGGGTTAAGGCTGTAAGGCGGCTCAGTCCCCACCTTTACGCTGCTCAGTCACTAGGTTACCAGCTCCTGCCCGATCCTTGCTCTGCAACCCTGAGGGCGGAGCTTGCCAGGGCAGATCTCTCACAATGGCTCCCTGTGACCCATAGTCAAACACCATTAGCTCCATCTGGCCCAGCGGCTCAGTCTCGGGCCCTAGACAATGCCCAAAGTTCTCCGCACTCCTGCTCTAGTTCTCCCTAACGCAGTTCAACTGAGTGCCAAGTCCAAAAACACCAAAACAGTTCACAGGTAAGGCCTTTCCAGTTTGCATTCTCACTGCTACTGTACTTACAGCTACCGGCGGGATTAGACTGATCGAACACATGCAACCACTTGCCAGTTTTCCACTGTTTTTGTCTTCCTCTTGGGGTCCAGAAGTCTCTCGCTGACTCCCTGTATCCTCAAAGGGATGATTATAGGCAGATACCACCAGCCAGAGGTGCCTGGAGTCTTATCTCCCCAGACTCATGGTGCCCAGATGCAGGGAAGCTGTTAGTTGGCCGCCATCTTGCTCTCTATCCCCATGGTGAGGTTTTAAAGGAAGAACTTATTTAGAAGGTAGAAGAGGCATCAAGTTCAGCTAATAGAAGGAAAGGAATTAGGTGGTGAAATCAGAAGACAGGTAAAGATGTGAAAACTTAACCAGGAGAATGACCAGAGCCATCAGACCAAGAGCAGGGAGGGATTATGTTATCTGACCAGTGGCCATAAGCGTGTCCTGTTACAGCTGCGCTGAGCTCACTATCTCTCCAGCATCTTTACCAGCAAGCCCTCATTTTAGGGTAGTAGAATCAGGATGGGAAAGATCAAAATCAAACAAAGCAAACAATCTCTAGAGGCAGAATGATGCCCAGGGGGGTTGCACTGGAAAACCACGCAAGACTATGAGAATCCTGTAAAAATCATTAAGTTGTGTAATAATATGCCCAAAACCATCTTTGATCCAATGTACGATGAGAAATCCAAGAAAAACATGTACGTGTCATTATTTTTCCCCATTTAAGGTCTACTCTCAAGTCATGTGTTCAAGGAATGTTTTCTTTGTTTCTCAGTGGCTGCTCGAAATCTACATTCTATTTCTAATGTGTGTGTGTATACACATTTGCAATGCATGTTTGTGCACTACATTTTTTTAACAATCTACAAATTTCTGACATAAGCAGCTCTGGGTTCCTAATTGGATCGTAAACTAGAATTAGCAGCAACAATTCTGCAAGCAAACCAACCAGTTTAGAGCTAATGTATATTAAATATTTACTACATGCTAGGTACTATGTGGTTAAAAATAATTCTATTTAACAGCAGTACTTCCTAGAAGATGTTAAAACGGAATGCTTGAGATAATGATACAACCAGCATAACCTTGGACTGTCCCAGATAAACCAGGTCATATGGTTGCCCTACAAATGAGGGGTTCCTAGAGCTGATTTTGGAACCATTCAAGTTTTAAAGAGCCATGAACTTGAATCTTAGAATGCCAGGCACTTATTAGACTTAGACAAAGAATCTTTTCTTATTAATGAACAATGGTACATTTTAAGCCCATCATTTTTGAACGTACAGATGTGTTCTGAGTTATCCTCCTACTAAGGTTTTAATTATTAATTGGTATAACTACCATGAGCATCTCATACCTTTTTAGCACTTAAACACTCCAGATTTTTCCCTTAGTAAACTACTCAGGAAAAATATTTAGCTAATTTGTTTTCCTTTGCCTGTGAAGTAATGAAGATAGTCTTTATATTTTTCAAAGTTCTAGTAGTCTTCATTTTATTCCTGACAAGACCTGGGGGTGGGAGAAGCAGCCTTTGTGACAATAGGCAGCTACCCAGTTGCTGTCAGCTAGCCGGTGCTGCTCCCTGGTGAACATAAACAGTTTGTAGATGTTAACCGTAGACAAGGATTCGCCTTGACTGTGATGGAACAAGATGAAAGCCAAATAACACCATGCCTGAAAGAGTCTTTTCCGTTAAAAAAGGGACCTCTCCAACCACAAAATGACCAAAAAAAAAAAGAAGGCAAGTCTACTTCTTCTTCAATGACAACTCTAGCTCCTGTCTGTTTGTCCTATCTCCTGGGTAAAAATTAAGATGGTCAATGTTAGAATTTTTCCCACTTTCTGACAGTGCCCAATCATTGAACAGAACTCTCAGTTCCATTAACCCACTCTAAAATCACCTATCTTAAGCTCAAATTCTGTAACAATCCCTTCAAACACCCTTTTATTAGCTGCCCCATGGTTCCTCATAGAGGACTAGCTCCCTCATAGGACAAGATAATAATCTTGTTAACCTCAAGTGGTCTGGGTGATCTTTGGCTGATGGGCATGGGTACCCTTTTAAGTGAATTTTCCCAATCTTACAAAAATCCTAAAATATTTTATATCACTGATATTATTATATTCGATACAATCTTATTATAATTATCAGATAAACAGCATACTAATTATTTTATACAAGGTTATGGAAGGTTGAGATCTTTGTCCAAAGTCAAGCGCCAGGAAGGGGCATAACAGGGGTTTTAACCGCAGAAGGCAATGCAATTGACACAGGAGTGACCAAACATTGCTCTCGATTGGGTCTTAGGAGAAAATATGCCACTTGAAACATCCCAGCTCAGATAGGACAGTTTTCTCCATTATGATGGAAAGGACTGGGCAGGCATGGGGAGGAATAAGCACTAGAAGAAATCAAAACCCTGGTCATGATGGGGAGAGTGAAGATATAACCTAGAGAACACCATTGAGAACTGAAGGAGGGTGACTGTCAGTACACAACGGGTATAACCTGGGACTGTCCCAACAAACCGTGTGGCATGTGGGCCCTACAGATGGGCTCTCTGTAGTTGGTGCTGCAGCCCTCAGGTTGGGCTGGTGATCTGAGTGCCAGCTCTGCTGTTCCATCACTCCAGGGTCAGGAAAGAAGGGGCCCTGAGCAGGGTGTGGCAGGAACTGCTGACATTTCATCTGTTGTCAGACTCATCCTTCCTGAGGTGACAAGAAAGCCCAGACCTGCTGCCTGCTGAGGGTCCAGGATGGGAGAAATTGGAGTTTGGAGCTAGAGAAAAAGTTAAGTGCTATTCCGTGTTGGTTTATTCAGCCCATGTATTAAATAGACCCAACATGATAAAGATACATATAAGTATACAGTAAAATGGTTACTATAGTGAAACAAATGAACTCCTATCATCTCACATTATTCCCCATTCCCTCTCCCTCCCCCAGTCCTGTGGCAAAAGCACCTGTAGTCTATTTAGCAAAAATCCTGAATACAATACTCTTTAACTAACTTTAGTCCTTGTGTTGTACGTTAGATCTTTCAACTTGTTTACCCTACACCTTTGCTCTTTTGTATCCATTGACCTACATTTCCTTCCCCCCTTCAACCCTAGTACCTTTTTTTTATTCTCTATTTGACTTTTAAGTGCCTGATATAAAGTTAGTGTAATTTGGTCAAAATATGAAGGTGACCTAGAGGAACAAGGAATCAATGTAGAAGCCATTTGGCAACAACTTTTAAGACTAATCCTAAACTTAGCTTAAAAGCAAGCCTAAATTTCTGAGGAAAAATAAAATGACCGTGAAGAAGCAACAACAAAAGCAAGTTTCTGTCATGTTTCCAGCAAAGTGAAAGACCAGTCTTGCTTGCAACTCAACTATTGCTTCCAACTCATTCCTGTATTTAAAGTTCTACACATTTTCTGCATTGCCAAATATTCCAGTTGACAAAAAGTGATGGTTTAATGTATCTTTCATAATTCAAAGGGCACTCCAGGATCTTACAGTGTTGTAGAATTCTGCAGTTCACTACTTAGGAAGCTGGCAGAGACATTTTATCCCATCCTGAAAGTCTGTTTTTCTTTTTTGAATGATCTGCCTTTACTGCAGATACAGAAACTGTCTTACTAGCTGACTTCATGGAGAGTTGGGCAGCAGACATCACCTAAATGAACTCAGGCCATGGAAAAAGCTGGCATGCAAAAAGTGGAAAACTATATCAAAATCAGAATAACATGCTTTTTTAAAAGATATGTGTGTGAGCTCATAGTCTCAGGGAATGCTGGAAGAAACTGAGAAAGATCACACAGTCCAACCCTGTCTTACAGAAGAAGAAAATGCAACGCAGTTGGATGAGAAGTTATTCGCAGGCACGCAGGGGGATCTGCCCGAGTTAGGACCACCCTCTGCATCGACTTGCTCTTAGCCCAACATTCTCCCCACCCCGCTCCACGTTTAAGGAATTAACTTTTCTTTGCAAGGTATTATTTTCCTATTTTCACATCAGAAAAGTATATACTTTAGTAACAGTATTTGGTCATTTGAGATTGCCCAAAATTTCAGAATATATTCCTCAGGAACAAGAGGTGAATACCGGTGGAGAAAAATTATGGTTTCTATAATCTTCAATTTTAAGGGATGCTGTGAATGTAGACAAAAGTTATGTCAGTAATAGACCCCGGTGAATAAGGGTAGTAATGGTGAAGGCACTTACTTTATGGCAACTTGTAGCTTCTCACACAGGACAGTGAACACAGAGACGACATCATCACAGAGGGACTCTACAGTAGGACCTTCGAAACAGAGGAGGTGACAGGCCATTAGACATGGCAGGGGGCACCACAAGCTCCCTGAACAGTCCTTTCCATCCTCCACTTTAGATGTCTTTCAGGACTGAAAAGATAATTTTCAGATGTGCAGAAGCCCTTAGGCCACCAAAACGATCACAGAAAAGATAAGAACTGAGTATAATTATTCCTTTCTAAAGCAAAACACTCAAAGGACAGGATAGAAGGAAAATGGCAGCTTGTTCCTTATTATAAATAAAATTCACCCACATTTAACAAAAAGAGATGTATCTAATTAAAAAAAAAAAACAGCCCAGACACAGTGGATGGCAATTTTCTCAATATGTAGGCCAATAGGCTATCTATGTGTCCCTTATTCTGTCCTCTTGAATTTCTCTTTCTTCTGATCTGAATTTGTATTCAAGAGGGTAAACAAAGGAAGCATGAAAAAATATGAACTTTGGAACTAAAAAAACCAGTGGAAACAAAGAGAAAAGCAATGCGTGTACTATTTTTACCTGCTTTAACCATTTGCTCAGTGTCCACAGGACATATGGTCTTTGTTGATTATGGAGCAACAGCCAATGTCACAAAAATAATTTTTCCCTCCAAATGCGTTCTAGTTTCTGTAGAACCAAAACTCCCACAGAAACACTGTGGGGAAAAGGCTACGATTTGGAATCTGTTCAAATAAAGGTCCACAATCTGCTGCTTGTGTTCTTGGGGTAAGTTTCAGTTTTGGCAAAATGGGAAAAATAATACCAAATTCATAGAATTGTCAGGTCAAGTTAAATAACAAACTATTTTTTTCTAAAATAATTATCTTTAAAGACCTATACAAATGTGGCTAAGAATCTGATAAATGACTAAATGACTGTAAAAACCAAGAAATGTGAGGGGAAGATGGCAAGAGTATAAATAAGAAAATAAAAGTAAAGTTGAAGGAAGACAGGGGAAAGAACTAAATGGCCAACTCTCAGAATTTAAGATCTTAAACACAGGGGGGGAAATTAAGAAACGATAAGGTACCAAGATAAAGTATAATATACAAGAAATAAATTTCACAAGTAATCCTTCAGCTCAATTTCAGATAAAATCTCAAATGAGTGCCTTCAACAATTTATTTTTTTTACTAATTTTTAGAAATATATCCTTGACCAAGAGGACTTTGACCTCCTTTTCAGTTTATAAAATCATCCTACATTAAAGTAAGGCTTTTATGAGAACACAACTGCCAAAAAGAGAGGCAAAGACAGGTGGGAAATCTTGGAGTGTATAATTGAGAGCTTTCAAAGCTGAAAGGGATACTTTCTGGCCCACAGCCCAAGAATGTAGCAGGAGGGAACTAAAACAAAATGCTCCAAATGTTTTAGAAAATAACTTAAAGCATTGCTCTTGTTTCTTTCTTTCACTCTTTTTATCTTAATTGTGGCTGTTCATTTGTTTATTTTATTTATTTATGCATTTATGTATTTATGTATTTATTTATTCATTCACTCACTCACTTATTTATGGGCAGAGTCGTACTTTGTCACCCTGGGTAGAGGGCTGTGGCATCATCATAGCTCACAGCAACCTCAAACTCTTGGGCTCAAGTGATCCTTGTGCCTCAGCCTCCCAAGTAGCTGGGACTACGGCACTCACCAGAATGTGTGGCTCCTTTTTCTATTTTTAGTAGAGATAGGACTCTACTAAAGGCTCTATAAGAGCTCATTCTTACTCAGGCTGGTCTTGAACTCTTGAGCTCAAGGGATCCTCTCGCCTGCCCTCTCAGAGTGCTGGGATTACAGGTGTGAGCCACTGGCCAATTGTGGCTATTCAGCTGTTTCTCCATTTTAATCCCCCTATTTTCATCTTCTCCTCACCCCACCTCCCCATTATCAACTGGGGAAAAATAATAAAAACAAAACAGATTTTTTCAATATTTCTAAAATTACTGAATGAAATCAAATAAAAATCTATATTTCAATTTTTAATCAGATGATGTGAATTTTTCTGACCTCCTTTAAAATAATACTACCAAAATGGTTTTTAAAACTTAAATTTCTTGTCAATTATATGTAGATAGAAGTAAAGAATTTTTTCTTTTCCTGTGGGTCAGAATGAAAGTTTCCTAACTTGATTTCATCTGCTACTTAAACTGGGCTGTCTACAACATTCCCTCTGAGATGACTCAATTTCCATGTCAAAAAATTAATAGTCGATAAACATAATTCTGGTGTAAGAGCATTGCATTATGCCAGTCAGGTTTCTGCAACCCTATCCAATTATTGTCATTTTAGCAATTAGACCTGACTGTGGAAAAAGAGGTAACTAACAAAAGCAACCTCTGAGTAAGAGGTTTATGAAGAGTTAATTTCCCTCACACAGTTGGATCAGGACTAGGTGCAGCTGGCCTAAGAGAGTGTGGGAACAGGAGGAAGACAACAGCTGATTAAATAACGCCATGTGGCAAAACTAAGCACAACCTCCAAGAGGGTGGCCAACCTACCTGAGAGCTCACATCTTTACACCCTCAACACCAAACACACAGTAAGCATTAAAAATGGAACCAGTAAAAATCACATCCAATACCTTGATTCCTGAATTCCTGTGGGACATCTGGGTTTTCAATTATCTAGTAAGGGAGACACACACAGACAGTTAGGAGATTCAGGCAAGAAAAATCTCAACCCTTAGACAACAAAAAATTCTAAGAAACAACGTGGCATCCTGAGTGCCATCCTGGGTTCAGCTTCTTTGCCTAAGCATACCCTCCAGCTCTCGAGAGCATTTCATTTATTCATGGTGTTTATGAGAAAAACTATTAGGTCTGGAACTGAGCTTATCAATTCCAAAAATAATTCATTCAAGAGTCCACAAATTTCCGGGAAGTTTAAGCCCCATGGAGCACTTCATGATTCCAGAGTGCTGGGCTGTGAGTGGAGGACAATGCCTGCCTACAAAAGTGAGTTGACTTCACAGAGAACAATTTATCTCAACGCCCCAGACCATACTGTGCCTGGCAACTAATAGATGCAGACTCTTGGCCTAATGCATAAGAATTAGGCTCTTGGACTTTAAAATCCAGGTGCAAAGGTGACCACTGGCCAGAACCACCATCTTCCTATCTGGTTGGGGAGCAGATTAACGTCTGACTGTCTGACCAGACTAGTTGTTCTTGGCTACCGCTAGGTAGATCCAGAAATATCAGGGCAGAGACAGAACCTTGAGGAAGGGAAAATGGAAGGGAAAGATGTTTACAAATAATAAGACTTACTTCCTATTGCAGGGGTAACTCAGCAACTACTGAGCTGAGAGCAGGAAGGAATTGCTTCTTCATTTTCCCTGCGCCTTTTCCCTGGGAGATAATAAGGCATCTTCATGCCTATTAACTAGGAGACATGTGAACCATCCCAGGTGCTGATTTTTTTTTTTTTAACTTGTCATAGGCACATATTTCTACTATTCTTTGTTCATTGATTTGCAAGTTCAGTCACTTCCACAACAACTTTTGTGAAATGTTACGTCAGTGTCCACCATTCAGCACATGGCTCAGTATAAGTTTAGAACAATATTTTATGGAGTAAACATATCTGAATCATTTTAAGGGTAGGATAATCCGTGCCCCCAGGCCCAAATATTTATTTATATGTGGCAAGTTTGCTTTTTGTAATTAGTAACTTACAGTTTAACAGTGGCCTTTCGCCACCTGAAACCATTCAATAATAAGGCTGGATAATAGGCAGGGTTTCTAAGGCCGTAAGATGACAATTTTAATCTTTCCTGTGGGGGGGGGGGATGGGGAAGATGCAGGTTAAAGATGCACTTCATGCTTTTGCCATTCTACATTATTCATTTTTTTCCCCACTGTATTTAAATCTTCCTAATGCTGAGGTGGTCCCCGATGTCTTTCTAGTGATGGGTCATATTAGAAAATACACACATCTTCCCTGGGTAACGTTCAGTGTCCCCAGAAGAACACACAGCCTCCTTAGAGCAGGTCTTATCATTCCTGTAGACCCCTTTCCTTTAATAGCTTTAAAACAACACCTAATTTGGTCTCCCTTCACTACACATCCCTGAAGCTACAAATATTAGCATCCTAATATTTTTCTGGGACATGGAATCACATTCGGGACTACAAGGAGTAATTTAAAGAAAGTAACAGGGAACACAATTTTTTTAAATCTAATCTGAGGTCTTGCCTCCCATTGGTGGGGATCAAGACAGAGATGAGCAGAACCAGAAGGCCAGGAAACCACCCAATGCCCAGGGCAGAGGCCAATCAACCCTACAACACCACCCAGAACTCTACAGCGACCGTGACCTTTCTTAGTGAAGAGCAATGCGAGCTGAAAGACTGAGACGTTTGACCTGACTAAAACTTAAAATTTTTTAAATGGGATTAAACGAACTAACATAATTGGAAGCATTTTAAACCGACAAAGTTTCATTGAAATGTTTCATGTTAAGACATTAAAAGATTATTAACATTATAGTATCGATCATGTTGCCATTTAGCAAGGATAGGCTATGACTATATGTTAATGTAGGAATTCTAAACATCGTGGATTGGCTTCCATTAAAAACACTTTTTTTCTCTTAATATGTTTTCTATTTGTAGATTTTAATTTCTTTTAAACTAATACTCCCACACCACCATGTTCAAAATCTGAATATAAACAAAATTGTTTTTAAGAAGAAATAAGCTACAGTAATAAAAATATCTCAAGTTAAAGTAATTTTTAATAGCAACTTGGGCTTGGGATATAGCAAACAGAAAGGAGGGGTGGTGAAAATCAACATTTATTTTTCGGATTAGTGTTGTTTTTTAACTCGGGTGCCAGAGCACATATTAACTGAAACTTGGCCTGGGAATAGTGACAAGACCAGTTCGGGGTTTAGTTCTGGCTGTTTCACTGAGAAGCTCATTAATTTTACATTTCAGTTTGATCCCTCTGGGCTTCCTCTTCTCATGTGTGAAATGAGGAATAAAAGAATTTGACTAGATAATCTCTGAGGCTCCCCTCAACGCCATGATTTTCTCAAAATGATAAAAATAATTGAAATTTTAAAATTACAAGTAATTGAAGTGAAATGTGAAATCTTAATTTCCGTAAAATTAATTTCTGAGCTATCTCAGACTGCAACTGAGATTTCCTATTTAAAAAAATAACTAATGCCTTTTTAGAGCACTCCTTGCAGATTGTAAAAAGATTTTAAACTGACTTATTACAGATACAGATTTAAAAGCCATACAAAACACCAATTTTGAAGAGGCATCATCCTCTCATTAATATTCCCAGAAGATAATATGTATAAGCAACCAATTACATTTACATTTCCCCCAGAAATGCTCATTTTAGACAATCTGTTCAAGCTTAGAGCACAAAGCTCTAGTGGGCTTTGATGGCAGAAAAGACAAGTTCAGCTTTACCTTGAAGGCTCCAGCAGGTGGGGGTGACCTCCTGCCATGGTCTTTTAGGTGACCCAGGGAAATAGATCAAACTTCCAAGCCAATGACCAATTCATTTTTCTTAATTTCAAATTTACTTCCAGTATTTGTTAATAGGTACACAACACCAGTTTTAATAAAAATTTTCAGTATAAGATGTTTTAAAAAAAGATTTTTTAAGAAAGTAAAATTTTAAAACAATAACTAAAAAATTATAGAAACCCCAAGGAAAACCAACTCTCAAAGCTTCTGGGGTGAAACAGGCAAAAAGCTAAAGAGCTTAAACGATGTAAATGTCTGCCTTTTAAGAGGTGAACCAGAGGGGCGGCGCCCGTGGCTCAGTCGGTAAGGCGCCAAGGCGCCGGCCCCATATGCCGAGGGTGGCGGGTTCAAACCCGGCCCCGGCCAAACTGCAACCAAAAAATAGCCGGGCGTTGTGGCGGGCGCCTGTAGTCCCAGCTACTCGGGAGGCTGAGGCAAGAGAATCACTTAACCCAAGGAGTTGGAGGTTGCTGTGAGCTGTGTGAGGCCACGGCACTCTACCGAGGGCCATAAAGTGAGACTCTGTCTCTACAAAAAAAAAAAAAAAAGAGGTGAACCAGAAAGCCAGTAAGCACCCAATACCCTTCTGACACAAGCCAGCCCTTCCTACTTTTCCCAGGAGGAAGGAACCCCGATGGGAGGGCCCCCAGCACGTGAGACACGTTGACACCCTTGGGGTGGAGGGAGGGCGCTGCGGACTCACCGTATTCTCCTGCCTCTGTCGTAGCTGTAAAGTCAAGTCACTCAGCATTTGGCTGAGAGTGGCCCGGACAGCAGTGTTTATACTACGCTGGTGACAGCTGCACACGTACGTCTCGATGCACACCTGGTAAAGAGACAAGGTCGTGACACAAATGCTCGGCAGCTGTTTATTACCAGCGTTCTTTGGAATTAAGCAGAGAGGATATCGAGTTCCTCTCAAATGGGTGGTCAGCCTGATTTAGGATTGGATATTAAAGAAAATCACTGCACAGACTTAAAATCCCTGGAAATTCGTTTTTAAGCAGATAGGAAATGTTTTCCTAAGGATGGCCGCTTTCACAACCTACTCTTCTGCATCACAGGGCAAAATGCAAAGTAGTGATTTTCAGATGTGCCAAATGATTCTATCGACAACAAACTTAGGTGGCTGGGGATTAATCAGGAGGGGCTCCCATCATGGCAAAATAGAATAGAATTTATTACCCCCTGGATGATAAAGTATGGATAGAGGGTTAACAAAACCTTTCTGCCACTCTATGAATGAGTTTGACCTTAGGTTAACTCACCAGCCGTGTTCTTCTGGAAATTTGATAAGGGTAGAACATTAGCTGTGTTACTAGGTAGCATGGCTATGGTAAAAATGTTTCCTAATTACTGCCCTGCATCCGAATTGGGATAACTGTGAGTCAATTCTAAATATTTGGTGGGTAGCCACAGGTTGGGGCTTCCCTAGATACAGTGACTCTTGCAATTGCTTATATCCTCTGGAAGAACTCTGAAAGCTCTGCTCATAAAGTTCAGAAATATTGGCTCTGAGATTTGGAACATGGGGCTCCTAGGCCTAAGGTGACTATGCATTCTCCAAGGTGGCTTTCGTCTTTGAACCTGCATTGTCATTTGAGAGCCAGAGATTAGTCTCTGGACTGCTACGAAAGATAAATGCTTAACATTTTCCTGCTTCTGTTTCCTGTCCTGTGTCCTGCTAGACAAATATAATGCCATTGTGACCTATTTGAGTCTTATGAGTCAGAATGTCTAATTGAGCCTAAAACAAATCCTTGGTGGCCACTGTTTGGAAAAATCCCAATTAAAAAAAATCCCTCATTTGATCACGATGATGCTAAAAGTCATGACTTTTCAGATTTTATTGCCTCTGATTCTTCTGGAAGCTACAGGGATGGGCATGACCGTACATGCTTTAAAATTGCCACTTCTTTTTTTTTTTACTTTCTGTAAGGCATTCAATTTTACAAAGCATATTTAAATACACAAAAACAAAAGAGGCATTTATGTACCTAAGTTATTTTTCTGGGAATAGATCCAAGATCATGTAAAATGAGAATACAGGCTGCTCACCTAAATGGGCAAATTTAATTTGATGACTGATGACCAAGACAGTTGAGAGACTAAATGTTAATCTTTGTAGCTGCTCTTGCTTATTAAACTGGGGACTTTTCTGCAGGCCTCACATTTTCTTTTGGTAAAATTAAACATTTTTAAAAGTTTAATCTATCTCATTGGTTTACTCCTTTTGAGTGCTTACTATTTCAAAGGAGTATTTGAAACTTAAAACCGTATTAGAAAAAAAATAAAGGTAATCATTTCAACGTAGGAAAAGCCCCTGAAACCTGTATGTGAAATTTGGCCTAGATTAATTCATTTCATAGTTTCAAAATAAGAGCAAGTTACAAAATTTTTATTTTTCATAAAGCAATTTAGGGCATGTGAATTTTAAATTCATTTTCTCAAATGGTCATGGATTATAATGGATTTGAAGGTAAAATAATGTATACATATGTAGAGAAAGAGGTGTTTTAATCCTGAGAGACTTCTACTTTTGCATATAAGAGTTTAAAAACCTTGAAAATATGTCTAAAGGAGTGTAGTGTTTCACTCTGATGAAATCAAATTCTTCATCACATAATTAAACACACTAGTACCACTTATCTCCTAACTTCAGTTTTCTTTAAATCTTACATTTTCCCAAGAAATCATTATAACTGTTGATCTCTAAGCTTTAGGGGGAATTTTACTGTTAAAAGAATTAATGATGAGAGAGTAGCTCTTTTGAAGCTGAACTACACACTTCGTCCAAACTCTCTTGAACATTGAGAGCTGTATCCACTATGCAACTGCCCTTAAAAAATGACATTAGTCACAAAAAATGACAGCACACAAGAGGAACTGGATTTTATATAACACAGTGCTGTAAACAGACAGGAATTTTCCAAGTGCCAAATGTATCTTTTTGAGTTTTAATGTCACCTGCATTTTTAATGTTCAATTGCTAATACTATGTAGATAACTCTGAGTGTGACATTGCAGGGGGCATTTTATTAAGGGAAAAGGTGAGCATGTTTACTCAGAAAAAAAAAGATTAATCTAGGAAGCCCATTCTAGTGAAGTTAGGAGTATAAATACTGAATGTGACAAAAGGATATTCTGTTAAATAAAAAGATTACCATATATTAGATAATAAGATATATAGAACTAGAATTTCCATTTCAGTCTGACCACTGTTTTGAAGACCACTGACTTTTCACTATATGCGTGTTTTTCTTCTCCTGTTTCAGGGCAGTACTAATGAGCCCCCCGAATCACAGAAGCCAAGAGACTTACCAAGCCCACAGGCAGGCTGAGTTTCTGGGAAAGGGCTCATTGGCTTCTTCTGTTAGTCTCACCAGGACTGGTTCTCCCTCCCCCGCGCTCTCTGCTTTTATAATGCAGAGCTGACACTTGGAAAGCCCAGTCCTGCACCTCTGCTAGAGGCTTGAAGGGCCACGTCAAACACCTGGTGACAAGCCCCAGGGCTCTGATCACAGGAAACATGCAGAGACACAGGGCAGTGAGCAGGTTTAAAACCAACACTGTGATGATTTGTGGGCAACCAGCTGCACGACAGGCTGATGGCAAAAACAAAATGGTTAAAGAAGCAAAACAAATCCCAAAAGTAGTAGAAGGAAAAAGAACAAGCAAACATGAGTCTGCTGGCCAAGTGTAAGCAATAAAAGTTGCACACCACCGAGGAAGTCGACGGATAAATAACAGTAAGAGCTTAAACCCAGGGTAGAATCACTAAATTATTAAACATCAAATAGCACAGCATACAGGATATTCAATATGTATTGGCCAAAGGGATCACAAATTTTATTTTATTTTTTATTTTTATTTTTATTTATTTTTTTCATTTTTTTATTGTTAAATCATAGCTGTGTACATTAGTGCAATCAAGGGGTACAATGTGCAGGTTTCATATACAATCTAAAATATTCTCATCAAACTGTTCAACGTAGCCTTCATGGCATTTTCTTAGTTACTGTATGTAGGCATTTGTATTCTGCATTTAGTAAGTTTCGCCTATACCCATGCACCGTACATGTGGCCCCACCCATTACTCTCCCTCCCCCAAAACCTCCCCCCTCCCTTCCCCTTCCTTGGCCCTTTCCCCATAGTCTTGTGCTATAGTTGGGTTATAGCCTTCATGTGAAAGCTATAATTTAGCTTCATAGCAGAGCTGAGTACATAGGATACTTTTTCTTCCATTCCTGAGATACTTTGCTAAGACGAATATGTTCCAGCTCCATCCATGTAAGCATGAAAGAGGTAAAGTCTCCATCTTTCTTTAAGGCTGCATAATATTCCATGGTATACATGTACCACAATTTGCTAGTCCATTCGTGGGTTGATGGACACTTGGGCTTCTTCCATGACTTAGTGATTATGAATTGGGCTGCAATAAACATTCTGGTACAGATGTCTTTGTTATATTGTGACTTTTGGTCTTTGGGGTATAAACCTAGTAAAGGAATTATAGGATCAAATGGCAGGTCTATTTTTAGGTCTCTAAGTATTCTCCAAACATCCTTCCAGAAGGAACGTATTAGTGTGCATTCCCACCAGCAGCGTAGAAGTGTGTCCCTTTCTCCACATCCACGCGGGATCACAAATCTTAAAGAGGATACCACAGCAGAAATTTGCTTAGCTTTATAAAATACACGTGACCTTCACTTGGTTAAGCTGTGCATTTTACTTTCTCTGTCCTGTCTGAAGGGGGTTACTGGCGTGACTTTGTTAAAAAATACTGTAAAATACTGAGGACTAAGTTCTATAAAGAGAAGAGCCAGTATATTTATAATTGGAAACATTTTATGGAGATGAAAAATAATTGATGGTGATAAAAATAGAAAGGATCAGAGATTATGCTACCAAAAAGCAGGAAAAAATGGCTTCTGTACAGAGAAGACTATAAACGCTTGGTGATCACATTAGAACCAGGGACGATTTTGGTTCTCAAGGTAAGTCTAAACTCTGATGAGTCATGACAACAAACGAGCTGCCACGTGGTTTCCTGTTCTCTCCTTCCTAAGATAGATGTAGCTATAACAAGTAGGTATGTGACAAAAAGCACCTCATCACATGGGTCCCGCTGATGCAAACACAGACATACTGAGTGGACTGAAGTAATTTTATTATTCCTAGGAAATACATGTATTAATAAGTCTGATCACCTTCTTGGGTAGTGAAATTGGCTGCTTTTCCTTTTCCTTGGGTCTGAACTTGAAAGGGAATTTTTTAAGGTGCCAGGACCATGGAAAAGGAAAGTCTGATTGTGACTTTCTGCCTGTTCTGCTTGGCTTAACCTAACATTAAAATGGCTTTAAGACACTTTAACCCATCAATCCCAGGTGTCTTTTGCTTGGTAAACAAAAGATCTACTGGGATCCAGCCTCTGTCCTAAGAACCAGTCCAAGATGAAGCAGAGAGGGTCTCTCATTGCTGTGTGCCTTTTAACTTCAAGTGACTTCTCCAAGACAGAAGTTTAAGGAGGAAGTAGAAATTTCTTGCAAAAGCAGCACTAGCTTGCTCAAAGCCCAACTACCAGGGAATAGTTAAAGAACAGACACGTCAGAGGAGTCAAACCAGAATCAGCAAGGAGGCCAGCACATGGACGAGACAAGAGAGGGTTTCAGGAAGGAAAAGAGAAGCTCCTGAGGATGGGATTTCCGCGGTCTCAACTAGTCTGAGGTAGTGGTCCTGTCCCTTAGCTAGTTTTCCTGCCAGGAGATGAGGCTGCTCCTCCCAATCTTACAGAGAACATAACATAATATGAAGTTCCAAGATAAATAGATAGGGCATCTGTATACTTTTCTTCTGCCTTATAGCTGGAGACTACTTCTTTCTTTTTTTTTTTTTTAATTAATTTATTTATTTATTTTGGCCAGGGCTGGGTTTAAACCCGCCACCTCTGGCATATGGGACCAGCGCCCTACTCCTTGAGCCACAGGTGCCGCCCAGAGACTACTTATTTCTTAATCGTAAGAATATGCTGAGGGTTATCTCAGAAATAATGCTATCCCATCAGAGTAAAAAAATGTATCCACTGGACATTTTAAGAGTTATAAATTAGCCCAATTAAAAAAATACTTTAGTGACAACTAGAACTGTTAAATCACAATCTTTGGCGGCAGGTCTTAAGTATCAATATATATATTTTTTAAGCTCCACAGGGTAATAAGTGGAACTTTTAACATTTCTAGGCTCCAGATCCTCTGATGGTCATACAATGTTCAGTAAAGATAAATCATTGGGAGCGCCCATGGTTCAGTTGGCAAGGGCACCGGCCACATACACCTAGGGTGGCAGGTTCAAGCCCCGCCCGCGTCTGCTAAGCAACAATGACAACTGCAACCAAAAAATAGCTAGGTATTGTGGCAGGTGCCTGTGGTCCCAACTATTCAGGAGGCTGAGGCAAAAGTATCACTTAAGCCCAAGAGTTTGAGTTTGCTGTGAGCTGTGATGCCAAGGCACTCTACCCAGGGGTGACAGCTTGAGACTCTGTCTCAAAAAAAAAAAAGATAAATTATTAATATTAAAGACATCCATGAAAGTGGCATAGACTTAATGGCCACTTAACTCTATGGTCACAAAAAAGTGAAATGCATCAATACCTCAGCTTCACATGTAAAAACCACCATGTGGCAATTATTTAACTGAATCCCTTGGTAGAGGTCCAAGGGGATAAGATTCCTAAGAATTGTATTAGTTTGTAGACAATATTATTATGGCAAAATCCTACAAACATTTTCCAAGACCAAGTCAAGAACCATGCAGCAGCATGGCTAATAGCACATGTTTGCAGTTTAAAAGGCCTGGATTGGAATGTCTGCCTGCAGAAACATGGGCAAGTGAATTAACCTTTACTTGGGGTTCTCTACTGCGCTGTGGTAGAGATTAAAAGAGACTATCTATATAAAATGCCCTTACTGCCATGCCTTAGGGACTCAACAACTAGTAGCTATTATTATTAGCTAGTGTTTTAGAATGGGGAGATGGAGGGATGGAAGAAGTGTAAAAGGGAGGTCCCTGCAGTATGAATCATAGAGGAAAAAGCCAGTGGTCTTTGAGACAGATTATTCTTGAACCTGACAGCATGCTACAGAATCAAAGACTGGAAGTTTCCATGAGTCAATAAGATCAAATCAGTAAATGCATACTTATAAATTAGGCTTTCTGCCTTTGAGAAACCCCGTAAAGGAGTGTTCAGCAGACAAGAAGATATGCCCTAAATCTTACCAATGAAATGACATCATTAATCGTTTTCACATTTAGCTTCAGGGAGCTTCTGGCTATGGCTCCATCTTTTCCTTTACCCCAAGATCTTGGCAATATCCACTCCCATAGATTTTTCCTATGTTAAGGTTACTTTTGGTGGAAAACTCAACACATCTGTTGATCTGGGCATAATATTAAGAGAAATCTTGGGCTCAGCTTTCAATCAATACAGAGTTTTGGATGAGTGACCATGAGATTGTACAGAAAATACCTGTTGGATATTTCATAATTGTCCATTTAAAATCAGGTACTATTTCTTATTTTTCCTCTATCACGGAGAATGCTGTTCTCAAAAGACTTTCATTATTGCAGTTAAATTAAGCAAGTTAAAATTAGACACGCAAATGAAGCCCGCCTTCTTATTTACGTTTTGTGAGCTTAATGATCCTTTTATAGCTTCTGCAGTACCATGGGGAAAACAGCCTCACTCTTCATACTTAAGTACACATCCTATTTCCTGATCAACAGGTTTCTGGGTAAACATTATTCTTGAGTAATAAATCCATGTACGCAAGAGTAAGAGAGAACAACTAGAGTTTTCCTAACATTTCTACAGGTGTTTTCAATGGTTTCTTTTAAAAAGCTTTTCTATGTTGTTTTTCTAATGATTTCAAAAGCAGCATTTAACATTGACTGCATAGCCGGACGTAGCTGAAAGCTTTTTACGTGGCTTGCATTCTTCTCGTCTAACTGGGAAGAAGTGTAAAAGGGAGGTCTAACCACACTAGGAGATAGGTACTACTTATCGCTTCCTTTACAGAGAGCAAACAGGAGGCACAGAGGGGTATCCAAAACAACACCACTGGGAGGTGGCAGAGCCGGGATTTATATCCAGTGTGACTTCAGAGCCCGCTCTTTGTACGCCAAGCTCAAATGCCTTTATCTTTATATCATTCTTTGGCTAGGATTTTTTGTTTTCTTTCTTGCTGTGTTCTTCCTTTTCTGGTTTTGGAAGAGACCACCATGCTTTGATGTTGCATCCTATCTGAACAGGCCTGCTCAGTCTTATTCTGGTTTCCAGATTCTTTTGGTGAACACCCTTCACTTCTGCTGACCGTGGCGGTGTGGGCCTGCTGTTCAGGGATTACATTTTGAACCATTCTGCCTCTCATTTTAGAACTGGCTCCCATGAGGATGATGCTGACAACCTACTCATCTTCTCCAGGGAGAGCCTGACCCTCCCTGCAGGGCTCCCCCCCTGGAAACCCTGGGACTCTGTGTCCCTCTGCCTGCGCTCCCTCGGTAGTGACCCACTGACTTTCCCGCTCTTTCTTCAGGTGGCAAAGAGCTAACAAGCTTCTTACAAACCCATCCTACTTCATGCTATTTTTAGAAATGACACTGTCCTTCGAAAAGCCAACCTGCAAAAAATAAGAGCACTCACAGGTATTTCTTAAAATTTAATTAAAAACAAATGCCGATAACTATTCTATTACTTATATAGAGTACAATGTATAAATGAGTTAAACAAAAGTATTCTTTATATCGATATCTATTTAAAAAGAGATGTATACTGTAGTGAGAGGTCAGTTTATAGGCTGCTTCTTTTTCTTTTGATAGATACATATTAATTTTCTACATGCTCAAAAACAGTTTTCTCTTAATGTTCACTCTATAATACTCCGCTAATATAAATATTGCTCATGAGGGCTTCTAATTAGCCTTTTTATCCATAATCTCAAAATTCAGAAAATCATTGCCTCTTTGTGGTCTGAATGTGTACCCTTATCAGAATACATGAATCCTGAAGATAGTCTTTTCAAGAAATGAAAGGAAAATTATTCTAAGCATATTAAAAGTCAGCTTTGCAATGATGATGTTTCTAAAAGCCAAAGGCATATATATGCCAGACATTCAAGAAGCCAAGTTTTCTGTTGGACACAGTCTCGGGAGTGCTGGAAGGCACATATTACTCCAGTCTGCAATTCTGATTGACAAGAGAAGGCTTTTCAATGTCAGCTACAAAAATGCATTAGTTGGGGTTTAAGAGATGGGGATGGGATTTAATCAATAAACATCTCCCTAAATCTCATCTGTGGTGTCTCAAAAACCATTTTAAAAATCAAATGCTTTCCAATTAACCTTAGGAAAAAGAGAGTGAGAATGCCTGGTTATAGCAGAATAAGGGAACTGGCACTGTCATTCCCATGGTTAAGGCCTCAAGTTCAGCAAACGCAAGCATGCGAGGCCCCGGGACACACAGCATTGTGACTGACAGTGGTGGACCCCATAGCATGCTTCCCACAGATCGATTCCCCACTACAGTAATCAGGGATGGGCTGGCCCGGTATTCATCCCAGCCAGAGGTGAGATAGCTGGGAGCGGGATGCACACACGTCAGCAGCACTCACCTCTGCAATCTTTAGCACGGCACTCCCATTCAGGTCAAACGTCGGGGTGTAGGTGACACACAGTAACACCTTCAACAAATTGGGGGGAGAGATGAAGGAAGAGATACAGGGTTAAAACAGAGAAATGAATTTTTGTTCATGTGCCATTTGTGTAGTCCTGTTTTTATGATTCCTTTGCTATTTGCTTTATCTTATGTTTCTTTCTATTCTCCCTACTTTGTGGACACCTATTACCTAACAAAATAGAGACTTATACTTTAGAAAAGTGAAGGTTGCTAACCTCTCTGCACGGAAAGGCCCATTGCAATAAATAGCATTCCTCAACAACTCCAGGAGGTCTATCCCATAATGATAACAAAAACTAAAAAATAGTCTTTTGGTAGTAGTAATTTTAAAAATGCCAGGTTCTCAAATTAAATCCCACCTATCACTGGGCAAGAGAAATTAACAGAACCTTCTCTGAGGAATACAGATGAATGGCTGACAAACATATGAAAAAAATGCTCATCATCCCTAATCATCAGAGAGATGCAAATCAAAACCACTCTGAGATATCATCAAACCCTAGTGAGAATGGCCCATATCGCAGAGCACCAAAGCTGCAGATGCTGGCATGGATGTGGAGAGAGGGGGACACTTCTACACTGCTGGTGGGACTGCAAACCCATATAGCCTCATGGGAAAGAAGTATGGAAAATCCTTAAAGGACTCAAATTAGACCTCCCATTTGACCCCACAATCTCATTTCTAGGCATCTATCCAGAAGAAAAAAATGATTTTATCATAAAGACATTTGTACTAGATTGTTTATCACAGCTCAATTTACAATCACCAAGATGTGGAAACAACCTAATTGCCCATCAACTCAGGAATGGATTAACAAGCTGTGGTATATGTATACCATGGAAACTATTCAGCCATCAAAAAAACAGTGACTTTACATCTTTTGTATTAACTTAGTTGAAGTTGAAACACGTTCTTTTCAGTAAAGGATCACGAGAATGGAAAAGCAAGTATCCAATGTACTCAATACTAATATGAAGCCAGTGGATGATCTAATTCATGCCCATGTAGGAGTAAAATTCAATTCAATTCCAGCTGGGGGAGGGGGAATGAGGAAGAAGGTGGCGGGGAGGATTGATGTGCTCCCACTTCAGGGGCACAATGTTGGGGTGCGTGGCATACCTTTTGGGTGCAGGACACAACTACAAGATGGATTTTACCTAACAGATTCAAACATTGCGACCTGGTTGTTTGTACCCACGTTAATCTGAAATTAAAAAAAGGAAAAAGAAAAAAAAATGGCTGGTCTCAATGCCTTCGTGTGAATTATCTATGTTGATATTTTAAATAAATGTCATTATCATCATCCCTGTCTTACTGATAAGAAAAGGAACTCGGAATGATTAAATACGTTGCCTAAGGTCACACAGATAAATTGTGAAGCTGAGATTTAAACTCAGATAATCTGACTCTATCTGCTCAATCACCAGGCACCAGAGATGTGACTACCTCTTCCTAGACTCAAATGTGCCTGTAACCATTTCAAGCACCTTCCCAAATCCACGTGGGATTAGACATTCTACTATGGTATTTTCTTCTTCCATCTTGCAGTTTTCCCCAGAATGCTACGCAGGGCTTACTGACTCCCTATGACATATAGACAATGGATTGATGATTTCTACATCTTTAAGGACCATTAAAAATTTCACTTTCCCTTCTCTCCACATCTAACACAAGAGGTGAGTAGGGGAATGAAGGATCAGGGACGGGAGGAGGGGTACAGGGGTTCATGGTATATGGCACACCTCTGGGGGTGGGACGCTATTACAAGAGGGACTTTACCTAACAACTGCAATCAGTGTAACCTAATTCTTTGTACCCTCAATGAATCCCAAACAATAAAAAAGAAAATAAATAAATTTCACTTTCTACTTGTAGAGCCATCAGAGAACAGATCAATAGAAGCCCGTGATATTTTAAGAACTTTCTAATTTTGTATATAAGAGGCCAGACGCTCCCCTTTTCTCTTGGCTTCTGACTTTTCTCGCCGCAGAAAACAGACATGAAAGTGCTGGCGTCCCCTCTCTTGATGTCAAACTCAGCAGCCATTCCCTGCCTGCAGCCTGGCCTGCCAGGGGCAGCCTTCTGAGAATTTTGCTCATCTGCTCAGTTTGTGAGAGCAAACTTGTTACCTAGGGCATTCCTAGGAACAGTTGCTCCTTTGGAGAAAGCAAATATCTATGTAAAGTGGCTAAAAGATATTTTTGCCAATTTCAGTTACAAGGTTAGATATTAATTATGGGTATGCACCTCAGTCTTTTGATTCTTAAGGTGATTGATATACAAGAATCTATTCTGGTGCTGTGGTGGGAAAGGGATTGTGGAAGCAACTGCCTATACTTCGACCTCATAGAAAATGACTTTCTTTTTTGTCTCACGACAATCTTTGCGAGTTGGGATTTGGTAGCCAGGGAATGATAAAAGCTGAGCATGGCAGGTCTCCAGGACCCAGTCTGGACGTGGAGGGAAGCTACACCTTCCCTGCTCTGTAAGTACACAGTGGTGGTCCTCTTCCCCGAAACCCCCAACCCGGGCTTCTCCTCGGCTGGTTCCGCACATGGCCTCTGTGATCAGCTTCTTTCAGGTCTCACCTTTCAGGACTCAATGTCACCCCCTCAGAGAGCCCTTCCCTGACCCTTCTCTAAAATGGTCTCTATGACATCTCCTTGTTTCGCTGACTTTAGAGCATGGAATAGATCTTACACGTTACTTGTTCATTTACTTATTTGTAATTTTCCCATTAGACCGTCATCCACTGGGCCTCTGAAAGGCCCACAGAGCATTCTTATATGATGCTTTCTTCAATTTTTGCTTCATAATATGGCTTCCCTTTCTTGAGGTTTTTTGTTTGTTTTTCTTCCACCGTGTTCCATGGCAGGGGGTGGGAGGGTCCGGGAGAATGGCAGGGGAAGGTGGCGGTGGTAGTCAGTGGAGGTCCCTTGGTCTACCTGGCTCTTGGTTTTTTAAGTATTGACAATAAAGATTGACAACTGGTAATACTCTGCAATATGAAAATAATGACAGCAAATATCTGTCTTCACTGATTAATTATTAATATTACTGATGGGGCTGACGAAGCACTTTCTGCCTTCCATCGCTGTATGCACTGTCACGAGGTGCAGTGGGTAGGTTTAGAAAGAACTGCCCAAAACTCGGTCCAGTTTTCTGTAACAAGAGCTGCTTGTTGGCAACAAAGGCTGGCAGCAGGAGGAGCAGAGCCTATGCGAGGGCACTGGGGTGGCATTACTTACTTGGTAATTGAGATTCTCAGGGGCACTCTGGAAGCTTGGGTTTCAGGGAAGCCCATGGATGCAGAGGGAGGCTTCCCCGTAACAGCCCACAGGAGGCTGAGGATCCCTGTGCCCAGGCTCCCAGCTGATGATGACTGTATTCAAAAGATATTTGTAGAAAGGCTTTTCACTCCTAATGTCTGGCCACCAATATTCAAAAACTCACCGAGCTATTAAAAACCCCTAAAACAACAAAAAATAATGAAAGCAAAGCAAAGCACATTCATGAGACTAGCTCCTTAAGCTCATGCTGTTTGTTGTATAGACAGAACAGCAGATTTTCCTTACAGAGCGGATGGTGGGCTGACATGCCCCCCAGGACTCAAGACGTGTGAAGGGCATGGTGCCTAGCCAGGATGGGAGAGCAGATAAAAATGACTTAGTAGAAATGATAAATGGAGAAACTGTTAATGTTCCCAATGCCTAGCACGCATTAATTCACTGGATTAAAACACAGGCTGGGTGTGAGATACTGAGGGCAACAGCAAATTAACTGTAAGCATCTGACTTCCATGGCATAATAAGAGGGCAAAAAGTTTAGATATTAATATATTCCAAGAACAGTGGTCCCAAGGAAAATAGGAGCACCTAAATATTGAGGGCAATTTTATTAAAAATGTATCTTTCACAGGGTCATTAAAGCATATTGACTAAATCACCACAGAACAGCAGCAACTTGAGAGACAGGTGGCATCTTGCAATCTAGTTTGTGGGCGTTACCGCCACAAAAGAGCTCAGAGGGAACAGGGAAGAGAGGGGCCAAGCCTTCCACGGAAAGGGGAACGTCATCACAATGATCATTACAATAAGAGTCCCACATCATTTTTCAAAAACCACCAATAATTGAATAGCCACTACAGGCAAGAAGTAATCCCTCAATGTAAAGTCTGTACAGAAACTCTGGGTTAAAAGAAGAAAAAGATTAGAATTACACTGGGAAGGGGAAAGTGAAGCTGATTTATTACAAGATTTGTGCGCAGGTGATGAGCATCTAGGAAATGCGGTGACCTTAGGCACAGAAAGGGACAGATGTGGATTAGTAAAAATGATGACGCATGCAAGGTCACAGGCGTGCTCTCCTGACAGGGAACATCCTGGGTGGCTCATCTCCCAAGGGCATCGTGGGGTCACGACTGTGTTTCTCCACTGAACACACCGTGTCCTGCGACTGTGCTCAGAATGCAGCAGGGGCTGTGATGTCAGGGCCACGAGTGTGACTGGGGCATGTGACTCATTGTTTAACTGTGGTGTGACTTTGTCAATGTTTTCCAGCCCCTTATCTTTAAAATTCCTATCCTCCCTCACAAGGATATTTTGAGGAACAAATACATTAATGTTTTAATTTATAGTGCATATGGTGCCTATTCCTCGGCTGGGTTTTCAGAAGTTAAACAGTGTCACTTGTAGCTGATGGTAGCTCTTCCAGTATAAATAATTAGAGTCATTCTAAGTAAAAAGGAGAGAAATCAGATGGTCTACACTGACAAGCAGGACTCTTTTGGAGTTTGCACTCCACTGTGTATCATTGCCCAAGGCCTGGTCTTCCTGACCCAGCTTCACTTTCTTCCTTCTTAGGTCCTTGTTCAATTGAAGTCATCATTCACTAAGGTTCTAATTGCTGTGGGATCACAAATAGCAAGACAGCACAAACTTTGACATCAAAAGAAATCTCCCCATTATGGGAGGAATTAATGCCTGTATAATTGCCCTCAGGGCCAACTGTGACAGCGGTTGGTGCAACTGTGAGGTATAAAATGGTTTTGAAACTTAGACAACGTACTAACTTTGGAAAAGACAGACTTTGTAGAGGAGAAGACATGTGAACACAGCGTTGATACTGGAGAGACAAGGGAAGGAACTACGCACCAAGCAAAGGCAATGTCAAAAGCAAAGTTGCAGAAGTGTGATAGTCGAGGCCAAAGGCGATGCTAAACGGTTGGCTGAAACCTTACTGCAAGTCAATTTAGTGCCCCTGTGTTACGTGTTTTGCAGATTTTATTTTAGGGCTGTGCAGGCCAGTAAATCATGACTAAAACCAGTTGTGTTAGGGCACATTGGAACTCAGAGAGATCAAGCTAACATGTAGACAAAGTTAAAGACAGACCTTAGTCATTCTGTTGTCACTTGGATTGGCTGGGAGGGACACAGGAATTCCCAAAGAAGACGTCAACAGTCGCCTACACTTCAAACCTGGTATAATGCTACCACTGCTCTCCCCACTGTCCCCTGCTATCCAGTCAACATGGCTGAAATCTCTCCATCCCACCATTCCCATATATTGTACAAAACTTTATCTCAGATATTAATAAAGGAACATGCTTTGTAGAACAAAGATGGAACTTATTTAGAATATATAACACAAAACATTGATGCTACAGAGTTGCAGAAAACTCAAGAGCCTTATACCTATAGCATTTATTTGGAGAAGTTTTGATGTACTACTTATATTCTGGGTGTCCCTTCCATGTGCACGCACACGCACACACACACACACACTAGGTCTACCTTTTTTGATGCCCACCATGTGTGAAGCACCTTGCTGGACCCTGGGAAGTATGGTGAGTCCTGGCCCATGCTCCATCCCTCCTATGAACTGCCCACATGAATGGTCAGCCTCATGGGGTTGCTGTGGGACTGTGCATCCATGTGCCTTGTCATTCCTAGATGATGTGTTGACGGTGTAATAAAATGGTCCTGGTGGTACAGAATAAAATGGTTTCAGGAATCCGAATGTCGGATGCAGGTGGTATGATTGGTGAAAGGCAGCTGTTATAACCACGTAAGGTAATACTGGGGTTTTAGATGATCTGGTCAGGGCAATTATTTGGTCCACCCTCATTCAGGATGCCAGCAATCTGGAAGCACCTCACTCTGGACAGGGAGAAAACTGTCTCCACTAACCAGAGAGCCGCTCCCAAAAGACGTGTGGAACATTCTCCCACCTGACATTTCCTTACCTGCCCTGCTGAGAACCTATCCTTTATACTCACCATCACAAACACTAACTTGTGTAGGATTTATGAAATGAAGAGATCATTTGTATTAAAGTTCCAACAGAGTCCTCTGCAGGACCATTTCCCGGGGCTTTAGGAGTGAAAAAATAATTCCCAAAGTTATTAGGCAGCAACTGCCTATCCACATTACGTATACCTGTGTGCTGTATTATTTGGATTTCTATTCATTCTTTCATCAAATACGTATTGAGGTGTTACTGGGGTCAGATCCAGGGCTAAGTGCTGGGCACACAGTAGGGAACAAATAGACAATCGCTGATCTTGCAGAGGTAACATCTGATATAAAGAGAGTCATAAAGTAAGGAATTATAGTAAGCGGTGATGAACATTCTGACTGGGAAAATGTACTGTCCTCTGGGAAGGCATGTGGGGGTCTAATACATAATACACTAGTTGTAACATAATGGAACTCTAAATTTAACATGCTGTACCACATATAATTAATAAGTTAAGCCCAGGGAAGAAGATAAGGATATCATCAAAAAGTAAGCTACTTTGGAGGAGTTGACCTACCGGTAAGGCACATGGAGGAAGTGAAGGCATAGTAAATAAACAAAGAATTCTTTTTTTCCTCTTGCTTATTTTTCTATTAAAATAACATTAATTTATACACAAATGTTTCTTAGGGGTAACTGTGGTTTCATTTTTCAAAATACCAGATGTTATTTATAAGTCACACCAAACAAACAAACAAAAAAACTACCAGAGGTCAAGAACATAGAGCCCAGAGACAGCCTTGGATTTGTCTCTCCTGGTGCATGGAAGAAATCCTTAGTGCCAGCCACATTTCAAAGCCCAGCTCTGGTTCTGGCTGAGAATTTAGTTTTGCTACTTTACACACAGCTCCTTCTGGCCTCTCATGCATATTGGCTTGAAACTTCATAAAATTAAAAATCATTGCATAACTCCTTCTCTTTAGAAACATTTTGTTTCTTTTTTTACTCTATCAAATTGAGTAACAAGAAAGACAAAAATTCAGGGATGCACCCAGGAATACTGAGACACCAAATGCCCCTCTTTGGGGCAGGGCACACTGGATTTCTACATGCACCTCCTTAATGGAGTGTGAATTGCTGAAAGTGTACACAGACCATGCATGAGAAGCAGAGATTCTTTCTCTCACGGTCCAGGCACAAACAACAACATAGGCTCAGTCTTCTGAAGTTAGCAAAATGGCAGAATGTGTATCTTTGGAGTGAAGGAGGCAAGGGGTAACAAAGGGAACTTACAGAATTTTAGAGGATATTTCCTTATTTAAATTTAAAATGTCAATGCTACCTAACAAAAGAGGTGAAGGACCTCTATAAAGAAAATTATGAAATCCTAAGAAAGGAAATAGCAGAGGATATTAACAAATGGAAGAACATACCATGCTCATGGCTGGGAAGAATCAACATTGTTAAAATGTCTATACTTCCCAAAGCAATCTACCTATTCAATGTCATCCCTATTAAGACACCAACATCGGGCAGCACCTGTGGCTCAAAGGGGTAGGGCATCAGCCCCATATGCCCGAGGTGATGGGTTCAAACCCAGCCCTGGCCAAAAAACTGCAAAAAAAAAAAAAAAAAGATACCAACATAGAACTTTCAAGATTTGGAAAAAATGATTCTGCGTCTTGTATGGAACCAGAAAAAAACCCATATAGCTAAGGCAAGTTCTTAGTAATAAAAACAAAGCTGGGCATCACCATACCAGATTTTAGGCTGTACTACAAAGCCATAGTAGTCAAGACAGCATGGTACTGGCCCAAAAATAGAGACATAGACATTTGGAATCAAATAGAAAACCAGGAAATGAAACTTAGCATCTTACAGCCACCTAATCTTCAATAAACCAAACAAGAGCTTACCTTGGGGGAAAGACTCCCTACTCAATGAATGGTGCTTGGAGAACTGGATGTCTACATGTGAAAGACTGAAATAGGACCCATATCTTCTTCACTCACAAAAATTGATTCAAGATGGATAAAGGACTTAAATTTAAGGCATGAAACAATAAAAATCCTCAAAGAAAGCATAGGAAAAACACTGGAAGATATTGGTCTGGGGAAAGACTTTATGAAGAAGACTGCCATGGCAATTGCAACAACAACAAAAATAAGCAAATTGGACTTAACTAAACTGAAAAACTTCTGTACAGCTAAGGAGACAACAACCAAAGCAAATAGACAACCTACACAATGGGAAAGGATATTTGCATATTTTGAATCAGACAAAAGCTTGATAACTAGGATCTATAGAGAACTCAAATTAATCCACATGAAAAAGGCCAACAATCCCATATATCAATGGGCAAGAGACATGAATAGAACCTTCTCTAAAGAAGACAGATGAATGGCTAACAAACATATGGAAAAATGCTCATCATCCCTAATTATTAGAGAAATGCAAATCAAAACCACCTTGAGATACCATCTAACCCCACGAGAATGGCCCACATCACAAACTCTCAAAACTGCAGATGCTGGCGTGGATGTGGAGAGAAGGGAACACTTTTACACTGCTGGTGGGATTGCAAACTAATACAACCTTTTTAGAAGGAAGTATGGAGAACCCTCAAAGAACTCAAGCTAGACCTCCTATTTGATCCTGCAATCCCATTACTGAGCATCTACCCAAAAGGAAAAAAAATCCTTTTATCAGAAGAACACTTGTACTAGACTGTTTACTGCAGCTCAATTTACAATCACCAAAATGTGGAAACAGCCTAAATGCCCACCAACCCAGGAATGGATTAACAAGCTGTGGTATATGTATACCATGGAATACTATTCAGCCATTAAAAAAATTGGAGACTTTACAGCCTTTGTATTAACCTGGATGGAAGTGGAAGACATTATTCTTAGTAAAGCATCACAAGAATGGAGAAGCATGAATCCTATGTACTCAATTTTGATATGAGGACAATTAATGACAATTAATGACATGGTGGGAGTGGGGAAAGGGGAGAGCAGAGAGAGAAAGAAGGAGGGAGGGGTGGGGAAAGGAAGAGCAGAGAGAGGGAAGGAGGGAGAGGGGTGGGGTCTTGGTGTGTGCCACACCTTTTGGGGGCAAGACACAATTGTAAGAGGGACTTTACCTAACAAATGCAATCAGTGTAACCTGGCTTATTGTACCTTCAATGAATCCCCAAAAATAAATAAAATTTTTTTAAACGTCAATGCCAAAATAAGCACATTTTTCTTATTTTGATCTAGGTTTCTCAACCTCAGCACTACTGACATTATGAACCAAATAATTCTTTTTGTGTGGGGGTGTGTGTGTCTGGGACATGGTAGAATATTTCACAGCAACCTTGGCTTCTACCCAGTAGATGGTAGTGAAAACTCTCCCATTCTCCCACAACACACACCAGTTACGACAACCAAAAAGTGTCTCCAGACATTGACAAACTTCCTCTGGAAACAAAACAGCCCCTGAGAACCAGTTTCAGATCATATATACCCCACAAGCCTTGTGGATGTAGATGAGAACCATGATAATACTGCCCTACTCCCCAAAGGGTCATAGCCAGAAGACAGGACTTCTAGAGAGGATCTGGGGGCAGCCGCTCACCCTTCACTTTGTTTCCGAGATTCTGGAAACATCATTTGTAAAAAAATGTATCGAATAATTTCATTTCATAAGATATCTACCACTATTGGCAGGTGATTAGATAAATCACCTTCTGGCTCAACTTGCCCAAATTCTGAGAGATTATTTTATACAACACAAGATTTTGCTAGAGCTCCTGAGTTCCCAGTGTGGAAAACCTTTCAAATTGCTCATTCTTATGTTATTTTCTGGCTCCATTTACTGTCAGTAGACATAAGTTACTAATATTCACTGTCTATGCCCTTAGTACCTAATTCTAGAATTACTGTACCAATGATATTCATAGGAAAAATATATAAATATTTATAAGTAACTTAGCTAATTCACTTGAACAAATAAGCCATTCATATTCCTATTTTCTTTCTTTTTTATTTTTATGTTTTGAGACAGAGTCTCAAGCTGTTGCTCTGGGTAGAGTGATGTGGCGTCCCAGCTCACAGCAATCTCAACCTTTTGGGCTTAAGTGATTCTCTTGCCCCAGCCTCGCAAGTAGCTGGGACTACAGCCACCCACCACAACGCCCAGCTATTTTTTTTTGTTGCAGTTGTCATTGTTTTCGCTGGCCCAGGCCGAGTTCGAACCTGCCAGCCTGGTTGTATGTGGCCAGCACTCTATCCACTGAGCTATGGGTGCCACCTGTATTCCTATTTTCTTCTCCCTTCTAAACTTTCTCCCTTGGCAAACTCTTACAACTGTCATTTCTAACCAGAGGCCTCACAAATCTATTTCTAGAGCCAACATTTTCCTTCAGTTGCAATCTTTAATTTCAGTTTCTAAACATCACAAATGAATATATGCAATTTCATAAAAATCACATCAACTTCACTAAGTCTCTACTATGGTAAGCAGCTAAACATTTCTTGTTAATTGCCCCTGCTGATATCTTCATCAAAAAATAGAATCTATTTCTCCACTCCTTAAATATGGGATACAAACTGACCATTAAGCTGATTGACAATGGGATATTATAAAAACAAACACAAACAAACACAAAAAACATTTGGGGTATGAGTTTCCTAATTCTCCCTGCGACCACCACAGCACATACAACCTGCTAAAAATTAAAAGACTATATAGAGAAATGCACCTGTCTTCCCAGGTGGACCTGATGAAACTATCTTAAGTCAACCCAGCCAGTCCACCAACCAACTGATCAAAGACGTATGAGCAATGCAACTGAGCCCAGCAAAAGAACAGCACAGCTGAGCACAGCCCAAACTGTCTACCATGGTAGACATACGAGGCTCCATATCCTCATTTTGGATAGACAGTCCCAACTATACACAGGGTGGCCATAAAATTCGTGTTACATGCGAACTTTATGGCCACTCTGTATATATTTTTTAAGTATGAACTTGGTTTATTATTTCAAGTGAATTCTAGGAGATTTAGCTGTGTTTATATGACAAGGCAATTTAGTTAGCAGGAGGAGATCTAGTCATTCCAGCTCTTATGAAGAACAAACTGGATTGGTCAGTTATGTTTTGATTATTGTTCAATGACAACATGTTGTAATTAAGATGAGAATAAGAAAAGGAAAAACTGGGGAAAGGTAGAGTTAATACTATAAATATGAAGCTTCAATATGAAGACCAGAAAGTATATGAGGACCTGTACCCAAAAGTTGAGTGGAAAGATCTATTTTTTAATTACATTGTATAAGTAGTTCATTAATAGTTAGAAGTAGAGTCTCCAAATTTCAATGGGATGTAGGATAGATTTTTCTCATAGAAACAAAGATATGAGTTATGGTTAGGTGTGAACTTCAGATGGCTGTTTAATCCAAACATATGTGAAATATTTTATATATGCAAGAAATAACATAGAAAATAATAGAAAAAATAAAATTCTTAATTAAGCTACTATTAAAATTATACTTAAAGGAATATATATAGCCATGTGGAAAGTGTTAAGTGAAAAGCAAGAAATAAAATCCTATAAATATAACTGTAAACACATAGACAGCATTAGAAATGAATATACAAAAATCAGTCACTAGGATGGGATTTACAATTAACTTTTTCTCTTTTAGAATGGCTGTAATAATAAACTACTAATATTTCTTTAAGTTAGTCTTTTAAAATATCAACATTCTTTGAGGTCTGGCAAATGAGCTCAGTATCTCTCTCCTAAGCTCAACCTTTAAGAACCATCACTCAACCAGAAACTCCAGCTTTGAGTCCTACAGTGAGCATGGATTTTCCTTTACCCACCTACTCACTGCCTACACCACTACCAGTCACCAGCTGCTCCTAATTCTCTTTCTGCACATCAGCACAGTGCCCCCAGCCATTTTCTGCACTTGGCCACAATGGTCCCTTCCTCTTGCCACCACCCTGGATTAAGTCCTGGAACCTCTTCCTCAGACTCTTACAGTGAGTCGTTTCACAGTGCTACTGACTTGATTCTGCTGATTGCTGGATTATCCTGCAGTGTCCCTCCCTCCCCTGACCTTCAATGTCTAATACCCAGCCATGGATATATTACTGTCCTGCTCACTCAAACCCTTCAGAATCTTATTCATCCCCACGAAAGAGGCACAGGCTGGCTGATTGGATAAAAAAGCATGAGCCATCCATATGCTGTCTCCAGGAGACACACCTAGCCTTGAAAAACAAATCAAGACTCAAGGTGAAGGGATGGAAAACACTATTTCAAGCAAATGGAAATCAGAAGAAAGAAGGGATTACAATCTTATTCTCAGATAGAAGTGGATTCAAAGCAACTAAAGTTAAGAAAGCAAAGATGATCACTTCATATTGGTTAAAGCAGCAGTTCTCAACCTGTGGCTCATAACCCAGAAGAACTGTATTATAGGGCCATGGCATTAGGAAGGTTGAGAACCACTGGGTTAAAGGAACAATATAACAAGAAAATTTGTCAATTTTAAGTATTTATGCACCTAACTTAAATGCTCTCAGATTTATGAAACAGATCTTGAGGAGTCTGAGCAATATGATATCCTATAACACCACAATAGCCACCTAAATATATCTAGGTGGCTAATTGACATACTATATTAATAACCTCTGACAGAAGTGGACAGATCCTCTAAACAGAAACTAAACAAAGATGCAAAGGGCTTAAATGTGACCCTAGAACAAATGGGATTAATAGACATATACCACACATACTATCCCACAGCAAAAGAATATACATTTTTCTCATCAGCCCATGGCACAAACTCCACAATAGACCACATCCTAGTACACAAATCAAACCTCTACAAAATTAAAGGAATAGAAATTATACCTTGCCTCTTCTCGCACCATAAGACAATGAAGGTGGAACTCATCTCCTACAAAAACGTTCATCCCCACGCAAAGGCATGGAAATTAAGCAACCTTATGCTGAATGATAGTTGGGTTCAGGAAGAGATAAAAGTAGAATCTTCTTCAACCTCCCACACAGGCTCATTGTCCACTATTACTCACTATTCCCAGTTCACACTCCATGCTTTTCCATTTCCAGGACTTTCCTTCTCACCAAGAATGCCCTCTCCCCCAAAATAATTATCTGAATCCCCCCTCATTTCCAAAGTCCAATTCAAGCACCTCCTTGAAAAGGTGCTCTGCCCTGGGGAACGTGGTTTCTTCTTCTGAATGTTCTGCTTAACTCCCCACCTCCCTTGGCTACAACACACACAGCTGCCTTGAATTGTGGCAATTGTGTACCTCTTTGCCTATTTCCTAACGGATTCTAAACTCTTGCTTGTAAATGCTTTGCTTTTAACCCTCCATAGTTTTATACATTGTTGGTAACAAAAATATATTCACTGAATACACCAATGAAAATGAGTCTAAAAAACAAATTAAAAAGTTCAATTAGTTATTTTTTTTCCAGTTTAACCTGTAACAAGCTTATTTTGACTTCATCTCACAGCTTGATTTGTGAGGGACATGCTCCAGTTAACAAGTGTCAGGGACATGCTCCAGTTAACACCCTTACTTCTTCCTTTTCCCCGTCCCTCTCGGACTCTCCCCAGAATGGGAGCCTCATCTTGCATAGTCTCTGCCCACATAGACATGGGGCTTTTGATAATTTTACAGTTGATGCTTATAGACTTGACCAATAAAGCCCTGCAAGACAGAGTTTTTAAAGGACTGGAGCCAACTTGATGCTCCACATGTGAAACATTTAATAATGCTCATCTAGAATATTCAAATATTCCTACCTCCACCTGGTAGAAAGGAACAGAAACTTCAGGCTCAGTTAAATGGTGGGTGTTTTCCTGAGACCGTGGAATCATAGCTAATGGTTAGGACCCTAAATATATCTAGGTGGCTAATTGACATACTATATTAATAATATTTTATAAAATTCTACTTTTAGGCTAGATATTTATAATTCAACAGTAGTAAACAAAAGGTTCATCTCTAGGAATCAGAAATAAATGTGAGGACATATGCTCTTCTTTTCTGTGAGTATAGAAGAAAATTACCCTACTTTATGTTCCAATGGGGGGGGCTATAGATTAAAAAGAGATTAGAAAAAGAAACTCACAACACAATGGTATTCCTAATATTTTGGTTCATAATTTGAGTGATTTCTGAGGTGTTCATTTTATCATTGTGCTACACATACTCTTTTCTAATAACTATAACAAAAATGGAAGCTAACACTGACCCCTGACATGATTGTTCTAAGCACTTTTAAAAATTTTACTAATGTAAGATTTACTGCCACCTAGGAAGTATGCATTAATATTGCTCCTATTTTACAGAGCAGAAAATTGAAGCATAGATAAAGTAACTTCCCACAGCCATTAGCCATTCTAATTCCAGAAAGTGAGCTCTTATCATTCTGCTACCAAATATTTTGAAAAGAAGAAAAAGTAACAAGAAGACAACAGAGTCCACTGATTATTTCATATGACAGTCACACCATGCCATTCTCTCACGCTTGCAGACAAACCTGGCCGTTAAACATTCTTCAATGACTATCTGATTATTGTAAGAGATTTTCATCTCCTTAGGTCTAGAAAGTTGTCTTCTCCACCTATCTAAAACTACATATCCAAAGATCAACTCTTAGCCCTGCTACAAAGCCTTTCCAGAGAAATATAAATAGTTGAATAAACAGTTTTGCTATCAATGACTGCTTGAGACCAGCCAAGTAACTTAGTCACTCCTACTTCAACTTACTTATGAAATATAATGACGCAGGAGGTTGCTTCAATTCTAAAATACAAATCCATGTTATCTTCCTCATTTTTGAACTCACACAGATTATAATCTCAATTTAGTTTCTTTTGGATTCTGTTTATCCTAGTGAGTCACTTAAAAATATCACGTGTTTCCTTCTCCTCCTCATTAATCAATAACTAAATTAATAGGCAATTTGTCCTGTGCCAGATGTTCTACTAGGCATGAGAGGGATAAAAACAATGCTTACAGTATATCATCAGTTTTCACTCCCTAAACTAGTGACATTTTCCAGTCATGCCTGAGTCAAGAGCTGAGGAATAACTAGTTGGAGCGTATAGTATGCACTTTCAAATGTGCCATTGCAGGAAATCCTCTTGGCCTCAGCTAACCTCATACACCTCTGCATGCATTGTCATCCCTTCCCCCTTGTCGGAAGCCATATAAGGTACAGCTCAGCCTTACTTCCTCTTCAAGTAAAAAACAGTTTTACCTTTTCCCAGTAACTTTACCTGGCAACTAGCCAACCAATCACCTTATGCCCCATCTTACTTACTCTAGCCAATTCCCAGTTAACAACTCCTCTGAACCTCCCAACAAGACACACCCACCTTCCCCGTAATGCTTATAACGCACAAGTTTTTTCAATAAAGTTGGAGACTTGATCAGAAAACTGCCTTGTCTCCCTTTCTCGCGCCTCTTGTTTGTTTTTCTCCTTTAGGTGGTTCCTGCTCCCCCATTGCTGTCCCGCGGGTCGGGACATCCTGGCGCCCAACAAGGGGCAATCGGGACCCCCTGGAGGAGAACGCTTGCCTATGGAAGCCCCGGCCGGGCACCCTTCGGAGCTGCAGCGAGGACCCGCATGCACTCCCCATTCAGATCGCCTCGGTTCACCCGCCGTGAGACGGATCAGAAGAGAAGGTAGGCAAACGATAACTTACAAGATTTCAAACATTTCACCCCTTTGTCTTGGCTGTTATTATTGGCTCTCCCGGATCTAATCCACTTATCAACACTCACATCACCAAAGCGGGGAAGGACGAGAGGTACCCGTTTCGGCAGTGAGAACTCCAAAACACTTGGACTAGTTTTTCTGCCTAACACTCTCTAACAAACTCTGAGCTCGCTACGTCTTACACGGTTATCCACCTCAAGGGCACTCCCAGGGACGCTGCCTCCCAAAGGCTATGCCTGAGGGCGGTAGGCAGCTGTCCTGCCTGAGAGGGTCCGAGCAGGCGGATTATACCTGCCGACCTATGACACGTGAGCAGAGATCGTAAGGCACAGAGAGAGTGGTCACAGAGAAACTTAAGTTCCGAGTCGACTGGAGACTTGCGTGAACCGAGATCCTGAGAGAGCCATCCAGCCAACATAATGGGGAATTCGCTTAGTACACATGAAATGTTCCTTGACAGTTTCAAGGGATCACTCAGAGTGCGAGGAGTAAGGGTTAAAAGAAAGAACCTTAAAGAATTTTTTAATTTTATTCATGAAACCTGCCCCTAGTTCCCTTTAGAGGGAACAATCAGCCAAAAACGCTGGGAACGAGTAGGAGATGCCTTGCAGGACTTTTACCACACCTTTGGTCCTGACAAAGTCCCAGTTACAGCCTTTTCCTACTGGAATTTAATTCATGACATGTTAAAAGTTCATTCACTAGATCCTGACATTCGAGATGTCATCAAAGTAGGAGAAGAAGTCCTTAAAGAGGCTTCTCGCCCTCCTTCCCCCTGCCCCTCTGTCACGGTAGAAATTCCTGACAACCCCCCAGTTTCCCCTAAACCCCCGAACAGCCCCAACAACGCTCTTAAAACTCCAAAAACTATATGGGGCACCTTGTGACTGTAAGGGAGGAACAACTACAATAATACCCACCTCCCATACTAGCCAAGTTGATTGCGGCGGCAAAACCGCCTATTTAACTTTCACATCACAGGTAGGAGAAGGACATAAACAAAACTGGCAGTGTGTTAATGCACCCAAAATAATACTCCCAGTTCAAAACAAACCAGGACCTTGTCCCACGGAGTGCGAAATAACCAATCAAATGCACTCTATGTACTACAATAGTGTCCAACAGTGCACCCACACAAACGGCAACACATATCTAACAGCCATTTTACAAAGAACTTATTCTGGCTCCTTTGGAGGTGAGCTTGATTCTACTCACAACCTGGGACACTCCAAATATGCCCAAGCCTCCTGCTTAGGCACTATTGGCAAAAATGTTTGCTGGCCACTAAAACCACCAATTCACACATCTGATGGTGGTGGGCCATCAGATAGGGTAAGAGAAGATGCGGTCTAAAAACAAATTGAAAAAATAATTAGAGAAAAATATACTCCCCTACAATACCACCCCTTAGCTTTACCTAAATCTCGAGACATAGATCTCGACATCCAAACCTCTGATATTTTAGAAGCCACTTTCAAAGCTTTAAATAATTCCAACCCAACCCTCGCGGAAAACTGCTGGCTATGTCTAACTCTTGGCACACCTATGCCCCTAGCCCTACTGACAAACACCTCCACTTCACATCTAAACAACTCACATCTAAACTGTAGTGACAGTCTACCTTTTAGAGTCCAACCTATAGAATTTACACAAACCCCTTGTATATACAAACCTCCCCAGAACAATGATTATGATGTAGACTTAGGAAGCATCACCTTCACTAACCACTCCTCCATTTCTAACAACACCTCACACTGGTGCCCCCCTCCTGGACATGTTTTTGTATGCGGAGGAAATTTGGCCTACACGGCCCTACCAGGTAACTGGACAGGCTATTGCGTAACCGCCCAACTACTCCCTGATATCTCTATTATACTAGGAGATCAACCTGTTCCTCTCCCCAGTCTTGATTATATAGCTGGACATCCATGCTCTAAAAGAGCTATTCAACTTATCCC
Source organism: Nycticebus coucang (assembly GCF_027406575.1). Classification (NCBI taxonomy): domain Eukaryota; kingdom Metazoa; phylum Chordata; class Mammalia; order Primates; family Lorisidae; genus Nycticebus; species Nycticebus coucang. The sequence continues at coordinate 115,003,436 of NC_069784.1, read as the reverse complement.
ACTAATAGCAGGACTAGGCATCACTACAGCAGTAGCCACAGGAGTTACTGGAACAGGAATATCTATACATTCCTACCACAAACTGTCTCGTCAACTAATAGAGGATGTCTCAGCTCTTTCTGAAACAATTCACGATCTTCAAGATCAAATAGACTCCCTAGCAGAAGTAGTCCTACGAAACCGTAGAGGCTTAGATCTCCTCACGGCAGAGCAGGGAAGTATCTGTTTGGCTTTACAGGAAAAATGCTGTTTCTACGCCAACAAGTCAGGCATTGTTCGAGACAAGATAAAAAACCTGCAAGACCAGCTCGAAGAAAGAAGAAAGGAACTTCGTGATAACCCCCTTTGGTCAGGACTCAATGGACTTCTTCCTTATCTCCTCCCACTCCTAGGCCCCCTTTTAGGTCTTCTATTAATCCTTTCCCTCCGCCCCTGGCTATTCAAAAAGGTCATCACTTTCATTAAACAACAAATAGACTCTGCCCTAGCAAAACCAATTCAAATTCACTACCATCGCCTGGCTCTGTCTGACCAAGAAACCAACTCTCATGGCTTCCCCTCATAATGAGGGCAGTGTATAGATCAGAGGTACACTTACCCATTCCTAATAAAAGGAAAAAAGGGTATGGGCACCGAGTTGAGTGCACAGCAAGGTATTGCAAGAGAAGGTCCCACAATCCTTCGGCCTCCCGATCCCAAGGAGAAGTCAAATGAAGGATCAGACCCCCTCTGATTTTTCTCTGAGAGCAAACCTGGCTTGCATAGAGGTTGGTATCAAAAATTTCGCTTACCTCTCCTCTCCAAAAGATACCGCAAATAACAAATGTGGATCTGGGAAATCCACGAGAGGAGCCAGGTCACTACTCCCTCTCTCGGTTAATGCCCACCTCCTTAAAACAAAAAGGGAGGAGTTGTCGGAAGCCATATAAGGTACAGCTCGGCCTTACTTCCTCTTCAAGTAAAAAACAGTTTTACCTTTTCCCGGTAACTTTACCTGGCAACTAGCCAACCAATCACCTTATGCCCCATCTTACTTACTCTAGCCAATTCCCAGTTAACAACTCCTCTGAACCTCCCAACAAGACACACCCACCTTCCCCGTAATGCTTATAAGGCACAAGTTTTTTCAATAAAGTTGGAGACTTGATCAGAAAACTGTCTTGTCTCCCTTTCTTGTGCCCCTTGTTTGTTTTTCTCCTTTAGGTGGTTCCTGCTCCCCTGTTGCTGTCCTGCGGGTCGGGACACCCCTAAGAAAAACTCAGTAAGGAAAGAGCAGGAGGTGGCAGAGTGAATGATGTGTCAGATGCCTCTGTGGGAGAAGGCAAGCCAGACTGTGATTCTCACATGGTAAGGGACCTGGCAGACTGCCACTTACTGCCCTGCACTGTCCACTCCTTTTGCAAGAACAGAACTCTGGGCCGGGCACAATGGCTCATGCCTATAATCCTAGAATTCTGGGAGGACACGGCAGGTGGATCACTTGAGGTCGGGGGTTCAAGACCAGCTTGAGCAAGAGCAAGACTCCATTCCTACTAAAAATAGCCCGGTGTTGTGGTGGGTGCCTATAATCAGTCCCAGCTACTTGGAGGCTGAGGCAAGAAGACTGCTCCAGCCCAAGAGTTTGAGGTTGCTGTGAGCCATGATGCCACAGCACTCTACCCAAGTTGACAGGGTGAGACTCTGTCTCAAAAAAACATAAAATAAAATTTAAAAAAGAACAGAACTCTGGACACAGGGCTGCCCACGATGAAGACTATCCTTCCCACAGTACAGTGTTGCCACGTGACCGTGTTCTGGCCACAGGGATGAGAACAGAGACATCCTCCCTCCCCTTCTCCTGCTCGGTGGCTGAAGTGAGGATGTGCTGTCTGGGAATAGGAAGTCTGTGGACTTCAAGGTAGACAAACGAGATCTGAGACATGAGGATCTTGGGTGATGTGGTGCAGCTGATACTGTCCTAAGTTTATGTGAAAGAAAATTAAAATTTGGCCTCATTCCATCATAGCACATACGTACCGATGGACAAGTTCCAATTTAGTGTTGAGTACATGTAGTGTTTTTCCTTTCTTGCTATACTTCACTTACAAGAATGATCTCCAACTCCATCCAGGTTGGTACATAAGATACGAGTTCACCATTTTTCTTATGGCTGAATAGTACTGCATGGTGTACATAGACCACATTTTACTAATCTATTCTTATAAATTCATACTTAACTGATACAATGAACATTTTTGGGTGAAGGGCACACTTAAAACTTGGGCTTAAAATGTACAAAAGCAAATTATGTAACCAAAACATGTGTAGCCTTGTAATATTCTGAAATAAAACATAAACTAAAAAATAAATGTAAAAAACAAATAGAATCACAGATCAGTATAAAAACAATTCTGCATTATGTCGACTAAAAAGCATCCTAATACTGTAATCCTTTTGGTTTTCTTTTTTGAGACATAGTCTCACTCTGTTGCCCAGGCTTGAGTGTTGTGATATCAATCTGGCTCACAGCAACCTCAAACTCCTGGGTTCAAGTGATCCTCCTGCTTCAGCCTCCCAAGTAGCTGGGTCTACAGCTGCGTGCCATAAAACATAGCTAATGTTTATATTTTTAGTAAAGACAGGATCTTGCTCTTGCTCAGGCTGGTCTTAAACTCCTGAACTCAAGGATCCTCCCATCTGGGCCTCCCAGAGTACCAGGGTTACAGGTGTGAGCCACTGCGCTCAGCCTGCATTCCTTTCTTGCTTCTCTCTAACCCCATCCCTCCTTGCCTATCTGATTCCTATTAGTTCTTTTCCTTTAAAGCCCACTTGTTCAGCATAGCCTCTGTCTTCCTTTTTACCTTCCCTCTCTCAAGTTCTATTATAGATACTCTCATAGCTCTCTAGATCACAGTTATTACATTTATCACAATTTATGTGTAAAGTGGTTTCCCCTTATCCATGGAGGGTACATTCCAAGACCCCAGTGGATGCCTGAAACCACAGAAAGCAATGAATCTTATATCTCCCAAATTTTTCCCTAAACATATATACCTATGTGTCTTAGTCCATTTCATATTGCTATAAAGGGTTACCTGAGACTGGGCAACTTATAAAGAAAAGATACTTATTTAGCTCAAGATTCTGATGGTTGGAAAAATTCAGGATTGGTGTCTACACCTGGTGAGGCCCCCAGACTACTTCCATTCATGGTAGAAGGTGAAGGGGGGGCTGACGTGTGCAGAGATCACACTGCCAGAGAGGAGGAAGGCTGGGGGGTGGTCCAGGCTCTTTTTAACAACCAGCTCTAGAGGGAACTAAGAGAGCAAGAACTCACCCTTAAGGGAGAACATTAATCTATTCCTAACGGATCTGCCCCATGACCCAAACACCTCCTATTAGGCCCCACCTCCAAAACTGGAGATCAAATGTCAACATGAAATTTGGAGGAAACGTATATCCAAACCACAGCACTATGATAAAGCTTAATTTATCAATTAGTCACAGTAACAGACTAGAATTATGAACTAAAACAATTATAACAATATAGTAATAACAAAATGTGATCTCTCTAAATATCTTATTGCATGTAATATGTTTGGACCTTGGTTGACCACATGTAATTAAAACTGTGGAAAGTCAAACAGTGGATAAAGGTGAAGGCTAGAGTATTTATGTATGCCATTGATTATTGTCTGTATCATTAGCCTCCAAACAAAAGTGTGCTTTCATTTGGTTTTATTTTCTCCATCGCAGGCTATTCTGTGCCCAGCACACAGAAAACAGTCAAATATTTGCTGAGTAGATGACTGAAAAAAATCAGAGGATCTTCCTACTCCACTTGGAACTCTAGAACACCCTCAGTAAGTCCTAACAGCCTCTGCATTTGTGCTTGCTTAAATAAGATCATGGGGGATAAGTGTTAAAACAGTGGAATGGTTCTCAAATATATTCAAACAGCATTGCACTTGGAGATGGTGGTGCTTTAAAAGAAAAAAAAGAAGAAGAAGAAATTAATAGGTAAAATGAAAACCTCTTCATCTCCAAAAACAATACCTAAACTATTCAAAGGAGAATCACGTCTCTAAATTTTCAATGTTTGTTCTTTACTTTTTCATGTTTTTATCATCTAAGGCAATGATACCAAAGGGTCAAGAAACATGGCAGGAAGGTAATTATATGGACATCTATGCAAAGCAGAAAAAGATTATCTTCACTTCCTTGGCCTGAGCACCTGAGAGAGGAAGGGCTACTTGAGAACCATTTACTTAGGTGAACCACATCTCTGAGGTCCTTCCTTTCATTAACTGGGCAAACAACATGTTTGTAAGTTTGCTAGATCAGTCTCCACAACAATGTTTGGGAGTTAAATATTTTTCATCAAACATTGGATTTTTCCTTAATGTAGTGAATGCTACAAATCTTCTAAAGTGTCTCAGTGGCTTCAGGCTAAGGAGAGATTTTTCTCTGTCACGTGAAACAAGACAAATGAGCCACTTTGCCCTCAAACTTTACTAATGATCATTCCCTCAATAAGGCACTATGGAAGAACAAATGCCCAGACTTAAAAGTAGCCATTCGGATAAATTTCCAAAATATGAGGTTCTGCCCTTAAAATATTACTGAGAGAGGATTTAAACATGATCTATTGATCTATTTCTCACTCTCAGACCAAGGCAATGACTGCAATATTTTTTTTAATTATGAAAGATAATTTTTATAATATTTGGTTGTTGTAATAAAATGTCTAACTGCAATATTAATACATAACTTAAAAGCACACCCTCCTCCACTTTATAATAATACCAGAGTCCTAAATGGATACCCTAAAACTTAGGGCCACCAGCCCACAGATAGTAAACTCTTTCTTCATAATTCATTCATCTCTATATTTTCTGTAGACATTTGTTAGACTTATGTTATATAAAAATACCTCAATAGTAAAGGACATTCTCTTTCCCTTTCCCTAATATTCTCTCTCTCTCTCTCTCATGCACATAATCTAGAGCCATTAGTAAATTTGGTGGGAAAGAGATCATTTTGGGATCTTTCTTCGTATTTGACCCTGGCCCATAGAACTAGGAAAGGGAGACCACTGCTATGGGAGGACACAGAAAACACACAAGGACCTTGAGCAGCTCCTAGCTTGGCCTCCCATTACTGTAACTTACCTTTCTGGTTTGATCATCTGTACAATGGAAATAGTAAAGACTACACATCTTTCAGGATAGGCTTAGAAGGCCAGGCAAGCCACTGTTTCAAGAGCACAGGTTAGCCCTCAGGCTGAATTATGCAAATACTGGCCCAATCATTTTACTAGTTGTGTAACCGCAGTATAAATGTACTTACACCAGAGTGTCTGATGCATAATAAATGTTAAATAACCATTTTCTTTTTAAAAGAAAATAGTGACTAATTCTCACATAAATTGGATTTAATTTTGACCAAAGTACATTACTTAAACATTAAATTTTAATTCAACTTGTTAATAAGCTGTTTAGGATATTGCATCCTCATTTATAAGTGAAATATATTTGTAATTTCCCCTTTATAATAATATGTTTTTTCCAATTTTAATTGTATCCAGATGAAGCAGAATGATTTTGAAGTATTTCTTCTTTTTCTATTGTCTATAAGATTTGGCATGATCTGTTTTTTGAAATTATCTTTTATTTTTATTTATAAATATTAGTTGTCTATTTTTTAAGACTTTGGAAAAAAATAATAAGAAGAAGTTAACTGATGATTCCATACTGAACCTCTGAGTCAAAGCATTCTATATAGACATACTCTTATTTGACAATGTGAATGTTACTTTTTCTGCATTATTATTATTATTGCTCAATATTTCATTGCAGCAATCGTCTGATTTCTTTTCTAAATGTGTTTATCTTGGTTCATTCTTTACGAGGTTTTTGTTTCTAGTCCTTATCTCAAGCATTGCTATTGTTATGAAATTTTAAGCCTTTTTAATTTTGTGAAGGCAAAAAGTGGAAACCAAATAAACACATGTATATGTTAAAAAAAATAAAATAAAAATAAAAAGCAAAACAAACAACCAATCCCTGTCATTTTTCCTTCGAAAATTATAAAATACTCCAGCAATATTCACTTCTATTATCTAAAAATACACATAAAATAAGACAGTCAGTAACAGAACCCTCATCAAGTGCTCTCTGCATGTGCAGTACTTCTTTATCACCAAGCCAGCCTGCCCTCCCAGACAGGGTGCCCCCATCTCTCTCATCCTTACAGACAGCTGGCCATGATCCCTTTTAGTCTTTGAAGACAGTATCAGTTAATAACCTCCCTATGGGTTATCCATCAGAAAGAAGGGGGGAAAGTCTTAATTGCTCCAGTCAGAGATGTCATTAATTATATACCTGGCTCCTATAAAGTCTGCCTGGCACTTAAGCAAATGGCAGACAACACGTGGAATTGTTACCAAGGCAGACATGTATTTAACCTAAATATTCAATAGCTCCCTACCACCTACTCATCCATTTCAAAGCTAATCTACCTTCAGAGAAACCTTTCTGATTCTCTACAGATCGGACAGTTTATTTGCTCAAGCTATAAAATTTTTTATTTGGAGTCCATAGCCATTTCAATAAATCAAAGTTGCCTTTTCTCTCCCCCCTGTTAAATAATAAAATCATGTAGAACTGTCCCTGGGCTAAGTGATTCTACCTACAATTCCTATTTGTCAAAAGCAAGCATCATTGATTTTTTTTTTTTTTTTTAATCCTATTACTGAAAAGTCTAGGGCCTTCTTTCTAAAAGGGAACATCACTCCTGGAATATTGGGTTTCATTATTGACTAGTTTCTATTTAATCTCAGGGAACTCTCAAAAAGAGGAAACCATATTATTTTCTCTCCAGGAATTTAATACAACTGCTACATTCTCTTAAGAGATTTCTCTGTTAGTGTTTATAAGCACTAAACAGATGCCAATTTACAAATAAAATGCATGATATAACTTTAAAAAATAACATCTAGAATCTGTTATAAAAATGCTTGATGTCATAGTTAGACAGACATAAATATTAATAAAAACTGCACAATGTGGCTTTATCCCTCCTGAATAGTATACCCAGACAAACATTTGAAAATGTTTACCTATCCTGTTGTAAAAGATTTTCTGTGCCTACAAAATACTTATATAAAATGACTGGAAGCCTTTTACAGGAAATATCTAGTTTAAATTATTTATCATCATAATGAGTCATGCAGAAGCACAAAGACTAAATTAACACACCCTTCGTATGTAATGGAAATCCAATCTTTTCCCTGAGGACTCATCCCATTCTCTCTCTTTTTTTGAAGATAATTTTTGGGAAAATATGGTAAAAAGCATTTTAATACAGGAAATGATATTATAGAAAAAAGGACTTATTTAAGAGGTCTTACTTGAGTCATTACAAGAATTACAGGATTATAAGATAAAGGGGTGTGAGCTTCCAGAGATTATTATAATAAAAAGCTGGTATAGAAATTCCTCGTGCACAGAGAAAGGAGATAAAACTTCTTAGTCTAAGCCAGAAATTCTATAATTTGAATCAATCTCCATAGTCAAACAAATATTTTTAATCTCAGAAAGAGGAAATGATCAGGAAACCCCCACCTCTGATCCATCAAAGTCAGATAACAATCTTCAAAGTTTTACTGAATGTTAATAATAACATCACCCAAAATACTGTTATTTCATTGTTAATTTTCTAGCGGCTTGACTAAAAAATATTTGTCTAAAATAAAGGTATGCTACGAACAATTGCCTTAAGTTTAGATTTGTTGTGAATCGAAAAATTTCCCCCAATTTCAATATTTAAATAGTTAAAATGCCTGAATTCCTTAACCAATTTCTCACCAACCTCCTCTCTGGCCACCCCAGCCTCTGGGAATCATCATTCTACTTCCTTTCTCTAGACTTTTGTAGACTCCACATAGGGGTGAAACTATGTGGATTTGTCTTTCTGTGCCTGGCTTACTTCACCTAACATAACGTCTTTCAGATTCATCCATAATTATAGCTAGGCAGGAGGAATATATTTCAGGAGACCTATTACATAGCAAGGTGACCATAGTTAGTGATGATACAGTATATCCTTGAAAGATATAAAGACAGTGGATGTTATATGTACTCCCCACAAAATGATAACCATATGAGATGATGCATTTAATTAGCTAGATTTAAAGATTCCACAATGCATAATCTATACCACATGGTACATGATAAACACAGACTATCTGTCAATTAAAAAAAAAGAGCATGGTGGCACCTGTGGTTAGATGTTATTTTTTAAAGTTATACCATGCATTTTATTTGTAAATTGGCATCTGTTTAGTGCTTATAAACACTAACAGAGAAATCTCTTAAGAGAATGTAGCAGTTGTATTAAATTCCTGGAGAGAAAATAATATGGTTTCCTCTTTTTGAGATTTCCCTGAGATTAAGTAGAAACTAGCCAATAATGAAACCCAGGGATTAGGGCGCTGGCCCCATATACCGAGGGTGATGGGTTGGAACCCGACCCCGGCCAAACTGCAACAACAACAAAAAAGTCAATAAATAAAAGTCTTAAAAAGGAGAGCATATAGGAAAGGTTCTTATCCTTTTAAGCATTTTAAAACTCTCATGGTAAGGACCAACAGCCCAGATTGTTTTTCTTTTTTCTGACAACGTCTGATCTTCCTTCCAGACATTAACTAAAAGTACCGAGGTCCATGATGACATCATTAGAATGTCCATTAAGACCGACTTTCCACAATTTCCAGTAGAGTTAACATGTGTCAACTTCTGTCATGAACAGGGCTAGCAGAAGGCACCCCTGGGCTGGAATTAGAAAGCAAGCACAAGTTTTCAAAACAGGTGTTACTGTTGACATAAGCATTAAACATTCTGCTTATGCAAAGCTCCTAAAAGGACAGGTATTTTCTCATTGCAAATTTTAATACAAATTTCTGTGTTTCATAAAAACTTATTCCTAAGAGAATTTCCAGAATAATATATAATCTGGGCGGTGCATCTCCCAGGACAACCCCAAAGCTCACCCTCCAGTATTTGGAGATCTAATAGCAGAAGAATAACTCACCAGCTAGACTTGGAAGTCTCAAAACCAGTTAGCCTGGAAGCTGGCTTTGCCTCTCTTTCAAGAGTGGCACGGAGGTGATAGAGAAGTGAAACAGATCTAGAGGGAGTTACTCTGTGGTTCCTATGAATGCACAGCTGTCAAACTTACATCAAAGGATAAGGCAAAACTGTAGGTACAAGAATCAAAAAGAGTTCAAGATGAATGAGACCTCAAAGATCAGCCACCCTGGGGGTTCTCGATGTTTATCATATCTAAGAATCACGTAGGACACTAAAAACTGCATATCCCTAGACCAGTCCCTTGAGATTCCGATTCAGCAGCAGTCGGCAATAGTCGTGGTAGTAGTAACGAAACACTTCTACAGCGCTCGCTTTGTGCTGACACTGTGCTAGGTTCTTTACAAATGTCTCCTTATTTCAGTCTCAAAATAATCCTATTGGGTAGATACTACTATTTTCCTTTGAGGACATCAAGGCACAGAGGGATTAAGGAATTTGTGCTCGTACATGCTGCCCAGAAGAGGGGGGATAAGGACTCAAACACAGGCAGGCTGACTTCAGAGTCTGAGCTCTGAACCCCACTCCTGCACTGCCCACCAGCAGGGCTGGAGTAGGCCCTGGGCATCAAGAAAATGTCATGACAGAACGGAGCAACTGAAACCAAAGCACTGAAGTCTCTTATCCAAGACAAACCCCCCTGGGTCCATTTCTGGGAAGAATTTAACCATTATGTGATGCATATTCTTGAATATTCCTCTACAAATGTTCTATGGAGGAAAAGGACAGGCTACCTTATTAAAAGCCGTCTTATTAGTTCCTGCTGTGTTTCTTTCACCAATGTGCTATTCCAGTACGAGAGATTTCCATCCTTTTCTGCCCAACTCGCTGCTCTCTCGTCAGCAGAAGGGACTCCCAGTCATGATTCTCAAGGGAACAAAAGGGAAAAGGGCACAGACAAATGCCACCCCAAAAAGGGACATAGTAACTGGGATGAGGGAGATCAGGTTCACATAATTTGAGGGACCAAAAAAGGATGTGATTCTCATATGCCTCTCAAGTATAATCTTCTCCCACCAATGTGGCCATTCTAATATTTCAGTACAGAGCAAAATATTAGGCCTTGGTTTTGGTTTAACATATACAAGCAGGCAGAGTACACACAATGATGAGATCTACCCCAAGCTGGAGCTACTCATGTCTACTCTCCTAAAAGGTGATAAATGTACTTCCTAGCAACACTGGATATGGAAGATGGGTCCCCAAGTCTCATCGATTTATAAACATTGCACTTTTTTGCTGGTAAGCCATGCAATTTGGGGAGACCAAAAGCAAAGATAATAACCATCTGTTCCAAACGAAAGGTAAGCTAGCATGACCATAATGCAGAGGGATTTTCAAGATAACAAGTGCTTGGGGTCAGAACGTGTTCCTGCCCCAGTGACGCACACTGGTGGCCACGTCAAACCAACCTTCATCACTTCCACCTGCAGGTCTTCATTGAGTGAAGGCGTCACTTTCACAGCATTCAGGATCTGATTGAGCAGCTGCTTCTCATCAGAGTCTGTTCCCATGGAGACAAACCTCTCTTCTGACAGAAGCTTCTGTGAAGAGGCACAAGGCAACGATCACGGCTAGGCTGTCCCCTGCCGCCTTATTCTGTTGTATCTTATTACGTATTGATGATCATTTTTCTTACTCGGGAGGCACATAGCTGGAGGCCATTAGGAAAGAATTCATGCTATGTGCTATTAAAAAGAAAAATGCATCCAACCTTGGGCAAACTGTTTTTGGTAAATTCCTTTTCCTGATATTAGATAATTCATTCTAAATTTCATGAAGTAAAATTCTAATGTGCCAGCTGTAGAGATTATTTAGGTGGAGGGGACCAGGAATGAATATGCCGAGAGGAATCCAGCCCTATACCACAGTCACACACACACATATCCTTTCTGAATATAGCTTTGTCACAGGAAAGGAGAAGGTCTTGTGGATTCCATTTTGCTTTTTTTTTTTTGAGACAGAGTCCCGCTCTGTTGCCCAGCCTAAAGTACAGTGGCCTTAGCCTAGCTCCCAGCAACCTCAGACTCCTGGATTCAAACAATCCTCCTGCTCTAGCCTCTTGAGTAGCTGAGACTCTAGGGGTCCTCAAACTTTTTAAACAGGGGGCCAGTTCACTGTCCCTCAGATCATTGGAGGGTCGGACTATAGTTTAAGAAAAAAAACTATGAACAAATTCCTATGCACACTGCACATATCTTATTTTGAAGTAAAAAAACAAAACGGGAACAAATACAGTCACATCACCTCATGTGGCCTGCGGGCCGCAGTTTGAGGACCCCTGCATAGACACACAACACTGAGCTGAGCCAGCTAAGTTTTCTGTTTTTAGTAGAGAGGGGGTCTCGCTCTTGCTCAGGGGGGTCTTAAATTCCTGAGCTCAAGTGATCCTCCTGCCTCAGCCTCCCAGAGTGCTATAGGCATGAGTCATTGTCCTGGAAAACAAGTTCATTTATTCAGGTGAGCATCTATTTTACGTCCTAATGTGAACTGTCATTTATCTGAGAATTATTCATGAATCCAGAAATCTTTTTTTTTTTTCTTGAGACAGAGTCTCAAGTTGTTACCCTTGGTAGAGTGCTGTGCCATCATAGCTCCCAGCAACCTCAAACTCTTGGGCTTAAGCAATTCTCTTGCCTCAGCCTCCCAAGTATTTGGGACTACAGGCACCCACCACAATGTCCAGCTACTTTTTGGTTGCAGTTGTCATTGTTGCTTAGCAGGCCCAGGCTCGGTTTGAACCTGCCACCCTAGGCGTATGTGGCTGGCATCCTGCCAACTGAGCTACGGGGGCCGCCAAATCCAGAAATCTTTTAGTGTATTTCCTCATCAGGAAATGAATCCTTCAAAAAATTAAACAAGACAAAATTCACTTTCTTTAGGACTTTCAGGAATCCACGTCACAAGATAGCCCTTTTCTATTTCCAATTCTTGTTTTGCATAAAGTCCTTCCTCAGATTGCACCCAAACCCACCTGTCTACAACTTCTACTCCTTCATCTTTCCCTGAAGCCATGTGGATCAAGCCTCTGAAATGTCTGCAGTCAGCTGTCAGGACTGCCCAAGTCTCTTCTTCTTCATATTAACCTCCTCAGGCACCTTCAATTGCTATATGGTAAGGTTTCACTGGTTCTCTCTTGCCTAGAGTGTGACCTCTAGAGTGAATGCACTACCTCAAGGTTGGTCCAGTATTAAAGAGGGATGGTGACTTGAATTGCATTCTCAGGTCCAGTGAGCTTAGCTGGTAATCACAGTTCATGCAGTGCTGACTCACCCTGCAACCTATAATTCTCATTTATAAGGCTGCAATTAAGCTGTCTCCCATTCTGTCCTCGTGCAATTGATTTTTGAGACCCACCATAGAACATTATATTTATCCTTGTTTAATTTGTTCTTTTCCAACATGGCTTAGAGTTACAGCCTGTGAAGAACTTTTGAAATTCTGATTCATCCAGTGTAAGGACTTCCTCCTTTACCAGTCCATTGCATATCTGGAAAACAAGTATTTCAAACCAGCTTACTTAAGACTCCCTGACATTTTGCCTCTATTCTTTCAAAAGGAATTGTTTTAGAGTCACATACTATACCCAGGACAGCCCAGAGTTAAAGTGTATATACTAAGCTATTTTTACTTAAAATGATAGAGACCAGAAAACGTGCTTAAAGTTAACAGTAGGCAGCCGGGAATGGTCAAAGGCAGACCCACAGCCTACCAAGTCACTGAAATTAACACGATTTGGTAAGCTCTTAAAAATATGGTGATGCAATTCAGAATGCTCAAGGTTAAAAACAAGAGAAGCTGAATGGAAAATCTATACAATACTAGAAAAAAAGGAACAAAAAGTGTCAGGTCAAAACAAATTCTCATTCATTTTTATGGGTGGCCTAGTTACCTTGGAGAAAAGCAAAAGGTTTTTAATAACATTATTGGCAGTGTTTGCAAATTTCAAATGCTGTTGCATATTAAATAATACATTATCTTATTCTAATCCACTAAGGGAAAAAGAGCTGTTTTCTCCCTCTTTCTATGTGTTAACTCTTGAAAGGTTAAATTAGGGACCTCTCTGAAAAAGGTCCTTATGAAAACTCTGACTATAACATAATCCATACTGACATGAAAAGATATGTCCAGTGCCACCAAGCCATCGAAATGCTGAACAAAGCCCCACAGTCTTCAGTTTCCCAATACTTGTCTCATAGAAACAAAACTACCTTAAAAAGTTAGTGTATTTAAATAGTCACTATCTTTTCACTGTTGAAATTTGACCCATTATGTTGGTGTAAAATGCAAATGCTCAGAGACAGAAATGTGATCAAGCAAATCTGACTTTTCCTATTAAATTACATTTCTTTGTCTTCCCCATCTTGCTCTGGAAACAAAAGAGATTAATCCAACTCAACTGTAGAATAATAAGAAAAAAATTCAGTTTACCAACAATTCTTATTACATGGAACCACAGATGTTGGAGGTATATAAGATTTGAATTCGTGTAAACTTAGGGTCTCTTTCTTGGGATCCCTTGTTCTCCTGAAAACTGGATGTCACGGAAAATATTTCATATCTGTATGGGCTTAGCTAGGTTCCCATGAATCAGTGTCTGATTACAAAGGCTCAACGGAATTCTGTACACAGAGAAATTCTGGTGAATATAAGAAAATCTTATTATCCTCTATGGTTATTTCTTAGTTCAATCAAATTTCTGTCTGGATCTTTAACAACCAGTATTTAAAATGCTAACTATTTGCTTTTTCAACGCCCATGTGGCCTGTCAATTTCTGTCACACCAATGCATTCATTCAAAGCCATACCTGCATCCCTGCCAAGGCATGTTGGGCTAGCTTCACATTCCTGGATTCCAGAGCCAACTGGAGAGGCAGCAGGCATTTCTCCCTGGCAAACACATAAATAAGGACCACATGTAAGTTCAGCAAAGCTGGCAGTCAGGTGATATAAGCGTATGTACACCCACCCCCAAAACACCACCACACTCATACACAAGAATAGTACCCGAAAATGAGAATGTATCTGGGCTTGAAGAAAACACAGCAGAAAAGTTGTGTAGAAATATTAGCACATCAGCATCCTGCTTTATTCATGTGACTACAGGAGGAGCAAACACAAGGATGTTCATTAGCTGATACACTAATTAGCAGACACTGGGACTATCACCAGTCCATGAACATAACTTTGCTCTTTCTCAAACTGGCATTGCTCAGACTCCATAGACGGGGTTAACAGCCCTAGGAAACACCACTAAATGAAGATTCCTATGCCTCATACCGCCTCCTTACCTAGGAAGCCACTGCTTCTCCACTGGCACTCTGCTATATCATTATAAATTGAAATTATATCAATTTGTCAATTCCTCCCCCAACTCAGTGTATTCAACAGTCATTTATAATATTAAAATTTGCTCTGTGGTGTATATTAAGAGGTTGATCTAAATTTTGTGACAGTTTTTAATAAATTTGTTTCATAAAAAAAAGCAAAACCAAATTTGTTAAATATGGCTGGCTATGTTCCAATAAAACTTTATTTACACAAGACTCACCAAGGGCAGAAACATACATGAACCATCAATGACATTGGCCACTGAGAGGCATCTAGATGCAATGTTTCCCAGTGTGATGATGGGGAAGGACCAAAAAAAAAAAAAAATACATGTACAGCTACTTGGATATTTTAAAGTTTAAAGAAAAACAGCACACTAAAATATGTTAAGAATAAACCAAAAGAGTTAAAAAGACAAAAATATCTTTCTGGTACAAGCCTCCACTCTAAATAATTAAACAACAGACCAAGAATTTTAATCAGCTCCATTATTTCCCTATGGAGACACACTGGCATGAAAGTGAAATGTTACTTCATTTTCCTGGGCTCCTACACCCACACTTACACCCGAGCCGCCCAGTTTTTATCTGTTTTATATTTTCAGCATAAAAGATTCATTGATTTTGGAGAGTATGAAAGCTACAAAGTTAAACCATGGTATTTCATCTTTGGAGAAATAAGGATCATTGTTGTAGAACACAATGAAACAGGAAGTTAATTATAGCTCTGATTCCTCCCTGTCCACCCTGCATTCCCCTGGAATCTCCAACAGCAGATCCCCGCCAGATGAGTTGAGGGTCACAAACACTCCCTAATGCCATCCACCAGGACTTAACAAAACAGCCTCTATCAGGAAGAAATCTGCCTTCCTCATCCTCATCCCTGCCCTCAGCAGCCCAATGTCACAAACAGCCAAACACTATGGCCATTTCCATAGATACATCCTTTGACAGATGGATATACCCAACTCTGTTATATCCAGTTGGGCGAATATAACTTTGTCACTGTTATCTTATTGTCAGCTTGTCACAGTTACAAGGCAAACACTGCTGTGCAGTTAATTACAGCAGGAATGGCTGAGTTTTCCAATTTTTGTTTCTTTCATTGATTCATAACTAGTTTATAAGGTTGGAAAAATTAATTGAAAGGTGAAAGCAGAGCGAGAAGTAGGAATCACAGGCAGATGGAGTGTTAGCAGAAGCACAGAACTTCTTAAGTAAATCCGTGAAATGAATTTCCATCAGGATCAATTCAGGGTGAAAAAACTAGTACTTAAGCCTTGAATTAAGTTCAGATCTGCCAGTGAGGCACAGTACCAGGAACCAAGCTTAGAGGCTCTCACAGCCTAGTAGCTGCAGTCTAAAAATGTGTTAAGTATTTACACAAGACTCACCAAGGGCTCCCAGAGAGACAGAATGCCATGTTCAGCAGCAAAAAAAACCTTTTTGGAAATGCTCAACCTGTTGACCCTTGGGGAACAGCATTATCTTTGCATATAAACAACCACATATCCACATTACTCTGCCATCTGCAATATTGGCCTTTAAAATCCCTATTCTGCTCTCTCACCTTCTTCTATAATCAGACAATTGATATTGCTAAGCCAGGTTACTGACAAATGCCATAATCACCATAGATGACTCCAGGGGACATCAGTGAACTGCTCCCCATGTAAGTCCTGGTCACCAGTCAGGATTGGTAGATGGAGTTGGTCCAACGGGGTTTTGGCTGAGTTAAATGGTATCGTTGTTTAGTGGAAAGTACATGGGTTTTGATTTGAACCCTATCCATTTATAAGTTGTTCAATCTCAATCAAAATGCTTAACTCTGTTGGGTTCTTAGCTCCCTTATCTCTTAATACTAATCCTGCATGTTGTAGTAAAGAGTACAGACAATATATATCGGGGGTTGTCAAACTTTTTCTGTAAAGATCCAGATAATAAATATTTTACACCATGCAGTCCACATGGTCTCTGTCCTAACTACTTAACTCTGCTGAAGTACAAAAGCAGTTATAGACAATAAGTAAATCAATCAACACAGCTATGTTCCAATAAAACTTTATTTACAATAACAGGCAAATGGCCACATTTAACCTGCAGGCTATAGTTTGCCCAACCTTAATATAGGCAAAATCCCCAACACAGATCATGATTTTTAGCATGAGATAAGCAGATCTAACCTTTCATGTAGCCATAAAGATTTTGCACAGGACAGGGGCTAACTGTCCTGGGAAGGTCTTAGCAAAAGCAACTATAACACCAAGATCTCTCTCAGAAAACCTTTGCTTTGAGGAAATATCATTATAGACAAAGATTTCATTCAGGCACTAAACCAAGACACTCTATCCAACCGTCAGTTCAGTCATCCATTCAGCCAACATCTGAGTGACGACTATGTTCCAGGCACCAGGTGGGTGCTAGGGAAGATCTAGCAAGGACAGAACAGGCACCTGCTGCCATCTATATTCATAAGATGAAAGACAGAGAAAAGAAAATTAGCATTTGCTCTTTCTCTGGTCTTAATCTATCAATACAACCTTAAAATGGGCATTCTTACCTTTGTTTAACCCTTGAGAAAATGGAGCTTCAGAGGGGTTTTATAGCCTGCCCAAGGCACATACCTAAAATGTTTTGGAAACAACTCAAATCCAAATCCATCTGATTCTCAAGACCAAGTTCTTTCCAACCTCCTTTCATCTCAAAAGATCAGAGTAAAGTTAGAATAGATGTGCTTCTCAACCTTTTTTGGTTCACACGCACAAAATCTGGCAAAAGACCCTGTTCTTAGGGGAGGGCACATATTATTTCAGGCGATTCATGGGTTCGCAGACCACCATTCCACAGGGATCCCAAGTTAAGAGGCCTTGCCTTTAAGGGAAAAGACTATGCCCCGTACTCAATGTATACATCAGAGAAGAGGTCACACTCCCTGGCTGGGCTTAGGGCTCTGTGAGGAGGGACTTTTTATTGCCACACTGATCCCTGGGCAGGCAGGTAGCACCGTGTGTGTGTGTGTGTGTGTGTGTGTGTGTGTGTGTGTGCGCGCGTGCATGTATGTGAAAGAAGTGTGGGGAACTACCTACTCTCCTTAGTATCCAAGCTCTGTCATCCCCTCAGACCCAGAATCCCCCTAGAGTGGTATTACAAGCTTCAGATCCTGACTTCGATCAGAGACCAACACATGTGGAATGAAGAAAATACAATGGGGTAAAACTAATTTTGTTTCTTGCTCAGTGATATCATAAAACCCATCCTGCCTTCATTTTTTTTTTTTAAAGCAATTTTAATGAAAGAGAATAACAGGCCTGTTAATTGGGTCTCAGGATGAAACTCATAATGAAGATGCAATGTGGCACACACTCAATCCTCCTTGCACCTTTGGTAGTAGAATACATCATCTTTTGAGCTTTCAGGATGTTGCCTCATTGGGAAAAGGGCACACCAAAAACCAACATTCAACTACATTAAGCAATTATATTTTATGCGCAGGCACATGCAAATTCATTCTTGCCTAATTAAAGAAAGGCAGTGGCCCCAGGTTTAATGTCCCGACATGTCATTATTTCTTAGAGAAGAATTATGTTTTCTATGCACGAGGAAGACATGGTCTGCACTTCGACACTGTATCTTGGCATGTCAATGAGACGGAGACTATTTCTTTAGCTGCATCATTACAGTTCACAGATCAGCCTTATTAGCGGGGAGATAACAATGGATAAAGAGAAATTAAAATAGGTGAATAAGGGAAGAGTTGAGATTTACCAATAACAATCTTCTAACACATGCACAAATATGAACTTCAAGTGAAACCCATGTTAGGTTGATTGTTCTGTAATGTCCTGGATGGGATGGAACACAAAGACGCCTTGCATTGCTAAGGTCTGCTTATATGCTACAATTCCAGAATTCTATGATCTAAACTATTTATTAAATAACTGAATTCTTTCACATAACAACCATGGCTCTGGTTGAAATGGCTTCCATGTGGCTTAGTGTGTGCAAAGTACCATGCTACATGTGTTTCATATTTACTATTTTATTTGACTATAATGTTTAAAGGTAGAGATTTAATTGCTAGTAAAACTAGAAATAAGAGATATTAGGCTACTTGCCCGAGGTCACATGTTGGTAAATGTCTGTTTTCAAAACCCAGGTCCTCCAGCCTGTGGGGGGTAGACAGTCCCCATCAACTATGCACAAGGCACACTGCTTTAAAATGGTGATTCAAATGTCCACCAGGTTAAGAGTGGAAACAGGCCTCAAGTAAGTAATGTCAATTATCTTGAGTGATAATTCATGAAGCAGTGCATTGTATCTGACAGTTGGTGTGTAGTTATAAGAAGGTGCAGGCAGTTGGATATGTGGAAAGAATTTGGCTTTGGAACCAGTTCCTGGGTGCAAGCCACACTCATACCCTTCCTAACTTGAGTACAGAAAGGTTCTCATCCCCCCTGTTGTGACATTGGGATGTTATTATTTGTGTTTATGAATATGGATGCTTTAAACAGTTCACACCAACACTGATGAATTTTCATTGATTAAGCTTTTGCCAGAACTAATTCCACTGAGCCAATTGGAACTGGTTCCCTAATTGATTTTCTCTACAGTACAGTTAAAATGATTCCATCTTCTTTCTGTTTTAATGACATTATTTTTGCAGTATCCATCCTTTTATATTTCAAAACAAAGATTTGATTCACCCTCCAGGAACTGTTTTAGGCCCCAGGGATATAGCTGTGAAGTTTATAAAACCTTGTTTCTACTATAGGCTTTCAAGATTTCTCAACAAGTCTACTGTAATTATTAAGTTGGGCATATGAAATTGCCATGTTTGTAGGTCCAAATAGGTTGACTATTGGCAATTTTATATGATTCAGTCTAATAAAAAGCATTGTAAATAATATGGTAAAATTTATCATAAAATTGTATTTTATGATAAAAAAAATCAAGACATAATCTTAGTATTTATAATTTTCTTATAAAAGGTATACACATATATTTAAAAAATCAAATGGTATGAAAGGATATATATGAGGTCAGACAATTAAGTTTGTGAACTCGTCCTAGAAAAAGTACCACATACCTCACTGCTGAATATCACTACAGTTACCTTTAAGGTACTCCCCTTGGGAAACTATGCACTGATGCCAGCGCCTAGTCCACCCTTCAAAGCCATTTTTGAACTCTTTTTTTTGAAATGACCATCAGAGCAGGGGCATGACAATTAAGTTCACGAACTCATCCTAGAAATAGTGCTATATACTTCATTGGTGAATATCACTACGGTCACCAGATGGCCAAGAAAATATTTTTTTTAAGCCACAAAACCATCGGCTCCTCACAAAAATGACTATCAAATCCTTTCCTTTTCCAGCTCAGCTCAAAACGGTGAGTAAATTTACCTGAATAGTGACAAAATATTAAATATAGAACTCAATTTCTTCCATTTCTTTCTGGTATTTTCATCAATAATCCAAGTGTTCTTTGCAGCAACTAAACATGTTGTTTTTTAATCCATAAAGAAAACCTCCATTTACATTATTGGCCTCACTATTCTAACCGATGTTCTATAATAACAATAAAGTACATTTATCAATCCTCTGAAAATTTGTCAATACTGGATTTTATTGTTGCTATTTGATATGTCGAATTTTAAATGTAAGTTGCAAAATCGAAAGCAATGTAAATACAAAAGCATTTGTTACAATTGTTAGCTTTTTCATTTTAAAGTTTTTATCTACTCTTGCAATGTTTAAACTATTCAACGACAGGTGAAAAAGACAATTTATAAGGGAAAATAAATTTGTATTCATTTTGGAGAAAAAACTAAAGATAGATAATAGCTTGGTATTTACATCTGCAATCTAGGATTACCAAGGTTAATACTTCTGCCATGAGATATAAGTTTTAGATAATCAGAGGAAAAAAATACTAAAGTTTTCTGAATCCTAAAGAAGGTTGTTCCCAGCTAGTGGCCTTCTCATTCTGTCAGACACATACTTTGTGGTGAACACATATGTTGGCCTTTTTCTTGGGGTCAAGGGTCCTCTCACTTTCATCCAAAGGATTCCTTACAGATGCAAGGGAGAATGACAGCTGAAGTCACAGAAGTGCCATTTATTAAAACCTTTAGTCTGCCAGTCCCTGTGTTACACATTATCTCACTAAACTCTCACAACTCAACGAGGAGGGGCAAATACAGTCATGCTCAGCATAACAATATTTCCATCAACGACAGACCACAGTAGTCCATAGGTTTATAACACAGCCAAAAAATTCCTATTGTCTAGTGAAATCATAGTCATCTGTAGCACAACATGTTACTCATCTGTTTGTGCTGATGCTGGTGTGGAAATAAACCCCGATGCTGCCAGTCGTATAAAAGTATGGCACATACAATTATGTACAGAGCATTACACTTGATAATGATAATAAAGGACCATGGTAATGGTTTGTGTATTCACTAAACCATATTTTTTTTTATCATTACATTACAGTTACTTCTTCTACTTATTAAAAAAAATGTTAACTGTGAAATATCCTCCGGCAGGCCCTTCGGGGGTTATTCTAGAATAAGGCATTGTTATCAGAGAGGAAGCTCCGTGCATGTTATTGCCCCTGGAGTCCATCCAGTGGGACAAGGCATGGAGACAGTGATGCTGATGATTCTGACCCTGGATATACCTAGGCTAATAGGCTTATGTCTTCATTTCTAATAAAATTTGAAAAAATAAAAAGTTTATAGAATATGGATATAAAGAAAGTAAATATGTGTTTGTGTCTTAAGCTAAGTGTTATTACAAACAGAATCAAAACGTTTGAAATAATGAAAAAGTTTATAAAGTAAAAAAAGAACAATAAGCCAAGGTTAATTTATCTTAAAGGAAGGAATTTTTAAATAAAATCAGGGTAGCCTAAGTGCACAGTGTTTATAAGGTGGACAATGGTGTGCAGTAACATGCTAGGGCTTCATATTCCCTCACCATCCACTCATGGACTCACTTCCAAGGACTCACCTCGTCCTGCAAGCTCTAGTCATGGTAAGTGCCCTTCCCAGATGTACCATTTTTATCTCTGCTACTGTATTTTTACTGTACCCTTTCTCTGTTTACTTATGTTTAGATACACAAATACTTACCATTGTGTTATAATTACCTGCTATATTGAGTTCGGTAACCTGCTGTACCAGCTTATAGCCCAGGAGCAATGGGCTATACCATACAGCCTGGGTGTGTCACAGGCAGGCTGTACTGTCTAGGTTTGTGTAAATACACTCTTGATGTTCACATAATGACAAAATCACCTGTCAAGGCATTTCTCAGAATGCATTCCCATAATTAAGCCATTCATGACTCTGTTATGGGCATTTACTAATGAAGGACCCAAGAGAAAGAGAAGAAAATTCACTCCCGGACAAGAGAGAGGGTGGGCACCGGACCTGTGTGCTTTTGCTCTAGGAGAGGGGTGTCCAATCTTTTTTATTTCTCTGCTGCCCACTGGAAGAATAACAGTTGTCTTAGTTCACACTATAAAGACACAAATGCTAATGAAAGCAGATTAGCAAAAAAAGAAAGGTTCATGCATACTTTTCCTGATATCTGACACCATAGATAAGGGAAAAGGTCCTCACAAAATCAGTGTGTGGCCCATGGCCGCAGGTCGCAGTAGGCAGCTGCAAGGGTTACCACTGTGTCACTCTTAAACTGTTCCAAGGACTAGATTAAGCCTTTTACACCCAGCAAGACTGTGAAGAATCCTTCACCAAGGGACTCCTTTCTTTCTGTCCATTGTCAATCCATCATCACACTTCCTCACGGCAGCTCCCACGCCAATCATGAACGGGTTGAATTTTACACCTTGTCACTGTGAGATGCTACACGTTACAGTTGCCCACAGAGCCACTTCTGTGACACTGCGGAAAGTTTCTGTTCTTTAAGATTTTCATAAAAAGCAATCTGTCCACATATATCAAGAACTTGAAAATATTACTGTGCTTTGACCCAGATTTCCTTTTAAAAAAAAAAAAAAAGCTTTTTTAAGGGAAGAAATCATAAATGTAGCTACATTTTACATTTAAACATTTTTATTGTAATTTTATGCATAATATGGATCAATAAGCTTAAATCATGCTACCTCTATAGAATGGAATAACATAGTAACTGAAAGTATTCTAAAGCGTTTATGAACACAGGAAAATGCACTGCAAATGTTATGCAAAAAAAAGAGAATAGACGCAGAATATGTACAATGCACGTTCCTACCTTTGAATGAAGAATCACATACGCTTACAGAGTAGGTGGAGGAGGAAGCAGGAGAGACTGGCAAGAAATTCCCCCAGACCCCTTTGGAATGTGTCTCTGCCTTTAAGAATATCATTTAAAATCGTACACTTAATTTAATCTTGCTTCTTCCTACGACATGTTTTCCCACAATCAGGATTTCGGGCTCAGAGTGTGAATATACTCACAGCATGAAACATGCCTACGGAAATTGTTCTGTCCTGCCCTCAATCATGGAGCTACATGCATTTTGTTACTTAATGACTTTTTCATGATGAAAATGCTCCACCTGGCAGTCTAGAGTTAGCTCTCTGCCCAGAATCTCCAGCAGGAGAGCAGTATCCCTCAGCCATGGAGTGGCATGTAGAGACAACTATAGCTTCCTAACTCAAACCCTCAGATCTTAGGGAAAAAGAGAAAGTAGCTGGATAATATGGTAATAGACTTTTTTATAGGCTGGTAGGCTTATGCAAATACATAGCTGCCTCTTGAAAAGCAGTAACTCTGTGGCTTAAATATATTTCAGAAAAGTCTATAGAACCAAAGACAAGGAACTTAAAAACAAAACTAATCACTCTGAGGGGGGGGGGGAACCTGACTTCATGTTCTAATCAGGACTCACCTAAAGCTTGCAAATAATATATGCATACATCTATACAATTGCTTATGCATCATGAGAATGCAATGGTAGCCTAAATGTAAAGTAATACTTTGCTATGAAATAGAAGTTTTCAGTTATGATGTCAAAGTGCCTTAAAAACCAGTCCACTAGCAGATCAACTCAACAGTCAGAACTAAGATAGGCATCCATTTGTGAGGACTCTATAAGATTTTTAGTTATAAATATATCATGTCTTTAATAAATATTTATTTAGCCTATTATGTGTCCAGGTACCGTATGAAATGGTAGGTATATAAGGAAGAATAAGACACACAGTTCGCGTCCTGGTGGAATCCACAGGCTGGGAAAGGTAATAGACAAGCGATACTGTGCACATGTAAGTACAAGGCAATAAACACTTGCATTGAGGTACACAAAGTCAACCAAGCCAGTACGACAGGAGCGGAGGAGATCTGTCTAGAAAAATACAAGTGTCTTCATAGAAAAGGTGATATTAGTTTGGCTTTGAACTGGAGGGGACAGAATGGGACATGGTCAGCCAAGTGAAAAAGGAAAAGGACATTCCCAGCTGAGGCAGGAAGTGCAGAGAGCAGGTTCATGGAACAGCTCAAGCCTCATGGTGACTGGGTAGGGAAGTCATGGTGGGAAGGCTGGTGAGAAACGGATTTCACAAGGTAGATTCAAGCCAGGTTTTGAAGAGTCTTCAGTGCCGTTCCAGAGAGACTGGTCTTTAGCCAGCTGAGAATGAGGAGCTAAAGAAAGATTTCTAATCAAGGGAATAACATAATCCCAGACATTTTCTACAAAATGGAACTCTGGGTATAATGTAGAAAATGGAAAGTAGAATTGTCATAGAAAAAAAATTTGGAGTTAAAGTAATTGGGGTAAAATGCAGGCTGTGCCATTTACAACCTGTGTACTAACTTCTTCAACCCTCACTCTCCCCACCTCAAGAAGTGTTATAATGATTAGGTAAGAATCTACATTAGTTAAATTCCTAATTGATTTCCCAGGACCATTCTAACGTTTACTCTCAAAGGCCCCAGGCCCAACCCCTCAGGCTCTGCTCTACACTCTGGAGTCTCACAGGCACAGATATGCACATCTCAGTCTGCAGGACAATCTAAGCCTACAACCCCTGCAAACAGCTGCTTCATGGTCAGCCCTTGGGCCTAGGGACATGTGCATCTGTGGCACAATTTGCCTTCTGAAAGACAGAGCCAGGGAAGAGGCCCCCACATGTGTTTCTGGAAGGAGGCTTAACATAGACTGAGCAGGGAATTCTGAGGTCTCAAGCAGCCAGGAAGGCAGGGTGGGCATTGATCAGGAGCATTCCTTTGGCCTGGAGAAGAGGGAGAATGAAGCCTTCACAACATGGGACCAGGACAGAGTCCCTCCCACCTCACCTAGGACTCAGGTAGCACTGATGATGCTTCACATACTGTACATACTCAAAAAGTGATCGTGATTACGGTGCTTTTTCTCATTGTCACAGTCGTCTTGTTTTTACAGTTCTGTTGTTGTCATCATTATTAACAAGAGGCAGGAAAGCTTGGTGGAAGGACTCCACTCTACCATAAAGGCTCGGTGCTGAATTTGCATTTAGGTGCCTGTATTTAGGAATGGAAAGGAGGAACAAGGACCCAGAGAGCACAAAACTGAAGCTGAGGAGATGTCCTTGAAGAACAGTTTTGAGACAGTAAGTGGGAAAAGTAATGACTATGTTCTTGTATGTTTTTTAGTTCAAGGTTCCTCTGGATATCCAAATGCTGATGAAAACAATTGGATGAATTGAAGCTAATAAAAAAATTCAAAAGTTATCAATCTAAAAGTCATAGCTGAAGCCTTGAAGTGGATGAAACTTCCAAGGGAAAGTATAAGATGCAGAACAGAAGGACAGAGCTCTGAGAAATCCCTCTACCCAGTGACGGGAGAGAACAATGGATGCCAGCAAAAGAAGTCAGTGGAGGCAGTATGCTCAGGAAGCTTCCAGGAGCAAGACTGTCCTTCTAAGGTAGCCCCCAGTCATTAAGTGCCCACTCTGTGCCAAGCATTCTGACTTGGCATACATGATCTCATTTAATTTAGTGGTTAAAACACTACTACGTGTATTATGTATGATAAAACACTATTACATGTATAACACTACATGTATTATATAATGATTTCCATTACATAATTATCAATGAGCTGACAGGTACAGAGATGGTAAATAATTTGTCCCATGTCACCTAACTACTATAAAGCATGAGATCCCTTTATAAGCTTAACATTACTATTAAAAGTTAGGAAACTTGGCACGCTTTAGCGTGACCAAGAGCGAAAAGCAGTGAGGGAAAAGAAGTGATGTTCCTGTCCACTGGAAGCAGCAGTGAACTAGGAACTTTCTCTTATCATCTCATTTAATCCTCAGAGGAACTGGGGCAGTGGCATTATCACATCCATTTTATAGCTCAAGACATGAAACACCCACAGTCATATGTACCATGGACAGAGCTATTAAATGTGTGAGTCCAGACTCAAATGTAAAGGGTGTATGACCCATAGCCTCTACCCTTTCCCGAGCAATGCATTCTCTCTCTACCATGAGGGAACCAAGCTAAAGGAGAAAGACAAGGCCCCCCACAACGTGGAAACAAGCACTGAAAATTAACTCAAGTAATAACATATTTTAATCTTCTAGTCTTCCTATGTTGTCTCCCAAAACAACCCAGCACATGACAGTCATTATATAATAATCCACACTTCTCCCAGGACAAGTCGCCTTGAGAACTGTTTCTGTCTGAGCAGCACACTCAGATGTAGTAAGATGGGCAGGCCTACAGGCTCCAAAAAACAGAAAAATCTTTACCTTTTACTCTTTTACTGACTTTATCTACAACAATAAAACGTTCAGCATTAAATCATTCAATTTAGCCTTAGAAGAAGTAAAAGCTAAGCATTAGGGTAGTTGGAATACATGGAAAGGCCAAGGACACCCCTCAAAGCTTCATCCCCACTGCTGACACTGACTGTAGCAAGCAAGGCTAACGGTCATTCATCAAACACATGCTCAGGGCCTCCCGGCCTCGTGTCCACCTCACACATCCATCCATCCTCACAAATGCCACCCTCCTTCACACTTCTGCTTGGCCCTACCAGCATTTCCAGAGGCCCCCACCCCCCTCCCGGCAGGGTTAGTGAGTCCCCACCCCCATGACACAGGATATTGTGGCTGGATATATACAGATGGCTTTAGGAACACAAGCAGTCCCTGAGTTATAAACGTTCAACTTATGTGTAACTCACACTTATGAAAGGAGGCTAGTACAGGTAATAGGTAAACGTGTCTGTTGCAACTTACATACAAATTCAACTTAAGAACAAACATACAGAACCTCTCTCATTTATAACCCAGGGACGGCCTGTATCATTAAATAACCCCGGGAATGGGGGGGAACATATTAATCCTGTTGGGTTTAGAAACTATTAGCAATGAACATCCTTGTGAACTTCTCCCCTAAGCAAGCAAACTGCCTTCCTAGAGTTACAACGGCATAATAAATATAAAACACCGAGACATATCTTCAAAGAGGATGAGACTCCTTGTTTTTCATGTCACTTTTTGACCAATTGTTAAAATCATTACTATTATGAAGAAAACATTAGAATGACTTTTCCCTCCTATGGCACATCAATTTGATAGAATTTTAATGGTTCTTAAAATGTTTTTAAAGCACCCTTAATGACATTGGAAGAATGTTTCCAATATAATGCTATGTGAAAGCAGAAAGCTAAAAAACATTACACTCCCACATGCCCCAATTTTCATCCTATACTCACAGAAGAAAATAGGCCAACTGTTATGATTCATTATTTCTAGGTGGTGTGGCTTTTATGGCCACCCAGTAATCAAGGGTTAGAGTTTATTTAGATTTGGCCAGTTATTACTGGGTAGGTAACATTAAGCAAGTTATCCTTGCAAAGGCTCGATCTCGTCTTTCATATGGGATGTACAGAAACCTACCACATAGTGCAAGTGCTATGACAGCGTTTGTCAATAATTATGTTTTCAAGGCTTTTGAATTTTCTATAATGAGAACATAATCATTTCAAACCCTGACAACGTTCCTTTTTCACAAGTGTAGCATTTGTGCATTTATTTTCTTTCTAAATAATTTAAAATAGGTGCGCTTCCATAGGTCAAATTGAAACCTTTTTACATTTTGAAGTTACATCCTCTGCCCTTTGTTAAAAGCTCTGCAATTCTTTCTCCATAGGTACTGAAAATCACTTTCATCCGTCCATGTATAGAGATACCTCCCTTAAGTAATTCATGCTGGCAATAAGCATCGGGCAGAGAACAATGATGTAAAATTTTATTTTCCCATAAACAGCAACTTTTCCCAGCAGTAACATGTTTGTGGTGTTTCAACTACTGAACAACCCAATACCCAATAGATTCTGTGCTGTAAGCACTTTTTAAAAATAGTCGTTTGGTGGGAGCCAAAAAGATTGGTCTGGTTCTTTGTTAGCTTCCTGCTATAAGTATATCACAGACTCCACACGTCTCTCTTCTAGCGCATAAAATCAGCTCAATAAGACCTACATTAACCTGCCCAACAAGTAGCCTCATGCCTGGCCCCAGATAAGTGAGGACAAGACTGTTTATCACGACAAATGTCACGGTAGAGGTTGGGTTTGTGTTTAAGTGCTACAGTTACCCTTCAATCTGTTTTAAATGACCATGTAACCCAATCATCTTGAAAGCAGGTGGATTTATAGCAATATATAAGGAACGGGCTGCCTCATTCCACTTAGGGGATATCAAATCTATTGTATACCTACAAGACCTTTCCAAGTCAGGCAGGTGCTAGAAGAAAAACAAATTTTTTTTTTTTAACATACTGAAGAGAAAAAAACAGTAGCAGACTGTTCCCTTAGTGAAATGATTAAAGAGCAAAAGGCAGTAAAACTAGGATGATAAAAGCTTCCTGATAACAACCGAGTCCAGAGGATGAGAGCTCTGTCTGAATGGGCAGGGAGGGGTGTGCAGACCCTCATTGTGGTGAGTGAGGGGGAATGACATAAGCCTGCCTGACATTGTTCTTCTCACTGTAACCATCCATCAGAGACCACAGAGCAACACAGTAATTTGCAGCAGGCTTGGCTGTAAAACACCCTGCATCTAAGTAGAGACTGTGTGAAAGTGCGGACGGACTCCTGTGCATGCCCGCAAAATCAGTGACGGCAAGATCCCGAAGGCTGGTAGAAATGTTCACAAGAAAGAAAGAAAAGTTATCTGTCAATAAATTTATCAAAATAGTCAGGTATTTTAAATACTATAATTACTCTGCTGTAATTACTACTTTATCAGCAGAATCCTACTTCTAGCTAATAAAAGATGTTTGTCTTTTTCCTAGGTTAAAAAAAAGGACCCCAACTCATCCTAATATTGAACAAAAGTCCCTAAACTGAAGAAAGCAGAGTAATTGACTCCTTCATCTAAACACTCTGCCAGCTGCAGCAACGCCTTGTTACCGGAGTGACTCCATACATGGAGGGCAGATGCTGAGCTGGGCTACAGTATTTTTCCCAGTGTGTCAGAACGCACGGAGGCACTCTCTGTTCTAACCTGGGAACATGGGAACATGCTGAACAGGATCAAAAAGGGCTAAGAATCCCATTGAAAGGTCAAGTCAACCTGGGAGAGAAACATTCATACTCAAGTTTACAGGGCATTCACTCAGCACACACGGAGTGGCGTTTCTCCCTCCTCAGGGACACTCTGGGGACCAAGTCCCTTTTGCAGGCTGGGCTCTACCCACATATCTCTGGAGAGCCAGAGCTCTCCTCCTGGGGTGCCAAGGCAGCTAGGCCTCCCTCTGAAAGCCCAGGGTGTCTGAGCAGGGAGCCTTGCTGTTCTGGTGTAAGTATTAATAGAAAGACTATTGGAGAGACCACAGTATCACAAGGAGCAATGCAGTCTGCTAAAAGAATCTGGCCTAACTCCAGGACATCCATAGTTCAGTTCTGAACAAACACAGGGAATAGTCCTGGGCATGTTACTTGGCTCTTCCTGGATTTTTTTCCTCCTATTAATATGAGGGTTCAAATGATTAGGTTACATTGTTTAAATTTGTTAGGTAAAGTTCAAATTGCAGTTGAGCCTTTCATCCAGGGGTGGGTGTTTTATACCCTTACATTGTGCCCATTAGGTAAGAGTTTACAGGTCCACCTCCCTCTTCCCCTCTTCCCTTTCTCTACACTTGAATTTAATTGTGTTTTTCCTTTGGGTTGGCATGTAGTTGTGTATATATTGGTTTCATATTAGTATTGTGTACATTAGATACTTGCTTTTCTATTCTTGTAATACGTAACTAGCAAGAATGTGTTTCAACTCATTCTAGGTTAATACAAAAGATGTGAAGTCTCCATCTTTTTATGGCTGAATAGTATTCCATGGTGTGTGTATATATAACACACAACAGTTTATTAATCCATTCATGAGTTGATGGGCACTTGGGTTGTTTCCACATCTTGGCAATTGTAAATTGAGCTGCAATGAACCTTCTAATGCAAATGTCCTTCTGGTAAAAAATATTTTTTTTCTTCTTGGTAGATACCTAATAATGAGATTGTAGTATCAGATGGAAAGCTTACTTTTAGCTCTTTGAGAATTATCCATACTTCTTTCCATACAGGCTGTATTACTTTGCAATCCCACCACCAGTGTAAAAGTGTTCTCTTCTTTCTACATCCATGCCAGCATCTGCAGCCCTGGGACTTTATGATATGGGCTATTCTCACTGGGGTTAGGTGATATCTCAGGGTAGTTTTGATTTGCATTTCTGAAATTCATACACTAGATAATTTCAGAACCCCAGCATGACTCAATACAAACAAAACATCTCCTAGACACATTGTAATTAACTTGGCCAAAATCAAAATGAAAGAAAAAATATTGCAAGCAGCCAGGGGTAAGCAAATTCTTATCTATAAGGGGAAAATTATCAGGGTGACAGTAGACTTTTCAGCTGAAACTTTTCAAGCCAAAAGACAGTGGTCATGTGCCTTTAACCTTCCTAAACAAAACAATTTTCATCCCAGGATTCTGTATCCTGCTGAACTAAGTTTCATATTCAATGGAGAAATCATGTTTTTTACAGACATGCAAACATTGAAGAAATTCACCACAAGATCAGTTTTACAAGAAGTACTCAGACTTATTCTTCACACTAACCATCATAATGGACCACCAGCAAAGATACCCAGATACTAAAGGACAAAGCCTAGCTTCCACAATGGCACAAGTGATGATAAAACTAAGCAATGGATCTCCACAAAATTAGACAAACAGAACCCCACCATGCTTATCAATTTTCTCAAATGTGATAGGGTTGGCTTCCCCACTGAAGAGGAATTGGCTGGCTGATTAGATAAAAAAAAAAGCACAAGTCAACTATATATAGTCTTCAGTAAACAAGTCTAATCTCTAAGGACAAAACAAGACTCAGGGTGAAGGGTTGGAAAATATTTCAGAAAAAAAATAGAAATCAGAAGAAAGCAGAGGTTGCAATCTTATTAGCAGATACAATTGGATTTAAACCAACAAAAATCAAGAAAACAAAGATGGACACTATATACTAGTCAAGGGAACAATAAAACAAGAAGATATTTCGATCATAAATATGTACCCAACTTAAATGCTCTGAGACAGATAAAATAAACCCTATCATATCTTATCAATATGATATCCTGCAACACCATAATAACTGGAGACTTCAACACCCCTGAGGGAACTGGAAAGATCCTCCAAACAGAAATGAAACAAAGAAGCAATGGACTTAACACAACCTTAGAACAAATGGGCTTAACAGACATATACAGAACATTCCATCCCAATAAAATTGAGTATATGTTCTTGTCAGCTCATGGGTAATCCTCCAAAATTAATCATATCTTAGGCACAGATCAAATCTCAACAAATTTAAAAGAACCGAAATTATACCTTGTATCTTTTCAGACCAACACAGAATAAAAATAGAACTTAACCCCAACAAAAATCTTCATCCCCACATAAAGTCATGCTGAACAACAGGTGGGTCAAGGAAGAGATAAAGAAGGAATTCATTAGGTTTCTTGAATAGAACAACAATGAAGCCACAAGCTGTCAAAACCAAAGGGATACTGCAAAGGCATTTAATTTCTATCCATGAGACACCAGGGATGTTCTGACCTTCCCAGCCTCCTTCAAAAGAATGAGAGGAATCAATTGAGTAGGCGATATGAAAGCAAACACTTTATAGAAACATGAATGGCACAGTGAGAAGACCTGCAGAGTATAAGGAGACAAGCCCTCTTCTGCCCTGGCTTAGACACTTGTGTTTCCTATACATCTCCACTGTCCTATCAGTAGGTTGAGAATATCTCTACCATCTATCTGTATTCCAGTAGCCTCTACTTTCAAATGTGTGGCTGGCAGTGAGAACATTCTTTTCCTTCCTTAGCGACTAGATTCCAACTTTCTTTTGCCTGAATGGTGTGGGCAGCCCCAAGTGGTAGGTCAGGATTGATCTAAGCCTTTCCCAACAATCTTATTCCCTACTTTTTCAACCTTCTTTGCAGCTTTGGAGAAACTTCTGCTTTACTGATGAAAAGGATCAGACCCGTTTAGTTGGCACTGCCTTTCTGCTTTTAGTCTTCATGTTAGCTGTGGGACTTCAAGCAAGTGACTTTATCATTTAAGCCTCAGTGTTTTTTTTTTTTTTTTTTTGTAGAGACAGAGTCTCACTGTACTGCCCTCAGGTAGAGTGCCGTGGCGTCACACAGCTCACAGCAACCTCCAACTCCTGGGCCTACGCGATTCTCTTGCCTCAGCCTCCCGAGCAGCTGGGACTACAGGTGCCCGCCACAACGCCCGGCTATTTTTTGGTTGCAGTTTGGCCGGGGCTGGGTTTGAACCCGCCACCCTCGGCATATGGGGCCGGCGCCCTACTCACTGAGCCACAGGCGCCGCCCAAGCCTCAGTGTTCTTAATTTTAGAATACAGATTATATTAGTACCTATTGTGCTTACTGTAAAATTTAATAAGACAATGCAGGGTAAGCCATCAGTATAATTCCTAGCATAAAGCAATGCTCTGTAGTTGGTATTTTACCCTCAACATTGGGGGTCAGACACCTCATGCCTGGGGCCATATGAGTATGACGGTGTTTACAGTCTGGCTGGGAGAACACACGAGTCACTCAGTTACTTATGGAGGCAGGGCAAGGCTGCAATACACACCTGCATGTTCAGGGTTTGGGGGAAAATGCAAGGCCCCACCTCTGAGACCCATACCCTATAAATCCCATAGATGTCTCAGCTCTCTTTAGTTTAAAGTTAACAAAGATTTAATTTATAACTTCAATGCCTTATCCTACAGAAGAAATAGAAAGAAGATAAAATGACCAAAGGCAGCCAGACAAGAGGAAAAGATCCAACCGATAGACCTTGAGACTGGTCATGGCTGCTACATCCACCCGGACTACCCTCTCTGCCCACCTTTTATGGTTCCTGACATCACATGGATTCCTTTGGGGAGGATGTATCAGTTACAGTGCTTTTGGCTAAAAATCTAACAAAAACACCAACTCCCTAATTGGCCTATAACAGGCACTCTGGTTCCAGGTTTAGGTAATTCAAGGCTCCTATAACATTACCTAAATTCCTAAGAACACAGCTCTTTCTATTTCCCTGCAGATCCACCCTCTTTGTGTCAGCCTTATCCCCTGGTCGGCTCCCCTCACAGCTACAAACAGCCATAGCTACTCCAAGCATAATTTGAATAGGATAATTTTGAGTGGAAGAAAGAACTTCACAGGACTGAGACAGCATTCCTTCTCATATTTTGATGCAGAGCAAGCACGTGCCCAGCCTCCTTGGAAGCACAGGGCTGGTGATAAAGGCAGATCCTACTGATTCATCCACTCAGGTTCCACTGAGGGTAGGAAGTGTTGGATGTTGGGTAGGCCAGCAGTTATTTCTCCACTAGAAGATGATGGAGGGAGCAGAGAATTTTTAATTACTAATGATGACACCCACGTGCCCCCACCCAACACACACACTAAAGTAGGCGTCCTCAAACTGCGGCCCACGGGCCACATGAAGCAGTGTGAATTGTATTTGTTCCCATTTTGTTTTTTACTTCAAAATAAGATATGTGCAGTGTGCATAGGAATTTGTTCATAGTTTGTTTTTTTTTTTAACAATAGTCTGGCCCTCCAACGGTCTGAGGGACAGTGAATTGGCCCCCTGTTTAAAAAGTTTGAGGACGCCTGCACTAAAGTAAGAAACCGCTTACACATCTTCTGGTTAAAAACAAAGCAAACCATTATCTGTAGGTAAGTACTTGCTAAAGTACAACTGGGAATGTGTCCTTCTGCCCACCCATAACTAACTCCATCAGCAGCAACCCTTATCGTGCACTGCCATAAGAGAGACAAGCTCAAAGAAATTTCTTGAGTCTATAAGTAAAAATGGAAGAGGATTAGACAGACAGAGCAGCATTAGATTCCAGTTCTCTTATTTCGGACACGAGAATTTATTTTAAAGAATGTTTAAAGGGTGCCAAGTTTTCCAGATCTTGCCTGCTCAGGCCAATTTGTTGGTACTTCCCAAAGACCAATTAGGTCACTTTACATTCTTAACAGGAAATAACACTATTTAAATCTAGATTCTTATCTACCCCTTTGTTCCCTGTGCCCTTGTTTTTCTATCTAAAATCACACTTTGAAACTCAGGACTAGAAGGGAGGAAAAAACCTTAATCATGCTGCAAACTGCTGAAACACTGCAAGGCTATTAACTCTAAGTGATATTTCACTTTCCATTTGCTGTACATTCTGCAAAGTACCGGCTTACTTATGTAATCTTCATAAGAACCCAGCCAGCACGGAGTGCCCTGTTTGCAGGGATATTCCAGGGCAAGAATATCCCATAGCCATAGAGATAGTAGAAATATAATAAAAGTAGGTATTTTCATTTTAAAAGAGTAATGTAGGCTCGGTGACTGTGGCTCAAGTGGCTAAGGCGCCAGCCACATACACCTGAGCTGGCGGGTTTGAATCCAGCCTGGGCCCACCAAACAACAACGACAGCTGCAACCAAAAATAGCCAGGCATTGTGGCGGGCGCCTGTAGTCCCAGCTACTTGGGAGGCTGAGGCAAGAGAATTGCTTAAGCCCAGGAGCTGGAGGTTGCTGTGAGCTGTAATGCCACGGCACTCTACCCAGGGAAACAGCTTGAGGCTCTGTCTCGCAAAAAAAAAAAAAAAAAAGAGTAATGTATATTAACATGAAATATAACAGGTTTGCTATTGTTATTTTTAAGGAATTAGTTTCTTAAGTTTTTTGTTTTAATTTCTAATATTGTAAACAGATGAAATACAAATTTTAAATAAAAGTTCTTTGGGATCTTCAGTAATTTTTAAAAATGTACCAGGTCTTGAGACAAAAGTGAACCCTAACGGGTAGAAGCTTCTCTCCTGTCCCAGTGCAGAGGAGGAGTGTTGAACTGAGGGACTTCTGTTGGACAGACCCAGTGTGGACACATGCCTTGTCCCGGCAAGGGAGGCGGGGGCCACCTCTGTGACCTGCAGTGGGATGTGAGGAAAGAGAGGAACCTCATTGCATTTCAGATTCCTTCTCCATTTATAGACGCCAACAGGAGAAATGAATAGCTCAATGTCCCAATGGTCATACATGTGAGGACCAGAACCTGCACCCAGAACTTAGTGCATCATGATGACCTCTTTGTTTTTCCCTTAACAAGTAGCCAGCTCTCTGGGGAGGGGAGAGTTCATGCCCTGTTCCCGTTTCTGGCATGCAGAATGTTGTTTGTTTGGCTACCTACCCCCACCAGTCAACTGCCCCTACACTGTCTCCCTGCTCCCCATCACATTCCCCACACCCCTCCCACGGAGGTGTCAACATTCCAAGCTCAGAGCTTCCAAGCAATCACCTCAAACAGACATTGACAAAGGCATTTTCTATATGGGATGCTAGGGCACACACACCTTACACCAACAATTGTTTTCTTTGGTAATCTAATATCCTGTTGACTTTAAACTACATCTCTACCTCTGAAGCACATAAATGCTTCCCTCCCTGATGTCAGCAAAGCTCATTGTAATTGGCTTTGTCTCCCACGCTCAGCGTTATTTCCAAGTTGAAGGTACAATCCTGTCTTCCCCGTTGCTCAGTCCTGGAGGTCCTCAGTGTTCAGCCCCCTCCCTCCACCCCTTCCCAGTCATGGGATTCTCCTCGCCTCACAGCCCCTGCACAGCTGCACGCAGTGTCCTGGTTTCTGCCCTACCAACAGCCTCTGAAATCAACATACAAAACCTCTTTTGTTTTTGAAGGATTTTCTCCCAATTGCTAAAAACAGAAAATCAAAATAGCATTTACAAAATAAAGCACACTATGGGGAAGATAACAGTTTCAGGGAAAAAAAAATTCATTTAAGCACAGCAGTTCTCTCTGGACTTCATTAAACTGAAAATGAGCATAGGTCCACTCCCATTCAAAATTCGATCTATTCTAGATGCATTCCTTTAGTTTAGGCCCAAGAAGGAGCCCTACCCTAAATCTTCTCTCAATAATTCTGCAAGTTTGCTTGCCTTCACCCTCCTTAAGAAACCATTCTAATTGCTACCCAGCCTCTTCCCTCGGTCAAGATAGCAGAAGGAAGAGTGGTAAGGGTTAGCTATTTAATTACATAATTAGTCAGGCTTCCCTCGTGTATTCAAAACAATTCTAGACTAGAGACTGTTATCTGAAAGTTTCCTTCTGCCTTATGCAAAGGAAAGGTCAATGTAGGTCACTTCCCGGAGATGCCATGTACATGCACTAATCTCAATAGCTCTGCTCATTCATCACCTCCCCTCAGTCTGAAGGTAGGGCACCACTTGTTTTAAAAGCTCTGGCTGTTTCAGAAGTTGCATTTAAAGCTATTTCTATGCAAGGTGCTCTAATACAGTAGTATGTTGCACTTGTAAGTGAGCAATGGAGAAATATAGCAGATTTTCTATGGAGTTTTTTTCCATAACAGCGCTTCATGAAATAATTCTCCACATGAAATCTAATTATGTATGTCTCACTCTTCCCAGAAGATGGCAAATAAGAAAAAATGAACTTCTGTGTTAAATCAAATATCATGTAGTGGGTTAATAAGGTAATCTTTGGAGCCCAGCAGCCCTGGCTCTCCCCTGAGCTGGCTCGGGGAGCTGGGCCAACTATGCAACCTCTCCAAACCTCAGGGTGCCACCTGCCTCCCAGCCGTGCTGTCAGAATTAGGTGAGGCTGGCAAATACGGCACAGAGGAGAGTCCCTGTCTGGCGCAAAGCGAAGGTTTGAAAAGTGTTAGCTTGTGTCATGTGTCCCCAAATTTACATGGGAAAATGTGAACGTAAGGCTGTTAGGCATATTAAGAAGCATCTTATTAAAAAAAAAAAAAAAAAAGAAGCATCTTATTAACAAAGTACCAGACTGTAAAATAGGTTAAGAAAAAAAACAACTCCCATATCAAATTTATTGACCTTGAATGAGATACATCGGGGAATTATATAATTATATATATATTATATAATTATATATAATTGCATAATTCTACTGATTTATATATAGTTCAACTACACATAAATATGCAGCAAAATAAAAATACTATATTTAATAAAGTTTTCCAAGGAAATGAAATATGATTCTAGTCTTTACACCAGACCTTCCCCAGAAGAAAAGTCCTAGCACATGAAAAAGAAAAATACCCCCACTGAGCCACCAATGTCACTGAATTGATGTCTCTGCCCATCTCTGGGAATCCAGTTTTTACAGCCCATCAATATAAACAATTTCTCAGAGGCATGCTTTAATATTAAAGCAGGAAATTTGTGTCCTAATTGCCTATAAGATACAGTTTAATTATGAAAAACATGCATACAATAACCCACAGAGCAAAAATCCTACCTTCACTCCACTCAGAAAGGAGGCAGAACCCTAAGAAACAAAACTCCTGACTGGCGTTGCTATTCTTCTCAAAATGGAGTTATTTCCTTTTATAATGCTTCTCTTTAACCGGGTGCTATAAAATAAGTACACCAACTATTTGTGATAAAGGAAGGATGAGTGGCCATAGCTGGTTTTTGAACATTGATATCTTGGTCACATCCTAGAATATCACTCAAGCCAGTACCCCCTACATCCGAGCTTGGGTGGTTTATGCACTTCTTTAAGTGGTGACATGGTGATGGCTCCATCACTTAAAAAGTGCTTTTAGGTGGAGGCCATTAACAAGGAGACACTTTATAATGGAGAGCTAATTGTAGGTCTTTCTTATCAAAAGGAATAGAACACGAAAACCATTAGGATGGGCTTACAGGTTGGCAGATAGCACAGAAGCAGCTGCTTGTAAGTTGGGAAACAGTACACTGCTATCACCTATGCTACATTAAAAGGAGACAGGACTACTCTTTGTCTTCCATAGCATCATGGAAAGGAAAAAAGAGAAACTAGGTCTTCATGGCACCTTGGTCTCTAACATGGACTTCAGCATCTCTTGCTGCTAAAGGCTGCTGCACATGCCACCTTCTCCTTGCAGACCGGTTTTGTGGCCAACACTGCAATGCCATTCTGCTCACCTGTTTAGAGCAAGCCTGCTCGCAGGAACTGGAAGCAGTTCAAGGGCTATCTACTTCAGAACAAGCCTTTGCTTACTTAAACAGTGCCCCTGAGCCCTAACAAGGCTGACAATGTCTTCCCCACATTACCTTTCATGGTTCTCTGAGATAAAGCATTCTCTAAAACTAAAAATGAGTCAGGATTAGACCAACCAAAGTGTTATAAAGCTCACTCTTTTGTTTTATTTTCTGTTGTAGAACCAGCAAAACTCAACAGAGTTTGGCTCAACAAAGCCAACACTCACCCATATATATATAATGCTGCAAAGAGAAGTCAGCTGTAGTAGGAAAGGAAGGAAGAAGGTAGCAAGAGCAAGACCTCAAGATGAGTTTAGAGACCCAGGAGAAGCACGGATGTTTGCAATGAGCAAGCTTTATTAGCAGCACCTGTTCCATCCCTTCTCAGCCTTGTGGCTAAGATCAAGTGCAATAAAAACACCTGTCCTGCATATTTGCTACTATCCTCCATTCATTAGCACAAGCTAAAAACAGAGACTGGGAATCCAATACCTGCATCCATTGCTTCTTCCTCTTGGCAGTGGGAGGTAGCAAGGAGAGCCAAACATTTCTCCATGACATAAGAAAGGCAGAAACAACACTGCTGAGACCGAAACAGTCTACCGACTGAGGTGTATGTCCATATTATTTAAAATCACATAAAGTCCTTCCCAGTTGATGCGAGTATGTTTCTTTCTTCAATCAGAACCATAAAAGCTCACTCATCTTGCAGAAATTGCTTCAGGGTTCAAATCACAGAACTAATGCACTAAAATAGATCAATGAAACATAAAAGCAATTAAAATAAAATCATATGCAGCATGGGAAGCTATTACGGACGGTTCTCTCCAAGCATAAAGCTGACGAATTGCTCCCACCCTGCATGAAAGATCAGTAGGTCCCCAAGTGAAGACAAGGAGGAATGTGTCATTATTTGGGATGAAAGAAATGTCTGGACCAGACAGGCAAAATGAAGTGGAGAGCTGGACAGCAGCTCAGCCAGGGAAGATATAGAAGGGGCCAGGGACCAGACAAGGACAAATGGGAAGAAGGGCTCGTAAAGTCTTTCTGGAAAGTACATCTGGCAAGAGAAAGCAATTAGGCTGAGGTTGGCTCTGAAGAATCAGAGAGTAGGTAAGCAAAATGGCAGTTGGGCTAGGGCTAGAGTAATCACTGGGATTGTTCCCAAAGGGGCCCTGAGTCATTCCAGCACAAGGTTCCCTGCCAATGGCTGCCTTTTAACAAGATAGCTCGAGGATTCCCTTGACAGTTTTATCTGATCAGGACCAGTCCTGTTGCAAGTCACCTGGGCTAGAAGGATGGAACAACCCAGGATTAGGGCAGGATGGGAATGGAGGTTCTTCAGTTCTTTAGAACAGAAATACTCCAGGTCAAATTCACGGTGGGGGTGGGATAGGCAGCATGCCTGTTTCAGAGAGGCCAACCACTTTGCATGGGGACTTCTTGAGAACTGAAACCTTTGTATATTTGCTGTTCCTTGGCATGGAATATTGGTCAGGATCCCCATAACTACCACCCCAACCCCCTTCCCTAATACACATTAGACTGGTCAGGGCTTTGGTTGAGTACAGGGTTGGGGAGTAAGTCTACACTGCCCAAGGTCAATGGATTGGGTATAGGGCTTCTGGGTCTACTCTTTGGAACCTAGTCTCTCAATATTGCCATTATTTCTGTTGCCAAAACTGAGTGAGATTCTGCTCTGGCACAGGTTCTTCCAAATACAGCTTGCCCTTAGGATATATGGATATATATTGTTCCAGAAGCCCCTCATATACCAAAATCTGAGCATGCTCACATCCTACACTCAGCCCTGCTGAACTCGTAGATATACAAAGTCGGTCCTGCATATGTGTGGGTTCCAAATCCAGGAAATACTGTATTTTCAATCCACCTTTGGTTGAAAAAGCTTGGCATCTAAGTGGACCCATGCAATTCAAAGCTGTGTTATTCAAAGGTCAATTGTGTTTTCCAAGGCTCCCTGGGACAGGTAATACATGTTTGGAGAGGCAGTTTCATCCCACACAAACATTTCCAAGGCACTGAGCTAGGGGACACAAAGATAAATAATTCACACAGATAGGCTTCTTGAGAACAGGGTTTGAGAACAGAACCCATAAACCACCACCCGTGCAGTTGATGGTAACAGACAATTATGCAATGGCTTGCAAGAACCTAATGTTATAGTTGTGGCACCTCAAGGCAGACTTAAGCCAGTTGCTCCCTACTCGATAAAGTTGGTGATAGACTCATAAAACATTTCCAGGCTATCACCCCTGGAAATTCACAACAAAAACTACAACACCCTTCAAATTCCATTAAATGACCAGGATATTTTGATTCTATCACTTGATTCCTAAATGCACAGAGGAAAAGCAAGGAGGTAGGGGAGTGAAAGGGAAAAGTAGACAGAGAGCTGTCAGAAAACAGAAAGCAGTGAATGCTATTAACTACTGCTATGGCCTAAAGGCTCGTTCCCATAAGTTGAACTCCTAACCCCCAAGGTGATGGTATTAGAAGGTAAGCCCTTGGGGAAGGTGATTAGGTCATAAGGATGAGGTCTTTATGAAAGGGATTCATGGCATATGAAAGAAGTCTGGCCAAATTTGTTTCCCTCTTCTATTATGTGGGGACACGGAGACAAGTGAGCAGTCTACAATCCAGAAGGGGGCCTACCACAGAACCTAACCATGCTGGCATCCTGATCTTGGACTTCCCAGCCTTCAGAACTCTAAGGAATAAATTTCTTTTGATTAAAAGCTATTTAATCTATGATATTTTGTTATAGCAGCCTATTCAACTAAGATAGCTACTAAGTATTCTTGATTAGTAGCTTCCAGGTCTTATTTAATCCCTTAGCAGAAAAACCAGTGGCTAACCATGATGGAGTGAGCCCATGACCATGAGAGCAAGGCGACTTGGCCAGGGGTATTTCACCAAGTTTGCCGCTGTTAGGGAGCATCCTGAGTTGACAAGGACATGGAGATGGTGACCCTTATCTAAGGAATAGCCTGAGCTACTGATGATCTCTTGAGTGTAGGGATACTACAATAGCCCACCACTCATGGTTTATTCAACCCTGCAAAGACACATGTAAGAGACCCTGACGTTTAAGAAGAGGGAAAAGAACAGCACAGACAGAGAGGGTGCAGGCTCCTTGTATAGGAAGAGAGGAACCCTTAAATCTCACCCCCCAAATCAACAGCAAAACTGAGAGCAGGAAGGTAGAAAGATTTTCACATGACTATCTACTAACAAATTGAGAAAACAGTCCATAGGATCAGTTCCCTGGGGCTTCCTCTATTCTTGACACTGACACCAAATGGGCACTCTGGATGAATTCCCATCCCTGTCGCTCACCATGGCAAGGACAGTGAGGATTTGCTCAGGGAAAGAGCCTTGGGCACAAATAAACCATGTCTCCTGACCACACCTTAATTCCATCTGAAATGTTTTATCATCAGTAGCTCTCCTGGAATGCCCTATGCATAACTGAATCCGGTCACCGATCACTTAAATCATTCCTGTGAAATTTGGACTTAGAGCAATCAATGACAAAAGTAAAGAAGCGAAGATAACACAACACAGGTTTCTCAAGGGTTCAATTTCAACATAGGTCTTTCAAGGGTTCTTCTGATTTCAGCTACTTTTACTAATGCATATGACTGATCAAAACAGTATTACTAATTATTTACCAGAATGGTAATACATTAAATATGAAAGAAATAAATGAGAAAAGAAAAATAGGAAAAACAGCACAGCAAAAGTATTCAAGATTCTGAATGATCCCCGTATCCCTTTTGAAACAGACAATTAAAAAAAATCTACAAATAATCACTTCTGTGGAATTATGTAACAGAAATCAAAACTAAATCTGAATACAAAATCAGGAGAATGCAACAGCTCGTTTATAAACTTAGTTTCTTTCTCATACATTAAATATAAGAATCAAAGAAAAATAATTAACATATCCAAGTTCTCTCTCATAAACAGACAAATATTTACAATGCCTACATTTTTTTTGAGCAGATACTCCAATAGAAGGATGCCGAGTTAAACATAAGAACTCCACAGAGTAAGTGCTCGCTGGGTTTAAAGAGCCGGGAAGATCAGGAGGACTGATTCACAACGTGGTGGGGAAGAGCCCATCACTGCCCATCTCCTCATTAAATCCCATCCCTAACTGTGACATGAAATCGTAAATCTGACTCTTACTGATCTGAGCTCTTGATTAGAGCTCTTTTTTGCTCTAATTATTTATGGCTTCTCCCTATATCTTAGAAGAAGCTTTGGGAGGCTCCCTTCTATTGTGAATCACAGCCAAACCAAAGCCCCCTTGTACATGTATGAATAAAAGTCTACAGTAAATTTATATTTCCCACCACATAACAGTGTTTTCCTATTTTGTATGTCTTTATTCTCCTCCTTCAGAAGAAAAAAACAAGGCTCACATCAGCCATGTCTCATTTATGTGCTTCAGTTCCCCGTATAACAATGCCTGATAGATCCCATTATGCACCTGATACAATCATGCCCATTCTTTTGAATACAAGGATGATGTCACCAGCTGTGTATCATTAGGATAAACACTCCGAACTGTATTTCTAATAATGGAGAAGATATGTAAGGACATACACGCACACATACACACACACACACACACACACATACACACATACACAGTATCGAATCTGGTCAACTTTGTAAACACCTCCTAACCAACTTTGTAGATACCTCCTGCGGGTGCACAAGACAGTTGGCTGGCTCTGGGGAAAAGTTAAAGATCGCTGACTAAAATGAAGCCAAATGGCTAAAAGAAGGAACAAACATATGTCCTCAGGCATATATCACAGCCATATTCTTTCCAGCTCCTCTGGACACACACACACATTCAGTAGTTGTCTTTTTTTTTTTTTTTTTTGAAACAGAGTCTCACTATGTTGCCCTGGGTAGAGTGCTGTAGCGTCACAGCTCACAGCAACCTTCCACTCTTGGGCTTAAGCAATTCTCTTGCCTCAGCCTCCCAAGTAGCTGGGACTACAGGCGCCCCCCCACAATGCCTGGGTATTTTTTGGTTGCAGTTGTCATTGTTGTTTGGCAGGCCAAGGCTGGATTCGAACCCACCAACTCCAGTGTATGTGGCTGGCACCCTAGACGCTGAGCTACAGGCACTGAGCCACAAGGGTTGTCTTTTGATGAATATTCCCAACCAGTGGACCAGGAACCTTTTCTGGGATCATTATCACTTACTTGCCACTCACCTTGAGGATGAATCTTTTATCACAAACCCAGAGCAACAGAAAGCCTGACAGGTTAAAGAAAAATTTGGATTGAGAAACAATCTTTAGGGCAGAGTTGATCTAACTTTTTTGTTGGTGTAGTCACTGAGAAAATTTTACAATTCTTTGTATCACATATTGTAACTTGGCTTTTATATTTTTCATTATAATTTTAATTAACTGCAAAGGCTGTGATCCTAGCATATTGGCATTACTAAAATTTTTAATTGAAACATCACTCTTTAAATGTATCTCATGAATACCAGAGCAATTTGGAAATCCCTCCAGCCACTAAATATATGAATAAACTCTTCTTTAACAGTAAAAAAAAAAAATTTAAAAAAAATGCTGTATTGTTCTCTTTCGTCCTTGAACTAAAATTTCCATTCCACTTTCCCCAAAGAGTTTTCTCCCAATATTGTTTAATGCTTGAAAGACTTTTATTCATCTCCCTATTATACGTCTCTGTAATAAAGTATTTAAAGGTAATTTTTAAAAAAATTTCTCCAAAAAGACGATACAGTTTAAAATTATTTAACTCTTTTGTAGCTTTAGCTATTATTACTAATGCACACAACTGATCCAAAGAACATTACTAATTATTTATCAGAATGTTAAAATAGTTGACATGGAAACATAATTTTTATTGAGAATACAATTCTAAAGAAATAGATAGGGC
This sequence comes from Nycticebus coucang, assembly GCF_027406575.1. Lineage (NCBI taxonomy): Eukaryota > Metazoa > Chordata > Mammalia > Primates > Lorisidae > Nycticebus > Nycticebus coucang. Next base: position 114,959,411 of record NC_069784.1, on the reverse strand, counting down.
TTTTTTTTTTTCATATACCTATGGATGAGTATTGTGCATTGCTATAAGACACGGTTTGGCACTAACTCCATAGCCTTATGCAGTTAGAAACTTTGTTTACGTAAATAATAAGGGAATGAAGGAGACTTATAATCAAAAAATCTTTTTGTTTATTATCTTATAACTAGATTAGGTCCTCCTTCAATTTTGCTGAAAGCCAAGAAATCAAAACTACCTAACTTGCAAAATTATGTGATACCTGGTCCTTAGAATCATTCACTTTACCACCACAGACACTAATGTTTTCATGGTCCTTTGTAGGTGGGACAAGAATTTTGTACTCCAGGACAACACACCTTAGTAACGTGTAAATGGGTCACAGCATGGTTCTTGTTTGTCAAGCAAATCAGAAGTCAGTCAAAGGCGAGATGGAAAAGGAGATATGGAAAGTCAGTCTTGGAACAAATCAGTTTTCAAAACAAGAACTTATAGCAGTTGGAAATCAGGAAATTGATTCCATTAAACTACCCAGTCCTACACAGCTCTTAAAAAGTCTTTACATCCAGCAAGAACACCTCTCCACTAGACAAATACGTTACTGCCAGACATTCTGTCCATGTATAAACTTTAGACACACAAAAGAGCACTCAGTTTGATTAACACATGAATTCCCTTATAATATGTAAGCCTGTAGTAGCTGCGATAGTAGAAGTCATGGATTTTTTTTTTAAAGCAGAAACATAGTTCTTGTTTAATCTACTTGAAAACAGAAAAAACACCTCAGACATTTTAGTGTCCTGACAATATTTAACAGAAACTATACTCAATGAAGGGCTGTAGGTTCAATATTTTTTATAATCTCAAGGAAAAACTTGGAAATAGTCCAAATGTTTACTACTAGGAAAAACACTAAATCAATTAAGCTATAGCATGTAATGGAAGTATGTGTAATATTTTAATCTGAAAAGAAAACAATACTGTAAGTACAATTTCATATTTATTTGTAAAAATACATGTGTGTGGGGGAAAAAACTGGAAAACCCATTAAACTATTTTTATTGGCATTCTTACATAGTGTAATTATGGACAAATTGTTTTGTTCTTTCAAATCTTCCACGAAGGACATGTATTTCTTTCTCAATGAGGGGAAACAAATGTATAGGGGAAGGTACAGAAATGGGGACCAAGTTCACTGTCTCAGGGCTGCTGTGTGTGGCTGCAGACTTTGCAACCAGCCAGATGGCATCCAGCAAGGGTTGCGGAGATAGCCCACCCTACCTGGTATAGGGCTGCATCTCCCCCACCTCAGTGGGGCACAGTTTTCTAATTCACACCGTAAGATATTGTCCACTATCTCCTTGTTCATCTCTCTCCTTGATCAATATGATCATTTTACCACTGACTTTGATGGCTGGTTCCTGTGACTCAGTGACTCCACTTACTCCACAGAGGAAGAGCTAATGTAACCAGGTTCCCATCAGGCTAAGCGCAAGAAACACCTCAGACATCTTAGTGTTAGCAAGATGAAGCAAAATAGGCATCAGTCAGCAAATAAAATACTATGTTTCGGATATGTCCCCCCAAAACCTTATGTTGGAAACGTAACTCCAATGGGAGATTGGGAGGTGGTGCCTAAGAAGAGGTGACTTAGACTCTTCTCTCATAAGTGGATCAATGCTGTTATCTATCAAATGAGTGGGTTTGTTATTAAAGTGTGAGTTTGACCCCCTTCTCTCCTGTCTTGCCCTCTCTTTGCCCTTCACCATGAGATGACACAGCAAGATGTCCCTTGCCAGATGCAGCCCCTCAATCTTAGATTTTTCTAGTCTCCAGAACAATGAGCCAATAAATTTATGCTCATTATAAATTACCTAGTCTGTGGAATTCTGTTATAGCGGCAGAAAACAGACTAAGACATTCTGTAAACCCATGAGGTTATCTGGACCTTCAAGGAAACTCAGTGAGCGATTTGACTTCTGCCGTATTATGTAACTTCCATCTCTTACCTCAGCAAGTGTGGTGGGAGCTTCACAATAGTATCCAGACCACCCAAGGTTTCTGGAAAAGAAAAATTATAAAGTTGAAAATAAATATTCGAAGACTGGGAATTTCAGATTAGTTTTCTTTTCCCTGGGAATTTCTCTAATTATAAATTAGTCAATTCTCAATTCTCAATCCTTTTCCCTCAAAGGCCCCAGAGACTTCCCTGGACCTTTCCTCACTGTTGAGAAGGGGAGAGTTAAAAATTAGGACACACTGCGTTTCCCTATAGAGACAAAGAATGAACAGTTAAATTCCAATCCTGACCCACAATGACAATTTCAGTTAGTTACAACTGGCAAGACACTATATTTTCACAATAAAAACAGAGAAAGAAAAGCTGTTTCCCCAAAAATACATAAATATCTTTAAATAAGGGTGGTGCCTGTGCCTCAAAGGAGTAGGGCGCCGGCCCCACATATCGGAGGTGGCGGGTTCAACCCAGCCCCCAGGGTCAAAAACTGCAAAAAAAAAAAAAAAAGAAAGAAAAACAAAACAAAAAAATCTTTAAACAATAACTCAAACTTGTGAAAAACTTTCCAGTTCACAAAACATATATCATTATTCTCAGATGCATTTATGACAGGGTAGATTAAAATTTTTAAAACATCACACTATAGTCAGGGATACTGATGGGGAGTCTCACTTGCAAATCATTCAACCTGGATGTTCAATTCTTTCCCATTGCTTGTGGGTTATTCACACTATTGCTGCCTCTAATTTTAGAGATAATAAAAAGCTCATTAGTCTCTTCCTCAAACTGTTTTATTTCCATCTAACATGCATCCAGTTTTTCAGCTCAAATTGTGTGGACTCCTCTTTTTACTCCTTAGAGTCAACAAGGTCCTGTCAATTTGAATTATTTTCACTGGGGAAGGAGAAACGGCTCTCCCAACCTTGCTCAGTAATCAAAGGAAACAATAAAATGCCAAATATATCCAAGAGACTCAGGATTCATATCAGACCAAACTGTGATAGGATCTTGGCCTATTGTGGCCAATGGGACAAAGAGTGGATTGAAGAAGGATAATTAATCAGCAAAACAAAAAGATGAGCTCAGCGGGGCCTATTGTGACAAGGCCAAAGGAGGAGGTTGAAGGACTGAGGTCAGTGCTTAAGATGAGACACATGACAAAAAGGTCTCTGCTTATCACAGGAGCCCTGAGATGCAGGTGCAGGGAACAGCTCACTGGCCATGCAGGTCTAGCAGTTGCAGGGCCCAGAAGCAGGATGAGCTGATGCTGCTCCCCAAATCAGTGTGGTTTTTCTCACCAGAGGAGTTTAAATCCAATGCAGAATGTGTAACAGGTCTACAAATGATAAGAATAAGCTAGAAGAAAGGGGAAACAGAGACAGCAGTCACAAAGCAGCCACGGAGACCCCACACCTTGGTGAGTGGCAGTGAGACTGCCTAGCAGGGGCAGGAACAAGAGTAGGACCCAAGGCAAAGAGTCCCCAGGAGGCAAGGGGGCATGGCTACAGCTTTGCGTAATCGCCATGACAGAATGGTAATTGGGGAGAGAACCAGGTTCCATTCCCAGCCCCAGACCAGCTTGTGACACTGGCAGATGCTGTGGGGGATCTCTAAGTTACAGTTCAGTCCCTCATCATTAAAATGAAGACAATAATACCTGCTTCATGGGATTCTTGCAAGGAGTTTATGCAATAATGATCATAAAGAGCCTGACCTGGTCCTTAGATGTCCCCCTCCTTGATTCACTGACTAAATATTGGGCCAGGTACTGGGCTGGGGACCTAACAGTGAGGACAGACATGGTCTGAGAACTCAGGGAGTGAACATTCTAATCGCAAACTGTGATAAATGCCATAAAGGGAAACACAGGTAATTAGGCAGAGGTTTAACAGGAGACCCTACGGTGGGCAGTGGGGTCTGGGCTTCCCGCAGGGTGTCTTGAGACTGAAATTGACTGTGCAAATTAGGGAAGGAGCAGGCATTTTAAGTGGAGAGAATGATAAGTTTGAAATGTCTGAAGAATCCCAACTACCTTCACCTTCTCCATGCTGCCACTGGGGCCCCAGCTGCCATCTTCTCCACCTGGATGACAGCACCAGGCTCCTTTCTCAGCTCCCAACTCCTGGCCCGGCAGTTGCTGTCTCTGCTTATCACGGGAACCTGGGAGATCCTGTCCACACCCTGTCAGGGCACTTCTACCTTGGTCCTCTGCTCCAAATAGCTCCCCATCTCCCTAGGGAGCTCCACAGGGACCTTCAGGAGCAGTCCTCACCTCCTACTTCTCTCTGCTGGCTCCTGCGGCCCAAACTCCTTGGTTTTTCCAGAAGCCATCAGCTGTTTTCCCACCTGCAGCCACCCTTTTGGTAAGGCTTTCCCTGAACACCCCATTGAAATGACCATTCCCCTTTCTGTCCAGGCACCTCCTGTTTCCCTTTGCTGTTTTATGCTTTCCCTTAGGTCTTAACACCCTCTGGGTTGTCATGGATATTTTACTCACTAATCTTGATCATTGGCTGCCATCCCTCCAAGATTCTGTAAAGTCCATGGAAGCAGGACAGGACTTTTTGCCTGTTTTGTTCACTCTGGCATCCCCAACACCTAGAACAGTGCCTGGTCCTAAGAGCTGCTCACAAAATATTTGATGAATTATTGAAGTAAGAGGGGCATAGTGTGTTTGGGTAGCTAGAAGATCAGTATGGTTGAAACTCAAGAGAGCAGGGTTGGGGTGGCACAGGCTGAGGCTGTGAGCAGTCAGGAGCCAGGCCACACAGGCCTTGACAGAACTCATTAGTGACTGTGGGTTTCATCCCAATGGGATGCCATGCAGTTATTTAACATGCATACCACGATATGACTGGGGTTTCCAAAGTGATGCTGCTTGGAAAACAGCTTAAGAAGGACTAGAGTAAGCAAGAAAGGCACTGCCGGGAGGGTGGTATGGCAGTCCTGGGAAAATGGCAGGCAGCTTAGACTGGAGGTCTGGTAACACAGGCAGGGAGGAGTGGGCAGGCTTTTGTCTAGGAGGCAAAAATGAGCAAAACGTAGGTGATGGACGGGTATGATAGCAAATTAAGAACTGTACCAAGGATGACTCTAACTTTCAGGTTTGTACAACAGGACAGGTGCTGGTATCAACTGATCATTTAGAAACACCAGAAGTGACTGAGGTCTGTGCATGTGTGGGGGTGGGAAAGAGCACACAGCCACTTTGAGCCTTGAGTAGAGTGCCTGAGACCCATTCAAGTAGAGATATTGGGCAGGGGGCTGCACTGGGGGAAGCTAAGTGTCAGAGCGCAGATGTGGATTCATGACATAGCACTGGGCATCACACTCCCAGGAACTGAGCTGAAGCCGTGGAGTTTGTGTTCAACTGCCGAAGGAATGGGAATAAGACAGGAGTAAGAGGCTCAGGGACAATTCTTGAGAAATGCGAACATGTAAGCCTGGGCAGAGGAGCTGCAGCTGGCAAGGGAGACAGGGTAGCTCAAGAGCCAAAGTGAAATAGGTAGGGTGTGGTCATGGAGGCCAAGGTGAGGCAGGCACCGAGGTGTGCTCAGCATTACTAAGAAGCCCTGTGCGTGGGAGTGAGAACAGCCTGCTAGCTGGACCACTGGGTGCCTTATTATTCTTCAGTGCAAGCTGGTGGAATGATGCAGGTGAAAGGCAGAGAGTGAGATAGAGATTTCGCAGGAAGTGAGGACATGGACTCAATCCCTATAGACACTTTTTAAGACATCTGGCTCTGAAGGTAACAGAACCTGTGGCCAGAAGGAAAAGTGACCAAGTAGACAGAGAGAAAGGAGCTGGTTGGCTGGGTGAGCCTTCCTCCTCTGCTTGGCATTCCTGCCTCCAATTTTCTCTTCCCTCTCCTCCATTTTCCATATCCCTTCCACAAAGGTCCTCCTGATACATGTAAAACACTGAAAGTTTCTAAAAGAAGGACTCAGTAGCTTCCAGATCTCCTGGTCCGCCATCGTATTTCACCCTTTCATGTCTCAGCTCACAAGCCTCCAGGGCTGCCCGTTCCTGATGATAAGACTATTATCTTGGGCTCTCCCCAAGCCGTCCCTTCATCCGACTCATTCTTTTCTACATCTCAGTCAGACCATTCCTCACCACCAAGGACAGCACCAAATGAAGGGAAGATACATTCATGTGCCTTGCTAGTTATTCTGCAGCCATTGAGAACACTGGTTTTCAGAGAAGACTTATGGCTAAGTAGACAACAAAGAAAATGCTAAAATTAAAAATGCCTCAAAGAATAAAAATGACAAAGTTTACAAACATGCTAAAGTTAAGAAAACAAGTGAGAATATGCCAACGTAGTCTGACCGTCTGCTAAAGGGAAAGACCCCCCACCCCCTCCCCAAATCTCAACAGTGTTACCTCTGGGTCGGGAGATTACAGGTGATTTTTATTTTTTCTTCATATTTTTCTATTATTTTTCAATATTCTAAAATGAGCATATGTTATTCTTATAAATAGAAAAGTTAAGATTATTTAAGGCCTAAATAAAAGTCATTGAAGAATTGATTTATTTATTGAACATCTGCTTCATCTGAGGAAACCACCAGAGGCGTTCACTGCACTGTTGACGGGCATTGTTCTGATGGGCCAGCCCCCGCTCTCCTGTCCTCTAATGCTTCACCCTAATTTTGCTTTGAGGAAACCATCTTTCCCTGCCTCTGGATATCAATGGGACTTGTAGCATAGGCCTAAGCCAGTTAGCCCTTTCCATTCTTTGGCTGGAGGTCTGTTTCAGAGACAGTCACACAACACACCAGGACAAAAAGAAACAAGTGAAAGCAAGGATCAGGCAGGAGTAACCGGAAAAGCTCCACACTCTTGGGATGGTCTAAGGATGGAAATGAACTCTCTTTCCTGCCATGGTTTAAGTGGGAGGAAATGGACTCAGTGTGGAGATAATCCCTCTGTCCTGAAATGGTCCGAGCATAAAGATGACCCCTCTCTCCTGAGACAGTCTAAGTGCATTACTGCCCCTTTCTCATGAGATGGGCTATGTTTGGTAATTTATCAGCCCAAAATTATGGAGACCCCATAGCAGAGTATGTCAGTCAACCCACAAAGAGCCGGCAAGATCTCTGAGACAGTATAAAATTCATAAAATTCCTGAATCAGACTGAACGCACAGCTATTCTTCTAAGGGATATTTTAGCTAATGATGCAAAAAAAAAAAAAATCTGTTTTATGTAAGTAAGCTTTAACTAGTTTTTTTCTGACCTCTTACACACAAAATATTTCTCAATTATCCTGCACCTAAGAGACTAGGCATACACACAATAATCAAAGTAGTAGGTGCTCTAAGATAGTGATGGGGTGGGACTCTGCACCCCAAGGAGAAACTGATTCTCCTGAGATGCTCAGGGCACGCTTCCTAGGGAAGCTGGGCTTTGGGGAGTCTGAAGAGGAAAGTCCTGGCAGAAGATGGGCACCAGCAAAGGCAGAGGGAGCAGTGTGCTGTGCACAGCACGCCCCAGACTGCCGGTGGATCTCCGAGCTCTTGGTGGGAGAGTGAAAGGACAGAGCCTGGGGCTAGAGTCAGAAGAGCAGTCTAAGAAGTGTACGCTTTAATCTATAATGAAATTACAGGGGTTGAGGAGTGACAAATGTTCTATAGTCAAAACATCTGTGGGCAACGGAAAATGGTGCAGAAAGGGGAAGACAAGAGGGACCACATCTCCGAGCCTTTCTTCATAGTGCACGCTGCCTCCGGGATGCCCTTCTAACAAATTCCTTGTACAGAACATTTTATTCATCCTTACATCCATACACACTCAGCACAGGGGAGGTCTTAATAAATATTTGCTAAATAAATAAGTAAAGAAAAGCAAGAACCCACAACTCCCCATTCTACAAGTAAATACTTCAGAAGCACCACCAGCTTACACCCATCCCCCAACACACATGAAACTCTGACCTCACATCCATTCCTTCTTCCTGATTTGGTCATTCCAATCTATGAATGCCCTCCACTACTATTTAACTATTTCATGCACTCACATCTCCTCTTGCTAATGATAGAACAATCACTGGGAAAGGAACCGCATCTACAGTTAGGCTGACTCCAGGCCTTACTCCAATGATCTACCTTGTCTTAGCTCTCAGCTCCCTGGTGGCTTTAAGGACCAAAACTCGGTAACATTGCAGTTTGACTTAACAAGATGTTGAATATTAAAATTCAAGTTTATTAAAAATACTAGATTACTTTCTTCCTTCCTATTTATCTAAATCTGCTTAGTTTACAGCCAAATAATAATAAATACTAGGAATGGCATGTTTAGAGCACAATCAGGTCCTGCCTTACCCAGTTACCCAGCCATCTGTGACCCTTCATTAGAGGCACTTGAGAATCTTGTTCTGAATCCCTCTGCTGAATGACAATCGGGTAGTGCAAAAATAGGAAACTAAAAGGGTCAAGTGCTGCTTCTATCCACAAGACAAACTTCCTGGACAATAGTGTAGACAAGGTTGTGATGACATGCTCAGGCAAAAACAATGACGTTGTACATACACCCTAACATATGTGAACTAAGAGGTTCTAAATATTAACAGTCACCTAAAACATTTGCAGAATTCTACATTTAGTTGAAAGCCTGCTGACGGCACTTCTCAGTCTCAGGCTGTGTCACAGCACAGTGTCTCCACAAACAACTGATTGTTTTTGGTTGCAAGGGAAAGGGATTCAATCTTATTTTTCATTTGAGTGTTGGCTGAGGAATCCCATCAGGCTCTGGCAAGGCGAGGGGCCCACAGAGCTGTTCTGCTCTCTTCTCTGCCTTTCCTTTTTTGAAAGCATCACTAGCAACCGAAGTATGCTTCTGATCTCCTTTTCCCACCCTGACATTTTTGAATCCCCAAATTCTTGCCTAGCTGAAATGCCTTTCTGGTTTTTCCGACGCTGAGTTCTGCAGCCTGATGGGAAACACACATTTGCTACCTGGAACTTATTTCAGTGCTAGCACAGGTCGCAAATCTAAAATCCCACCTGTGTGACGGGCAGACCAACAGAATTGTAGAGGTAGCACAATCCCGCCCGCACGTTATTTTTCATGTACAGTCATCACGAAAGCTAACACTCAGCAGGCTGCCTCTATCAGGAAAATCAAATTAAACCGTTCCTTCCTGTTCCCCTCGCCAAAGATTCCACATCGGAGCCGCGGGTTTAACTTCCCTCTTCGGAGGCCCTGGATTCGCGCGGACTCCGGGTCCCGTCCTACTCGGCGATGGGTAACCATCGTCCACAGCGCGGGGACCCGGGAGGAGGGGGCCGCCCGGAGCTGGGGGACAGTGATTCCGGGTGAGGTTGGGAGAAGATAAAGAGACCAGAGCGGAGGAAGGTGGATGTCAACGCCCGAGCCAAATTCTCATCTCTCACATCAATTTCCCGAGGCAACTCGCAATTGCGAGAATTGAGCCCCATAACCCAAGCTGGGCAAAACCCCCCGCGCGCACCGGGGCCGCGCGGCCCTGAGCCGCCGCCAGCAGGTGCCCCGCTCCCGCGCCCGGCTCGGCGCTCACCCAGGGCCCAGGTGCAGCTCTCCTTAATGGCTTTGTACTTGCTCCCGGACGCTTCTTTCTGCAGCTTCCTCAGGATGTCTTCCATCTTGACCTAGCAGGCGCGGGCCGCCGACCGGGAGAGGAGCGCGCGCGAGCCGGGCCGGGGACGCCGCCGCCGCCGCTGCCTGGCCCGAGCGCCTAGGCGGCCACTGCGCTCGCCCGCATGCCGCCCCGGCGCGCCGGCTGATGAATCACGCCCGCTCCATGCCGCGGCCACGTCAGTCCCGCCGCCCCGCCCCGGCGCCCCGCCCGCCCGCCGCCCGCCGGGTCAGGTGCGCTCCGCGCGGCGGCGGCGGGCAGGGGCCGGAGGCTGGAGGCCGCGGCGCCGATCCGCCGCCGAGGTAGGCCCCGGGCCACCGAGGCTTCGCGGAAAGGTGGGGCGGATGTCCGGAGCTGACGCTGGGCCAGAGGAGGCGGTGGGTCTGCGGCGGGCAGCCGGAGGGGACGGGCCTCGTCTCTGTCCCCCAGCCCATTCACCCACGATCGCGGCGATCGAAGTCAGAGACCCACCCTGACCCCAGAACCCCCAGGCGGTGCCGGCTCCTCGCTGGCTGCATCCCTCCGTCCGCGAACCAGAAAATTCGCGCGTTCACTAGTGAACAGGTCTTTGGACCACTCCCTGTGCCCGGCTCCACCGATACAGCATTTACTGGTCAGCGACCGGCCTGCAGGGAGTTTACACTCCATCATTCAACACGTGTGTGTGTGTGTGTGTGTGTGTGTGTGTGTGTGTGTGTGTGTGTGTGTGTGTGTGTGTGTGTGTGTGTGTGTGTGTGTGTGTGTGTAACAGAGAGAGCGCGCGCGGGAGAGAGAGAGATAGAGACACTGACTTAACCCCCCTTATACAGACAGGCAAATGAGGTCCAGACAGGTTGTTACAGAGCCAGTTACTTCCCAGGCCAACAAGAGTTGGTTCCCAAACACATACTGAATCCAAAGCTCTTTTAAGAAACACCTCTCCCCTTCCCTTCCTTTCTTGCATTGAATTGTTTTCCTCTGAATAAATGGGGCCCACAGGGGCCCACAAGGAAGGCTTCCCCAACCTTTGCTCAGCTCTTGGTCTGAAACTGGCAGGCGCGTGCAGATGGCCTGCGGGTGGGAAAGGCAGAGTCAGGGTGTCAAACCTGGAAAGATCACCCTGTGTTTCGTCCACTGATGGAGGCCCTGGGATGGGTGTTTCATTTACCGGCAGGAACTCGGGATAGAACTTTCAATTGAGGATTTGAAAACCATCAAGTACTGCAAGTTTTTGGTGCCTGGAATTTGCAAGGTTGCTGCAAGATGCCATAGAGGGAGTCAAGGGATTCTTGACCTTCAAATAAGGCGCAAAGGAGCAAGAGCCCACGGAGGAGTCTGAGAAAGAGCAGTCAGAAATCCAGTGTAGAAGGGCGTGAGCAGGACAGCCAGCAAAGTGTGTTCAGAGGAGGTCCAGCAGAGGGGGTGCAGACTGCTTCTGAAGACCCTTTGGGATCGAGGAGGCAAAAGTTACCCATTCGCAGTCCCCAAGAACCTTTCTACCCACTATCCAAACACCCAATGAGTCAAGACATTGTTTAAAGAAATATTTGCAGTGTTTAAAAAGTCAAAACAGTGCAGATAGTATAACTTATCTTAAACAACATTGTTAACTATTTGGAAAAATGTATCAATCACAACTTTATGTCATCTAGCAAGATAAATTACGAACGTATTCAAGAGTTAAATTTAAGAATTAACCATGAAAAGTTTAGAAGAAAATGTAAGTGAATATACTTATTTTAATACATTCAGATTATTTCTAACCAAACCAGTGAAGGTGGAAACAGAAAAAAAAAAGTCTAGATTTGACTACTTCAATATTTGCAATAGAACTTTTATGTCAAAAGTACCATATGGAATTAAAAAGCAGATGACACTCTGAGGGGTAGATTAAAGAAAGAAGGCAATTCTAACTTTTAATTTTATGCAGATTTATATATTTTAGTCGATTAAAGGTACTTATTATTTTTGTAATTAAAAACAATTTTACTCAAGCTGCAAAGAAGGACAATATTTATAATAATGTCAGAGATACAAAGTTTGAATAGTGGCAGCAACCGTAGGTCAGGGGGGTCATAGCCGGCCACATATACTGAAGCTCGCGGGTTGGAATCTAGCCTGGGCCTGCTAAAACAACAATGACAACTGCAACAAAAAAATAGCAGGGCGTTGTGGTGGGCCCCTGTAGTCCAGCTACTTGGGAGGCTGAGGCAAGAGAATCACTTTTGCCCAAGAGTTTGAGGTTGCTGTGAGCTGTGACACCATGGCACTCTACCCAGGGAGACAGTGTGAGACTCTGTCTCAAAAAATAAATAAATAAATAAATAATAAACATAAAGTTTAAATAGTTTTGTAAAGAAGCTTTTGCAAAGTAGTAAAAACCAGATGCACCATCTAATAAAAAAATGAACATGAAGTGGGTTCATAAAGGGAGAAATGCAAATGGCCATAAAGTTATGAAAAATGTGCAAGTACCTACTAATCAAAAGAACATAAACTTTTAGATACTTTTAAAAAAATTAATTGATTGGCTAAGAGATGTTTAAATGCTATTGCCTAGTGTTATTAAGGAGCTGGGCAACAAGGTCCCCCCATGTCATGGGTGCTGACGGGAGTATAACTTGGTACTGCATTTCTGGAGGGAGTCTGGATGTGTACACAGAACAGACATGGCTTCAACAACTCCACATTTGGGAATTCATCCCCAGGAAGTGATTATGGAAAAGGATAAAGATTTTTCTATAAGAATTTCAAAAATCAAAAACCAAATGTCCAACAACAGGAAAATGGATAGATAACTCATGATAATTCATAAAGCAGCATTAGAGAGATCACCTTTAAGGATAATGTCTGAGGGACCGTGGCTCACGCTTGTAATCAAGCATCTGAGTGAAACTCTATCTAAAAAAAATAAACAAATAATGCAGGAGAGGAATGTTGAAGAATATTTATATAAAAAGTGGTTTATACTATATAGTTAAATAAACTATAGTTAAATTATAAAATGCTATGCATTTCTGTATACTAAATGATCCAAATTTTATTAAATATTTGATGTAAATGTGCATATGTTTAAAAATACTTACATCTGTATACATACATACTATATATATGAAAACAATAACAGTGATTATTGAATTATAGGTGAGCTTATTCTTCATTAAACATTTTTACTTTCATAATTGCAAAAAAGTAGTTCTTTTGGAAAGGTAGTGCAAAATTGAAATTAAAGTAGTATCTGGGCAGCAAAGTCAAAAGCCAGAGAAAGGACAAAGATAAATATAGAAAAGGATGTGAGAGGCTAGTTAAGATCCTGGGGAAGCCTGCCCCAGGAGAATGATGATGGTAGAGCCTGGTACAGAGGATTAAGAGCAGGTTGAATCACAAGTATAAACAATCCCGTCAAGATGTTGGCTATGAAGGAAAGTAAGCACCTTTTTACTTTATATCCATAAGTCACAGTAGAAAATACACTTTGCATTACCACCCAGTGTACGTAAGTAATACATGTATAGATAGGTTTAAAAATAGAAAGAAAAGTTTAATTTATAAAACGCTTACTGTTGACTACAATAGTTACTATTAAATACAATTTTATTCATTGAACCAGGCACATTTGCCTGTCTCTAAATTCACTCCAGGCTGACGGCATAACAATCAATACTTTAAGCATAACCACAGTGGTTTGTGCTTTGATGTCTATTTCTTCCTATTATTAGTTTTTTGTGGTTAAAAATTTTTGTGGTTCAGAAAAATAAGTTGCTGTGGATGCTATTAATAACAAGAATATACTCTGCTTAGTAAGAGAAATTCTTTTTAAATCTTAATCTGAAATTGTGGTAAATTTATAATCATTCTTCAATGTGTTCAAATAAAGCATTCATAATTAGCTTTCTTCTTTTGGACATTAGCTTTAATATGGATTCAGAATTTTGGGAAGAAAATAGGTCTTAAGTTTCCTTATTGTTTTAAAATGACAAAAGTTTGAAATAGACTCATAATAAAATTAATATCTTCAATTTTTCCAGTCAAAATGTTGTTATTAATATTTATTCTTCATGTGTTATAAAATGTGTGGACACTTAGTAACCATAGTGATTATTTAAATGTATTTTGTAACTGTTGGATATATCCAAATCTTGAAATAATACTGTTAATCCAAATTCACTTAGTTAAAAATGTCAAAAAGAGATACATATGCTAATTCTTTTGCTGAAATATCATGGTCAAAATGGTAGCCACATGAGCTTGCTTTTCTTTTTTTTTTTTTTTTTTTTTTTGTAGAGACAGAGTCTCACTGTACTGCCCTCGGGTAGAGTGCCGTGGCGTCACACGGCTCACAGCAACCTCTAACTCTTGGGCTTACGCGATTCTCTTGCCTCTTGCTTTTCAAACAGAAAAACGTAAAACCCATTCCTGAGTTCATGTAACATAATTAGTACTTTCCTCATAAGGATCATTCCAGTATGACACAATGTATACACGTTAGTTAATTGAAAGCCTGAGCTGTTTTTGTTGTTGTTGTTGCTGTTTCTGAGACAGAATCTCACTCTGTCGTCCTGGGTAGAATGCTGTGGCATCACAGCTCACAGCAACCTCCAACTCCTGGGCTTAAGCGATTCTCTTGCCTCAGCCTCCCAAGTAGCTGGGGCTACAGGCAGCTGCCATAATGCCTGGCTATTGTTTGGTTCAGTTGTCATTGTTGCTTGGCAGGCCTGGGCGGGATTTGAACCCACCAGCTCTGGTGTATGTGGCTGGCACCTTAGCCGCTTGAGCTACAGGCACTGAGCCAGCCTGAGCTGTTTTAACAAAGACTTAATAATACAGTGGTTTACAGAACACAGACATTTATTTCTCCCTTAAAATAAGCTGTGAGTCGGTGGCAGCTGTGGCTCAAAAGAGTAGGGCGCCAGCCCCATATGCTGCAGGTGGTGGGTTCAAACCCAGCCCTTGCCAAAATATGCAAAAAAAAAAAAAATGCTGTGAGTCAGTGGTCTAGTTTGGTGTGGCAGGTTGTATGACCGTATACCTTGCATGTTACTGCTCTACCCTCATGTAGGGGGTTGTTCTCATCTATGTGACCTAAGGATGGGTCCTATGCACATTGTGTTCTAGCTTATAGGAAAAGGAAAAGTAGGAGAGGCCAGGCTTCAGACAAGTCACACAAATCCCTTCTCCTATGTTCCACTAGTGAAGACAGAGTTGGAGAAATATACCTGAGGGGCCATAGCTCTGTTCCTGTCCCCTCCACAGGGAAGGGGATTGGGTGAGTGACTGCTAGTTTTAGCCACAGACCCAATTTCTGAACAAAAGATATCAATTTTGTGGCTCAGAGTCTCACTTTTGAATCTGGAGTTTTGAGTCCAGCCACCCGCCAGTACGCCACACAGCCTGAACTGCCAGCCCACACCAATATTCCCTACCAGGAATGGTCTGGTCTATTTAATCACTCCTGTTGTTCTGGGGGAAGGTGTCCGCCATTTCGGACAATTCAAAATGTGTTTCCCAGGCAGGATCCCTTCCCTTCAGTTTTCCATCGGGTTGCTTAGCTCCTTGTGGTTCTGAGTGGCTCCCCTTTCAGGTGCCAAACTCAGCTCAGGAATAAATTTTCGTCAATTGGGTTTTGCCAGGAATTGCAAGCTGCTGTCCTCCATGACGGAGGGGCCTGCCGGCCAGCACGGCCAAGCAGGGAAAATCTCTATAACAGGGTACATGGTTTTAAATTACACTTCATATACAGCAATCTGCCAATTCACTGCGTGTCTCCAGCTGTCTGTCCACACCAATAATCCACACAGGGAAAAGGTCCAGACCCCCCTTCCTCTCACCTGGTGACTTGGGAGAGGTGGGCTACACGTCCGCCCCATCCGCCATCAAGCTCCACCTCCAGAACAAAATATATCAAGAAGTAAAGATTCTCTAAATGAAATTAAACATCACTGTTCTTGTTCTCAGGTTCAAGAGATTGAGTACAATTCTAACATGCTAAATCTTTGTATGAAACACAGATTTTATTTATTTATTTATTTATTTATTTATTTATTTTTTGTAGAGACAGAGTCTCACTTTATGGCCCTCGGTAGAGTGCCGTGGCCTCACACAGCTCACAGCAACCTCCAACTCCTAGGCTCAAGCAATTCTCTTGCCTCAGCCTCCCGAGTAGCTGGGACTACAGGCGCCCGCCACAATGCCCGGCTATTTTTTGGTTGCAGTTTGGCTGGGGCCGGGTTTGAACCTGCCACCCTCGGTATATGGGGCCGGCGCCTTACCGACAGGGATGCCTGAGGGTACAAAGAACCAGGTTACACTGCTTTCATTTGTTAGGTAAAGTCCTTTTTATAATTGTGTCCTGCCCCCAAGAGGTGTGTCACACACTGTGACTCCCCCTCTCATCCCTTCCCTCTCTCCTTTCCCCACCACGTACGAGCATCAATTGTCCTCATATCAGAATTGAGTACATTAGATTCTTGCTTCTCCATTCTTGTGATGCTTTACTAGAAAGAATGTGTTTCAACTCCATCCAAGTTAAAACAAAAGATGTAAAGTCACCATCTTTTTTAGTGGCTGAATAGTATTCCATGGTAGACATTTACCACGGCTTGTTAATCCATTTCTGGGTTGTTGGGCATTTAGGTTGTTTCCACATTTTGGCGATTGTAAATTGAGCTGCAATAAACAGTCTAGTGCAAATGTTCTTATGATAAAATGACTGTTTTTCTTCTGAGTAGATGCCCAGTAATGGGATTACAAGATCAAATGGGAGGTCTGGTTTGAGTTATTTGAGGATTCTCCATACTTCCTTCCAAAAAGGTTGTATTAGTTTGCAGTCCCACCAGCAGTGTAAAAGTGTTCCCTTCTCTCCACATCCATGCCAGCATCTGCTGTTTTGAGACTTTGTGATGTGGGCCATTCTCACTGGGGTTAGGTGGCATCTTAGAGTGGTTTTGATTTGTATTTCTCTGATGAGCATTTTTTCATATGCTTATTAGCCCTTCATCTGTCTTCTTTAGAGAAGGTTCTATTCATCTCACTTGCCCATTGACATAAGGGATTGTTGGCTCTTTTTATGTTTATTAATTTGAGTTCTCTGTAGATTCTAGTTATCAAGCTTTTGTCCAATTGATAATATGCAAACATCTTTTTCCATTCTGATGGCTGTCTGTTTCCTTTGGTCGTTGTCTCCTTAGCTGTACAGAAGCTTTTCAGTTTAAGTCCCATTTGTTTATTTTTGTTGTTGTTGCAGTTGCCACTGGAGTCTTCCCCATAAAATCTTTCCCCAGGCCAGTACCTTCAAGTGAAACACAGATTTTAAATGGTAGCGTAGAGAGTACTTTCTAACAATATTTTACATTATTGTACTATGCTTCCTGTTCATTTTTACTTATGAGACACTCACAATTTTATTATAATTTTCCAGTTGTATTTATGATTTTCAGATAGTGTTTTATGTTAGGTTAAGTTGAAACATTATAATAAATCCTTTAGAAAAAACATATTTTCATATGTATTTGGCTTTAACTGAAAGTGTTAGTAACTTAAAATGTTAGTGGTCTCATTAAATGAAATTATACAATCTGTATATGCCTATATCTACTAAATAAGTATTAATTTTATTCTATATGTTCTTTATAACTATAACATTATCACTTAGAAGTATAGTTTTAAATTTCTCAGCTGATTTATCAAGCTGAGAATAATTTTTTTCTTTATCTAAAACACTGAGAATAATTTTTAGCAGCTGTTGGAGTAATTTTTTCTTTTGCCACACATATGCTACTATGATAGTCATGTATTTGCATTAATTGACATGAAATAATGTTGTCAAAATTATGTCTTTTTTCCTTTCATTCTTTGAAAATATTTGAATGCCTTATTAACATGTTTGGCTTGTTATATTTCCAAAGTTTTTTCTTTTTTTCCTTTTTGTTTCAGAAGATCTTAAGCTTTGTTTGCAAGAATATCATTACAAATAATACATCTTCTGTGGGTTTATAGCATTTGACAAACTTATTAATCTTTACTCTCTACTTATTGGCCAACTCTTTGTAAAATTTTGTAATGATTATTTTATAAATAAAGGTGTCTTTAGCTATCATTTCCCATTTTCCCTACATGGCAACTTTTGGGGTGACCTTTGGGACATCCTTTAGTTCAAATAGAATAATTTATTGATTAGAAGAAACATTTTCCCTAATATTGTCACAATACACATGTGCAGCTCTAGCAGTTCAACCAGAACAAGCCTCTGTGTTTTTCACACGATCATTCTTTTTCCTTCTAATAATAAAATAAACTATTTTAAGGGTAATTTGTGAAAGCTTAATCAAAATGTAGAATTATCACAAAGTGACAAACGCCTAACAGTTATTCTTAATACAAAGAAACATATATGTATTACACCCCCGTGTCAATGTTGGAGGAGAAATGAATAGATAGAGGACCCAAAGTTTGGAAATGGGAAATGAGGCTCCTCTAAAGTGTTTAGGACCCAAGGAGTTCCCTGTTGATGGATACTTAAGAAGCAATCCCAATCCAGCCACATTTTCAAATCTAGTAACATCTAGTGAATTTGCTATTGCTTCAGATCCCAGCCATCTAGGTTCACGATACTAAATCTATACTTATGGCTCAAATCTCTCAGTTGTGCTTCTTTTACTGATATTCAAATCATCCATATTCACTTATCTGATGTCTAATTCACAGAATACTGCATTGAAGAAAGCTGTTTGTGATATAGAGTTATACCTAACATGTACCAGGATAATTTGAAAGTAAAACAAGCATATTTTTCATTGAATTCCATTCTGAATTAAATTCATACTAGGAAAAAAGTAATTTGAATACGGTTTATAAAATCATTTATGATCTTGAGTGTTTGAAAAGGTAAATGATTATATGTAATCATTTTAAGTAACGTGCATAAAATATAGGAAAAAATTTAAATAACCACAAAACAGATAATACTGAGAATTATTCACAAAATACTCCTTTATTTGCAAAAAATTTTCCATTTTTGTAATCATTAATACATTTTTGATATAATACAATTGGATTTTTTGCTTCTAGCTATGATACAGCAGTTTGTATTAGAACAACTTTACTGTTGAAAGGAGTTATAAAATTGTATTTAAAAATTAAATTTTGGGGGGGCGGAGACAAGATGGCTGACTGAAGCCAGCTTTCCACAGAGGCTCCCATCAGAAATTTAGCAAGTAACCTGGTAGATTAGAGCTGCACCAAGAGAGAAGGTTGAAGAACGCACATCAACCCTGCTGAGGTGAGCTGTGACCCCAAGGATACAAACAAAAGGTACAAAATCCATCACCAAGTGGACAGGAGACCCCTCCCCCATGAGAATGGCTCTGAGTGCCCCACAAACAAACGAGCACAGTTCAAAGATCCTCCCACTATACTCCACGGGAGAGACCCTCTAAAAACTGGACCTACCTCTGCTACTAGGGTGCCATGGTGTTCTCCTGCCAGGCATAAAACTGTATATATTCTCTACCTGCAACTCTGAGCTCCCAGCACTCCCCTCCACTCTCACTCTGAGGTCTGGAGGCCTGTCCCACAGGAGTCCAGATTCTTCGGTGATTTCTCGAAGGGTGTGGACAGGGTCTAAACTGCAGCTGGTCAGTGATGATTCTGCGGCACGGGAGTGAGGAGAGGACAGTCCACTGAGAGGGAACCACACCAAAGCAGTGGTGCCCCGAGACACAAAGTAGCAGCGGTCTTTTGGCAACAATAGGGCTCACTCCCAGATAATCTGAAGCCACACCCTCTGTCTCCCTGGGCAACCAGAGGAGGCCAGGTATCTTCTCAGGTGGCAACCACCACAGAACAGATCTGGGACAGAAACGCAGGCCCCGTGAGTAAAGGGTTTGCCTGAGGCGGTACCGGCCTGGGTTGAGCTTGGGGACTAGAAAGGCACACACAGAGCTGGAAACTTCCCAGGGCAGGGCTGACCCAGAGGACCGTTTTACTGAGCCTAAGATGCACCTGGCCCTCAGGGGATCATCAGCCTATAGACAAAGGAAGACAGGTGGCTAGAACTGACAGCTAACTGAATACAAACCTGCAGGAGCAAAGACAGGGCCTGAGGCACAGGCTCTGGGAACTCAAAACAGCGTCTTGTTTTGCAGGGGAATTTAGCAGGGACATAAACAAATTCCTGCAAAGTTGTTCTGTTCTGTTCTGTCCATCAGGGGCGGGGCTGGAACTGAGTGAATACCCCCAGCCTCCATCAAGCACCCAAGGTTGTCAGGCCTCACCTCCCCCTGCTAGATAGAGGCAGAACGCAGCAGCCTGGATGAGCAGATATAGATTTCCTTGTGATTCAAGTGAGTGCAAACCCCTGGAGTACCTGTTCACTACAGGCAACTGTGTCACAGCCCTGCGGGGCTATCAGTGACTGGGTGTGACAGAGGTACACCCAGGCGAGGAAGGAGGCATCAACCTTCCCAGACTGATCTACTTGCTGGGTGGGTCCTCCTGACTTCACGAAGCACTGGGGCAAGCCATATCTGAGTAGTCACCAGACCCCTGCGATCCAATTGCCAGAGACCTTTTAAACTCTCCTACCTGAGACAGGTGCTGACTGAGAAAATTGATTTGGACTTTTTGAACTGAGCCAATCACCCGAGGATTATTCAGGTGGTGCCCTGGGTGTGTGGTTTTAGGAAGGTTTGATTTTCCTTTTCCAATTGTTACCTGTGGGGGGCTGGGTGACTTAATTGCTCGTATTTCTCCACAGCTGAGACTTCGACCCAGACTAACTGTTTCACTAGGGTGGAACAGAGACCAGAGGAAAACAAGACAGAACAACTTAGCCCCACCACACCAAGCAGGCCATAGCACTGTATGGGTTCTCAACAGAGCTCCAGGAGAAAAATAAAACAGTGTAAAACAATGATGGGGCAAAATCAGTGGAAAAACTCTGGTAACATGAATAACCAGAATAGATCAACCACCTCAAGGAAAGATATGGTAGATGTAACTGAAGATCTCATTCATAAAAAGCTGGCCAAGATGTCAGAAATTGAATTCAGAATTTGGATCGCAAAGAACATTAATAGAAAGGAGGAAAATTTGGAATTAGAAATTCGAGGAACAATTCAAAAGTCAGAATTAGAAATTCGAGGAAAAATTCAAAAGAATTTCTCTCAAGAATTTAATGAATTTAAAGACAAAACCACCAAAGATTTTGACGCACTGAAGCAAGAATTTGCAGCCCTCAAAGATCTGAAAAATACAGTAGAATCCCTCAGTAACAGAGTGGAGCAAGCAGAAGAAAGGATTTCTGACATTGAAGACAAAGCTTTTGAACACTCCCAAACTCTCAAAAAGGAAGAGAAATGGAGAGTAAAAACGGATCATTCTCTCAGAGAGCTCTGGGATAATTTGAAGAAGGCTAATATATGCCTCATTGGAATCCCTGAAAATGATGAAGTGGCCTCACAAGGCACAGAGGTCCTTCTCCATGAAATTATGAAAGAGAATTTTCCAGACATGCCAAGAGATTCTGAAATTCAGATAGCAGACAGTTTCAGAACCCCAGCATGACTCGATCCGAATAAGACATCCCCCAGGCATATCATAATTAACCTCACTAAGGTTAATATGAAGGAGAAAATTTTGAAAGCACCCAGACGTAAGAAATCCATTACCTACAAAGGGAAGAATATTAGAATGACTGCAGATCACTCTGCTCAAACTTTTCAAGCCAGAAGAGGGTTGTCATCGACTTTTACTCTCCTAAAGCAAAATAACTTTCAACCTGGGATCCTGTATCCAGCTAAACTGAGTTTCATTTATGATGGAGAAAATTAAATACTTTAATGACATTCATATTTTGAAGAAATTTGCCATAACCAAACCAGTTCTTTAGGACATTCTCAGACCTATCCTCCATAATGACAAGCCCAATCCTCTACCACAAAAGTAAACTCACTCAGAAAATTTTTATCAAACTCCAACTTCCACAGTGGCAAAAGGATTAGACTTTCAAAAAACTCAACAGCCAAAATTTTACCAGACTTATTAGTATTCTCCATTAATGTGAACGGCTTAAACTGTCCTCTAAAGAGGCACAGGTTAGCTGACTGGATACAAAAACTCAGGCCAGATATTTCCTGCATACAAGAGTCACATCTTACCTTAAAAGATAAATATAGACTCAGGGTGAAAGGATGGTTGTCCATATTTCAGGCAAATGGTAATCAGAAAAAAGCAGGTGTTGCAATTCTATTGCAGATACAATAGGCTTTAAACCAACAAAAGTAAAGAAGGATAAGAATGGTCACTTGATATTTGTTAAGGGTAATATTACATATGATGAGATTTAAATCATTAATATCTATGCACCCAACCAGAATGCACATCAATTTATAAGAGAAACTCTAACAGACATAAGCAACTTGATTTCCTCCGGCTCCATAATAGTCGGAGATTTCAATACTCCTTTGAATAAGAAGATGAGCAAGGAAATTTTAGATTTAAACGTAACCATCCAACATTTGGATTTAGCGGACATCTACAGAACATTTCATCCCAACAAAACTGAATACACATACTTCTCATCAGCCCATGGAACATACTCCAAAATCAATCACATGTTAGGTCACAAGTCTAACCTCAGTAAATTTAAAGGAATAGAAATTATTCCTTACATCTTCTCAGACGACCATGGAATAAAAGTTCAACTCAGTAACAACAGGAATCTGCATACTCATACAAAAACATGGAAGTTAAATAACGTTATGTTGAATGATAGCTGGGTCAGAGATGAGATTAAGAAGGAAATTGCCAATTTTTGCAACAAAACAACAATGAAGACACAAATATCAGAACCTCTGGGATTCCGCAAAGGCAGTTCTAAGAGGGAATTTTATAGCACTGCAAGCCTTCCTCAAGAGAACAGAAAGAGAGGAAGTTAACAACTTAATGGAACATCTCAAGCAACTGAAAAAGGAAGAACATTCCAATCCAAAACCCAGTAAAAGAGAAGAAATAACCAAAATTAGAGCAGAATTAAATGAAATTGAAAACAAAGCAATTATACAACAGATAAATAAATCAAAAAGTAGGTTTTTTGAAAAGGTCAATAAAATAGATAAACCTTTGGCCAACCTAATCAGGAAAAAAAGAGTAAAATCTCTAATCTCATCAATCAGAAACGACAAAGATGAAATAACAACAGACTCTTCAGAAATCCAAAAAATCCTTAATGAATATTACAAGAAACTTTATTCTCAGAAATATGAAAATCTGAAGGAAATTGACCAATACTTGGAAGCACGTCACCTTCCAAGACTTAGCCAGAATCAAGTGGAAATGTTGAACAGGCCCATATCAAGTTCTGAAATAGCATCAACCATACAAAACCTCCCTAAAAAGAAAAGCCTGGGACCAGATGGTTTCACGTCAGAATTCTACCAAATCTTTAAAGAGTAATTAGTACCTATATTACTCAATCTGTTCCAAAAGGTAGAAAAAGGAGGAAGACTACCTAACAAGTTCTATGAAGCAAACGTCACCCTGATCCCCAAACCAGGAAAAGACCCAACAAGAAAAGAAAATTATAGACCAATATCACTAATGAATATAGATGCAAAAAATATTCGACAAGATCCTAACAAACAGAATCCAGCAACACATCAAACAAATTATACATCATGACCAAGTCAGTTTTATCCCAGCGTCTCAAGGCTGGTTCAATATCCGTAAATCTATAAGTATAATTCAGCACATAAACAAATTAAAAAACAAAGACCATATGATTCTCTCAATTGATGCAGAAAAAGCTTTTGATAATATCCAGCATGATATCTGATCCTTCATGATCAGAACACTTAAGAAAATTGGTATAGAAGGGACAATTCTTCTACAGCAAACCCACAGCCAATATCGTATTGAATGGAGTGAAATTGAAATCATTTCCACTCAGATCAGGAAGCAGACAAGGCTGCCCATTGTCTCCACTGCTCTTTAACACTGTAACAGAAGTTTTAGCCATTGCAATTAGGGAAGAAAAGGAAATCAAGGGTATCCATATAGGGTCCAGAAGAGATCAAACTTTCGTTCTTCGCAGATGATATGATTATATATCTGGAAAACACCAGGGATTCTACTAAAAAACTCTTAGTAGTGATCAAGGAATACAGTACCATCTCAGGTTACAAAATCAACGTTCATAAATCGGTAGCCTTTATATATACCAACAATAGTCAAGCTGAAAAAACAGTTAAGGACTCTATTCCATTCACAGTAGTGCCAAAGAAGATGAAATATTTGAGAGTTTATCTAACAAAAAGATGTGAAAGATCTCTATAAAGAGAACTATGAAACTCTAAGGAAATAAATAGCTGAAAATGTTAACAAAAGGAAAAACATACCATGCTCATGGCTGGGAAGAATCAGCATTGTTAAAATGTCCATACTAACCAAAGCAATATACAATTTTAATGTAATCCCTCTTAAAGCTCCACTGTCATATTTAAAGATCTTGAAAAAATAATACTTCATTTTATGTGGAATCAGAAAAAACCTCGAATAGCCAAAACATTACTCAGAAATAAAAACAAAGCAGGAGGAATCATGCTACCAGACCTCAGACTATACTATAAATTGACAGTGATCAAAACAGCATGGTACTGGCACAAAAACAGAGAGTAGATGTCTGGAACAGAATAGAGAACCAAGAGATGAATCCAGCTACTTACCGTTATTTGATCTTTGACAAGTCAATTAAAAACATTCAGTGGTGAAAATGTTCCCTATTTAACAAATGGTGCTGGGTGAACTGGTTGGCAACCTATAGAAGACTGAAACTGGAGCCATACCTTTCACCATTAACTAAGATAGACTCTCACTGGATTCAAGATTTAAACTTAAGACATGAAACTATAAAAATACTAGAAGAGAGTGCAGGGAAAACCCTTGAAGAAATCGGTCTGGGCGAGTATTTTATGAGGAGGACCTTCTGGGCAATTGAAGCAGCTTCAAAAATGTACTACTGGGACCTGATCAAACTAAAAAGCTTCTGCACAGCCAAGAACACAGTAAGTAAAGCGAGCAAACAGCCCTCAGAATGGGAGAAGATATTTGCAGGTTATGTCTCTGAGAAAGGTTTAATAACCAGAATCCATAGAGAACTCAAATGTATGAGCAAGAAAAGAACAAGTGATCCCATTGCAGGCTGGGCAAGGGACTTGAAGAGAAACTTCTCTGAAGAAGACAGGCTCAAGGCCTACAGACATATGAAAAAATGCTCATCATCTTTAATCATCAGAGAAATGCAAATCAAAACTACCTTGAGATACCATCTAACTCCAGTAAGATTAGCCCATATCACAAAATACCAAGACCAGAGATGTTGGCGTGGATGTGGAGAAAAGGGAACACTTCTACACTGCTGGTGGGAATGCAAATTAATACATTCCTTTTGGAAAGATGTTTGGAGAACACTTAGAGATCTAAAAATAGATCTGCCATTCAATCCTATAATTCCTCTACTAGGTATATACCCAGAAGACCAAAAATCACATCATAACAAAGATATTTGTACCAGAATGTTTATTGCAGCTCAATTCATAATTGCTAATTCATGGAAAAAGCCCAAGTGCCCATCGATCCACGAATGAATTAATAAACTGTGGTATATGTACACCATGGAATATTATGCAGCCTTAAAGAAAGATGGAGACTTTACTTCTTTCATGTTTACATGGATGGAGCTGGAACATATTCTTCTTAGCAAAGTATATCAAGATTTGAAGAAAAAGTATCCAATGTACTCAGCCCTACTATGAAACTAATTTATGGCTTTCACATGAAAGCCATAACCCAGTTATAACCTAAGAATAGGGGGAAGGGGGAAAGGGAGGGGAGGGAGGCAGGAAGGAGGTGGAGGGTGGGTGATTGGTGGGATTACACCTGCGGTGCATCTTACAAGGGTATATGTGAAACTTAGTAAATGTAGAATGTAAATGTCTTAACACAATAACTAAGAAAATGCCAGGAAGGCTATGTTAACCAGAGTGATGAAAATGTGTCAAACGTTCTATAAAAACAGTGTATGGTGCCCCATGATCACATTAATGTACACAGCTATGATTTAATAATTAAACACACACAAAAAAAAACTAATTTAAAACAAGCTTGTTTCCCATTCAGACAAGCAAAAAAAAAAAAATTTAAATTAAATTTAGGGGTGGTGCCTATGGCTCAGTGAGTAGGATGCCGGCCCCATATACCGACGGTGGCAGGTTTGAACCCACCCCAGCCAAACTGCAACAAAAAAATAGCCCGGTATTGTGGTAGGAGCCTGTAGTCCCAGGTACTTGGGAGGCTGAGGCAAGAGAATCGCCTAAGCCCAAGAGCTGGAGGTTGCTGTGAGCTGTGACATCACAGCACTCTACCAAGGGCGACAAAATGAGACTCTGTTTCTAAAAAAAATTAAATTTAAATAAAATTAAGTAAAAATTAAACTTAAAAATGTAAATCACTAGAGACTAGTATAATCTCTCTCCTCCCCTCCCTAACCCCTTCCTGGCCTCTAATACTCACAATTCTACTCTCTACTTCCATGAGCTAGGAAAGCTCATATATGAATGAGAACATGCAGCATTTATCTTTCTGAGCCTGATTTATTTTACTTAACATAATGTCCTCCAGGCTCATCCATGTTCCCCAAGATGACAAGATTTTATTATTTTTTATTATTTTTTAATTATCGTACATAGGAAGAGACAGTGTCTCTACTATGCCACTGTGTATATATGCTACATTTTCCTTATAAATTCATCTGTTGATGGACACTTAAGTTGAGTCCATATCTTAACTATAGATGTGCACCACTGTGCCTAGGTGATTTTTAATTTTCCTTTCCTTTCCTTCTTCTTCTTTTTTTCTTTTTTTAGAGAGATAGAGTCTAACTATGTTGCCCGGGCTGGTCTCAGACTCCTGGTCTCAAGTGATCATCCCACCTCAGCTTCCCAAAGAGAGATTGATTAACAGATACAAAATTACAGCTAGATAGGAGGAAACCATTCTAGTGTTCTATAGCACTGCAGGATGTCTAAAGTTAACAATAATTTATTGTATGTTTTCAAATAGCTAAAAGAGAGCATTTTGAATGTTCCCAACACAAAGAAATGATAAACACTTGAGGTAATGGATATGCCAGTTACCTTGATTTGATCATAACACATTGTGTGCAGAATAGAAATATCACTCTGTATCCCATAAATATGCATAATTATTATGTATCAATTAAAAATTCAAAAAAATAATTTTTTTTGAGACAGAGTCTCACTATGTCTCACTTGGTAGAGTGCTGTGGTGTCACAGCTCACAGCAACCTCAAACTCTTGGGCTTAAGTGATTCTCTTACCTCACTCTCCCAAGTAGCTGGGACTATACGTGCCTGCCACAATGCCTGGCTATTTTTTTGCTGTAATTGTCATTGTTGTTTGGCAGGCCCGGGCTGGGTTCGAACCCTCCAGCTCAGTTGTGTGTGGTTGGCACCCTAGCCACTGAGCTACAGGCGCTGAGTCAAAAAAAATTATTTTTAAAAAGAATTCTAAATGATAAAAAGGATTATCTTATAGTCTTAATCACAGCATTTTATTTTTCATGGTAGTGAATAAAATAACAATGCCTCTTATAATCAATGGTATGTTAGATTTGGTGAAGTATTAATTATTAATAATTGAACATAGAAAGAATCTATAGGCTGGGCACGGTGGCTCATGCCTGTAATCCTAGCACCCTGGGAGGCCAAGGCTGGTGGATTACTTGAGTTTAAGAGTCTGAGATCACCACCCTGAGCAAAAGCAAGACCCCAGGTGTTGTGGTGGGCGCCTGTAGTCCCAGCTGCTCAAGAGGCTGAGGCAAAAGGACAGCTTGAGCCCGAGAGTATGAGGTTGCTGTGAGCTATGACGCCACAGCACTCTACCCAGGGCAACAAAGTGAGACTATCTCAAATAAAAAGATAAAAAAGGAATCTATGCTTACTTTTAAAAAATTCGTTATTGTTGGGCGGTGCCTATGGCTCAAAGGAGTAGGGTGCCAGTCCCATATGCCAGAGGTGGTGGGTTCAAGCCCAGCCCCAGCCAGAAACTGGAAAAAAAAAAAACCCTCATTATTGTTTAGCTTTGTTTATCTGAGAGAATAACTGTGTGTGTGTAGTTAAAGAATTTGGCAACATATTACCAAATTGTCTAACATATTGTCAGATGCTAATCAAAGAACACCAATGCCTGCTTCCCCCGAGGTGTGTACTGAGGCTGTCCTATTCTCCATCATTACCGTATACTGAAGATCTTTTCTTCCTTGGCCAATTTATTATTTGAAAAATTACATTTAATTTTTGTTTTAGTTTACATCTAAGCCTAAAAGATGACTTTGAACATCTTATTTTTATTGTTTTTCTCTGTCTCTGTCCTTGCCAATTAAAAACATTCAGACATTATCTCTTTTTGTCAATTTATGAGAGCTGTGTGTACATTAGGAATAGTACTTTTGTCATATATACATTGCATTAGGTCATATGTACGTTGTATACATTAGGAACAGTACTTGTTGTCATATATATGTTATTTTTTTAAGTTTGTCGTTTATTTTTTAGCTTTATGGTTGTCTATATAAATATTTTAAGTTCTCTCTCTCTCTACATGTGTTAACTTGGTGGCAGGATCCTCTTTATTAAGTCTCTTCATCACCGTTGCTAGCAGTAATCCTCTGGAAAACCATAAAAAGCCATGAACTTCATCACAGACATTAAAATAAAGGAGCAGCTGGGAGAGCATGATCTACTTAGCAGTGGCTGAGGCACAACAGAGCATGGGGTTGAGAGCATTGAAGCAGATGTGGACAAGTCCTGGGAAGAAGAGAGAGGAGATTACTGAGGACAAAACTTTGAAAAGTCCTCTCTAGGGTATGAAACTGACAAAACATTCCCATTCTTTAGAATGCTCTGTACTTTGGCCCCATCCGTGGCCCAAGACTTCCTTTCTTAAAGGCCCTGCGACAGGCCACAAGAGTGTCCATAAATGATTTGGAACTGGGAGGATTCCAATTCTGACGTGCAACAGTGAAGGGGGCTGTCTTCTTAGAGTTCTGGGTTGACATGAAGGATAAATTCTCCCATAGACACATTATTCACGGTGATGAGTTTGGCTAGTTAGAATTTTACTGGGGATAAAGACAAGTACACAGGCAATTACAAATTACTTTTAGTGTCCAACATCTGAATGTCATTCTGATTTTGTAGAAATTTCCAGGAAAGTTATAAAAAGAACCCGACATAATATTATAGACCTGAAAGCATGATATTTTTCCTCTTCATTTGTTAACAGTTAGAAGGGCCTGGAACTTAAGCTTCACCAAGCAAATGTATCCATATGGGACTCTGATTCTGCACCAAGTGCCAAAAAGAATAAAGGTGCATAGGTCCGAGATGAGAATGCTTCTGTCACCACTTACACTCAACAGTGTCCTAACTAAAAGACCTAGCCAGCATAATGAAACAAGAAAAAAAGTACAAGGATTAGGAAAGGAATGCGCAAAACAGTTATTACTTACAGATGATAGATAATTATCAACTTGAAAAAGATCAAAAGAATCCACACATAAATTCTAAGAACTAATAAGAGTTTGGCAAAATACTAATATCAATATAAAAAGAAAATTGCACTGATATTCAACAGCAGAAATTTTTTAACACTATAAAATAATATAAAGCACTTAGGAATAAATGTAAGAAAAGATGTGCAGGTCCTTTTACAGAATTACTAGTCTTTATTGAAGAACTTTAAGAATATCCAGGTATATAGGCTGGGCAAGGTGGCTCACACCTGTTATCCTAGCACTCTGGGAAGCCAAGGCTGGTGGATCGCCTGAGCTCACAAGTTCGAGACCAGCCTGAGGAAGAGCGAGACTCTGTCTCTAAAAAGTAGTCAGGTGTTGCCGTGGGCACCTGTAGTCCCAGCTACTTGGGAGGCTGAGGCAAGAGGATCATTTGAGTCCAAGAGTTTGAGGTTGCTGTGAGCTATGATGCCACAGCACTCTACTGAGGGTGAAAAAATGTGACTCCATCTAAAAAAAAAGAAAGAAAGAAAGAAAGAATATCCAATTATAGGGAGAGATGGACCTCTTTTGTGTGGGAAAAAAGAAAAACACTGGATAGAAAGAAGTTCTACCAAAATTCCCAGTAGGTTTTTGCATGGAAGACAAATGGTTGAATTTAAATTTTATTTGAAAAAGCAAAGGCCAGGGAGAGGTAAAGCATCCTTAAGGCAGGACCAAACAAGGTGACAGGTAATACTAGAAGTACAAAATTACTATCAAGCTAAGGTGGTTAGGACAATGTGGGACAGGCAAGGATAGACCAAAAAAACAAACAAACAAAAAAGAAAAACAAAGGGATAGAATCTAGAACCATAACAGACCCTCACATAAATGGAAATCTAATATAGGACAGAGTTGTCATTATGGATCAGTGTGCAAAGGTGCTGGTTCTTCTTCTCATCAAGTCATGGCAAGACAATTGGATGTGTATATGGAAAAAATAAAAATGGATCCCCACTTCACATCTAAAAAACAAACCAAAACAAAACTCCCAACTATATCAATATAAAGGCTTTGTGAAAGATAGAAAATGTTAAATCTTTCAATAAAAATAGAAATGATCTCAGAAGAAAGATTTCTTAAATAAGACTCCAAAATCAGAAAACATATGGAAATTTACTATATTAAAATGGAGAAATTCTGTCCAGGATGATGTGCCCTGGACGTGGATGTCAGGGACAATGGCCAAGAACAAATTAAGAGGCGGAAGTCCAGGAATGTTTTTCACATAGCCAGTGAAACAAAACAAAACACACACACACACTCAAAAAACCTACAAAGCTTTAAGGCTAGAAACAAAGCTAAACCAGTTACCACTAATCTCAAGAAGATAAACATTATGAATGATGAGAAACTTAACAGCATGAATAAAGCTTTTGTAAATATACAAAAGGAACGTGCACAGTTCTCCAAAGGCCTTTCTCTTGAACCTGTTTTGAAGGAATTGATTCCTCAGCAGTGTCATGAAAGCAAACCAGTTAATGTTGAGGAAGCTACAAGATTAATGGCTCAGTTGCAATACAGTAGTGATGCATCTAATTCCCCCCAAAGATGAATAAATTAAATATTTTATACAAAAAAAAATAAAGAAAGAAATTCTGTTCAACAAAAAATACCATTAAGAAATCAAAAGATAATCCAGCTTGGGAGAATAGATTTGGAAGATATATGCTGACAAAGGGCTCCTATCCAACGTGTATAAAGAACTCTTACAAATCAATCAGGAAAAGACAGACAACTCAATAGGAAAGTGGTAAGCGACCTAACAGTTATCCCACAAGAGAGCAAATAGGTATGGCTTATAGACATACAGAAAAAAAAAAAAAAATCAAACTCAGAAGCAATCAGGGAAATCTGCTGAGCTACTCTGTTGTTCCTCCTGGTTTGACAAAATTAACAAACTGAGCATTGCTCAGTGTTGATGGAGATGTGGGGCAATGAGAATCATTATTACTGCTAGAGGGAGTGGAAATTATCACAGGTGTTTTAGGAAATAACTTGCCATTACCCGGCAAAGTTAAATATGCACATTATCTCTTATTAGAGATTCTACTTTTGATATAGACGCCAATAAATTATTTAACACATATCCTGGGGGGCATGTATTTATAATTAGCAGCACTGTTGGCTCTAGGGGGGGCCCTTACTTCATTAACAGTGGGAAGGACAAATTAGTTCTGGCATATTATGTACAATAAAGCAGTGAAAGTGAACAAACTCTAGCTATTTCACACCAACATGTGAAAACATAGTGAGCCCCAAGAGCGTGTCACAGAGGAATACACACAGTGTGACTTCATTTATGTCAAGTACAAAACCGGACAACACCAACCACGCTGTATTTCTGGGGGCACAAACGTGTGACACAGTGACACCATGAAATCCGGGATCTTAGATCTCTCTGAGACAAGAGCAATGAGAGACAGGTAATCAGAGGAGCCCGCAGGGGATTCAAAATCACAGCTCAGCCATCTCTATGGAGAGCCTCACTTTGTTACGCTTTAAACTGCACACAAATGCTAAACATATGTGATTGTTATTGGGGGGGCACATCTTAATAAAGTGAAGGAGAAGGGGACAGTTCAGAATTTATTCCTGTGTAATACCATGGCAGTGACACCAGCGTCTAGCGGTGGCAGTAGCCAGCTGTGGACAGGGTGTGAGGTGGCTGGCTAACTCACCACCACACTGGAGATGTGGCCTTGACTGGACCTCCGTGGCTTGGTATTCTTTGGATTTGGCTGGTTTTCTAAACCCAGTTTTTCAGCCTTTACGTTAAAATTCTGTAAACTACCAAACCCCCTTTCCCCAAATTGTCTTTTCTGCTTAAGTTTATCAGAGTTGGTTGCTATCGTTTATAGTCCAGAGAAAAAATTATGATAATTGCCAAGAAGGAAAGTAAGCAGTGCTACAGAGGCACAGGGGACGGGCACCTAACCAAGATTTGGGGCACAGGGTATTTCCACAGGTCCATTATATATAAGCCCTGACCCAAACGAGGAGCAGAAGAGAGCCAGGTGAGGGGATGGAAGGGCCAGGGTTCTGGGCTCCCCAGTGGCTGCCCAGCTGCAGTTCCATTTACCCTCAGCCCTTCCCCTCCATTAGATACCTCTTTTCTTTAAATACCCAAGACAAACCTTCTGTTTTATTGTATCTCACGGCAGCCTTTGATATCGTGGGCCACCCTTTCCTTGAAATCATATTCCTTTCGTTTGTCCATGCCACATTTGTTGTCTTCCTATTTTCCACCTACTTCACGAATCTTCTTGCTAGCCCTCTTCTCTGCTCAAACACAGAACATTAGAGTAACCTCACCCCTCAATCCTAGCCCTCTTTTTCTCCTTTCTCTATCTCTCTTTCTCCCT
This sequence comes from Nycticebus coucang, assembly GCF_027406575.1. Lineage (NCBI taxonomy): Eukaryota > Metazoa > Chordata > Mammalia > Primates > Lorisidae > Nycticebus > Nycticebus coucang. Next base: position 114,926,828 of record NC_069784.1, on the reverse strand, counting down.
ATGGCCTCCCTCCCCAACTCCCTATCCCCTCCTCTGTAGGTGATCACATCCACTCTCAGCCCCTTTGGGGCTATCACCATGCTGGCCACACTCCAGTTCAGGCATCTCCTGCAGGAGCAAGTAGTTTAAGAGACAAAAAGGAAGAAACCATGACAGTCTTGTTAGATGCCCAGTGCTCAGTATAGTGCCCAGCACATAGAGGTTATTAAATGAATGTATATACACATGAATGGTTACGAATGACTGAGTGAACCATTACCTTAATACTTACATTACCCCAAAGTATCTGAAAACATCTATCTTTATGTTCCTAGTTTATATGTATGCTCTGTTTTATATTTAAACCTTAACTTTCCATTTACTATAGAAAGAAAAAGCTATCTCTAAACTTCTTAAATGAAGTTGAAGTTTAAACAAAGAATTGCATTTTGTGAGCCCACTCCAAGAGACACACAGACCTAATAATTTAGTGGTTGAAAGAAAAAGCAATTTTCTCTTAGAACTAAGTAGCGGATTCAAGAACCAAACAGAATGGACTGCATCTCCTTTATCTCAAATGGCTTTGACCTAGGGCCAGGTATGGAAATCAGAGGGAAATGGGCAATTACAGCTTGAATCAAACACACATGACCAACTTGCAAGAACTTGGGACTCTGAGGGGCAAGCAACAGGGTAGAATAGGGTGGTGGCACATTGGCTTGAGAGGCCCCAAAGCAAAGAATGGAAGGAGATGGGCAGGGCCCAGGCAGAGGCTCCTGGGGGTCTCCACTGTGTGGTGGGGAAAGGCTTCCTGCTTCCTGGAGGCAATGGCAGAGGAAGGTTCCTGGCAGAGAGGATATTAGTAATAGGAGAGGACTTCGTGGGCAAGGGGTAGTGGTTATTCATTTGTAGGTATGTATATTATTAAGTCAAACATCTATACGCCAGAGAATGTTTGTACATATAGCCATTTTTAATATTTTATACTAAGTATTTTAATTTAAAATGTTTTATAAACTAATTTAACAGGTACTATGTTAAGTCTTAGAGCTGCAAAAAATGAAAAGACATGGGTGACCTTCAGAATCGCTTGTGGAATAAAAACCACATCTCACAAACGTTAGTATTTCACAAGGGTTATAGAGTAGACAATTTGATTCTGAGGACTTTGGTAAGTGCCTGATTTAAAGAATGAAAGAGTTATAAATTTTTCATTGGAAAGTGATCCACGTATATTAAATATCACATGAAGAAATGACTAAGTTGACGTTTGTCATAAAAATTCAATTTCTTGACCTTCCTATATAAAACTATTCATATCTTCGTTGAGGTGAAGTCTTTTTCTTTCTACACAGAGGTTTTAATAATGTGGATTCCTCGGATGAAAATTTAAATTGATTGGTAACTACAATTGATTTCTCTGTGATGTCGATAGCTTAATTTAAAAAATTGAAAGGCAAAATGCAGATTTATAGCATTTACACCTTACAAAAATGTCAACTCTTCACTTGAAAATAATAAACAAAATTAAAAGTAAATAACCAAAAAAGTATATGATGAGTTAAAACAATTTGCAAAATACATGACAAAGGTTTAATATCCCTTATAATGGGGTATTTTGTGGACAAGAAAAAGAGCAACACCAGAGATAAATGCACAACAAGAGACACATCTGAGAAGAAATACAAGTGACCAATAAATCTAATGGAAAAGTGTTCAGTCACATCCCAAAGTGGGGGGAGGGGAAGATCAGGGAGGACCCCACTGATGTTCTGTTTTGTGTATTTATGCGGGATGACAGAACATACAAACACAACGGGGGGGGGGTGTCAGTCCCCGACCCCCTGCTTTGGGACCTGACTATTAAGCCTCAGGTTCAAAGCTGATTTCTCCTAAAAGTGGTCCTCTTCCAGAGTGCCCTGGAATTATACCACCACCAGCCCTGGAGCCAGAATCTTGTAGTCTCCCATGTTCCCAGTAACCCAATTTTTCACCAAGTTCTGTCTCCATAATGTTCGCAGATCCATTCTCCTTGTAGCTTCACTGAAACATCTTGGTCTAAGCCAGCACCATCTTTCTCCCAGACCTTGCATTCGTGTCAGGACGAGGCTGCTCCTGTCCACCTTGCCCCCCTCAAATATTTTCCAACCTGAAGTTACAGTGACTCTTTTTCAAAACACGAATCTTATTATATGACTCTCTTGCTTAAACGATTTCAAGGACTTCCTATGGTGTTTTACATAAAGATCAAAGACCTTTAACAGGTATCACCAGTGGAATGTATGAATATATAACACTCCTCAAAATGAACTCACCATGAACCACTAGGCCCTGTGTCAGGGGCGCCTTCTCCCTTTCCAGCACCGTCAGGGCACCTGCTGCATACCGTCCACATCAGCATTCTTTCTGTTCCTTGAACATGCACAGTGCCTTTGCATGTGCGTTCCCTCTTTCTGGAACTCTCTCTACTCCTACACTAACCTGCAGCTCTACTCCCTCGTTCAGCCAATTACTATATCACTCAGTCACCATTTCTTTCAGTGAAGCTTTCTCTGACTTCTTAGATTCTAACTAAATTAATATTGTGTCAATCTCTGTTTATATACTCATTGCCCTGATTCTTCATCATAGTACTTATCACAGTGGTAAATTTACATTTATTTGTGATCCTTTGACTAATACCTGTCTCTTCAACCAGTATGTAAGCTCCATGAGGCAAGAACCAAAGCTGTTTTTGTTTGTCATTATACAAGAAACATTGTGGGATACACAAATAAACAGTGAATGAATATCACCAGTAACCAAAGAAATACAAATTATAACATTTGTTCCCTTTTCAGATTGTAAAAAAATTAACAGAATTGAGAACAGCCTTCCTTTTCTGGAAGGCAATTTGTACACACACACACACACACACACACACACACACACACACACATTTCTTTAGGAATATGACCAAACCAAATCATCAGAGAAATAGCTAAAGATGTTCAATGTCCCTTAATTGATTAAACACACCGTGGAACCTCCACATAATAGGTTATCCAATTCAAATAATGTCAGTTTCTCTGTGGATATAGAAAGATCTCCATAATATGTTTTTTCCATGATACATTTTATGTGAGAAAAGCATGTATTAATAGAATGTACGTTGTGATGAGATTTTGATAGAAATATGTGTTCCTCTTTTTATGGTATATAAATGTATAGAAAAAATCTGAAAGGAGAGTAACAAAATGTTAATGATACTCATCTCTGGGTGTTAAGATTATGGATTATTTTTTTCAGACAATACAATGCACACATATTACATTCATAATCAGAGAAATACATGTTTTTCTAATATGAAAAAAATCTAAAAATGTGTCTTTTTGCAAGTCTGTATTAAATACATTTTGTTCCACACAACTCTATTTGAACTTTATTTGGAATGGAAATTTAGAGGTAATCTGCCTCCCAACACAGAATAAAGCATTCTTCTTCCTGGCAACCGGGAAGGCAGTCTCTGGTCCTATAAACTGAGATGTTCTGCTTCTTTTGTAAAGGACTCTTTTTTCTTTAACAACTCTAATTTTTAGAATGTTCTTCCTTTTATTGATTCAAAATCCATTACCATATAATAAGAATTTTTCATCACATGATCTAATGCCTAGAGCATAGCAGAGAATTAAATACTTACTGAATGAGTTATACATTCTTCAAGATTATAATTTTCCCCAGTAGGTTTATTTTAGGATTCAACAAAACTCCCCAACTCTCTAAATTATCTTAATCTATCATGTTTCCAGACAAAACACATTTGGTTCTTTCTACTCTGAAATTCTTTAGTCATTAACGCCCCTCTTTAAAGATTCGCCATACTCCAGATGTGAACTGATTGGTAAGAGAAGAGATAGGCTACTATACGATTTTTTAAATTATTATCATCTAAATTTTCAATGGCTTCTAAAATAAACCTGCGATATTGTAAGTCCATATTAAGTATGGCAAATTAATACTCATTCAGAAGTCTTCTTTTGTAGAAACTATTCTCAGTAAAATTTCTTCTACTATGAGCTGACGTAATAGATTTTAAAAAAATTAATTAACTTAATTGAAGCAAAATTTGCATATGATAAAACTAACAAACTTAATTTTATGATAAAATTAAACTTGATCTATTTTTTCCCATGAAGCCCATTAAAATATGTCAAAATGAACTGTTATAACATCCTTACAAGAAGTGAAAATCAACTGCAAGTTAGTGAACATTTTCATTCCATACATTAAAGAAAGTCTTTTGCAATACTGGATATTGATAATGAACTGATTATTTCAAAGGTTAAAAAGACAGTATATTGGGCGGCGCCTGTGGCTCAGTCGGTGGGGCGCCGGCCCCATATGCCGAGGGTGGCGGGTTCGAACCCAGCCCCGGCAAAACTGCAACAAAAAATAAAAATAGCCGGGCGTTGTGGCGGGCGCCTGTAGTCCCAGCTACTCGGGAGGCTGAGGCAAGAGAATCGCGTAAGCCCAAGAGTTGGAGGTTGCTGTGAGCTGTGTGAGGCCACGGCACTCTACCGAGAGCGATAAAGTGAGACTCTGTCTCTACAAAAAAAAAAAAAAAAAAAGACAGTATATTCATACTCCATTCAGTAAACTGTGAAGAACAACGTGCTGGAAAGAGGTGATGCTGTTGAGATCATTATTTCACTTTCTGAGATGGAGGCTGCTGCTGTTCTTGCCACTGGAGTGTCCGCACTTCTACCCCATTCTTTTTCTGGTGACTCCTCCCCTCTTCGGCCTTTATGCAGGTCACAACTGTGTGCCGCAATCTGGGTTCCCCACGGGTGGCCTGGGGCTGCCCCAGCAGATCCCAAGATAGTGTCCTCCTTGGACTCCCTATTACAGGTTATTTGCTCCCGTTTCCCAAATGCAGACTCAGGTTGCTTATGAGACCCTCGAACCTTCTGCTGCCTGTTCCTGCTCCTCTATGTTAGGCAGTGAGAGCTTTGGAGTCAAAGTCTGGAACAACTAGTCGTGTTCCACACCCTTGGGAGCTGAGGGAGGAGAGCAGGTGCACTGTGATGGATCCCCGTGTACAGAAGCCTGACAACCCAGCCCAGCAGGACCAACGGCCTAGCTCTGGTGATTGAAACAGTGGGAGGAAGGTAACTGAGCTACACTCAGGGGAGAAGGAAGGTAACTGAGCTACAGTCAGGGAGAAGGAAGGTAACTGAGCTACAGTCAGGGAAAAGGAAGGTAACTGAGCTACAGTCAGGGAGAAGGAATATAACTGAGTTACAGTCAGGGAGAAGAAAGGTAACTGAGCTACAGTTAGGGAGAAGGAAGGTAACTGAGCTACAGTCAGGGAAAAGGAATATAACTGAGTTACAGTCAGGGAGAAGAAAGGTAACTGAGCTACAGTTAGGGAGAAGGAAGGTAACTGAGCTACAGTCAGGGAGAAGGAATATAACTGAGTTACAGTCAGGGAGAAGAAAGGTAACTGAGCTACAGTTAGGGAGAAGGAAGGTAACTGAGCTACAGTCAGGGAAAAGGAATATAACTGAGTTACAGTCAGGGAGAAGAAAGGTAACTGAGCTACAGTCAGGGAGAAGGAAGGTAACTGAGCTACAGTCAGGGAGAAGGAAGGTAACTGAGCTACAGTCAGGGAGAAGGAATATAACTGAGTTACAGTCAGGGAAAAGGAAGGTAAACGAGCTACAGTCAGAGAGAAAGAAGGTAAATGGGCTAAAGTCAGGGAGAAGGGAGGTAACTATGTTACAGTCAGGGAGAAGGAAGGTAACTGAGTTATAGTCAGGGAAAAGGAAGGTAACTGAGTTACAGTCAGGGAGAAGGAAGGTAATTGAGTTACAGTCAGGGAAAAGGAAGGTAAATGAACTACAGTCAGGGCGAAGGAAGATAACTGAGCTACAGTCAGGGAAAAGGAAAGTAACAGAGCTACAGTCAGGGAGAAGGAAGGTAACTGAGCTACACTCAGGTAGAAGGAAGGTAACTAACCTACAATCAGGGAAAAGGAAGGTAACTGAGCTACACCCAGGGACAAGGAAGGTAACTGAGCTACAGCCATGGAGAAGGATGATAACTGAGCTACACTCAGGTAGAAGGAAGGTAACTGGGCTACAGTCAGGGAGAAGGAAGGTAACCGAGCTACAGTCAGGGAGAAGGAAGGTAACTGAGCTATAGCCAGGGAGGAGGAAGGTAACAGAGCTAAAGTCAGGGAGAAGGAAGGTAAGTGAGCTATAGTCAGGTAGAGGGAAGGTAACTGAGGTACATTCAGGGAGAAGGAAGGTAACTGAGCTACAGTCAGGGAGAAGGTAGGTAACTTCATTACGGTCATGGAGAAGGAAGATAACTGCGTTATAGTCAAGGAAAAGGAAGGTAACTGAGTTACAGTCAGGGAGAAGGAACATAACTGCATTACGGTCATGGAGAAGGAAGGTAACTACGTTAAGGTCAAGGAGAAGGAAGGTAACTGAGTTACAGGCAGGGAGAAGGAAGGTAAATGAGCTGCACTCAGGGAGAAGGAAGGTAACTGAGCTACAGCCAGGGAGAAGGAAGGTAACTGAGCTAGAATCAGAAAGAAAGAAGGTAACTGAGCTACAGTCAGGTAGAAGGAAGGTAACTGAGTTACAGCCAGGGAGAAGGAAGATAACAGAGTTACAGTCAGGGAGAAGGAAGGTAACTGAGCTACACTCAGGGAGAAGGAAGGTAACTTAGCTACAGCCAGGGAGAAGGAAGGTAATTGAGCTAGAATCAGAAAGAAAGAAGGTAACTGAGCTACAGTCAGGTAGAAGGAAGGTAACTGATCTAGAGTCAGAAAGAAGGAAAGTAACTGAGCTACAGCCAGGGAGAAGGAAGGTAACTGAGCTACAGCCAGGGAGAAGAAAGGTAACTGAGCCACGGTCAGGGAAAAGGATGGTAACTGAGCTACACTAAGGTAGAAGGAAGGTAACTGAGCCACAGTCAGGGAGTAGGAAGACAACAGAGTTACAATAAGGGAGAAGGAAGGTAACTGAGCTAGAGCCAGAAAGAAGGAAGGTAACTGAGCTACATTCAGGTATAAGGAAGGTAACTGAGCCACGGTCAGGGAGAAGGAAGATAACAGAGTTACAGTCATGGAGAAGGAAGGTAAGTGAGCTACAGTCAGGGAGAAAGAAGGTAACTGAGCTACAGTCAGGAATGAGGAAGATAACTGAGCTCCAGTGAGGGAGAAGGAATGTAACTGAGCTACAGTCAGGGAGAAGGTAGGTAACTACATTACAGTCAGGGAGAAGGAAGGTAACTTAGTTACAGTCAGGGAGAATGAAGGTAACTGCATTACGGTCATGGAGAAGGAAGGTAACTGCGTTATAGTCAAGGAGAAGGAAGGTAACTGAGTTACAGCCAGGGAGAAGGAAGGTAACTGAGTTAAGTTGGGGAGAAGGAAGGTAACTGAGTCACAGTCAGGGAGAAGGAAGGTAACTGAGCTACACTCAGAGAGAAGGAAGGTAACTGAGCTACACTCAGGGAGAAGGAAGGTAACTGAGTCACAGTCAGGGAGAACGTAGATAACTGTGTTACAGTCAGGGAGAAGGTAGGTAACTACATTACAGTCAGGGAGAAGGAAGGTAACTTAGTTACAGTCAGGGAGAATGAAGGTAACTGCATTACGGTCATGGAGAAGGAAGGTAACTGCGTTATAGTCAAGGAGAAGGAAGGTAACTGAGTTATAGCCAGGGAGAAGGAAAGTAACTGAATTACAGTCAGGGAGAAGGAAGGTAACTGATCTGCAGTCAGGAAGAAGGAAGATAACTGAGCTACACTCAGGTAGAAGGAAGGTAACTGAGCTACAGTCAGGGATAAGGAAGGTAACTGAATTACAGACAGGGAGAAGGAAGGTAACTAAGCTAGTCAGGGAGAAGGAAGGTAACTGAGCTGCAGTCAGGAAGAAGGAAGATAACTGAGCTACACTCAGGTAGAAGGAAGGTAACTGAGCTACCGTCAGGGAGAAGGAAGGTAACTAAGCTAGTCAGGGAGAAGGAAGGTAACTGAGCTGCAGTCAGGAAGAAGGAAGATAACTGAGCTACACTCAGGTAGAAGGAAGGTAACTGAGCTACCGTCAGGGAGAAGGAAGGTAACTAAGCTAGTCAGGGAGAAGGAAGGTAACTGAGTTACAGCCAGGGAGAAGGAAGGTAACTGAGTCACAGTCACGGAATCAAGACCACCAACGGGCTCAGTTCTCATCTGCCCTTCTGAGTGAGGTAAAGCAGTGCAGCCGGTGGGAACCAATTCCTGCTCCATGACAGAGTCTTCGGAGGAAACGAGCTCCTGGGAATAAGGCTCTCCCAACCCCTCCAGGTAAATAGTCTTGAGAGGACAGATGAGTGAGACGCTGGGCCTAACTAGTGTGAGCAATTCTTGTGACTATTAAATCAAGTATTTATTCGAGCTACAGGCTTAATAAATATTAGTTCCGGTCTGTTTTTACCTCTCAAATTCCAGAAATATACATGGCCTTTAGATGTCCATGCTAACACCTTGATTTTGAACTTTCAGCCTCTGTAACTTTTAGAAATAAAATTTCTGTTATTTTAATGCACCTAGTTTGTGGCACTTCCTTATGGCAGCCCTTGAAAACCAATATCACGAAGAAAAGGATTCACATGTGCCTTTGTCCCTATGGATAGAATTAATTCCACTCCTGTTAGAATTCCTAGTTTTCTTTTATTTCTGACATTTCCTCATGTCAAATTTTCTGACTCTTAAGTCTCTAGAAAAGCCTTTTGCCTGCTTCCCAGTGATCGATGATCTGGTGACCTGCTCATCCCAGTTTTAGCATCAAAAGGCCCATTTCCTTGCAATTCTTTCCATCCCAGGCAAACAGGGTCATTTGGTCCCTCTCAGTGAAAGGCACTTCCTACTCACATAGCAGATGGCTCTGTCAAGTAGAAAGTCTTCCTAGAAGTGCTGTAGGTCCCGGGGAATAGCAGGAAGAGCTTAATTCTCTCAGGAAGATTCTCATTCCCTTTTCACAAGTATCCTGTGACGTTCTCCGTCTATATACACCCTGACCTACTGGTGATGACCACAAAGCCCGGTTTCCCCAGGCGTTTCCTGTTGTCCCAGCATTTCATTTGGAATAGCAATCTTATACGCCAGTCCCTTTACTACAGAAATGTTCTATAAGCGTGGAGTCTAGAAAGCTGCAATTTTAATAAGCACCTAGATGATGGTTTTTTTTTATTAGCAAAGTATAGGGTTAGCACAGAATCTGCTATATCAGTATTTGACTTACCAGAACAATGACTTGCCCCAAAGGGGACATAAACAAGAAACTGTGTGAACAAGATGAGACTATGGATTTAGTTAGAGCTTAAATTCATTGTCCACAGTAGGATTTATTCTATTACAGCAGATTTATTCATTCTGATTATGCAAATCTGCAGAATTGATACATATCCTCACACCTCATTCTCCTTCTTTCTGACAATCCCTGTTGTCTCATAACACTGATTCCCACTAAGTAAATGCATTTGAAACTATTTGCCTTTGTTGTCAACCCTACCATTAGCATCATCCCTTAAATAATGCATTGTCTGTTGTGCCTTAATGCTGAAGATGCTATGCATTTTTCCATGGAGTCAAATCTCAGTATCATATTAGCATTAGGATATCTTTGGCCCGGGAAACAAATTATTCTGTTGTGTATGACCCGTTCACTTTATTGATTTGTGCCTGAATCATAAATAATAAAGTCTTCTTAGCGGCAGTTTTTTAGATAAAAGAAGCACATACAGGGGTTTTAAATCATTTTTATCTCTTGTATGTTTGTGAGCTATTCAGCCTTCATTTATAATTAGTGGCCAGAGCAGATGGCAAAAAGCTAAGTGTTAGGTAATAGATTCATAAAATACCCCCTTTTTCCCCAAAGCAGAAATATTTAAAATTGGAGACTTAAATAAGGGATTTTTTAAAAAAAAAATTTAAGGGATTTTTTTACTCCATTAGAATGTTGCTAGAAATTATGACATTAGATAAAAAAAATTTCCTCATCAAGAAGTTCAAAAGATGCTACTGAAATATAAGTTAAAGGCATTCATAAATGTTTTAGGAAACATTATAGTAGAATTATTACTATAATTTGAGAAAGGCAGATTCTGCAATAAAGTGAAATTCACGCCAATGCCAACATTATTTTTCAACCTTCTGACATATTTAGATAGAAGGTTCATGCCAGTCATGAAATTTAAAAATTACTTGGAAAAATGCTTGGAATTTTATGCTAATAAGGACTTAACTTTAGGGGACTGTTTTTCTCCATTAAAATGTGATGCTAAGCTCTCCAGGTGTGCAAGTATGATAAAATTCTTACAAGAAGCTGAGATAAGAGGATCTTATTGTAAATACTTATTCGAAGTCCCATTTAGTCATTCATTTATTAACCACCCTGTATTGAGCATCTATCTCTGCCAGACACGGGGCTAGTTCCTGGGTGTGTAACTGAGGACCCAGAGGAGGACTTTCTGTCTTCTTGGGACAAGATTCTAAGGAAAGAGACAGTCAAGGAATAAAGAATGAACAATTTCTTTTGTAATTTCAGACTGCACAGAAAAGGGTTAACTCAGCAGGATCAAGTTGTTCAAACCTTGTCTTCCAAAGAAAGGCCTGTCTTCAGGGAGACTGGCTTGTAGGGCAACCTCCGAGTCCTTGAATATCCTGCCTGATCAGTACCCGAGCCATGACCTGAAGCCATCCCGTATAGTTCGACCTCTAGGGGGCACTGGAGATTGGGTAGCTGGCAATACTTTGGAATACCAGGAGAATCAAGCACATCGTCCTGTGACTGCAGCGGGAATGCTGCCTGGAAGCACGTGCCTGGTTTCTCCCAGATTCTCCCATACACATTCTACCCTTTGCTTATTTTGATCCATATCCCTATATTGCGGCAAAGCACATGAGTGTAACAGCTTTTCTCAGTCCTGTGATTCTTTCTAGCAAATCACTGAGTCTGAGCGTGCTGGTGGGGACCCTTGACATATACACTGTGTTAAATGAAATAAACAGGGTGATGTGTTAGAGCCTCTGATTGTGGAGGAGCAGTTCTGGTTAGGATGGGGAACGAATGAAGCCTGAGGAATGAGAGTGTGCCCAGCACACTTAAGGAACTGTGTGTCAGGCCGAGGGAACAGCAATTACAAGGCTCAGTGTGTGGAGAGAGTATAAGCAACTGAGTCTTGCCTGGATGAAGTTACACCCAGTTTTGTTCCTGTTGTTTTTTGGCTACATTCATAAACTTGAGGTTTGTGAAGTCATTTGTATAAAGGCGACAACACTCCTATAGCAGAGTATAAATCGTACACAAAATGGTCAGCAAATGACACTGGGAGGCTGGTGGGTCCCCAAGCACTGAAAATAATAAATTCAGCAAAGGGAGAGGTTATACTTCTGTATTTTCTGTGTTCAGTAGCAGCAGCCCTAAGCTCAAAAGATTAAGATGCTACTGCTGTGTGGAGTTTTTACTTTAGATCAGTAAGATATGCAAACACCTAATACACCCATGTTTCACCTCACTCACAATGAACTGAAAATCACATCAAGGAGACATATTTTACACCTGTCAGACTGGTAAAAAGAAAGCACTTTCTCAGAACTCCACAGTTTTAATAGAAATGAAAATAGATGATGCCACCTTTGGGAGGTCAGTTTGTTAACAATAAACAGTTTAAACTGTTTTAATAGATTTTTTGTATTAAATCAGAACGGTGTACAGTTATGGGGTACCATGTGCTGATTTGCTATACAATGTGGAATGCTTAAATCAGACTGATTAACATAACCATCATCTCACTTACTTATTTGTTGTGGTGAGAAAAACTCTCTGTAGTTTTGAAATGTACCATTGCATTATGCACAATAGGTGAGGTCCCACCAAATACCCTCCCTCCTCCCCTCTCCTCTCCTTCTTACATTCTCACCTTTGACCCCAAATTTCCACTGCTGCAGATTTATCCCAAGGAAATACTTGCTGAAGTATTCAGCAGATGTTTGTTGTAGCATTGCCTATCACAGCAAAAGCTGGTACCAACTTGCATAAAGGGGCCACATTCCTAGAGAAGAATGTAAAATTTTTTTTTTTTTTTTGCGCTTTTTGGCTGGGGCTGGGTTGGAACCCGCCACCTCCGGCATATGGGGTCAGCACCCTACTCCTTTGAGCCACAGGCGCCGCCTCAGAATGTAAATCTTATACAAAATAGTCAGCAAGTAATGCTGGGGAGTGGTTGCGTTAACTACGGTTACCTTCTATTATGGAATTCTGGTGCATAATTATAAGAGAATGAGGTAGAACAGTGTCTACCAATACTGAGAAAATTATCAAGGCAGCAAAGCAGAACTTTAGGTGCCATCTCCCAGCATTCGTGTGCCCTGTCCTCGCATGCGCCTAAATATGTCCAGAAGGAATCTTATAACATACGATAATGTTTCTTTCTTTTTAAAAACGAATGCCTTCATTGTAGAATATTTAGAAAAATAGCTAAATTAAAAAGTAGAAATAAAAGCTACCTGTAATTTACTACCCAGAAATAATTGGTCAACATATTTATATTTTCTGTATCTTTCCAGTCCTTGCTCAGACAAAAAAGGATATACGCTTTGCTTTTTGTAACTTTTAAATTTTAATTTAATTAACTATTTATTTTTAAAGACAGATCATGCCCTCGCTCTGTTGTCCAGGCAGGCGTGCAGTGGTGTCATCATAACTCACTGCAGCCTTGACTCCTGGGTTCAAGTGATCCTCCCACCTCACCCTCCCAAGTATCTAGGACTACAGGTGTGCAGAACCATGCCCAACTAAGGATATGTGCTTTGCTTTGAATTTCCAACAAAAGAAAATTAAAACTTTCCCAGACAGAATTGGATGATACAATTACATAATGTCAGCAGAACAGACATCCTGAAACAAGGGAAGGGGCAGGCGGGGTAGTATTGCCCGTCACAGAGTCTCGCAGAAAAGATGGGGAGGAAGGGTAGCGCACAAGCGGGTGGCGGGGGTATCAAAAGCCTCTCCGAAGACGTTTCCCCTGAGTGCGGTGGGGCTTCAAAGGCCACAGCTGGAGGTTCCCATCGTGCCCACTAGAGAAACGGGTGCTCCGATGTGAGTCCTCTGGGGAAGGGATCTCAGGGATGCGTCTCAAAGCTTTGTGACCCTGGAGCTTAGGAGGTCCTCACTGTGGTCTGGCATTAGAAGGACCTCCTGTGGTTGGGCCTCTTGAGGTTTTAATACCCCATTTTTTAAATGCCTGAAATAATATAGTATTTGACTAGCCTTTTGTGTATTTATACATGTTAACTGCTTATTTCTGGTCCAATACTTCTTGTTTTTAATAGTAATTATTAATTGCTTATGTGCTGGGTTTTTTGTCAAGAAGGGAAGAAATAACTCTAGGGTCACCAGAAAAATGTGTGAGTTTCTTTGCCAGAAAAAAATGAACATTCTTTCGAAAGTTATGACTAGCCGCTGACACAGGAAATCTGCTTACTCAAGGTGGTATCTGAGAGTAAAAGCAACACATTCCACTTCGGTTCTTGAAATTCCCCCTCCAGGGCTACCTAGCCACGTGCCCCCTCTTCCTAGTTGCATGAACACTCTATACTTCATTCCTTTTTTAAAGACGGATCTGAAAAATTTTGCTCTCCTGTCATTGCGCTTTGGCCAAACAGTATAAGCCCTTCTCTGTCTCCAAGCAGCAGTGCCACCACGGGTGGCTTTGGCTGCACCTCGGGTACATTAGCCTAAATTGGGGTTCTACGCTCCTACCTCAGTCCTCCTCTGTCTGGTCCTCAACTGCTCTCTTAGACCACGTCCCACAGATCCCCTGCCTAATCAGCCCAGGCCTGGGTCCACGCCTCCTCTGTCCCCATGCTCTGCTGATGTGTGTGCCCCAAGTCCTGAGTGGTGCACACTTCCAGTGCAGGAAGGAATCAGGGGACAATGGCACCAACTTTCCATGCTTTCTTAGCTCAAACCTGACCATCCAGGGCATTAGGGAGGCATGTGTGTCTGGATAGAAGGATAGAGCATATTTTGTATCTTATAACTTTTAATTATTTAGACATGTGGTGTTTGGCCTCCATTCCTCGTCTCAGCCCAGGCTCACCAAATATTCAGGGATGTCTGTTGGTTGTCATATTTATTTATTGGCATTAACAAAAGTTTTCCTATATATTAACTGTATATAAACATGTACGTAGTTATCTGGAAAAGGCCCGAGAATTGTCTCCAACATTTGCCCTGATTTTCTTGATATCTCAGGAGGGAAAGTGTTTTTCATGTTAAGATTATCTGGATAACTGATTTCACTTTACACTCCATTTTTCATCTTTATAGCTCTCTGTTGGCTAGCTCAACTCCTAGCATTTTACAGAGGAAAATTAATTCCAGGGAGACTTGGTGTCATTTCCAAAGTCATATAATTAGTTGCAAAGTCCAGACCAAAATGCTAGTTTTTTCCAGTTTGATTCCTTTTCCATAATGTTGGCTCAGAGATAAATTAAGAAAGGCGAAACCTGGAATATTGTTCTGAGGCTCTGGGACAGGGCTAAATATGGCACATAGTCTGCACTTAGGAGCTGATACCATCTAGACTGTTAGACAGGCACTCACATCCCTCGTGCCATCGCCTACCTGGCATCCTCAGCGAGCACTGCCTCCCCCCTCTCCTCTTGGCCGGTCTCTGTTGTCTCTCCCCTTCTTCTCCCTCTCACCCCTTTGTTTCCCATTCTCCCCTCTCTAGAAAGATGTGCTGCCATATCAGTGGCAATTACTGCAAGCCGAGTGATGGGCTGTGGCTCAGAAGACATTGGGCACAGACCAATTGTAGTCATGGTTGGCTGTGGTTCTGCGGTTGCAGCTGCTCAGGCCCAGACTTCCCTGAATATGCTGCTGGGAATGCTCAATGACCAGCATGCTGGAAACAGAACTGGGCTATCTCCCAGATTACACGCATGGTCCAAAGCTTCCGCCCTGGTGTTTGCGAGATACGTTATAGTCTTAAGCCTCAAGCTTCTCCAGTGCCTTTCTCTCCGACATTCTTTCCAGTTGAAGTCGTCCTTTTCGCCCAAAGTTATTTATATCAATCATGCTCTGATTAATTTCAAACTATGCTATCATGGCAACTAACATAGATTATGTGCTATTTCATTAGTTTTTGGACAGTCTGAAAAATTAGACTAGAAAGCACATTTCATCCTTTTTAAAGCATGACATCGAGAGGCAGTGGTTAATTTAGAGAACATAGGCTTTGCTGGACAGACCCAGCACAGACAGTCTTTGGACAAGGAATACCAAGCCTTGGTCCAAGGCTGCACAGATCTTGGACAAGTTGTTTAACGTCACTTTCCTTATCTGCAACATGATAGTTGTATATGTCTCTTACAGTTTTTGGAAGAACTACAGAAAATACAGGAGAATTGCTTGCCCACAACTCTTAACCCAATGTGGATAATAAATGGTAGCTGTCATTTGGTTATCACTGCATTTCTTATATATATAGTTTTTATTTATTTATTTATTTATTAAAGAAAGAGTGTTGCTCTGTCACTCCAGCTAGAGAGCAGTGTTATAATCCTAGTTCACTGCAATCTCAAACTCCTGGGCTCAACTCCTGCCTTAGCCTCCTGAGTCTCACTCTTGCTCAGGCTGGCCTCAAACTCTTGGCCTTACATGATCCTCCTACCAAGACTAGAAGTGCTAGGATTGCAGGCATGAGCCACCACACATGGACCATTTCTTTTATATTGTAGTGCCCCGGGCAGATGATGAAACAAATGCAAATATATTTGCATAAAACCCTTATTCTTTTGAAACTGGAGAAAAGTCGATATCTGTTACAATAAGTTACTGGATCTAAACGGATTCTCTGTTGCACCTGCAGCTGGCATGGAACCACTTGCTCTAGCCCAGGCCTCCTCCAACTTTTTAAACAGGGGGCCGGTTCACTGGCCCTCAGACCGTGGGAGGGCCGGACTATAGTTTTAAAAAGAAAACTATGAACACATTCCTATGCACACTGCACATATCTTATTTTGAAGTAAAAAAACAAAATGGGAACAAATCCAATCACACCGCCTCACGTGGCCCACGGGCCACAGTTTGAGGACCCCTGCTCTAGATTATCTCTGCCCCCGCTGCAGATCCCTGCCCTTGTTACAGAGGTGCTGTGTTGAGGACAAGTTCCCCCTCAATACTAAGCTTAGTCAAATAAGCTCCACACCAAACCTGGCATAAGCTCCCAAACTCTCAGCTCACATCTGCTTGTCCCAGGGTGCCAGGTTGCCAACCAGGGGGCTGGGTGGCATGTGCTCCAGGCTGCACCGCCACACGTGCCCAGAGCCACTGTTCTGCGGCTGCCACACCCAGCACAGACGGAGTCTTACTATTTGGCTCAGGCTGGTTTTGAACTCCCAGCCTCAAATGATTCTCACACCTTGGCCTCTCAAAGTGCTGGGATTACAGGAACCAGCAACCTCTCTCAGCTCACTGTTTCGTTTTGGCCTCACGATTCAGTGTAGGACCAGCCCATGGGAGCCAGGTCCTTTTCTTCATCTTCCCAGCATTTTAAAATTCAGGAACCTTGTTGATCTTCCCTGTCAGTGGACTAAGATAGGGGCACCCCAGTTCACTTGGACAAGTTTTAACAACTTTATGTCTCTGAAAGAAAACTTAGAGGTCTTTACTTCTTCCATCAGAGGCCACTGGGATACTTATGCAAACTTGCCTGCCTCTTCCTAAAAACCTTCAAGCGCCACGTATCTACACTTTGTCTTCTAAACACACCCACATTATTCCACACTCTATATCATGTGAACCTCCTTAGAGGAATTGTTTCTGTTCCTCAAACTTGTGGACTCATCCCTGTCCCCTGAACACAAACTCACACAGTTCTACCTGAGGCCAACCTTTTCTGTAAGTTTCATGAGGCCAGGAATTACATCTCCTTTGCTCGTCATTTTAATCCCAGTATTCAAATATAATATAGCTACATAAGTATCTATTGAACTCATAAACTGTTCCTTTCTCTGGCATCAACTTTTCAGCATATAGATTGATCTTTACCCTGTCCTTGCTTTAAGAACCTCTCTGGTTCTCTATAAACTGATCCCTACTATGGTAGCAGGATCCTAAGAATGGCCCTTGATGCATAATCCTCCCCTTCGAGTGCCGCACCCTCGGCACCAAGCCGCAGCGAGGTGGCGCTGTCCGCGTTGTAAAGCGACGGAAAGGTGGTCTGTGCTCCCCAGAGCGAAGCCCCCAGCACCCCCAGTGTGCGCAGCAACAGAGATGTTGCCCAGCATGCTGTTTTCTATCGCATTAACCTAAGGGTATGGCTTTCTGTTACAATGTACGTGTATGTTAAGCTGAATGTCTGTTTGTCCTGAGAAGTAAGCAATAAGAATGAACACAAAGGTAGCTGGTCCAGAAACAGCACAAAAAGTGTGACTGTGCCAGACTCAATGGCTCCAAGAAAACCTGCACAACAGAACTTTCCCACCATAAATGTCAGTGAAATGAGACAATGCAGGCACAGCAAACAAGATGTTCCATCACGACATGCACCATCACCACCTGCAGTAAAACTTTACTTAGAAAAACATCTTGCTTCACTAATTTTCATATGTAATACAAATCAATAGGGAATTTTAATGTTTGACAAACAATTAATTATGAATCAAAGTATAGTTACTAATAGAAGTAAAAATATATAGAAAATATATATAAAAGTAGTCAAGCATTATACATAAAAGAATATGTCCAGCTGTTTTAAAAATAAGATCATAAGAAACTGAAAAGAGTTACAGAACTGAGAGAAGTTGCAAACCTTGACATTCCTAAGAAAAGAGGGAGTAAGCAGGTGTTACTGATAAACCACCTCCCTCCGGAGAGCAAAACCTTGAAAACATGTAATGCATGATAAACCGCATATGCAGACACAAAGATAATTTACAAACATAAGCAGAATGAAGATTGCATTGTTTGAACCTTGGAAAGAAAATGTATAAATACCAACATATACTCTCAGTAAAATTTGCAGCTGCATACTTTAACCCGTAGTGTGCCAGACTGTCATTCCTGCGCCGACCTCTCAACTTTCCTCGTTCCTTCTCCCTGCTTTCCCTCGGACTGGAGCCCACTGACAGGGTGGTCCGCGGCATTCGAGTGTGGATCCAACCTCTGAACATGATGAGATGTCACTCCTGGGATCCTGTTACCTTATATGGCAAAAAGGAGATTATCCAGGTGGGCCCAATCTAATCATGTGAGCAGCAGATGGAGATGTTTGAGAGATTCGAAGTGTGACCAGGACTCAATATAGGTGCTGGTGGCTTTGAAGATGAAGGAGGGCTGGGTTATAGCCAGCAAGAAAACAGAAATCTCAGACATACAGTCACAAAGAATTTGATTTAGCCAACGACCTGGAAGCAGATTCTTACCCTGAGCCTCTGGATAAGAACCTAGTCTGGGGTGGCGCCTGTGGCTCAGTGAGTAGGGCGCCGGCCCCATATGCCGAGGGTGGCAGGTTCAAACCCAGCCCCGGCAAAACTGCAACAAAAAAAATAGCTGGGCGTTGTGGCGGGTGCCTGTAGTCCCAGCTGCTAGGGAGGCTGAGGCAAGAGAATCACGTAAGCCCAAGAGTTAGAGGTTGCTGTGAGCCGTGTGATGCCACGGCACTCTACCCGAGGGCAGTACAGTGAGACTCTGTCTCTACGAAAAAAAAAAAAAAAAAGAACCTAGTCTGGCTGACACCCTGATTTCAGCCTTGTGAGACTCTAAGGAGACAGGGCTGAATTCAGAGCTACAGATCTATGAGCTAATAACTAGCTATTATTATATAAGTCACCAAGTTTGTGGTAATTTGTTACACAGCAATAGAAAACTAATTCATCTGATGTCTTAGTCAGCTTGGGCTGTTCTAACAAAAACCCTAGGGACAGGAGCTGGAGTGGCTGAAGAAACAACCAACATCGGTTTCTCACAGTTCTGGAGGCTGGGAAGTCCAAGATCAGGGTGCCAGCAGATACGATGGAGGCCCTCTTTTTATTGTATCCTCACATAGGGAGGAGAGAGAGGGAGAGAGGGGAAGATGGACGGGGGTGGGGGAGAGAGAAGGGAAGAGAGAACGAGAAGGAGAGCCCAAGTGCACTGCTCCCATTCATCAGGGCTCCATCTGCATAACCTAATTACCTCCCAAAGGCCCCACCTCCTAATACTATCACTTTGGGGATGAAGGATTAAGGTTAAACATATTAATTTAAGGAGTTGGGGGACACAAATATTCCATTCTTAGCACCTGCCTACAACATAATTCTCTTTCCAACTCACCTCTGAATGGCTACTCAGCGTATTTCCACTGGGCACTTAATCATAAATATTTTGCAATGCAATTACAATTGGTAACATCAAACTTTGCTGCTAATTCACGCATAGGTTGGGATGGATTTCACTACAGCTTTCAGCTCATCATTATCCACCTTGGTCTCAGGTGGCCCACGTGGCTCATTTACAAGATTAAAATCACCAGAATGGATCTTCTCAAACCACTGATGTACTGTGCATTCACTAGACATATTAATCCTTCATCAATATTTTGAGCTTTCTTCCCTGCATTGGTTGTATAACAAAACTAATGTTCAAAAATAACATGAATTGGCAGTGCCCGAAGTTCAGTGGGTAGGGCACCTGCCACATACACCCAGGCTGGTGGGTTCGAACATGGCCCAGGTCTGCTAATCAACAATGACTACTGCAAAGAAAAAAAAAAATAGCTGGGCATTGTGGCGGGTGCCTGTAATCCCAGCTATTGGGAAGGCTGAGGCAAGAAAATCGCTTAAGCCCAAGAGTTTGAGGTTGCGCTGAGCTGTGACGCCACGGCACTCTACCCAGGGCAACATAGTGAGACTCTGTCTAAAATGAATAAATAAATAACATGAATTTTTTACTTATCCATGGTTGCCCAAAAATTGCTAAAAGAAATTTTGAAAGATAATCACAAGCCAAAAGCTATATTTGAAAGAATGAGGATGTACCTTCACACACAAAAATAAAACAGGACGCGTCAAAATGAAATAAATGTCAGCGATATCAACTGTCAACCTTAGCACCTACAGAAATTGAGTGTTTCATACTTAATAACCTAATATTTGGGCTGGGTGCAGTGGCTCACGCCTATAATCCTAGCACTCTGGGAGGCAGAGGCAGATGGATTGCTTGAGCTCAAAGGTTCAAGACTAGCCTGAGCCAGAGAAAGTTCATCTCTAGAGAAATGAGTCTTATTTGTCAAAAAGACTTGAAAATATCCTTGTATTCCACTTAATATTCTATGTGAGTTCTAAGAGTCAACATAGCTCTCTCAACACTCTCTATTTGAACATTAATAAATTAATAAGTCCCTCAATTGCACTTTGCCTCTCTCTTCATGACAACGTCAGCTGCCTCTAGACTGTAAAGAAAGGATGAATTTCACTGTGTAGATTTCCCAATGCATTTAGGAACCACTGTTGACATAATATTTCCGTATTTTAGAATATTTTCCTCTTTCTCATCTCCGTTCACATGGCAAACCAATTCATTACTTGGCAGTTGTATTTCCTGAAATCAGGAGACGTTGAGCTGGCAGAGGAAGTGGACACTGCAGGAACACACAGAAGTGAAAATCTTTGCCTTCAAGTGCATAAGGTCCATTCCGGAGATAAGGCGGAGCCCTCTGTGGAGGCAGGGATGGGACCAAGCAGCCTCTTAGAGGTCGGTAGGGGCTGGGCTGAGGTGGCTGCTCATGGGGGAGGCAGGGAAGCAGGAAAGAACTCACCAAGAGGTGCTATCATGTCTTTAAAGTTCCAAATAGAACAACATGTCAGTATTTGAAACAGACACAAATGTGTGAATTTGTTTTTTTAATTTTTTTCTTTCCTTTCCTTTTTTTTTTTAGACAGAATCTCACTTTGTCACCCTCAGTAGAGTGCTCTGGCATCATAGCTCACAGCAACCTCAAACTCCTTGGTTCAAGCGATCCTCTTGTCTCAGCCTCCCAAGTAGCTAGGACTATAGGTGCTGGCCACAATGCCTGGCTATTTTTAGAGATGGGGTCTTGCTCTTGCTCGGGCTGGTCTCCAATTCCTAGCTCAGGCGATGCATCCACCTGGGCCTTCCAGGTATAGGTATGAGCCACCACACTGCCAGTCCTAAAATGTGTGAATTTTAAATACAGAATGTCTTCCAGGTCCTGCACCTGTAGCTCAGCGGCTAGAGCACCAGCCACATACACTGGAGCTGGTGGGTTGGAATCCGGCTCAGGCCTGCCAAACAACAATGACAACTACAGCCAAAAAATAGCCAGGCATTGCGGTGGGCACCTGTACTCCCAGCTACTTGGGAGGGTGAGGCAAGAGAATCGCTTAAGCTCAAGAGTTTGAGGTTGCTGTGAGCTGTGATGCCACAGCACTCTACCGAGGGCAACATAGTGGGACTCTGTCTCAAAAATGAAAAAACAAAAAGAAAGTCTTCCAAACATTGATGATTCTTTCAAGTCACTCGAGAAATAAGGGTGGGTAATTTTTAACACAACTCGGATCAACCTGGGCCTGTGTTTTTTCATCCTCTGTCCTGCCTTACCGGAATATATATAGTCTATTTTAAGAGCATGAATTTCACATTTAGGTTTTCACTGAATATTTATTGGACATTTTCCAGGCTAAAGGAACCCTGGGATATACAACCAGCATTTCTGTGATAGACCCAGGGGCACAGTAATACTTGTTATATTGTAATGGAGGGGAGAGAGAGATGGAGAGAGAGAGAGCGTGTGTCTAAGAGCAAGCACCCTGGAATTGGTTTGGAGAGATAAGCAGAGTCTTAAAATATATACTGAAAACTGGGGATGCACTACGAGTTTCAGATGTGCTCCACTACATTTAAAAATATGCACATGAAAATAGAAAGTTTTAGAAGTTAATTGTGAAGAGTCTCCAAATGTCTGGGCTGCCAGCCTAGTCCTGCCTAGTAGCCGCATTATCGAGGAAAATTCACTTAGTTTCTCGGTGCCTACGTTTCCTTATCTGTACCATGGAAGCAGTAATTGTATGAACCTCATAGAAATGTTGTGAGGACGAGAAAAATTGATGTGTGATGGCGCATAGTGAGCACTCTTACTATCGTAACATTGTCACTATTAGTAATTGCAGAGTCATTAGGTGCCAAGGCTTTAGAGCCAGAAGGTTGGTCTGAAAGTAATCTTAATTCTTTTTTTTTTTTTTTTATTTGAGACAGAGTCTCACTTGGTCCACCCTCGGAAGAGTGCCGTGGTGTCACAGCTCACAGCAACCTCAAACTCTTGGGCTCAAGCAATTTTCTTGCCTCAGCCTTCTGAGTAGCTGGAACTACAGGTGCCTGCCACAATGCCCGGCTATTTTTTAGAAATGGGATCTCACTTTTGCTCAGGCTGGTCTGAAACCTGTGAGCTCAGGCAATCCACCCACCTCGGCCTCCCAGAGTGCTGGGATTATAGGCATGAGCCACTGTGCCCAGCCTGAAACTAATCTTAATTCTAACACTGACTTTCCAAGTGATCTCGACCTAGCAATTTAAATGACCTGTGGCTTTGGTTCCTCATCTGAAAAGTAGATACAATAATTGTACCTACTTTACTGGGCTGAAGATTAAGGAAAGCAATACAATTTATGTGCTTAGAATAGTGCCATGTACCTGAAACACTCAGTTGCTCTTAATGTTTATTATTTCTAATTAAACTTTTGGGGTCCAGATGACATTAATTTAATGTTTTATTCTTTCCTTACCTAGTAACTTTGAAAGCTTATAACTGAGGTTAATATTTAGTGATTATCTATAGATAGAATATGTCTATATCAACTTTTCATTAACTCTATTTACTTGTTTGTTCCATGTGCTGTGCTCACCTAAGTCACAACTTTTATCTCAACTTAGAGAACATGACATCAGTATGATGGAGTGGACCTGGCATGAACATTATGTGAGTGGATTGGGGTTTAATTTTCTTATTTACTAAGCGAATTTACTTAATCATTCAGTGGTAATTTTTTCCTCTGTGAATTAGGTTAACAGCATCTAACTCATAACTGTAAGAACTTAAGAAGAAATTGTTGAACTATTGTGTGGTTGATTAAAAAAGAAGCTCTTATTTGGAAAATAGCTTAGAGAGTCCTTGGAACATAGTTGTTTTAAACAAATGTTAGTTGCTCCCACCCACGGAAGAGCTGTCAACAGTCACTTTTGGAATGCTGCCACACTGGTCTCAAGAGGGTGGAACTGGAATTTAGTTAGAATTAGGCCTAAAGCCAGCCCTGCCCTTGACTTCTATTGGTTATGCTGACCTCCAGGGCCACAAATGGTGGCCTTTGTTTCTGCTCCTGTGTCCCCAAGTGCAACCCAACATTAGGACAGCAAAATGTGCAGGGAAAATGCTAGGCTGAAAGACGATGTGCTACTGCCATCTACTGTTCCAAATAAATACCATGGTTTTCAACTTTCATTCTAAGATTTTTTTTTCCCATTTATCTCTACTTTCATACCATTTTAGAGCTATTAATCTCCTTATGGATCATTTTCCAACCACCTCAACAAATAGATGAAAACACCGACGTTCACAGAGAGGCCAAGTCTCGTGGGCGGCTTTGACAAAGTCAATTGCTTATTCACATACTCATCAAACAGCTGTGTAACACCAGCGTTAGAAAAGATGCCAAGGATACAATCATGAAGAAGACGTGGTCACTTTCTTCAAGGATCTCACAGTCTAATGAGGACATGAAAGTGATCATTATCAAACAATAGGATTAGTACACGTGCTTCCGTGTTTGGGAGTGCCAGGGAAGAGCGGGCACACACTCAGTTACCTTAGGTTGGAGGGAGGAACGTGCAGAATAGGCCAGGAGCCGGCTTCCTGGGGGGACATGTGGTCTCATACCAACGTTAGAAGATCAGTACGAAGTACATTGGGAGAGGACTAGGAAGAAAGGTATTCTAGAAATAACATCAAGATCAAAGCAAGAGTAGGATTGTGCATGTGAGAAATAAAAACCACAGGGAACGGGAAGGCAAGCAAAGGTGGGGGTGGGGTTGAAGAGGAGAACAGGGGCCTGGCAGGGGACATTCATCTAGTGCTTTTGAGAAGCTCAGACTTAACCATGGAGGTGATGGAGAACCAGGAAGTAGCACATGGAGTGTCAGGGTCAGATTTACAGTTGGCCACTTCCTTGTAGGAGCCCTTTGGGAGAAGGACTCGAGACAGGGGAGTGCTCCCTTAGGAGACCACTGTGGCAGTAGTGGCAGTGAACCTGGGTAGGAGCGATGGTAATGTAGGTGGTGAAATTTTAAATAACCAGATATAGAGCATGAGATAACAAAAGAGTCAAAGATGATCTTAGAGTTTTAATGCTGGTGACCAAGATGATAGAGATGCCACAGAGGCCACAGAAAGAAGATACTGTGCAGCAGAAGGGTGGGCAATTTGAACTCTGTACTGGGTGAGGTCAAAGTATTAGAAGGCGTGTCCAGGAGGCACCATCCTGCTGAAGTTGGATATAAAATTTTGAAGCATAAAGGAAAGGTGTAAGCTAAAGATATACGGTATATTTACAAGTCATGAGTACATAGATGGGAGTTGACATCACCAAAGTGGATGACATAACACACACAAAAATGTATAGAGAGGCAGGAAGAGTGGTTCTATGAGAGAATCCTGGAGAACACAACACTTGGTGGGGGTGGGGAGCAGGGGCGGACTGGCATGTTAAGAAAAAAGGGAAGGTACGGATGGAGAACTAATGAGAAGGGGGAAAAAAAAAACAATCCCTGACAGCTGGTTGTTAGTTTGGCAACCAACAGCTAGGCCACAATGATCTTACGCCGAGCATAAATAATTTCACATAGACAGACTCACTATATAACCGTGATAGAACAAGACCACCCCATAATCATATATGCACACAGAAAAACAAAACCACCATGCAATGACAAAATAAGATATCCCTTTCTTAAGAGAAAAAAATATCCACCTCCCTGAACCCTCACTCAAATCACCTAATAAATCTAAATCTTACTACTAGCCCCACGTGTGTTAGGAGACATCCTAAGACATTGCCAGTGTTCACCATGGTATGCATTTTCCTATCATGCCCCTTGGTAGAAGGCATTACAGTGGGCTGAGAAAGGACTAGGAGGTGTGAGAGTGGAGATAATTGGACATTTGCATGAGCAGGGCAGAAGAGAGGTCAAGTAAGGGTGAGGGGGAAACAGGGAGAAGCAGAACTCAGGTTGCCTGGTTTTCTGACCACGTCTCCTCTGTGATAGACACCAAATCGAGTTGATTCCTCTGTGCGTGTGCGTGTGCGTGTGTGTGCATGCTCACCTGTGCGTAGGGGACGTTGAGAGAGAGAGAGTATAATGGCTGCTAGTAGGATCTAGTCCATATGAACAAACCACCTCTCATGGCTGCCGACGCAGGGGTGAACAAGTCTCTTGGAACAATACTACAACCACTTATTTTGAAGTGGGCTGTTTAAATCATTGACCCTTTAAATTATCAACTTGTAAGTGCATTGTTTTCTTGAAGCATGTCCTTAACTGTTTCAGAAACAAAATTAAACAAAAATGCGCACAAGTTCTATGTCAGGGTAGTCTTATTAAGGAAGAATGCTGGGCGGCGCCTGTGGCTCAGTGAGTAGGGCGCCGGCCCCATATGCCAAGGGTGGCGGGTTCAAACCCAGCCCCGGCCAAACTGCAACAACAACAAAAAAAAAATAGCTGGGCATTGTGGCGGGCGCCTGTAGTCCCAGCTACTCGGGAGGCTGAGGCAGGAGAATCGCTTAAGCCCAGGAGCTGGAGGTTGCTGTGAGCTGTGTGATGCCACGGCACTCTACCAAGGGCCATAAAGTGAGACTCTGTCTCTACAAAAAAAAAAAAAAGGAAGAATGCTGCTGCTTTGTTTATTGGTGAGAGCACTGCAGCTTGTACAGACCAGGAGGTGGTGGCCTGCAAGAAGAAAGGTCTGAGCTATTCAAAAGCATATTATGAAGAAGTGGCCATGAAAAGCCTTTCATAAAACAAAGAATACTGTAAGGTAAAATCGACCTACACTGCCCTATTCTGTTTATAAATCTGTTAACAAAGTCAGACAGATAAACAACAGAGCTCAGCTATACTCCCGCCCAGGCAAATGCTCTTTGGTTCTCGGCATCAGCCATAGGGTGTCATGGCCTTTTTTCAATGACTACCTTTTATTTTTTGCTAAAGAAAACTTGTATAAGCCATTTAACCTTCTGGAATGTCCAATTGTCGTCTCTAAAACAGAAATAATAATACTTAGTCACATCTCCATCTCTAAAATGGACTAATAAAACCTAGACCTGTTATGTAGTACAGATCAGATGCTGAGTGTTTACAAAGTTTTAGGGTGTCATGTGTTCAAGTGCAGATTCAGGGTCAGAGAGCCTGTGCCTGAATTCTGTGTTTGCTGTCTGTGATAATAGTGGTCACCTTGTGACACTGGGAAACTTACATAACCTCTATGAGCCTTACTTTCCTTATCTGTAAGATAGAGATAACGGTAATGTCTGCTTTATGGGGTTGTAAAGTGAGGTGAAATTTGATAATACTTGTCAAATTCATAGTATAGACCTTGGTATATAGTAAGCACTCAATAGATGCTTGCTTCTATTATTGGAATCAAGTACGAGTGCTCTTGAGAAAGGATTTTCACAAAAGTATAAGGCAATGGCTCCGCGCCCATAGCTCCGTGGTTAGGGCGCCAGCCACATGCACCGGGACTGAGGGCTTCAAACCCAGCCAGGGCCTGCTAAGCGACAATGATAACAATAACAAAAAAATAGCCGGGTGTTGTGGTAGGTGCCTATAGTTCCAGCTGCTTGGGAGGCTGAGGCAAGAGAATTGCTTAAGCCCAAGAGTTTGAGGTCACAGTGAGTGGTGATGCCATGGCACTCTACCGAGGATGACATAGTGAGATTCTGCTAAAAAAAAAAAAAGCATAAGGCAAGCATGAATGATTAGAGGGCCTGGGGCAGGTATTGCTTCTCGTCTCAGTATCTGAAGGACATTAAGCAGCTATCAGACACCACGCAATTCCAGACTTCAGAGCAAGAGAAAGACCCAAATCCAAGTGCGTTGGAAATGATGTGCTGAACACACATTCAGATCACATAGGTACAGGCTTCTCAGCCCACAGTGGGGAAGACCTTCCATTATGAAATCACTTCCTGGTGAACCAAGGGGATGGTATGTAAATCTACTAATACCTCCTTACAAATATGGGTCCAAGAGATGAAAGACTCATCTGAAAACCATGTCGCCAAAATCTGGTCCTCAGGCTGTAGCTCAGGCAGCTAAGGCACCAGCCACATACACCGGAGCTGCCAGGTTCGAATCCAGCCCGGGCCAAAAAAACAGCTGGGTGTTGTGGTGGGTGCCTATAGTCCCAGCTACTTGAGAGGCTGAGGTGAGAGAATCGCTTGGGCCCAGGAGTTTGAGATTGCTGTGAGCAGCTGTGATGCCACGGCACTCTACCCAGGGCAACAGCTTGAGACTCTGTCTCAAAAAAAAAAAAAAAAAACATATATATATATGGTCCTCAAAAAACTATATTGACTTAAGAAACCACAATCACATGAAAGGAGTCTCCTCTGTAATTTGCCGAGGAAGACTAATGCAAGGACCACGTCTTCAGTAGCTAATAAAGACTGAGAAGGAATAAAATGAATAACACACAAATTAAATGCTAAGACTATAGAACTGATGGCTTCAGCAAAGAGAAGCATGCTGGTAACCAGCAAATGTTAGTTAGCTGTTACTGTTGTTATTATTATTAATACTACTATTACTTTCTCTAAGGGAGAGATTAAAACAACTACACATTTTTCTTCTTAAATTATATGTTTCTGTATTTTTGTTTGCATCAGTTACTGATTTTGACAATAGTAACACAAAATTATAAAAAAAAATTTTCATGGGTGTGTACTTACCTTCAATATCATTAAAATGTATACATTAAATATGTACACACTTTAGCCTGTTAATCATACTTCACTTAAAAACACTTTTCTCCGTTTTGGTCAAGTGCTCTGCAATTTTTATAGTATCCAGCAGGGGGAGCTCTCCAATCGTCTGCTGGTCACTATAATCTATTTTTATGACTATGGCTAGGATGAATGGCTTCATTGTCTAACATGGTTTAGGGACTCAGTTGGTATTCATAGATAGAATTTGCCCTTGATAAACATGATAATTCCCTCTTTTCACCCTTATTAAAGTAGAAAACCTGTGTGAAAATCGTTATTATCTTCAACCCTAACCTCATGGTTTACAATATGCAGACACTATCCTGAGTACTTTATATACCGGGTGCCCAAAACATGTACTCACATTTTAAAGGATCTTGTTGGAAGTCAAATCGGTCATTCCCAAGAAGTGTGCGAATTGCAGGTAAAATGGATGTGTGTAGCATTTCTAGGTAAACTTGACCAGTTACAGTACCTTTGATTCAAGTTTGAGCAGCATATGTAGATAACATCTCTTAAAAATGTGTCTACATTTTTTTTTGGCACCTTCTGTATATTAGCTATTTTAATGCTCATTACAACACTATGAAGTAAGCATTATTTATTTTACAGATGAGGAAACCGAGGCACAAGAAAGTTAATTATTTGCTCAATGTGACGCAGCTAATATGAGAAAGTGCCTAAACCTGAACCATCTGGTTCCCTAATCTGTATCATGTGTTGGGCACATTATTTTTGGAATCCAACCAGGGTGAATGTGGTCTCTTCCAGAAATTGTGAAGAGCTACTAACCTTCCATTCACCTCAGCATTAACAAGCTCTTTTCCTCAAATCCACTGGCAATAATTTCCTTAGAACAAGAAAAAGAAGTTAATCTGGTTCAAAATAGGCACTAGTGAAACTCTCGGTTTGTCTGAACCACTTTGCTTATGATCAGTACTCTATTGATTTATTAATTTTTTTCTTCCAAACATATTATACATAGCTAATTACACAAATATTTTCATTATTTTTGAATACCCCAAGAACATAAATATCACAATTTTCTACACAGTATGAAGATAACTTTTGGCAGAATATCCCCTCGTGCTATTGTTTGAAAGGGAAGATATTTGCCTCCAAAGAAAATATATGAACTTGGTTTATCTAAAACTTGATTTATGTC
The DNA here is from genome assembly GCF_027406575.1 of Nycticebus coucang. Classification (NCBI taxonomy): domain Eukaryota; kingdom Metazoa; phylum Chordata; class Mammalia; order Primates; family Lorisidae; genus Nycticebus; species Nycticebus coucang. The sequence goes on along the minus strand of NC_069784.1, from coordinate 114,897,607 downwards.
AAGGGCAGCCTAAGAAAATAATTTCATATGATTCCAAACATTCACTTAGTTCTTTCTAGCTTATTCGGCCTCAAAAACTACCAGAAAACAGCATAAGACAAAAATAGTATTCTGTTTCTGTTGAGAATACCAAATTGAAATACAGGGGACTCAGTTTTAAATATTGTTAATTATTTTCCACTTCTTTTATTTTATTAATTTTTTTTAGTTAACAATAATTTATTGCATATATTTTTTATTGTTGGGGATTCATTGAGGGTACACAGAATCAGGTTACATTGATTGCTTTTGTTAAATAAGCACCATCTTATATCTGTGTCCCACCCACAAAAGGTTTACCACCTCCCTTGATCCCCCACCCCCTCCCTCCTTCCCTTCCTCAGCTCTCCTCATCTCCCATCCCCACTGTGTACTAGGACCTTAATTGTCCTCATATCAGAATTGAGTACATAGGATTCTTATTTCTCCATTCTTGTGATGCTTTACTAAGAATAATATGTTCCACATCCATCCAGGTTAATACAAAAGCTGTAAAGTCTCCATCTTTTTCAGTGGCTGAATAGTATTCCCTGGTATACATATACCACAGCTTGTTAATCTATTCCTGGGTTGGTGGGCATTTAGGCTATCTCCACATTTTGACGATTGTAATTTGAGCTGCAATAAACAGTCTAGTGCAAGGGTCCCTGTGGTAAAAGAATTTTTTTCTTCTGGGTAGATGCCCAGCAATGGGATTGCAGGATCAAATGGGAGGTCTAGCTTGAGTTCTTTGAGGGTTCTCCATACTTCTTCCAAAAAAGGTTGTATTAGTTTGCAGTCCCACCAGCAGTGTAAAAGTGTTCCCTTCTCTCCACATCCATGCCAGCATCTGAGGTTCTGAGACTTTGTGATGTGGGCCATTCTCACTGGGGTTAGATGATATCTCAGGGTGGTTTTGATTTGCATTTCTCTAATAATTAGGGACGATGAACATTTTTTTATATGTTTGTTAGCCATTCATCTGTCTTCTTTTTTTATATATATAGATTTTTTTTTTTTTGTAGAGACAGAGTCTCACTGTACCGCCCTCGGTAGAGTGCCGTGGCGTCACACGGCTCACAGCAACCTCTAACTCTTGGGCTTACCCGATTCTCTTGCCTCAGCCTCCCGAGTAGCTGGGACTACAGGTGCCCGCCACAACGCCCGGCTATTTTTTTTGTTGTTGTTGTTGCAGTTTGGCTATTTTTTGTTGTTGTTGATGTTGCAGTTTGGCCGGGGCTGGGTTTGAACCCGCCCCTCGACATATGGGGCCGGCGCCCTACTCACTGAGCCACAGGCGCTGCCCATTCATCTGTCTTCTTTAGAGAAGATTCCATTCATCTCTCTTGCCCAGTGATCTAAGGGATTGTTGGCTCTTTTTATGTTTATTAATTGAGTTCTCTGTAGATCAAGCTTTTGTCTGAATCAAACTGTGCAAATATTCTCTTCACTTCTTTTATTTTAAATTAGTGGAAAGCGTAGGGGATTCAGAAGAAATCTTTGGAGGCACAGAGAAGATGTGACCCCCAGTGGATGTTTCAGTGACTTGCCCAACACTATCTTCGCGTCCTACCCTGGAAACTTACTTCCTCTCAGCGCCACACCTGGTTGCCAGCCCACCCTCTCCTGCCACACCTGAGGAGTAACCATGGTGACAGAAGCTGGCTGTCCCAGAACAGTGAGGGGTGGGAATTTAGATGCTGGCTGCATGCTGACATACGATTTTTATTTGGAGAAACCTCAAAATAGTAAATTAAGAGAGATAAAGTGAGATAAAGTGAGGTTAAAACAGGTAGAGATTTGTTTAGGGAACAAGCACACTGCAGGAGAAACGACATGAAACCACCCGGGGCAGCCACAAGAAGCGCTTCCAGTATGAAGCGAGACTGAGCTCCCCCTCATCACCCAGACCCTACGCCTGGACACCAGGGGCACCCAGATTAATAAAACACGGCCTCCAGCTTCAAAATGCGCACAGCCCAGCGAGAAAACTTGACGTGCAAACAGATACGAGCACGAAGGGAGCAACGGTCCAAGGTGCAAAGGTGTAGGCGGCCGGGAGGCAGTGACCCCTGCCTGCGGGGCGCAGGGCCCGGCTCTGGGTAGGGGTGCACACGAGGAAGGAGCGCAGCTTCGATCCACACTCACAGCTGAACACTCGCCTCAAACTGCTGGAAAGTCCAACAGGGCAGTGTTGACAATCTTGCGACCATCCAACCTCAGAGGTCGGATTCGTAGCTGGGGTTGTGCAGATGAACGTGCGAGTACGCAGAGGGCAGAAAGGAGGACACGTGCGGAGAGCGCCCCGGGCGGGAGGGAAGGGAGGCGCCTGGGAAACGTGGGGACGGGCGGCCGCCTCCCGCAGCCCGCCCCGGGAAGGGGGCAGGCTTAGGCTCCGCACCCGGTGTAACCCGAGCCCGGCCTTGTTTACCAGCGGCCCCGCCCGCCCCGCGAGCTCCCCGAGCCGGCCGGGCAGGTCCGGGCGGGCGCGCTCTGAGTCACCGGAATCTAGGTGGGGCCGCCTCCCGAGGCCCCTTCCCTTTTGTCGCGGCGCCCGCGTTGGCCGGCCACTCTCCGCGCCGCCGGTGCCCAGCGCGCTCCTCCGCTCCGCGCCGCCACCGTCGACATGTTGCGCTGCGGCCTGGCCTGCGAGCGCTGCAGGTGGATCCTGCCGCTGCTCCTGCTCAGCGCCATCGCCTTCGACATCATCGCGCTGTCCGGCCGCGGCTGGCTGCAGTCCAGCGACCACATCCAGACGTCCTCGCTGTGGTGGAGATGCTTCCACGAGGGCGGCGGCAGCGGGTCCTACGACGATGGCTGCCAGAGCCTGATGGACTTCGGTGAGTGCGGCCCCCGCCGCCTCCGGGAAGCCCTCGGGGCCGCCGCCGCCTCCGGGAAGGGCGCTCGCGGGGTCCGGGATAGCGGGGCTCAAGCTCAAGTTTATGCGTCCAGCCAGAACCAAGGGCAGTAGCAGCGGCTTTGGGCGGCCAATACCGGGCTCGAAACCAGAAAAAAAATGACCCTAGTCCACACTACAGGTTTTTTCGCAGGATTTGACCGTTCGTTACGTGTGAAAGATAATTTCAGCCATTGCAAAGGTTGAGATGAGTAAACGTAATGAGCGAAATATATTTTCTTGGAAATTATCCGAAATGTCTTTCCGTTCCCTTTGCTCCCATATCTCTTAGGATTAAAACAACGTGCCTTCCCTAATATCGTTGGATTTGTTTAACTTGATCTAAGAGAGAGAAACTTTTTCCATAAAAACAAAAAAAACCTTTCGGGTACATCTAGGGGTTAAAATTTCAATAGCTAATTTAGCTTTTTAGCAGTCAGGCTAATTCTTGTTTGGTCTTGTTCTAGGGGAGTGTTCTTTTGGTTTAAGTACGACATTCTCCGTTTTGTTTTTTTTGTGGAGACACCATGGCATCACACAGCTCACAGCAACCTCCAACTCCTGGGCTTAAGCGATTCTCTTGCCTCAGCCTCCCGAGTAGCTGGGACTACAGGCGCCCGCCACAACACCCGGCTATTTTTTGGTTGCAGTTCAGCCGGGGCCGGGTTTGAACCCGCCACCCTCGGTATATGGGGCCGGCGCCTTACCGACTGAGCTACAGGCGCCGCCCGACATTCCCCGTTTAAAAACTTAATTATTTTAATCTGATTTGAAATCTAAAAAGCAAAGACAAAGCAGAGTTGACAAATTGAATATGCAATGCAGAAGACGTGCTCTGTCCTGTTTTTTTTTCCCGGCGTGGAGGAATCCTTGGTGCTTGACTAGTTAATTACACCTGAGACCCGGGAAAGGAAAGGCTCTCTTTTTCTTTCTTTCGCTGTGGGATCCCCCTTCCCTGGCTTTAGGGCAGTAGGTATAACAGTTGGGGTCTATTGTGATTCTTCAGGGGTAGAAGTGGAGGGAAGTGTGAGCCTACATCAAAAGCTTAAAGGCAAATGGTGCTTTACCTTTTGAGTTTGAGGGGAGCCACTGTGTCCTTTTTCCATCCTAGTTACTACAGTAGACTTCTTTCTTTCTCTGTAGCGAGGCCGAGCTTCCCACCAAATCCTTTTTACGTGTCGTTCTGGGATGGTGTATTTTATCTATTGTGGAACGGTTTTTGAAGTTCTCAGGATTAACTTTCTCCCAAAGGGAAGCATGGTCCTCTTTTGGCAGATAATAAAATGTAAACACTGCACAGCGCATTCCAGCTTTCCTTAAAGTTGGTGTTTTTCTTCTCTGAAAACACATACAAACACTATGCCTGCCCAGGTTTGTATCATTCTAAGTCTTTTACGTTTTTAAAAGGAATTCATTTATTTGAAGTAATATTTCTTTCAGTTAAAGTGCATTTAAGAACTTAGTCTCTTGTAGGGGACAACATGTCTGCTTTTTTTTTTTTTTAACAGATTTTGATAATTATACTTTACTCCAAAGACTAACACAGATCTAAAGAATACTCAGTAATCCTGGAAGTAAAATGGCCAGTGTGTCTTGGGCCAGAGGAGTTCTGGCAGAGCCGTGATCGGTACCATTGCTGGGACATGATTTGGCCTGCAAGGCTCTGGCTGTGACCGCTGCTCTCTTGTGAAACATGTACAATGCCAGTTTTTTATTTTTCTTGACTGGAGTATGAGCTCACCTTCTTGGGGTGTGGCTGCCCCAGCCTCAGACTGATAGAGGGCTTTGCATATGGTGAGCAGTAAACAGGTTTTGTTTCTTAGTTTGATTTTTTTAATTAGAATTCTTTTTCATTGTAAAGAAAACACTGATCCAGTGTATGGTGGATTTTTCAATCTGATACACAAATTGGTCTTTGAAAAAGTAGATTTTTCAAGATTCACTTGAAAATCTATTACTACGTTTATGGTGCAGCCTGACTGATTTTCATAAATGGGTGGTGGTTTTAACATCTCCATTTAGTTAGTCCTCTTACCTTTGCAAAGGTAACTAAGTGCCACTAATGCAGTAGGCATAGCTCTTGCTCAAGGCCTAGAATCAATTCACAAATCCAGAATCTACTGCAATGGGGTGGCCCTGGGAAAAAGATGACAGATATGAAGCCACCAGAAGAGGTCCACCTCTGGCCATTATAGTCAGAATTTTAATTGTTTATTATACTTGACCCGTTCACTTCCTGCACTGGTGGCCAGTTTTGCCTTACAAATTGTGTATTCGCTACATTGATTATCTGGGCATCTCTGAACTTTATAGCTTTTAAAGATAGATTCAGTAAGTACAGAAAAAATATACAGTGGAACCTCTCTATTTGATCACCTGTCTGCATTGACCACCTCCTTAAGTTAACTTAATTTTCCTAGACGGGATGTGCACCACATGTGTGTATCAGCCTGATAGGACCTAGTTCCTTATGTTGACCAGACTGTTAAAATCCCTTAGGTGGTCAACTTACAGAGAGGTTCTACTGTAATTTTGTGAGCTTGTAAAATGCGGTAAGCCATTTACACACACTCCCATCTATGTACAACAAACACAGAATCTTGTGTAACAAGGACTAAGGTTGATGGCTCTGATTAAAATATCTCCATGTAGAGAACTGAGTGTGTACATCTATTTTTTAAAACTTCTTGACATATGCTAGGAAGTAAATGCTTTGATTTACCCTTGTAACTGTTTTAAGAAAGTAGACCTTTCTATCACAAACCGTTTTGACCATCTCTTTTGTTGTTAGTTCATAATCATAATGTTAATATCTTCATTTTAGTAGTAAAGACACAGGTTATACCCGGCAGGTATTGACAGTAATACTGAAAAATACAGATATTTTCATACAAGTAAATAGTTGCTTAGAACTGTGTAAAAAACACAGAATATTCTTCACGACTTAGTTTTTAAAGAATTTCGAATGACCAAACCGAGCTAAATTATTTGCTGAATATTTTCTTCAACATGGTGTTAAAGCAGCTAAATTAGCTCTGAGTTTAACAGATACTTGTTTGAATTTTTTAAAAATCGTGGCTTATATTTGTCAAAACAGGAAAACAGCATCCATATTTGTGATTGAAACGGATCATTCAAATTTCACCCATGAATAAAGTGTGAAATTAAATTGGAATGCATGTTCATACTATTTTTTGCGCCACTGGCACCTTCTTTTCCAGATTTAAGAAAGGATATTTTAAGCCTCAGCTATGTAGATTTCAAATCCCAGGTGAACAGTAAGGGCAATAAGTTTATGCACCAGAGCAAAAGGAGGGAGTCAGTGAAAACTGACAGCCTTTGCCTTGAATCTGGATTCTGAATCTTGAATCTGAAGTGCAGAACCTCATTTTTACTAAGACTGCCCTTGCATACTACAGAATGCATCCAAAGTTTTTGATACAGAATTGAGATCACTCTTGGACAAGTCAAAGAATCAGGGTATTATAGGAAATATTTTTAGGTCATTTAGCTCCATGGCTCTCAAAAATACAGGAAACGAAAAAAATCCATATGAAGTCAATAGTGTACATTAGGCTAATTCTTCAGGTGTCCCAAAGATTGCCATAAATAGGAAAAATGAACAAACTGGTATTTTATCTATTTTATATTTATATATCAACATAGATGAGCTTTACAAATATTTTGTAACATTTTATAATGACTATTTTGTAAATAAAGGAAATAAAGGTACATGTAGCTACAGTTTCCATTTTTCCTATGTATGTATGTATGGTGACCTTAGGGACACACTGTACTTGAAGAACTGCATTTGGAAATTATGCTCTTTAGGTTTTTTTTGAAATTTGTGTATTTTTTTGGTAGAAGTGAAAGGTATTGTTCATATCTTACGAAATTAGGCATTAGCAGACAGATTACTCTCTGGATGAGCATCTGTGTGTGGTCATGTCCTTACATAGCAAAGTTGGCCACTCTGTTAATTTAATAAGTTTATATATATATTTTTTTAATTTGTAAAATCTAGAAGTTTAGAAACCAGGGATCCAGGCCAGTTTGTTCTACATTTGCCTCACTCAGCAGTAGCTGCCCCAGAGAGTGTCAGTCCTTTTTGGTGACCTAACCTGTCTTCCTCCCGTAAAGGGACACAGACTTCTAGAGTATTAAGATAGATGGAAATTTAAAAGCATGGAGGTCAGGCTTGCACCAAAGCGAGAGTCCCTCTACCTCTGCCTGATCTTCCCTTTTATCAAGCAACTTACATTCTGTTCCCTGGAAGATGCTGTTTGTTTACTTGGTTTATACTCATGGAGTGCTTCTGTGCAACTTCACTTTCTAACCTTCGTCCATCTGCCAGATTTTCAAATATTTGAAGATAGATACCACATCTGTCCCTAGTTATCTTGTCATTAGGGTAAAGTCTCCTTTTCACCTCTTCCTGTAGGTGGTTGTACCCCCCCACCCCTCGCCAACCCCCCACCATGGATTAGCTCAGTCCTTTACCAGAATATCCTAAAGGGTTAAAGTAACTGGTTCTATAAAGACACTGTGGCATCTGGCTCTGGTTCAGGAGAAAATGAGGAGCATGTGAAGAATTTCACACCACTGTGCAGTGCTCTCCAGGGTGGTTGTCCTGCCATCCCTCGGTTGAGCCAGTCTTTTGCTACCTTCCACAGAATAGCCTCTTTTTATGTAGGTTTTGGGGGGGGCCTGCATGAGTCGTCCTCTAGATTTTTGCTACTGAAAGAAAATGTGGCAGACGAGCAGCACCAGCGTTGTGTAAAAGGTTATTGCACGTTCAGTGTGGGCCCCACGCTGAATGGGAATCTGCATTTTAGCAAGTTCCCCAGATGACCCCTGAAAGCACTTCTCAGTGTCAGAAGCACTGGCCAATCACTGCAGGTGAGGGAAACTGCATTTCCGACTATATCATCTTGTCATGCTTGTATTTATTTGTAAAGGGTACTTTTTTATTTTTCAATAAATAGTTTCCTGTTCTGCCTGTTTTGACGTAAAGAACTCTCATGATAAGAAGAAATCTGACAAAATGTCAGGTTCACTAGTTAGCGCCTTTGACACTGTGGATAGATGAATCTTTTGTTCTGGGTAAGGACTGTGCTCTAGTTAGGTGACACATTGGCGTCTTCAGCACCCTGAGCAAAGGGGTAGGCCACAGACTTTTCTGGTCTGTTTGGTGCCCACATGTAAAACTGCAGAGGAAGGCAGCAAATCTATTATAACAAGTAGTAACTTTGGGGAGAAAATTAGTGATAAGCTCCACAATATTACCAACAGTAGTAAAAATATTAGCAATACTCTTCTAGTCTTAGAAGTTTTTTCTTTAAGCTTCAGTTTATCACTTCTAGCTTGACATTCAAGGTATTTATTTATTTATTTTTTTATGTTCTGTTCTTAGCTGTTGACCTTACTGGTCTTTTTCTGGCTACATTTACTTTATAGTATTATGTTTTCAAATGTAAATTCTGTAAAAATGTATAGTATATTTTCTCATAACAAAAATCTTAAAAACACTTCCTAGGAAAGACTTAATTTTATTAGTGACTGTTTCTGTGTTCTGGATTTAATGTTAAATCTTTGCAAGAGATAGCAAAGTGACATTGTTCATCTAAACTAGTGTTTTTAACCTTTTTTATCTCACAGTGCACTTGAACCTATAGTTAAACTTCCACAGCTCACTTAAATTTACATTGCTCAGAAAAAGAATATACTACTGTGCTTTGAACTTCTTTAAAAAATAATATAATTAATGATCTTCAAAAATTTTTACGGCACAGGTAAGGATCTTTTCACAGCACACTAGTTAAAAATCTGATCTAAACAGATCTTTAATGCATTTTCCTTAAGAGTGGGTTTATAATGCTGGTTTCTTTGATAATATGAACTTCTCCAAGTGGTACTTAGAAAATGAATTTAGACCATAATGAATTATATATATAAATTTATCTTCCCTTAAAGAAACAAAACAAACAAAAACAGCATCTATTTACCACTGCTTTTTTTTTTTTTTTTTAATTTGTTTGTTTTGTTTTGGGATAGGGTCTCGCTCTGTTGCCCAGACAGTGCAGTGGTGTTGTCATAGCAGCCTTTAATTTCTAGGCTTAAACTCATATGCCATCACACCCAGTGAATTTTTCTATTTTTTACAGAGGTGGGTCTCACTCTTGCTCAGGCTGGTCTCAAACTCCTAAGCTCAGGCAGTCCTCCTGCCTCAGCTTCCCAGAGGGCTACGATTACAGGCTTGAGCCACCCTACCCCACCACTGTGTTTTTTAATGTCATCTGGAGAATAACAATTGGCAAGTGAGACTCTGCCCCATTCCTTTACACACACACACACACACACACACACACACAAATTAGGAAAGGTAATGCAACTTGGTATAGAGATTGGTAATGGAGGACAAACTTGTGTACAGATTACATAAAGATGGTCAGCCTGCCCTTGCAGAACTGAGAACCATCTGTTGAATCAGGAAACATGTAGATGAGGCCAGGCATGGTGGCTCACGCCTACAATCCCAGCACTCTGGGAGGCCGAGGCAGGTGGATTACCCGAGCTCATGGGTTGGAGACCATCTTGAACAAGAGCGAGAGCAAGACCCCCGTCTCTAAAAATAGCCGGGAGTTATTGCAGGCACCTGTAGTCCCAGTTACTCAGGAGGCTGAGACAAGAGGATCACTTGAGCCCAGGAGTTTGAGGTTGCAGGAGCTATGACGCCACACCACTCTACCCAGGGCAACTGAGTGAGACTGTCTCAAAACAAAAATAAAAATAAAATGTGTAGCTCTAGGACAAGTTCTAAAAATGGACGTTTTCCATTGGGATTAGCAAATATGGTATAATGTAGACCAGGCATCCTCAAACTTTTTAAACAGGGGGCCAATTCACTGTCCCTCAGACCGGTGGAGGGCCGGACTATAGTTTAAAAAAAAAACCTATGAACAAATTCCTATGCACACTGCACATATCTTATTTTGAAGTAAAAAAACAAAATGGGAACAAATACAATAGCCTCATGTGGCCTGCCGGCCGCAGTTTGAGGACCCCTGATGTAGACCATGGTATAATATAAAAATATAAACAGCTCTAATTTGTAGCTATGTGACTCATTTCTGGGTGACTAAGACCAAAGGTAATTAGGGTGTAGACTTAACTTTTCAAAAGGTGTGTCATGGGCTCAGTGGCTAGGGCGCCAGCCACATACACCAGAGCTGGCAGGTTCGAATCTAGCCTGGGCCTGCCAAACAACAATGACAACTGCAGCAAAATATTAGCTGGTGTTGGGACAGGTGCCTGTAGTCCCAGCTACTTGGGAGGTTGAGCCAAGAGAATCGCTTAAGCCCAAGAGTTTGAGGTTGCTGGGAGCTGTGACGCCAAAGCATTCTACCCAGGGCGACATAGTGAGACTCTGTTACAAAAAAAAAAATGTGTGTCATAGAGAGTAGCTATGTTCTAAGTCTCTACTACTGACAGACCCTTCTCAGAAGAACTGTTGGGCTGGGAGGACCCTGCTCAGACCTGGTGTGGTCCATTTCATCATTTTAAAACAAAATAGTCATTGACTTGAGAAGGCAGATTGCCTTACTTGAAGAGGTTTATCCTTCATCACTCATGATCTTTAAAACCCTGCCAAGATCTCTGCCTTAAATGATGGCTAAATGATTTAACGTGGGTGTTTCCATGCTGCAAGGAGCAGGTTTTACATGTTCTACTTCCAAGGCAAGCCTTTCCCAAGACAAAATGTTGCTTAATTTTCCATTTGTCTGATTTTCTTTAGACTCAGCATTTTAGGTAAGCAAAACATTAACTAAATTATTCTAACATAGTGTAGGAAAAGTTCTTAAAATGGTCTTGCATTTATGTTTGCCTGTTGTCATTAGATTAGGTGAATTGGCTTACCATTTCTTTTATTTAATTCCTTCCAAGTACCTGAAACTAAGAATAAATTATGCTTCTTCTGTAATGTCAGAAGTAATTATAGTAATAATCTTTTTGTTTATTTTCCTCAAATAAATAAATCGATAATATTTTCTTTATAGAAATATTATACAGAACTTAATTTAGCTAGACTTTTCAACCCTTAATCTGTGATAGTAAAAGTTTGATACTTGAAATAGGTTCCTCGTTAGGACATTTTTCCTGTTTTTATTGAAAACTCACATTCAGTGTAATTTGTTCTCATCACCCATCCATTCCTCTGCAGGCATATGTGGATATGCACAGGTTCAAATGTGTGAATTCATAAAAGAAAAAAAATAAGTCTTTGGTTATTTGAAATGAATGATTTGATTTAATTGAACTCAATGTTTGGCAGTAACCAAGGACTATAGAGATAGGATTGTAATGGGGGGGCACATCTGAAAATTAGGTCCTCCTTTTTGGTAGTGCTGTGTCTGTTTTATAAGGAATTTAATCATCTGTCCTAGTTGTTGTAAAACTTTAGTGTGGGTATAAGAAACTACTGAGATGAAGACTCCTACATACTGCCTCTCAAACTCCGATGCAGTAAGTCTGGAGGGAGGCACAAAATTCTGCATGTTTTTAATAAGCACTGCTGCTTATTTTGAGTTTTGACTTATTTTGAGTCGTAACTGAAAGTGAGACCAGGGCATGGGGGCTATCCTTTGAGCAGGTCTGATTAATTAATGTTCCTTCCAGAGCATGGTCCCTCTTCTCTTACAAGTTACCTTACTTGGGCTCAGCGCCTGTTGCTCAGTGGTTAGGGCACTGGCCACATACACTGAGGCTGGCGGGTTCAAGCCCAGTCCGGGCCTGATAAACAACAATGACAATTGCAACCAAAAAATAACCGGGCATTGTGGTGGGTACCTGTAGTTCCAGTTACTTGGGAGGCTGAGGCAAGAGAATTGTTTGAACCCAAGAGTTTGAGTTGCTGTGAGCTGTGACATCACAGCACTCTACCAAAGGCAACATAGTGAGACTTGGTCTCAAAAGCAAAAAAAAATGATGTTACCTTACTTGAAGTCCAAAGGAAAAGTGAGAAAAGAGAGAGTTATTAAATTGAACATTTTGGTTATATTAATTTCTATTTTAAAAGCAAACATTCCCTTTTTAACCTGGTCCCTAAAATCTCTCAGTGATAGAAATAAGAAGACTTGGAGGAAAGTAATAAAAACTGTAAATGTAAAATATAACATAAAAATAAAATATATGTGAAAGTGATGTTTCTGCTAGCCCATATCTTTGCTTTATTTTGACCAGTCAGTGATCTAGAATTAAGTGAGGATAAGTGTTGTGCAGTGTACCACATTAGAGGGGAGGAGTTAGACCAGGGCATTGGGGGCCTTGACTCATGGATCTCCATTTCAAATGCAATAAAGACTGTTAGGTCAAGTGTGCCTGTTCTTTCTTGAAGGAATGTATAGATAAACAAAGTGTGGTATATCTATTCTGTAGAATATTATTCTACCATAAAAAAGAATAAAGAATAAAGTAATGATTCATGCTGTAACATGATGAACTATGTTGAACTAAGCTCCCTGAAAGAAACCCGTTAACAAAAGACCACATAGTATAGTGATTCCATTTACATGAAATGCCTGAAACTGGTAAATTTATAGACACAGAAAGTAGATTAACAGTTGCCAGAAGCTGGAGGGAGGGGGGAATGGGGAATGGCTGCTAATGGGTATGGGCTTTCTTTTGGGGGTGATGAAAATGTTCTAGAATTTTTAGTGGCGATGGTTGGACAAATCTGTGAATACAGTAAAACTACCGAATTGTACATCTATAAAAGGGTGGATTGTATGGTCTGTATCTTATATTGCAAAAAAGTCATGTTTTGAATTTTTTTTTTGAGACAGAGTCTCACTTGGTCACCCCGGGTAGAGTGCTATGCCATCACAGCTCACAGCAACCTCAAACTCTGGGGCTTAAGTGATTCTCTTGCCTCAGCCTCCCACGTAGCTGGGACTACAGGTGCTTGCCACAACATCCAGCTATTTTTTGGTTGTAGTTGTCATTGTTTGGCAGGCCTGGGCTAGATTCCAACCCGTCAGCTCCAGTGTATGTGGCTGGCACCCTAGCCGCTGAGCTAAACTACTTAATAGCTGTAGGGCTATGATCAGTTCACTTGAACTCCCAAAGCCTAAGTACATCCTCATTTCTAAGATAGAAATGATAATGTGAACTTTAAGAAGTTGTTGTGAGGATTCAGTGAACTAATGCATGCTCTAAATTTTAGTTATTACCTGTAGATGGCTGTGCATGGAGAGACTTTAAAAGTCAGTGCAGGCTGAACGACAGGAATTCTCAACTAGAATTGTCTGTGTGTATCATGTATTTTCCTGTTTCCTTAGAGCAGAGCAGAGTGACCCAGGGCTGGAGGTGCCCATGTATGTCAGTCTCCAGACTAAAACTCAATTTCCATCTCATCCTGATTCTTTCTTAGGACAAAGATAATTAAGAACTCTTGAGGAATACGTTCTGAATACTTCTGAAATTAAAGTTCAGGCAGAAATTTAGAAAGGTGGCTTGCTACTGAGCTTGTTGTAAAATCACTACTTCTACACACTTAAAATGCTTCACCTCCTCTGCCTAATCATAAACATGCTTTTCAATGATTATTTTTGCATGGAACCAAACATTAATACTAAACCAAGACCCTTTAAAGGTATTGGAAACGTTACCTAAAAGTGTTTATTATTTGGATCGTTTGGTATCAAAAATGTTTTTTATTATGATTGTCATGGTGTGTTAGAACTTGGGTGAAACTCACAAATATACCTCTTGATATGGCAGATTTATTACTTGAGAAACAGTTTAATGAAGCACAACTTTCATTCTTATAGCCCGTGGCCCAAAAAACAAGCGAGGGGCAGGGGTGGGCTGGGGGTGGGGTGGGAAAGCGTTCCTGAGTTGCTGTCACTGATGTCCTGCATATGAATCGCCTGTTCTTCCCTTAATTGTGGAGAGGCTTATGTTCTGTCAAGAGAAAAACTAATAGAGATTAAAAATAATAGAGATTTAAATAGCTGGGCGTTGTGGCGGGCGCCTGTAGTCCCAGCTACTCGGGAGGCTGAGGCAAGAGAATCGCTTAGGCCCAGGAGTTGGAGGTTGCTGTGAGCTGTGTGAGGCCACGGCACTCTACCCAGGGCCATAAAGTGAGACTCTGTCTCTACAAAAAATATATATAAAAAAAAAAATAAATAAAATAATAGAGATTTAAAAACCCCGCCTGTACCCTATGCATACTGTGATAAGTAATTTTTCTTTTTTTTTTTTTGGCCGGGGCTGGGTTTGAACCCGCCACCTCCAGCATATGGGACCGGCGCCCTACCCCTTGAGCCACAGGCGCCGCCCGATAAGTAATTTTTCAACTGGCCGCGTCTGTTGTGTTAATCACCACTTCTTTTTCTTTTTCTCGCAGCGTGGGGAAGAGCAGCCGCCGCCACGCTCTTCTGTGGCTTTATCATCCTGGTGATCTGCTTCATCTTGTCCTTCTTTGCCCTCTGTGGACCCCAGATGCTTGTCTTCCTGAGAGTGATCGGAGGCCTGCTGGCCCTGGCAGGTGAGTCTGTGTCAGGACTTCTTCATGCATACGTCCAGCAGGCAGCAGCAGAGTGGTGGCCAATTCCACACAGAAGACGCGTGACAATTTCAGTTCATGATCTGTTCTCAGAAGAGGTGTCACCGAGGGCAGTCGCAGAGAGAGAGGTGTTTTCAGATCTGGGATTCCTTTCCTCTGTGCTTTAGACAGTATTCAGTGCTCCCCCGTCAAGGGACTCAGGTTGTCACTGTGTGTGCCCCTTCTCTCATAGGTGGCCCCATCCACGGACACCACTATCCCAGAAATCTCGGGGTCATTCCTGACAGCACCGTGTTCTCCATAGTGGTCCCCAGCCCTGCTGTGAGCCCCGTGCTGAGGGCACCTGAATGCCCCTGCACCAGTTCACTTGTTCAAAGAGTTTTGTGATCTCATGATGTGGCAGGTCGTGAAAGGGTGTTCCGCCGTGGAGTGGAAGACCCTGGGAGGGGCCAGAGCTGGCATCTATAACAAAGAGCCAGTGTGACTGTGGCTCGGGCCCCTCCCAGACACAAGTGTTGTGAAGAAATCAAGGCGTGCAGTTAGGTAGGGCTACAATGAACATTATTAACAGAATATAGGAACTAGGGTTTGAGAAGGAGTAGCTGAAATTTTAGGCAGGTGCCCTGGCACTAGGGAAGTCTGTCAAAGGGGCTGGATCCCAGCCACAAAGTTGGATTCAGAAGTAAAACCAGATTTTCTGAGGAGAGGAGAAGAGAAGGTGCTGATAAGGGCAACACGCGGCCACAGCTCATTTCTCAAGACACCAACTTAGGCTCATGGGACCAAAGGAGAAATCCAGCTGCAGACCTGGGGTCCAAATACAAAGTGGGCAGATGGTCTTGGAAACTGGGCAGAAAAGCCTTGTGACCAGAACAGGTCCATGTGACCACGCATGAGCCAAGAGGAAGGCCCCCTTGGGCTGGGTTCCCTAGGCTTAAAAGGGTTAAGTTCAGCAAGGCTTGCATCAGTGTAGCTTTACAAAATTCATGCATGTTCATTGAAAAGACTACTGGAGTAAATTCAGATCAATAAAGTGAATTTTATTTTATTTTATTTTTATTTATTTATTTATTTTTTTTTGGCCGGGGCTGGGTTTGAACCCGCCACCTCCAGCATATGGGACCGGCGCCCTACCCGCTGAGCCACAGGCGCCGCCCAAAGTGAATTTTATTTTAAAGTAGCTTAAAATGCTACTACAATGATTAATATTATTATAATAATGTGACTCTTGTACCAAAGAGTTTAGAAGTCTTCCTCACATACGTTTTCCTTTCTACGTCCTCCCTTACACTTCCCTGAGCACAGTGACCACTCCCTCCTTCTGTTCTCACCGTGCCCACCAGCCCCAGTGCCAAGCGCCCTCCCCCTGCCTGCCTGCACTCCGTGTCTGATGCTCTCACCTCCTCTGCAGGGTTTCCTGGGGATTCTCCACATTGATCATTTCCATCATTGGTTCATTCTTTCACGTAGTCATCCACTTTTTGTTTTTTGGTTTTTGTAGAGGAAGGGTCTTGCTCTGTCACCTAGGCTAGAGTGCAGTGAGGTCATCATAGCTCACAGCAACCTCAACCTCCTGAGCTCCAGCGATCCTTCTGCCTCAGCCTCCTGAATAGTTGAGACTACAGGTGCATGGCATCACCATTCCCACCTCGTTTTTCTATTCTTCTTTTTTTTTTTTGTAGAAACAGGTCTCACACTTGCTCAGGCAGGTCTTGAACTTTTGGCCTTCCTGAGTGCTAGGATTACAAGCATTAGCCACACATAGAATGAATATTCCAGAAATACATAGTCTCAGCATTGAGTCTGGGGTGTGTGCATGTGTGCATGCCTGTGTTGTATAGGTACACATATATAGTATATGTAAAAGTTTTGTAAACTCTGAACACGTTCATATGTGTTTGGCACAGGAAACCGAAAGATGACCAGACAGGAGCTTCTGTGGGCTCTTCTTTCCTGTCCTGCTTCCTGTGGTACGCCACAGTGTCACACTTTTTACTTTACTGCATGTACTGCTTCCACGTGTAATATAGAGCGATGTCTCTGTTTCCTATATTTTGCAATATGCGGTATAGGCACGACACTGCTCAGAGCTAGGTATTTCTTACAGTCCATAGTCTATTTTAGGCTTTGATTCCTCCTGCCTCATTAGCATTTTTAAGTGGATGAAACACTTTTTTTTAAAGGCACAAACTTTGTGGAAGAGGGAGTTTCATTCCATCGAATGTGCATGTGCATTTATTCAATCCGGGGCTTTTTTCTTCCAGCTGTGTTCCAGATCATCTCACTGATAATTTACCCTGTGAAGTACACGCAGACCTTTAACCTTCACGCCAACCCCGCGGTCACCTACATCTATAACTGGGCCTACGGCTTTGGCTGGGCAGCCACCATTATCCTGATCGGTTGCTCCTTCTTCTTTTGCTGCCTCCCCAACTACGAAGACGACCTTCTGGGCAACGCCAAGCCCAGGTACTTCTACCCACCCGCCTAACATGGGAGCCAGAGCGGAAGAAAATCATCGCTGTCAAATGGTTTCCAGAGAACGAAACTGTTTCCTCCAGCCTACTTTGTATCTATGTTTTGGCAGTGTTCATAATAGTAAATAGTCAGAAATGCTAAAATAATTTAGGAGAAAATGTTAATTAGTGTTACAGTTTCACATTCACCTTTTATATATGTGTGGAGTTAAACGAGATACTTCTTTTCACTAACTACTCGTGCTATGCTGACATTTCTTTATATCTCTCCATAACATTTATATTGCACTTGTAAGAGAATACGAACACGAAACTTACCATTTGATAAAGGGAAAATGGGAAGTGTTCCAAGATTTAATAATCTGATCAAGTTTCTGTTCATTTCCACATAGAATGGACTGGGTGTAGTAGGGGTAAGAAGAAGACTGATGTAATTGGTAAGAAGTGTCAGTGACCAAACATTCTAAAAGAACTGCAAAAAAAGTGTGTGTGTTTAAGCCTTTCACTATTTAAAGAAGCAAAATAGTTTCCTAAATGCATATCAATTGGTGATAATTATAGTTAATATTCTGAATAATTACGTTTTTGCTAAGCTTCATGTTGTGCTGATATGTCATCTAGGAAAGTATTGTTTCATAGTTAAAGCCTGTGGCAATAGTAAGGCCTTTGTAATGGTGAAATGTTAAGATGAAATTTTCTCTTTTAAATTTCTTTATGGGGTTAAGGTGTGGGCAAATGCTGTTATTAATAGATCTGTACTGTTTTGTGTCTATATGTGCAGAACCAGCATTGACTTGATTGAAAGATGGACGGGGTCTAATACATCGTGACTGATAGCTCTGATTAGATTGTATAGTAAAGCATTAGGACAGCCATTCCTATCACTGAAGTGCCATTAAAACCGTCTGAAGAAGTGGCTTGATTTGTTGAAATATCAGGTTTAACTGGGCCCTCATCATGTAGACACAGCTTCTGATAGATGGCAGCTATAAGCAGAAACTACATGTAATTAAAAACCTGGTCTTCCAGTCCCAGCTACTTGGGAGACTGAAGCAAGAGAATCGCTTAAGCCCAAGAGTTGGAGGTTGCTGTGAGCTGTGATGTCACAGCACTCTACTGAGGGTGACATAGTGAGACTATCTCCAAAAAAAAAAAAAACCAAAAAAATGCCTGGTCTTCCTGGGTAAACAGATATAAAATGTCTGATGTAAAACATGCAACAGGAGAATTCAGGGATGTGAGTTTCTCTGAGTGACATATATATGATTTGTGTAATTTTTTTTAACATTTATACTTACATAATGAAAACTAACTCATTTTATATATCAAATTACTATTTTGTAAGTTGTGGAATAAACAATTGAATTTTTCCTTATGCATTTTTCCCAATAAACCAGGTATACCAATCATGTTTCTATTTGGAAGCTTTTTTGTTTGTTTTCAAATCTGGGGAAAGGAATTTTTGTTTAAGGTTTTGAATAAGTGGTAAGGACACTGGATAAAATGAAAAGTTGCTTTGTCTTACTTTTAAGGATTGTACTTTTGTAGGTGTCCAAAAACAATTTTTGAATGATCATTAATGAAGTCTAGTAGTCCACTCCCTGGACTCTCCCCTTAATAATCAATAGTCCGTATCTCTATAGCACTGCCCCTGGAGGGAAGTCGACTGGGTGATTTCTGAGAGGGGTGTAGCTGAAGGTCCCTTCCTCTCATTTTCCTTCGCGCAGCCTCCTCTGTGGTAGGGTCCTCTTCCCTTCATTCAGTTCCTTGTGAATGTGAAGGAGGGCTGCAGAGTGGCTGGGTGGGAGAATGGAGAGATTCCTCCACAGTGCTTCTGTTGGCCAGTTGGTCCTTGGCAATGAATTTTTCTCCCATATTTTAAAAAGTACCAGGTAAATGTTTCTCATAAATTTAGAGGAATGTGGGCTGGGTGATTATGCCAAAATTAAAAAAACAAGAAACAAAACAGGCTCAGTGCCTGTAGCTCAAGCCCCCAGGACGCCAGCCACATACACTGGAGCTGGCAGGTTCAAATCCAGCCCTGGCCTGCCAAACAATAATGACAACTACAACCAAAAAATAGCTGGCCGTTGTGATGGGCACCTGTAGTCCCAGCTACTTGGGAGGTTGAGGCAAGAGAATCGTGTAAGCCCAGGAGTTGGAGGTTGCTGTGAGCTGTGATGCCATAACACTCTACCCAGGGTGACAGCTTGAGACTCTCTCAAAAAAGAAAAAAAAAAAACACATCTATGCTATGACTGGTAAAAAAATCTTAAGTGGTCATTAAAAATGTTAAAAACAAAAAAAAGTTAAAAACACCATCTTTTAAAATGCATACTAGCCCAGCTAATTCAAGAAGATAATATCTAGAGATTAAGAAAGTTGGTCTCCTGTCATACATGAAAATGACTTAGAGTATAAGCTTCTCTAAAATAGGCATTTTCGTTTTTGAATTTTTTTCACATCCATCTCTTTTTTCCTCTCCTCAATGAATAACATAATATTGTCTTTCTCTCTCTTTTTTTTTTTTTTTTGAGACAGAGTCTAACATTAGAGTGCTATGGTGTTATAGTCATGGCAACCTCAAACTCCTAGGCTCAAGAGATCCTCTTACCTCAGCCTCCCCACCACAATGTCTGGCTAGCTTTTCTATTTTTAGTAGAGACAGGGTCTTGCTCTTGCTCAGGTTGGACTTGAACTCCTGAGCTCAAGCAATCCACCGGCCTTGGCGTCCCAGGGTGCTAGGATTATAGGTGTGAGCCACCACACCAGGCCAACACACTGTGTCTTAATGTTGCATTAAGAAAAATTCAACTTTCTGGGACCAATGAACTGCTATAATGGAAGCATTTCAACCACAAACATCTGTGATGAAGATACATGAAGTGTCATTACTATGGCTGAAATGTCCAGCTGCCTTCAGCCGTCCAGTAGTGCAGTCTTTCCTCCGTGCCTTGTTGGTTCCGATTCACCAGGACAGATAACCTTTATGTCACAAACACAAGGAAAATCCCAGAGGATTCTGGAGAGTGATGGAGAACTCAACTGAGAAGTCGCCTGAAGATTAACAGTGCTCTGCATGAGATTTCCCGTGTGAAGCTGAGCTGGGTTTTGGCTCAGTAATTATATTAAGAGTCTCCACCCTTTAAATAAGCAGTTGTAGATTCCTAAGCAATTATATCTCGCTCAGGCTATAAGGAGCTAGATGTGCTAAGTGCTACTTATCTTGAATGTAACAAAGAAACAATATGTCAAAGTCTTTGAGCTGACACACGAGGTAGCCATGGAGGGTAATAACTGAGCTTCAAAGCCATATACTGCAGGACTGACAATGAAGTTCAATAGGCTTTCCTTTTTTATGGAAATGAAAACAATGGAAGAATGGAGTCATAATAATTAGGTTGATTTTTGCTATAATTCCCTCTGATGGACGTTACTATTACTGTAATAAACATGGATGCCAAATCTACTTGTTTTGTTTTCTACACATTCCTGAAAGGGCTGATTCGAGTCTCATCCCAACTTTGGCTGCTGTTAGCTGTGCAGGCCTGGGCAGGCCATCTCAATGGTCTCAATATCCTGACCTGTAAAATGATTGCAAATCATTTTTTCTTCCAAATTCTCTGATTTACAGGATCTTTTAAGTAAATTTTTAAGAATATTCCTTTATTTGGAAGTACTGTTAAATAAGTGAAGATGGACTCTCTTGTGAGCAGAAGTAACCCTAAGCTTAGAACGTTTTATTTGTATTTCAGGGAGCTTCTGATTCAGGGTGGTAAAGTGGACTCTCTTAAATATATCTCTTCTGATCAGTCTAGGAAAAAATGTATAGAATGGTAAACACGTACCAGAGAGAATAAATCCATAACAAGAGAGGGAGCCATCAGCGGACCAGAGATTTTGTTAAATTTCTGAAAGGTGACAAAAAAAAAAACAAAAAAACAAAACTGAGTGACATTGTCGACAGCACGGAGAAGCTGGTACCCTGAACAACTCAAGTTTGTTGGGGAAATAACAGCTGTGTTTCTTGGTAAGTGCCAAAGAGGTGCCGAGCTTGGAGGTGGCAAGGGAGTAGGAATGGAAAAGGGGAATGAGAGAGTGTCCGTCCCAGGAGACATTTGCCAGTCAGTCTAACCTCCCTTCCTCCTCACCAGACTCCCACTCTAACTGCACAGAGTGGAATAATTGGCCTAAGGTATATTGACCTGTAGGCACAAAGCAGAGGTGATGATCACACTCACTAATTAGCATTCTCTGTTCTAAGGGCGTCCACGTGTTAACCCACACAAACTTGACCATCTCATATAGATTCAATGAGTCTTAAATATTCAGAGAAGAAATGGAAACAGGAATGTGAAGTAATTTTCCCCAGGTCAGACACCTGATCAATAACAACGCATTAGTCCATAACAACACATAGATGCCCAGTGCAGGGAGTATTGGGTAGGGCGTGGTGCAGGGAGAGGATTACCACGATACTCCGGGCTCTCCCCTCCTCTCATGGTGTCAGTGTGGGTCCCTTGAGCCCTTCC
The DNA here is from genome assembly GCF_027406575.1 of Nycticebus coucang. NCBI lineage: Eukaryota > Metazoa > Chordata > Mammalia > Primates > Lorisidae > Nycticebus > Nycticebus coucang. The sequence continues at coordinate 114,876,118 of NC_069784.1, read as the reverse complement.
ACTTCACACGCCAGAGAGTTTCTACCTTGCTCATGTGTTTAGGGGCAGTTTATGATGGGAAAGTTTGGGGAAGGTTGGCCAAAAGCGTAAAGGGCCAGGCTGGGGTGAGAGAGGCAGCAGAAGGAAATGAGTGGGAGAAAGAAAAAAAGGAATTTAAGAAATCTGCTTCTGGGCAGCACCTGTGGGTCAAAGGAGTAGGGCGCTGGCCTCATATGCTAGAGGTGGTAGGTTCAAACCCAGCCCCAGCCGAAAACTGCAAAAAAAAAAGAAATCTGCTTCCAGGATCTATGTTACCTCATTGCACGGTGTGTGGCAAACACAGTTCATGTTGCTTTGAAATGAGTTTTTATTGTTGCACTGACTGATTTTGGAGCATTCTCTGTGACTGGACCACGTGAGTCATTACTTCATAAGCGGGACAGGCATAAGCCATTTTTCAAATTGCCTAAGGGGTGTGGCTGAAATTAGAGGGTCCAGTCTTCATTCGGTACCCTGAAGGAGAGGGCCTTTTTTTGTTTGTTTTTGGCCGGGGCTGGGTTTGAACCCGCCACCTCCGGCATATGGGGCCAGCGCCCTACTCCTCTGAGCCACAGGCGCCGCCCAAGAGGGCCATTTAAATAGACGCCCAGGAACGCCTTCTGAAGCACTCATTTTCAAAGCTGCTCTCAAATGGCTGCTTTTGGTATTACAGATTATCTAGTCCTAACCGAAGTACAATTTTGTGTTTTAGACATTAGAATCAACTGTATAGAATGTTGAGTCTTAATTATTGTTTATAAGATATTCTGAAATATGTGTTATGACAAAAAAACTTGCCATGGACACATGGTACACAGATAAAGCACAAACTACCTAGATACACCATCGCTAATCCTTTTGATTTTGGTAATACCATTGAATTTTTCTGATCAGGACAGACACAGGCAGAAGAAGGGTCCTCTCACTTCCATGCAGCACTGTGTCTAAATCCTTTTCACCCACGGTTAGGTAGGTGAATGTACCTGTGTTTTATCTTAAAATTCTTATTTGAATATTCAATCTGAAATATAGTCATGTTTGTTTTACCCCAAACATGTTTTAAATGATAAATGTATTATTTAACTCTCAACTCCACACCCTTCAATAAAGTAGAGCAGATATGAGCAAAGCTTCTTGTCACATTTAGGGATGACATTGTCTCCTTAGAAGCAACCATCTGGACTCCTGGCACCTTGACTTCAATTTACAAGCAAACATCCCTAACAGTCCTCTGATACTTAATACTCTTCTGAAGAGAGAAATGCAAAGTATTACGAACAATATCATAACAGGAATCAATTTTGAAATCTAAATTACTATGAAAAAGGGACAAGTGAATACAAATATTTCACACAAATATGCAATAAAGTTGTAAAGGGACTGCTACTAATCCCTCAGCTAGGGGAGGTAGGAGGAGGGAGGAACGGAGGGATTCAGTCCCAGCTTCCTCTTTTAAATTCCCTCTTCTCAGGTAGTGCCCATGGCTCAGTGGGTAGGGCGCTGGCCACATACACCGAGGCTGGCAGGTTCTAACCTGGCCCAGGGCCAGCTAAACAACAATGATAATTGCAACAACAACAACGACAACAACAACAACAACAAAAAATAGCCGGGTGTTGTGGCGTGAGCCTGTGGTCCCAGCAACTTGGGAGGCTGAGGCAAAAGAATTGCTTAAACCCAAGAGTTTGAGGTTGCTGTGAGCTGTGACTCCACAGCACTCTACCCAGGATGACAGCTTAAGACTCTGTCTCAAAAAAAAAAAAAAAAAAAATTCCCTTTTCTCTTCCCCATTCTCTGCACAGTTATTTTTACAGCAGATTTTTAAAAACAGCTCTACTGGGGGGTCAAAAGGTTGCTTTATCTTATCTCTGTAGAGTGGTTTCAGGTTTTAAAATTCCTGTAGGGAGCCTGGGCTGGAGCTCACTGGTTAATGGTCAGAGCCCTTTGCTTTTTGAAATAATCCTTAAGTGAGCTTGGAAGTCACAGCTTACAGTGCATTGTTCCTGAGTTTTGCAATTCTAGTATCTGGGTGTATTTTCTAGGTGTGGCAGAGAAAGAATACACCTCAGGTGTGGAAAAAGATGGCCAGAAAAGGAAAACTCGCCAGTCTTGTTAATGATCTTCTACCTGTACTACCCTGTGCTTCATTGTTAACCTCAAAAATAAACTCTCTTTAGCTGCAAAATTAAACAAAGGAAAATTGAGACGTGTGTGTGTGTGTGTGTGTGTGTGTGTTCAAAGAAAGTTCTCTGGTGAAGAAATGGAATCCTGCCGATTTCCCTGTCTTAAGATTGTCTTAGTGATAATGAGTCAGGGAATAATCACACTAGACAGTTGTGTAATGGTTTGCCCAGCCAGTTTTTCCAGTAGGACGACTCAAGGCAATTGACCTGCAACTGTTTTTGAATGCATTACTTTCAAGAGGGAACATTTAGATTTGGAACAGACTCCCAATTTAATCATTCAAAGTAAATTGTTGAGTGAGACTTGGAAGGCAAGTACCATTTGCAAATATTGTTTCCCTTTTCTATCCTTCCTATTCTGGTTACTCAGTAGACATGGTTGAATTAAAATGCTTTGGTGAAAATATGCATTTTCCACCCCACCACACCCAGTTCTTAAAACCAAGCAACACCTCAATGCCTAACCTTCCCTCAAGAAAAAGAAGAAGAAGAAGAAGAAGAAGAAAACAAAAAAACAAAAAACAGACCCTGGTTTCGGCAGGCATTCTTCCTTCCTTTCTTTGGGATGCCAGGCCTTTCTTGCTCCTTTCTCTCTCTCTTTCCCTACTTTCTTTCCCTCTCTCACTCTCTCTCTTATCCCTTCCCTTTCTAAGATAAAATAAAACTGCACTTTTATATCTTAAAAATAAAACAAAACAACAACGAAAAACCCGCTGGTTTCAGTGCAGATATAGAAGATTGATGAGAATTAAAACACACGAGGGAAGCTGACTTTTACCACAATTAATTTTATTTGGTAGAATTTACCATGGGACTATATCCTCCTCTGAAGATGTCTAGATGATCAGAAGGGATACTTTAATACTAGAGACATTAACACAGTAAAATGAATCCTGACAGATCTCACACAAAAACAAATGCCTTGGAACATGAAAGCTATAACCCAGTTACAACCTAAGAATAGGGAGAAGGGGGAAAGGGAGGGGAGGGAGGGGGGAGGTAGGTGGAGGGAGGGGGATTAATGGGATTACACCTGCGGTGCATCTTACAAGGGTATATGTGAATCTTAGATGTGGAATGTAAAGGTCTTAGCAAAATAACTAAGAAAATGCCAGGAAAGCTATGTTAACTAGTGTGATGAAAATGTGTCTATGAACCAAGTGTATGGTGCCCCATGATCATACTAATGTACACAGCTATGATTTAATAAAAAAAAAAAAATGCCTTGGGTGGTGCCTGTGGCTCAAAGGAGTAGGGCGCTGGCCCCCTATGCAGGAGGTGGCGGGTTCAAACCCAGCCCCGGCCAAAAACTGCAAACAAACAAATAAACAAACAAAAATAACAAATGCCTTTTCTGTCAAAACAGTATTTAGCAACGCAACACCCTTCCTGTGCTTCATTCTGGAGTGACCTTCCTGGTAGAGCGGCTACAACTTAGGAAAAGGTGACCCTTCCTCTGGGCTCATGCAGCCTCCCACCACAAGCACCCTGGGCTGGGTGTCCCCGTGCAAGGCACAGCTGCACAGCCCTGGGGGCAGACAGACACTTTTGTGGAATAGTCTCTAGACTAAAGAGGAACCCTGGAAGGGATGACAAGCACTGTGAGAATCATTTTAAGAAGTCAGTTCAGCTTTCTCCCTCTTCCCTTCCCCTGTATACACCCACACTCGCCTGTCCCGCATACTCTCCTGTAAGGCTCAGAAACACCGAAGGACCTTTTATCACCAGCGTCAGGGATGTACTACAAGGGTGAGCTGCCCCCTCCCCACATTCTCCACTTTTTGTCTTTGTAGGGTAAATTCAGCATTCAGAACTATCACAAATTAAATTCTACGCCGAGTCCAAGGATGCTTGTCTTTTTCCATTCATACCTGCTGCAAATGTACAGCAAGCGCCTCAAGTGACACTGTGACATATTAAAAAAAAAAAAAAAAGGAAATGACCGCTGAAGTTCCTCAGCTCAGAATGTAACTTCTGTGCTTCCTGATTGCGCAAGGCTAACAACACATAACCTTCCAGTGGCAAGTGGCTAATTATTAGCTAATTGCCCGAGTGGGGCTTTCTGAGAATCTTCCGGTGAGTTGTCTCTTTCCCTTTTGCTTAGAGAGAATCTATCCTTTGACCACGGCAGAGTAGTTAAAGGAAAGCCATTTCAAGAACAGAGTCTGCTTTCAACCCCTCCCCTGGATCACCTGAGTTCAGCTTATTTGGCAGTAATTATATAAAAAAATTATATAATTTTTTTTTCTTCCGTCTCACTCTGTTGCTCTGGGTTGAGTGCTATGGTGTCATAGCTCACAGCAACCTCAAACTCTTAGGCTCAAGTGATTCTCTTGCTTCAGCCTCCCAAGTAGCTGGGATGACAGGCACCTACCATGACACTGCCTACTTTTTTTTTTTTAGTAGAGACAGGGTCTTACTCAGGCTGGTCTCGAACTCCTGAGCTCAAGCAATCCACCTGCCTTGGGCTCCCAGAGTGCTAGGATTACAGGCGTGAGCCACCGCATCTGGCCCTACATGCTGCGTACACACACATAAAACACATGTCTTAGATTTTTCGCATTCTTTTATCCAACAGTTTTTTGTTCTAAGAAGAGGTTAGAAAAGCTTTCAGAATATATAGCTCTGTGGTCCTAGGGCTGCTCTTGGAAATACAGGAGGAATGGGAGGATGTTAAGCGTAATGCAGCTTTACATGGGCCCACCAGAACAGCCTGTTCTACAGTCTATGTGTACGTAGCCAAGGAGAAAGGCGCTATTGGGCCATAATGTTTATCTTGGTGACAGAGCAGCCTGATCTTTCCTTGAAACCTGAAAGTGTGAGTCATCACAGCATGGGTTAGCCCTGGCAGACAACTTCTGCATTCTACTATTTTTTTTTTGTAGAGACAGAGTCTCACTTTATGGCCCTCTGTAGAGTGCCGTGGCCTCACACAGCTCACAGCAACCTCCAACACCTGGGCCTAAGTGATTCTTTTGCCTCAGCCTCCCGAGCAGCTGGGACTACAGGCGCCCGCCACAACACCCGGCTATTAACTTCTGCATTCTAAAACACAGAACTTTCTCCTAAAAGATGATTTACTTGAACAGAGAAGTTTCAAAAAGTGATAATCCTCAAAGAAGCTTTGTATGAGTTTATATTGAGGTTGGCATTTAACCTTAGGTTCTCATTTGCAGGAGTTAACAGATAGGAACCCTCTTTTTCTTTTGAATTCTACAAATACCTTTAAGACTTCTGTAAAAAGAAAAGCCATCACTTAGAATTATGATCAATTTTTTTTTTTGCAGTTTTTGGCTGGGGTCACGTTTGAACCCACTACCTCGGTATATGGGGCCAGTGCCCTACTCCTTGAGCCACAGGTGCCACCCTGTGATCTAGTATTTTTGGTACAAGATGAGAGATCAGATTTTCCCTAGAGAAATGCATATCAAAAGTTTAAAACATATCCATGTTCCTGATGGTAGATGGTGATCAAAAAATGCTATCGTCGAGTAATGACAATAACCACCACCATTAATCACTCCTTATTATGTGCCAGGCTTTATTTCATTTGACTTTGACAATAATCCCTTAGATAGGTATGCTATTATCACCACTTCAGGGTTAGAAATGCTGAGGCTTAGAAACTGTTAAGTCCAAGGGTGTTTGACAAAACCTGGGGCAACATTGCTGTAAATGTTCTCCAGCCTTTGACTTTGTCTCCTTCAAAATTTTTTTATCCAGAATGAAGGGATGCTGTATTAGTTTGAGTTTTCCAGAGAAACAGAACCAATAGGATGGACATATATATTCCTTATAATAAATCTCTTTGTTACAAAGAGATGTATAATAATAAGGTAGAGTCATATATAGTTATACATAATAAAATTATATATTATCTAATACTTATAAAAATCCTATTTCTGTGTAATATTTAAAATTTATTATAATAAATTATATAAAATAGAAAATTATATATTTCCCAGCCTGAAAACCTGCTTTTCAGAGTTACCTAACCAGAACCTCATTTTTAATCAGTTATCAATAATTATATCAATAAAGCACATACTAATCCTAAAATCCAATAATCAAATCAACAAATAAAATATATTTTTATTCAACATCTCTCCATAGAATTAGAGAAATTACATTTTGGTTTCAGCAGAAGAGGTGCTGCTCAACTTCTGAGTGCCAACCCAGGGACGGGTGGTGGTTCTCATGATGCTCTTGACCAGGTTTAGTGATGAAAGAAATGTTGCAAGATTTGCTCCAAATCAGTCACATCAGCTGAGGGGAGAAGAATCCCATTTTATTAGGAGGTTAGGGTCTAAACTCAGCATGGAAGAAAAAACACTGAATCATCAAATTACTCTAGAAAATTCCTTACATTATCCTAACACTGAACCCAAAGTCAAACTTTTTTGATTTTCCCTTTGTTTTTAACCCTGGCCTCCATCACTCCATAGTAGTACAGGTCAAGGTCAGGTTTAAAAGGAGAGAACTATAGAGTTGAGGAAAGAATAATTTCTCTCTTTGACTTTTCTTTTACTGTTTTCATAGTTCAGACAGTTTAATTCACGTTGGTCAAATACTCTTTCCCCTGTCCTTCTTCCATTTTACTCAGTTTTCTTTTCTTTTTTTTTTTTTGAGATAAAGTCTCAAGCTGTCACCCTGGGTAGAGTGCCGTGGCATCACAGCTCACAGCAACCTCAAACTCTTGGGCTTAAGTGATTCTCTTGCCTCAGCCTCCCAAGTAGCTGGGACTACAGGTGCCTGCCACAACTCCTGGCTATTTCTTTGGTTGCAGTTGTCATTGTTGTTTGGCAGGCCTGGGCTGGATTTGAACCTACCAGCTCTGGTATATGTGGCACACTAGCCACTGAGTGACAGGCATCAAGCCTTTTTTTTTTGAGACAGACTCTCAAGCTATCGCCCTGGGTAGAGAGCCGTGGTGTCATGGCTCTTAGCAACCTCAAACTCTTGGGCTCAAGCAATTATCTTGCCTCAGCCTCCCAAGTAGCTGGGACTATGGGACTACAGGCACCCACTGCAATGCCCTGCTATATTTTTGTTGCAGTTGTCATTGTTTTAGCTGGCCTGGGCCAGTTCAAACCCACCAGCCCCTTGGAGTCGGGCTTCCTCAGCTCAAGTCCATATTCTGTGATTTATTAACTACATATCCTTGGGCAAATTACTTAATTTTTTTAAGCCTCAGTTTCCTTTTTTGCCTAAAGAGGGTAGTATGTCAACATAATTAAATAAGTCGATACATGGGACCCCTAAGGGCACTGCCTACTAAGAGCATGTGTTCAAAGAGCCAAGTTATTAATATTTGGTGCTGATTGTAGGGGACTGGGTGGCCTGGCAGTGTTTTATCTCAAGAGACCCACAGTGGAACTGTGAGAACCCTGAGTGCTTAATTAATGTATGCTTGCTTCAGGCTACAGAGTGTACACATTCCTTATATGACTCCAGTTATTATTACTTGAATAATATCCTACTGTAGCCTAAGTGGTCATGACATCAACCTCTAGTTAAAGGAAAACTCTGAGTAATTGTTTGTTCTTTCTTTGAACTCAGTTGACTATGAAGAGGTAATGTGGCCAGAGTCACAGAGCCTCATTCAGGGCTTTTTATTACCTTCTTGTTATTACTCCTCCTGAATGATATGTGGGCAGATGTGTTTTCATTAGAAGGAGCAAGTGGCATTTATTTTAATTGTTTCCAGTAGAATGATGTGTTTTAGTACATAACATACATTGCTTGAGCTTCTGACAGGTTGGTGACACAGTCTAGATAGTCCCCAAATACTCGTTTGTGTCAACTGCACACAGAAATCAGCCAATCAGAAATCAGATGAACTGGATCTGTAAATAGAGGCCACCTTGTCTTGTGGTTAGAGCAGAGAGTAAGTGACTAACAACCCCAGCAGTAAAAGGGTGGCTCATTCAATTATAAGGTCAGAGTTCTGTCTCTCCGAGTCCCTGCTCTTGTAATTTCTGTGGACATTTTATTACTTGGAACCAACCTATATCACCTTCAAATTAGCAAGTGAGATCAACTTTGGAAGGCTTCTCTTTGATGCTGGGAAATCTGTTGGCTGGGGAAACTGGGCCAGGTGAGGGGACAGATGCATCAAAGCAGAGCCTGGTGGGAGTTTCTACGTCGAGCTGGCAATCCCAAAGCTGTCCTCACTCTCCTTTCCTGTCTGACATGATATGTCACAGTGCAGAGTTCCCATACCCAGCCTCTGGTTGAGAAGATTAAGTGTGAGAACTGAGTAAACATGCACACACGGGAGCTGAAATGGCCCCTACCGCACCCCATTTTTGACAGCAATCCCCACCCTTCACCTGGGGCCCTCCACAGGGCCACACCTGCGCACTGCTCCGAGAACTCTCTCGAAGCTGGGGCATGGTGGCCCCTCTGCCCAAGACTGTGCTCTCTGTCCAAATAAGCAAGGTGGCAAGACATAATCCAGGGGCTTGTTAAGTCTTTAGAGATGATTTCTCACAAGGAGTGATGATGATTATTCAGAAGGAGGTTTCTACTCTTAGCAGTATATTACACACACACACACACACACACACACAACTTCCCAAGGACTTGCAACCTCTCGATTTCCCTGTGTCTCTGGGTCTGTGTCCCCACATGTTTTTTCTGATCCCTTTCAAATAAACCTGGATGCCAAAGCCAAACTCACTGTTGTTTGGTAACAGCAATCTACCGAGGGTACTCATTTCATAAAGCGGGTTGGCTTTTCTGGAGACAGGTCTCCTCCCAGAGTGTGCGGCCTTTTCTACCTTGTCAGCTCCACTCTTTCCCTCCCTGACCTGTTTCTCCCTCCTTTGGTCTTTAGTCCCCACTTGCTCTGAGGATCAACTCAAATCCTTCCCCTTGTCTGATGTGATTTTGCTCTTTTCTCGAAGACTTTAGTACCAGCTGATATTTCTCAGAGGCACTCACTAAACCCAAGTAATCCTAAGAAATTATTTCCCACCAAAAATGGTTTTTTCTCTAAGAAAAATTTCCTGCCTGCTATTAATAAATAGAATATTCTCTCTCTGGTTACATATATTAAAAACAAATGTCATGGCAGTGACAGGAGTCCTCAAAAAATCACCTCCAGGGTACTCTGGGTTCCCCAAAGATGAGGGGCTCACAATTCTTGGAGAATTTAGGGAAACCTTTGAGGTGGTGGCTCTGCTGTCACACTCTGGGAAGTGGGATAGAGGAAGGAGGTGTGGTTTTCCTGACCTCAGCATGGGTCTAGCTTTGCTTCTCAGTGGCGTGGTAGCTGAGCTGTCAGCTCTCCAGAGGTGGTTGCACCAGACAGATGAGAAGAGAGAATGTGGAGACGGGCACACCCACCCCTGCGGGGCAGGGTGGGTGCTTTGAGGCAAATGCAGCTGCAAGCAGCGGGAAGTCCAGACAGGTGGAGCTTGGCATGTGATGCCAGGTGGCAATCCAGGGAGGCAGTGGCACCAGGGGGTCTAGCCAGGCAGGTTGGAGCACTAGCAGGAGAAAGAGTATGAGGGGACATCGTAGCTGAGCCAAGGACAATCTGAAGATTGCATTCAGGGTCAGAACAAAGAAACAGGATGGAGCTGACAAGGGGGTTTCAAGGGCAATACTCTCGCCCTGGAGGGCAAGGAGAGAAGGCAGAGTTAAGGCTATTGGTGTAGAGGAGCTGGTGCAAGCTGGGGTTATTTGGAGCAAATCCGAGAAGCTTTTTATGAAGGTAACATCAAAGTGAAGCTGAATTGCTGGCAGCAGGGCCCCTCCAGTTCTCTCTGATGAAATTCAGAGGCATGACTGAGCAAGAGGGGACTCTGGCTGGTGCTAAAGGGTGACGGTTCGGGAAATTGCACAGAGAGGCAGGCAGATCCCTTCTACTTCCTCCAAACCCACCTGGCTACCACCTCGCAGCTCAAAGATTCCTCCAGCTCTTCCAGAACTGGGGAGCATTTCAACTCTTTCTTATTCTAGACCAGCATCTTTATCACAATTTTAGGGCTTGATTCTAGGACAGGAGGTCAGGAGGTTCTCTCTCATTTCTTTCGGGGTATTTCCCACTGGGGCCGAGTGAGACACAGCAGGGGGAGGCCCGGGCATGTGATGTCTTCCCAGGGAAAATGGAGCCGTCAAACCTGACAGCCCAGGTTCTGCAGCCAGATTGGGTGGGTCTGAATCCTGGCTCTAGCACTTACTGGTTGTATGACTGTGGACAAGTTATTTAACTTCTCTTTGCCTCAATCTTGCTTACCTGCAAAATGGGAACGATAATGGTGTCCATTTCATAAAGTGGCTGGGAGGATTAATTCAGTTAATTTAGATACAGTCCTGGGCACTTAGAAAACAATCAATAACATCAGTTGTTATTAGCTATTATTCCTCTAATGAGGCAGAGGCCTGAGAAGGATTTGGGGTGTTCTGATGCTGTTATTACCTCAATAAATATATCAGGTATTGTTCTAGAAGCTTGGGATGTACCAGATGAAGAGGCGGACAAAGCTCCCGGCTCTGTGGTATCATCTTTTTCTACCGACTCAGAGTCAGAAATTGAGATTTTCCAGTACTTTTCTCCAGGGGATTTGCAAGAATTCTTTTTCAAATTATTTTTCTGTATAATCATTTATAAAGATTGAAGTAGCAAATGCCAAGCCCAACCCAAGGGGCTCAGCCAGGCAGATCTGACCACATTACGACCGTTTCCTCATGTTGGGAAGCACCGGTACACCACGGAAACCTCCTTAGAGCCAACTTAGAGCACTGGGGACACACCCCAGAGCTGCCTTCTCACACTTAGTGTGTTGACATTTGTGCTGGATAATTCTTTACTGAGGGGAGGCCCTGTATCCTGCAGGATGGTTAGCAGCATCCCCAGCTAGATAGAGGCAGCATTCCCCCAGTGTGACAACCCCCAAATGCCTCCACATATTGCTAACCCACCCCTACAGGGTAAACTGTCCTCTGTTAAGAACCATCACTCCAGTGGCTGACCAGTGCCATGATGGGCAAAGATCCTGAACACAGGCTCAGGGACCACTCTGTTCTGATCTCTGATGCCGGTGGAGCTTTGGTGGCACCCAAAGTCTAGAGTCTTCTCCAGCCCTTGATATTCTTTTTGTGGCTTCTGCAACCTCCTCACATAAGTGGGCAGCTCCAGGGGCTATGTGACCCTGGCTGCCTCATGACATGGTGAGTTCGTGGAGGAGGGTGGAATGAGGAGAGGCAGCTGCTCATCCCTGTGTGTTCGGATGGGTCTCAGACCATGCTGATGGGGGACAAGCTATAGCAAGAGTTTCATCCAGCACTTTCCCAGCTAGATAGCTGAGCTCGCCACACTTGGGCATGGTCAGGTATGATCCGTGGGGCACCTGTTTTAATATTGTTTGTTTCTACCCACCATGTTAGGACACCGCGTACAGTGGGTTTGGCTCACTTGGGTGTTTGATCTAGTGCAGGAGCCCTACCAGCCAGTCTTGATGTTCCTAAAACCAACCGCAGAGAGGGAACATCCAAGGAGCTCTGGCTTGGGACAGGACCGATCTGTCATGGCTGCTGGCTTCAAACTGAATTAGAGGGTCCAGCGCACCCTGCATTCACCAGCATCTCTCCAAGGACATCCGCTGGCCCTGACATTTACGTGCCTCGTTCAAGGTGCATGTCCAGAATGATGGCCATCCTTCTTTTTTTTTTTTTTTTGGCCGGGGCTGGGTTTGAACCCGCCACCTCCGGCATATGGGACCGGCGCCCTACCCCTTGAGCCACAGGCGCCGCCCTGATGGCCATCCTTCTAAGGCAAAGGCCACATAACTGAAATGTTTTACAATTAGAACTGAATCAGGCATTTATATGAGGACATTGACTTTGAGGACACTCCTGGATCTTCAAAATCAAATCTTTTTCTCTGTAAGTTGTCTTTTGAAAGGTGGGGCATGCTGGGATTGAGAGACTTATTTCTTACGAGTTTGTAGACTGTTCCTCTCACTTGGGGACCTGTTGCTTAGTGCTGCCTCAGCATTGGCATTTCTTGGTCCTATTCCTGATGCTTCTGGTTCTTATTAGTAGCTCAGCCCCTTTAAAGAGACTTGTCACTATGTCACAGGGAGATGTGCGTGTGAGTAAGGCAGGGGAGGGTTTGGAAATTACACACATCTGGGAGCCAGGCTTGGGGCATGGTGGCAGCATTCCTACCCGACCCCGTCATAGCTGTAGGTGCCTCGCAGGGATAGCTTCATCCTGAAACTGGAAAACTCCATCCAGTTGGCTCTCATTTGAGTTTTCTCCAAATCATACTGCTTGGTTGGTTGAAATGGAAAGAAACTCTGGATGGGATTTGTTCAAGTGACTCAGGTTGGAGTCTTGGGATAAATGAAAAGCTTTCTGCCCTTTGTTTTTCATCAAGGCACCTGAGTATGGCCGGAAGTCTGGTCACCTGACAAATCTCTTCGCCAGCCCTTGGTAGAGTAAACAAAGAACCAGGCAGAACTTTTCTCTCCCCTTCATTGACGGCAAAATGCGCTGGTTCAACTCGTGTTCTCTGGTACCATTGGTCCAGCCCACAGCCTAGAGCGCTCCGGGGATGAAAACTTCAGACAGTTGTTTAGAGGCTCCTTCTCCTTTCCCCAAATAGCACTGCTCTGTGCTACACTTCCTCATCAGCTTCTTCCTTCCCCTGGAAACTCTCTGCTCCTCCTGGTGAACAGTGTGCATGAACCTGCCCTGTCTTGCTTCACAGTCTCAGCCTACATCATGCAGGAATTTGAAAATACTGCACCCTAAGCAGTACTCAGATTCCAGTGGCTTTACACGATCAGACCAAATAGAGAGTTGGGTTGTGGGAGTTACTCTTCAGCTTCAAGTTTCCTCCTTCAACCTGAATTCATAAGAAGGGCCATTTCCAAAATCCACCTGCGAGCCCTCCGGGCTGGGCCTTGGTGAGTGAGGTTATTATGAAACAGCGGGGTCTGAGAAGTACCAAATAATTTGGAATGAAATGAACAGTTGAGCTCAGAAAAACACTGTTTCATGATATTGCAGAAAGTACAGGAAAATGATCCCAGAGTTAGAATAAGGACTCTACTGCTTAATGATGGCAGAGATCAAAAATGTACATTTCCAAATCACTCTTCAGGAGGGCCAGATCGGCCTGGGATTCAACCAACAATTTCACATGGCAGCAACTCCACCCCTTCCAACACAGCCGCCCGCCACCCTGCCCAGGCCTCTCCCTGACACGGCTTTTCTTTGTCACATGTCACCTCATGTCATCTATTCCCCACCCACCCCTGCTGGCCTCAGCCTTCCACACACCCCGCCAAAACCCTAACTTTGCTGTCATTATTTTTTTTTCTTTTACTCACACTTTGAAATTATTTTCCCGTGAAGGTGGTGCTGAGAAAACTCAGTATCAAGGGAAGATGTTAGAGTTAAAAGAGACCCTAAAAATTGTGAAGTCCAACTCTTCACTCAGTTCAGGAATCCCGACCACACACTGAGTCCCTCACTCTGTACCACATGGTTTACATGGACCCCAAAGCTTCTGTGCTTAGGCCTGGCCCCCACAAAGGCTCTTTCATTCTGACCATGGCCCTTTGCTAGAATCTTCAGTCTCAACACGAAACTTCCCTTTAAAGGAAAATAATATATACAATTTCATATGCAGCAGAGAATTTTGATGGGTGAACTAGGGTCATTCTTCTTTCTCCATTCCCTCTCCTTCTCCATGTATCTATTTCCAGCCAGAAATAAATGTGAGACTTCATTCTGTCACTCAAGTAGGAGAAAAGATTCTTTGGGATGGAGTTTGGTTGGGATAGGATGGGTCTATCTTTTCTGTGTTTTCCTGTGAGTTGAAGCAAAAATGACAGTACTATTTTCTTATTGAGACTGAAGATTCTAGCAAAGGGCCATGGTCAGATTGAAAGAGACTTTGTGGGGGCCAGGCCTAAGCACAGAAGCTTTGGGGTCCATGTAAGCCATGTGGTACAGAGTGAGGGACTCAGTGTGTGGTCAGGATTCCTGAACTGAGTGAAGAGTTGGACTTCACAATTTTTAGGGTTTCTTCTAACTCTAACATCCTCCCTTGATATTGAGTTTTCTTAGCAACTGCATAGTTCATGTTATTAAAAACACATTACTGGGCGGCGCCTGTGGCTCAGTCGGTAAGGCGCCGGCCCATATACCGAGGGTGGCGGGTTCAAACCCTGCCCCGGCCAAACTGCAACCAAAAAATAGCCGGGCATTGTGGCGGGTGCCTGTAGTCCCAGCTACTCGGGAGGCTGAGGCAAGAGAATCGCTTAAGCCCAGGAGTTGGTGGTTGCTGTGAGCTATGTGATGCCATGGCACTCTACGGAGGGCCATAAAATGAGACTCTGTCTCTACAAAAAAAAAACACACATTACTATAAGGTAATACTTCTGTTAAATTTGAGTTGTTTTTCCTTGCAACACTGTCATTTAGATTTTAAAGAACATACCTAAAATATTAAAATTTAATAATTTTAAAAAATTTAAAAAAAAATCAATTTTACTTGGACAAGTTAGCAAAATGACACCCAGGAAAACTGGTCTAGAACAACCAAAACTGATAATGAACCTCCCAAACCGGTGGCATTGTTTTCACAGCACAGCTTCATCTGGGTTCCATGAGGCTGCAATCTCCATTCTAAGCAAAATGACAGCTTCCTGTTACTTGTCCTACAGAAGGCTGAAGCAGGTCTCTAGTAACAACCACAGAGGACTGGTACAGAACATCCAGGCACCCACCGTGTAGTTCATAACACTGTCTAAGAAGCTCTGTGCAAAATCTACAGAGGTGGGGTCCTCCAGGCTAGCCCCTGACTCCAGCAGATCTGGTTTAACCAAGGGACATTCATCGGGGGTAAAAGGAAGGAAAAGATGAGGCAGTGATTTTTTTTCTTAGAGTTAATTTGATTAACTTTTTAAAAAATTCATTTATCTTAATTATTTTCTTCTCATTTTTAGATATTAAATTGTCCTTTTATTTAAGAGACATTGTGAAAGGCTGGGCACAGTGGTTCACGCCTATAATCCGAGCACTCAGGGAGTTTAAGATAGGCGGATCCCTTGAGCTTATGAGTTCAAGACCAGCCTGAGCAAAAGCAAGACCTGGTCTCTACTAAAAATAGAAAAATTAGTCAGGTGTTGGGGCGAGCACCTGTAGTCCCAGCTACTTGGAGGGTTGAGGCAGGAGGATTGCTTGAACCCAGGACTTTGATGTTGCTGTGAGCTATGACACCACAGCACTCTACCCAGGACAACAGAGTGAGACTCTGTCTCAAAAATCGGAGCACAACAAAACAAAAACCACAAAACCCTGTGAGAATCAGAGGCAGGGCACTTTGTTTGTAATGTCTATATTTGACAAAAGATAATGGTCATTCCCACAAGTTGGGGTTTTTTTTTTTATTTGTTTTTAAATTTCACTAGCCTGGGAATCCTCTGATAAGCGCAGGTGCCATCAAGGGGAATAAGTCTTAGGGCTCACCATCCTGAGAGTTCCTGGGTTGGTCACTGACAACCTTGGCAAGTCCTCCTGAGGCCTTTGGTGTTTTGTTAACATAAAAAAGGGGGGAGAAAATAATAATTGAGTTATGATCAGATCTGTCCCTCACTTGACTACATTTTTCAGTGTTTTTCATTCTACGAAACAAAAGGTTGGAGGCTCCTTTCAAACTTATGTGGAGAGATAAGTTGATGAGAAAAATGTAGAACAAGTAATAGTTGAGGCAGTGCTGCAGCCCAGAACTGCGCTCCCATGGTCCCTGTGAAATAAATCAGGAACAGTGAAGTGCCTGGCACTCATTCCAGATAAAACAAGGAGTGGTCCCCTGGGAGTGGGACCTGTGGCGTCATTTGATGGGCAGGACCTGCTGGGTAGGTTGGCTCACTGACCCCAGTCTAGGAAGCAACTCTCACTGGCTACAGGCTTTACCTGTCTGGTGGCTCAGGGAACCTTGGGTAATTGCTGAAGATCCATCAGAAGAAGCTTAAAGTAAGATCAAACACAGCCAGAGCAGGGAGAATCAGAATTCTGGTTTGCTAGCCTTGTGTAGGAGACTAGGAGGTGGTTTAGGTGGTCTTTAGGGGGCCAATCTTTGGACACTCTCTCTGCAACTGGAAAGGACTTGCACACTAAGGGTTTTCTGCATCTTGCCTAGAGGGCTTTGGCGTGGAAAAGATCACAGTCTGTTAAGTACCATTGTGTTCTGGTGTAATTACCATAATCATTTGGGATCATAGTCAGAGACAAACCACTGAGGCTGGGTGGTGGTGGGGAGGTAATGTGGGATTTCCCCTCAAGTAAAAGGCATTGTTAGGATGTATTGTCTGGAGGGGGTGAGGCCAGGCAGAGAATGGAGAAGAATTCATTCACCCAGCTGCTTTTCCCATTGGTTACCTGTTGCTCCCATGGGACATTAATTCTCCTGAATTTCTGGGTTTCATAAGCCCCCTGAGAAGTTCTCCGGGTGATTTATGCCTCTGTATCCACAGGAAAGCCAGAGCAGGTAGCAAAAAGTAAGTGCTATTGGGTGAGGCTGCATGAAGCTGTTCAGAACATGGGCAGAGATGTGGAAACAGTGGCCAAAAACCTCAGAGACGGGTGAGGCCAAAAGGATCTGACTTGGTGCTTAAGAAGTGCTCAATACCGTTCTCTGGTTACACAACTCAGATTCACTTGTGGCCTCTCGTATGTTCAGTCCCCTAGCTAAAATATGAAACCTCCATTTTTGTGAAAACCAGATATTCTTACTTATTCCTCAAAGGTATAAGTTGAGCCGGGTGTGGTTGCTCACGCCTGTAATCCCAGCACTCTGGGAGGCCAGAGCAGGTGGATTGCTTGACCTCAGGAGTTTGAGACAGTCTGAGCAAGAACAAGAGCCTGTCTCTGAAAAATACCCAGGCCTTGTGGCAGGCCCCTGTAGTCCCAGCGACTTGGGAGGCTGAGGCAAGAGGCTCGCCTGAGCCCAAGAGTTTGAGGTTGCCCTGAGCTATGATGTCACAGCACTCTTTTGAGGGTGATAAATTAAGATTGTCACAAAACAAAACAAAAAAGTATAGAGTTTATTTCAAGGTATAGCCAGTTACATCTCTGAAAAGACTAAAGTCAAGAGGGTTAGTGAAAGAAACGACACTTCCCAAACACGTAGCTAGTCCTGCAGACGTGATTGATTTTCACCATCTTCCTGCTTCTCTGTCCAGCCCATGGTTCTTTTACTCCATCATTACCAAGCTGGCCTGGAGGATTAAGGCCAATGGCTGACTCAGATCTTTGTCCTCAAGATATCTGAGCCCTTAGGTTGCTTTGCTTTTATTGGACTATGATAGCTGCAATTTCCCATTTATTATTCTCACTGGGCATGGAATTACCAAGAGATACCCCAGTGTACTTCCTGGAATAAAACATACTCTTCTCTGCCACAAAGCACAGTAAAAACTCGCAAACTTCAGGTCAATCAGGGTCAGTTATTCTCATGGTGGTAGGAGTCTGCTGGGTCACTGCTAAATAAGCTGGTCATTACAGCTCCAATTTCAGTAAGGGTTCAAAACAGAACCCTTACTGTTTTCTCTAGCTGAGGATTTCTCCCAAAGAACTGAGACTTCTAACCTGGCAGAATCAAAAGCTGCAAGGAAGGAAAACATACAAATGAAATTCAGGGAGGGATGATGAGAAGGTCTCTTTCTTCTTGTACTGCGGGGTTTTAGGACTCTTGCATCCTAGCTATGAGGGAGGTAGCAGCTTTAGCAATACTTGGTTTGATGTGTCTATCACATTGTAGAGGCAGGTATCCCAGAACCACGGGGTTCTGACCCTGATCTGCCTCCTTACCTGAATCTTTAACAAGCCATTAGTCCGTTAAACCAAATGTCTCTGAATGAAGGGCCATGCAGGAACTAGGGTCAATTTGGTGTTACCTCCATTGTTGTTAAAGAGCATCCTTGATCTAAGGCAATATTGTACAGGGTATTGAGTCAATAGTTCAAGTATTTTACAAGTCTGGTAGTTACTGCAAGTAGCAGAGAAGCCAAATGTACATCTGAAATTGGTATCAATTCTCATAAAAACTGTCAGGTATGGGATTTGAATTTATCCTATTTTCCAAGTTAATAAGCTAACCTGATACTATTTTATGGATGCTGGCAGAAGACACAAAACTCTTAGATGAGAGACAAAAGGTTTTTAATCTCAGCACAGCAAGTGGCATGATACATGTTAGCTCTCCTTTCTCCGAGTCTCACGGGGGTGTAACAGACAGCACAGATCTATGCAATAGGTTTGCATCATGGTTGGGGAATATTCAGCTTGGGGAATAGTCACTTTATGCCAAGCAGCAAACAAACCTTCTCTTTGCCTTGGAAGAGGATATTACCGTATCCTCCACTCTGATTACTGTAAACACAGCCCTGAGAAATGGCCTGGGGATGAGCTGTGAAGATCTTTCTTGTTTGTCATCCCCAGTAAGAATGTGCAGGGAGCACAGGGCCTGCGGCAGATGGCCTCCCTCCTCCAGGACAGAATGTTATCAACTTGTCACCAAGTGGCTTTATGGTTTCTCAGAACAATGGCTCCATATTGAGGGTTCAGTATCCATTATTGCCACTGGAAGTCTAGGCAATCACTGGTAGCAGTAGCTAGACCACATGTGGTGAGAGGGCCCCAAGTATTGGGCTAGAAGGAGCCCAAGTATTGGGCCAATACAGTCCCCATTCATGGGACTATTTTGCAAACACAGTGATGGCCAAAGAAAAAGGTTTGTTGATGTCCATAGGACAAGTCTTTTTCACCTTCCGGTGCCACTCAGCATCTGCTCAGTGGATGCTTTCTGGGGAGCATTTCTGTGACATGCCAAGATCCTGTGGTCTGTGCCCTTTCTCTCTGGTCCATCTATGGACCTTTGTGCTGACCTTCTGATCTTGCCCCTTCTGAGGTGCCTGGCTCCTGGTTAAATGCCTATATGTGATCTTTCAGACATGGCCATAGCAATTGACCAAAGCTTTAGCTGTCATGCCTCAGAAGAAAAACTCTCTCCATGCCCCAGATGTGGGGCACAGCCTGGACTTGGCAGCCTCCGAAGCGAGATTGCAGGCCCCTTGGGCTGGTCCCGCTCCTCATATTTTTGCCTGTCCATCCCCAGCGCCTTCGTTACTACCTGTCTCTATCTGAGGCCTTGGACAGCTATTCCAAAGAACAGATGTCTCCAACCCTAGTGCCTGTGAACTACTGGAGCCTCTTGTTCTGAGCTCCCAACAGTGAGATGACACATGTATCTGTGCTAATCCACCTGGCCCTGGACCTGAACATCATTTCTTGGGGGTAATGTTTTGGGAGGTTGGCACTTTATTGGGTTTGGGTGCTTCCTATACCTACGACAGTAAGTGGTTGAAGGCTTTGTTCTTCTGCCTCTTTTGATGCTTTCTGGCTTGGTGCTTCGATTGGCTACTCCCAAACCTGGCAGCTCAGCTCCCACTCTCAGCTCAGTTGGGCTCTGAACACTTTGCAAGTCACCCACATATCTGCTTTCCTGGAGATCACGTATACCTTTACCCTAAGCTGTTTTTGACAACCAGAAGCTGTAATCCCGTACTCCTACAGTACCATCTTACCATCCCCCACACATATCCATCAAGGACACAAAACCGCGCAAACTATTTCAAAGTAGTAAAGGATAGAATGCAGCAAGTTCAAGCCAAAGATAACAGTGGGAAAGGACCGGGGAGCCCAACCACTCCCAGCTTTTGGGAAATCAGGGATTTCAGGAAACATGGGCGATCACCACTGACAATCTCAGGTGCTATGACACCAAAGTGGGCGATTTGACAGAAAACTCGTGGACAAATTGTAAGACTTTGTATCTGCCACCTATCAAAGGCATGCCTGACCACTGTGACCGGAGCAGTAATGACCTTTCTTTCCTCTCCTCCCTCCCAGATTTCACATGAACATCTTTCAATGGTAAGACCTAAACTAGGATGCTGCTGACAGGAGGGAATGAAAACGCGGTTTCAGACTTCCGGGAAGGGCGGGGGCTTCACACAGCCGCGCGCAAACCCTTTCCCCTCCTGCCTCTTCTCTCCTCCTAAAACAAAGACGCGAAGGAGGGCCAGCTCTCCCCACCCCACCCTGATAGGTTGGGGCCCCATCTGAAAGTGCCCCCAGGAGCAGACACCATCTTTGCCCTGCCCAAGCAGGTCACCCGCCCCTTTAATAAATCGGCCTGAACGTCTCTGCGGTCTCCTTCCCAGGTGCCACTGTTACACCTTTCAGGGAACACCTAGAATGGACCCAGCATGGGGTTGTTAGACTTACAAACAGGAACAACAGACAGTATTCAAATTATTTAGGGACTTTTCTTACATCTTTATACCTCCAGGGCCTGGTACATTCACTGGCATAACGTAGGTGCTCAGGAGACTGGTGGACTCTGTATGAACCCAGCAAAGCAGTCTGCAAGACGGAGTCTGAGAAGCTCAGCTGATGCAGTGCAGCTGGCCTAGTCTTCGCAGCTCTCATTTACACGCCCCCCACTCCGGTCTGTGGTTATCTAGTTAAGGCATCACCATGATTGTAGGGATGTTTGTCTCAGGAGACTCTGAGGAAGTAGACCGGCAGACAACAGGTGTTGTGATAGTGGTGGAGTAAAGGATACTTTGATAATAGGATGTTTTCTTTGATGGTTCTCTTAGATATTTGAGTCAGGTGAAAATTACCTTTATGTTGTTTAAACATGTTGCGTTGTTAGAGCGAAGACTATTTTGATGTTGTTTCCTGTCAGATTAAGTTAAAATTTTCTAGGTTTATTTTCTGGTATTCCTATCATAAAAGTTATCAGAATTGTAACTGAGGCAGAACAGAATTGAGAGGCTACTCGTGCAGTTCTCCAGAATTGCCGGCCTTCTGACAAATAAAGTTTGTTGGGACCTAAACCCCATCTCTACCTATTGGCTGGACAGGGCAGGCAGAAGGACCCTTGTCGTCTGGTAACATTTTGTTCACTAGCTTTGGAGAAGTCAGTCCTAAAATGTAGTTTTCTAAAATGTTTCATAAATAATGTGAGTAGTTGTAAGACACATTTTTTTCCTACTATCTTATTTCCAAGTCTTAAAGCTAAATGATGTTGTCTAATAATAAAAAGTTCTTTCTAGCCCCTCTCAAGTTATCAAATTCAGCCCTCGCTTTGCTGTTCTATGCTGTTATCCAAGTTAATAGGAAAGGAATAAATAGATTACAGTGGCTTACTGGGGAAAAATTATTTGATCTTCCATTCTCAGTAAACATTCATCAAACTGTAATAACTCAAAAATTATAATCACAGGATAATAAATGTTTGAATGATTCCTTTTATTTTATAAAATAAGTGTATAAATACTTTCTCCTACCAACCCTGTAAGGAAAAGAGTGTTGCTTCACCACTTTATTGGCAAAACCTGCTTTAAAGTTGAGGTATTCTCTCTTCTTCACAATTTTTAAAACCATGTTTAAATATTTCATGAAGTTTTTGCCTTACAATACCAGGTGCAGAAACAAAAAGAGAGAGAATTGCAGATTCACACAACAATGTTTTACCAATTTTGGCCAAGAAATTGAAAAATAGTATAACAGCCTGACAATATCAACTATTGGAAAAGTGTGCAGAGGGAAAAGGCTCTCTTATGTACTGCTGATGGAAACCCAACAGCAACAGAATTTGGGGAGCACAGTTTGTCAGTTTTCATAAGAACAAAATAACCATTTCTCCAACATTTGCTCTTTTGTGAATCTACTATAGAGAAAACTCCCACCTGTCAGAATAAGACCTGGAGAAGGACGTTTTCACTCCCATGTGTCCTGAGAAAGCTCACAGTAGCACTTTCAGCTTCAGAGAAGGGGGACTGTCTGTATAGTGAGCAACGGAGAAATGATTTTTAAAATTTGATATTATATCATCAATGAATATAATTTAAGCTTCAATTAAAAGAGGCAGATCAATGTATTACTATGGCAAATCTCCATGACAAAATGCTAAGTGAAAATAAACAAGTTGCTGAATAGGTAAAATGTTTTGTATACACTCATACATACATATATTTATATAAAATATTTAACATATATATTTTATTTATATGACATTAATATATTTACCACATAAATATATTTATATTCATATATTTATATATGACATATTAATATTAAGTAATATATTTATAATACTATGTAATATATTTATAAAAATGTGTCTTACAATATTATAATAATATAAATAAAGATTAGTTATAAATATGTAAGAATATAGGTTTGGAAGAATGTTCACACAACTGAAAACAATGATTAAATCTATGAAAAATAATGGGTTAGAAAAGGTCAGCAAGAAGTCATTTTATTTAGCTCAAAAAAAATTTTTTTTTTTGAGACAGTCTCACTATGTTGCCATTGGTAGAGTGCTGTGGCATCACAGCTTATAGCAACCTGAAATTCTTGGACTTAAGTGATTCTCTTGCCTCAGCCTCCCAAGTAGCTGGGATTACAGGCTCCCACCACAACACCTGGCTATTTGTTGGTGGTGTTGGTGTATTTGTCATTGTTGTTTGGCAGGCCAGGGCTGGGTTTGAACCTGCCAGCTCCAGTGTATATGGCTGGCGCCCTAACTGCTGAGTTATAGGCGTTGAGCCTTAGCTCAAATTTTTTTACATTTGTGTACTGAAATTAAAAAAATGATTCATATAGTCATATTCTTCATAATGATATGTATTCATATATTACTCATGAGCTTGAAATAATGAGAGATACCAGCATATTTCTCTCCATTCATTTGAGAGAGTGGAGGGCAGTGATGACTAGCTCTTCCTTTGTGGTTCCTCTCACCAGCCGTGGTTCTACTGCTGTCAGGTCACCCTCACACAATGCTGTAATGTCGCTGACCTGGCAATGGGACACTGATTCTTATGTTCCAGACTCACATGACATAGTCCCCAGGGTCTTGAACAGCATGGCGGGAAGCCAACTTGGTGTCATTCCACAATTCTCAGTAGAGACTAACTTCTGTGGTAAAAATAGACAAGGTGTAGAGGACATCCAGGTTGTATTCTAGTGTCCCTCATCAAATCTCTGGGAGTCTGTTGGTGCAGGTGTTGAAACCTCAGTAATCCCAACAGAATTGACTCTTGCTAGTGGATGGTGCCGAGGCTCAGCCATTCTCCTTTGCTTTCCCTGTTGCTGCTGCCTTTTCATCCCAACAGCTTACATAAGAATAGAGATGTAGGCTTGGCGCCTGTGGTTCAAGCAGCTAAGGAGCCAGTCACATACACCTGAGATGGCGGGTTTGATCCAGCCCATGCCCACCAAACAACAATGACAACTACAACCAAAAAATAGCTGGGCATTGTGGCAGGCACCTGTGAGTCCCAGCTAGCCAGGGTGACAGCTTGTGGCTCTGTCTCAAAAAAAAAAAAAAAAAAAAAAAAAATAGAGATGTATGACTGAAATAATTTGGACAAGGCTCTAACCCAAACTTTCTAAAATTCTATCCTAGACTCACTCTTAGAAATGGTAATACTAAGAAATCTGCCTAGGAAGTGGCTGGCTCAAAGCTGTGGTTGTTATGAAAGAATTTTGATAATATAAAAGCACCTTCAGCCATTCTAGGAATTATAGCCCAACCAATCCCCCCCCACCCCCCAGGATTAATCTTATAAAACTATATTAATTTTTCAAAAATGATGCTTTGTTGCTCTTAATGAAAGCAGCATTAGGTCCTCAGATAAAGTTTTCTAACTAATTCCTTTTTATGGGCAATGTGTAAGTGTATTATTGTTAAATGAATTCATGCTGCATATAAAAGAGTCAAAACAAGGTAATGATTACCTCTGTAGTGATTCAATTTTCCTTTAAAAGACATCCTTTATGGATGGCTAATTCATATTATTGACTTGTGAATGACATGGATTCCTCAGGCAGTTTCTCTAATTATCAATTAAGCACTTAAACACAAGTTAGTCTGGGATCATATAGCACGAATAATGATATTCAAAATTTTCAGTGGAGGTGGGACAATAAATTCTAAGTTAAAATGTAGCTGATGGCTCAGTACATCAGCATTCAACACTGTTCTTCCTCATAGTAGCTTACTCTGTACTTAGTAAACTGGGTCATGAGAAGGTTTGCAAATCCACAGCATGCCACTACATCAGCTGATGACCATCATGGTAATTCCTAGTTGGTGTTAATACTCTTTCCAGTCTAGCCCAGATGTGCCATCAGAAGCTTCCTCCAAAGATGTTCTAAGCCAGCCACCAACCATCAGTCAGGCCATGCAATTCATTTTGTAATAGGTTTATCCTATTGTGGGATAACAAACTTATCCTGTTAGGTTACAGGCTGAATTATGCCTTCCATAAATATTCATTTGTCAAAATCCTAATCCCCAGTACTTCAGAATGTAACTGTATTTGGAGATAGGGTTTTTAAAGAGAAATTAAAATGAGGTCATTAGGGTAGGCCCTAATCCAATAGGATTGGTGTCCTTATAAGAAATTTGGACACAGACATGCAAAGAGGAAAGATGATCTGAAGATAAAAGGGAGAGGACAGATATCTGCCAGCCAAGGAAGGAGGCCTCAACTAGACCTTTCCTTCACAGCCCTCAGAAAAAAATCAGGTCTGCTGACACATTGGTCTCACACTTCCAGCCTCCAAAATTATGAGAAAATAAACTGTTGTTGAAGCCATCCAGTCTGTGGCCATAATGAGAAGGCTTTGTCGGCCAGAGGGCTACCCTTGTGGGAAGGTCATGAGAAGGTCTTAATTAGCAGGAGCCTAAAACACAGTCATCTTAATTCCTCCTGCCGGGATCAGAACTCCATTCTTGGGACAGGCTGAGGGACTCCTTGCAAGACTCCCAGGAGAGCCGGAGTCAGGGAGCACTGTGAGACCTGCCCCTGAAGGATTCTTGTGAGTTTTAAGATACCAACCTGGCCGGGTCTGAATGCTGAGGAAACAATCAGGTAATCAAGGAAGGCAACTAAATTTGGAATAAAGACCATAGAGGTTGCAGGCTGTGTTCTCTGTCTCCTAAAAAACAAACAACACCCCTCCACAGCATCATCTGGTGTCCAGCAAAATATTGCAATATATTATCATCAAGACCATGGACTTCTGTTTGATTCAAAGGAGGCAGTGAGAAGGGAAAAGGAAGACAAGGAGATAAACAAGAAGAAAAAACACATGAGGAGGAACCAACAGAAAAATTTGGGCAAAAAGATAAACCAAAACAGAGGAAATCTCCCAAGGGATCATGAGGAAATCCCCCAACGGACTATGACCCGAGACTTCTCCTGCAGAAGACTCCACATATAAAGAATTAATGGACTTGACAGAAAGGGAATTTAAAATATGGATGATAAAGGCAATAAAAGGAATGGACAAGAAAATAGAAAGACAGAACCAAAAGTCAGATGAGAGATATGTAGACTATAGAAAGGACATGGTGGTGCTTAAGGAAATGAAGGAAACAATCAGGGAATGTAAAGATGAAGTAGAAAGTATCAAAAATAGGTTAGACTATGAAGAAGAAAGAACTTCAGAGCTAGAGGATAAAGTTTTTGAGTTAACCCAGGTAGTTAGAGGCAGAAAAGAAGAGAGAGAAACAGGCACTTAGAGAACTATGAGACTCCATGAAGCACCCAAACATATGAACAATAGGAATTCCTGAAGGGGAAGAAAATTGTCCCAAAGGAATGGAAGCCCTACTGGAGACTATCATAAATGAAAACTTCCCAAGTTTTACTAATGGCCCAGACACACTCATTTTAGATGGCTATTGAACTCCAAGTCATCTCAACTCAAACAGAGCCTCTTAAAGACACATTGTAATGAACCTGTCCAAAGTCAAGATGAAAGAAAAAATTCTTCAAGCAGCCAGGTGTAAGGACCAACTGACCTACAGAGGCCATTAGGATGACAGCAGACTTTTCAACTAAAACCTTCCAATTCAGAAAAGTGTGGTCATTCACCTTCAACATTCTTAAACAAAACAATTTTCAGCCCAAAATTTTGTATTCTGCTAAACTAAGCTTCAAAATTGATGGAGAAATCAAATCTTTTGTAGTTATACAAGCATTGAGGAAATTTGCTACAACTAAACCAACTCTATAGGAAATACTTAGACCTATTTTCAACAGTGACCACCACAATGGACCACCAGCAAAGTAAATACTCAGAAGCTAAAGGTCAAAACTTAGCTTCCACAATGGCACAAAGGATAAAACTACACAAGGAACTTTCACAACATAAGATGAATAGAACTCCACCACACTTATCAATTCTCTCAATAAATGTCAATGAACTGAATTCACCACTGAAGAGCCACATGCTGCCTGATTAGATAAAAAAGTACAAGCCATCCATGTGCTGTTCCCAGGAGACACATTTAGCTTTGAAGGACAAATCAAGACTCAAGGTTAATGGATAGAAAACTGTATTTCAAGCAAATGAAAATCTGAAGAAAGGAGGTGTTACAACCTTATTTTCAGATACAAGTGGATTTAAGGCAACTAAAGACAAAAATGGACACTTTTTACTGGTCAATGGAACAATACAACAAGAAGATATTTCAATTTTAAATATTTATGCACCAAACTTATGAAACAGACCTTGATGGGTCTGAGCAATATGATATCCCATAAGCCATAGTAGTTGGGGACTTTTACACCCCTCTCAAAGAACTGGACAGATCCTCTAAACAGAAACTAAACAAAGATACAACAGACTTAAATGTGACCCTAGAACAAATGGGATTAATAGACATATATAGAACACACCATCCCAAAGCTCAGGAATATAAATTTTGCTTGTAAGCCCAGGGTACTTACTCCAAAATCAACCACATCCTAGGATACAAATCAAACCTCAGCAAAATTAAAAGAATAGGAATTATACCTTGTATCTTCTCAGAGCACAAGGGAATAAAGGTGTAACTCAACTCCAACAAAAACATTCATTCCCACACAAAGACTTGGAAATTAAACAACCTTAAGTGATAATCTAACACTTTGTTATTCATTCTGTTGATCAAATTTTTCAGCTTGGCCATTGCAAGCCCTTTCCGTTGGCTCCTGTGTCCCTTCCACATATTCCTGTTGTTTTGCTTTTTGAGCACTGCTTTCACTCGGACATTACAGGATGCTCCAGGCTCATCTGTATACTCCTTTCGCCAGCCCTAGAACCAGGGTGGTCTGTGCCTCCTTTACCCTCTTACCCTGAGGCCACTTGGGCAAATCAGATCTCTTGTTTCTTCTTGCTGCTTCATGCAAAGCCACGTTCTTTTTGTCATTGTTGTGTACCAGCCCTGGACAGTTATCAATGGTATATGTCATTTGTAATACTTCTTTCTAGCTTGTCTCATCATCATTTTGGAAAAATTAAAAGTCCATACTTTATTGTTTAAGAATAAAGCAAGGTAGAAATAAATAAATATAAAAGTATTTATCTCATCTCTTATCCTAGATCTCCATTTTTTTTATTACATTGTAGCTGTGTACATTAATGAAATCATGGGGTACAATGTGCTGGTTTTATATACAATTTGAAATATTTTCATCAAACTGGTTAACATAGCCTTCATGGCATTTTCTTAGTTATTGTGTTAAGACATTTATATTCTACATTTAGTAAATTTCACATCTGGATCTCAAATTTCTTGTGCTTTTAAAGTCTAATGATATTTACCTCTATTCCATTTTGGTGGTGCTGGGCCTGGCAATTTTTCAGAATTGATTCCCACGTAAAATCTCCAATTACAATTTCCTAGTCTTTGACCATGACCATTAGTCTCAATTATTCCAGCTTTTTCTCTCTCTAAATTGCAAATACTTAACTCTTTAACATCATTTCAAACGCCACTTCTAAAATCCTTTTCTTTCAATCCAGCCTGAATCCCACATTCTTTCTTAATCATATTTTTGCCAAGATTCTGCCCATTTGCCCTTCCGTGGTGTTCATGATGTAAAATAACCAGCCCTGAGTCAGCCCTGCTCTCCCCCTCCTCCTCTGCTCCCTTGCTCCAGCTCCATGACACAGTTGCAGAAAACCCACTCAACCCTTAGAATAATGTCTCTACAAATTTGTGGTACCTTTTTCTTCTTAACAAGCTCAGAAATCCTTTTCTGATTCTCTAGTTGCCATTTTCTCCTCTTCCCTTATGGGCACTTACTAGCTGGGTGACATGAACAAGTATCTTAAGCCCCACATTCCTCATACATAAAATTATTCAAAAAATATTTCAGAAGGCTGTGATGGGGGCCCAATAAGATAACGCACATATGGGACACATCCATATCTTCAGTGTACAACATGTGGTTTCTGCTTTCAGTAGTCGTGACAGTCTACAGTAGTAGTGGTGGTACCAATTTCCTCCATTTTATTGTCAGCTGATTTTGTTTATAATTTTCTGAGAAAACAGGACCATCATGGAGAAACGTCTTGTCCCGTTTCACATTTACAAACATGTCTGCACCTGCACCTTATCGTTTCATCCCTTGCCTCTGTCCCAGAAGATGAACTGTTAGCTCTGTGCCCGAGCCAGAGCCACACCCTCCTACTGCCTCAGAATCTCAGTTCCATTAGTCATCCATCCCTTCCCCTCCTAGCAGGGGAGCCAAGGCTGGCATTAAGCATTCTTCCCTTCCCCCATATAGAAACTAAAGAAAATCCTTGTCAAAGGTTGAGTTCTTTTAAAATACTTCTTTTTCTCTTTTTTTTTTGAGACAGTGTCTCTCTATGTCACTCTCGGTAGAGTGCTGTGGCGTCACAGCTCAAGCAACCTCCAACTCCTGGGTTTAGCGATTCTCTTGCTTCAGCTTCCCTAGTGGCTGGGACTATAGGTGCCCACCACAACACCTGGCTATTATTTTGTTGCAGTTGTTTAGCTGGCCTGGGCCGGGTTCGAGCCCATCACCTATATG
The DNA here is from genome assembly GCF_027406575.1 of Nycticebus coucang. Lineage (NCBI taxonomy): Eukaryota > Metazoa > Chordata > Mammalia > Primates > Lorisidae > Nycticebus > Nycticebus coucang. Next base: position 114,846,975 of record NC_069784.1, on the reverse strand, counting down.
GCTGGCACCATAACCACTGTGCTACAAGTGCTGAGCCTCTTTTAAAATATTTCATCTGAAAATTTTTCTGCTGTAACTGAGACATAGACAATATTGTGTCTTATTGAAGCCATGAAGAGAGGAATCTTCAAAACAGTAAAAGAGTCAAGACTATTTTTTATTTTTCTTTGTAAGTCTAACCTTTGAGTATTAATCCTTGTCTTGGGAGGTATGTAAACATGTGCCAACAAATGTAACAAAGTCAATTGGGCTCTACCTTGGAGGGCCCAGGCCCATGCTGGCCATGCCTGCCTCCTCTCCTACCAGACCACACTCTTCAGCACAGCTTTTAATTTCCTTCCAAACAATTTAATTTCTGTTTAATTTCTCTGGTCCTTTGGGAAAGGCATATATATCACATAGTGAGGTGAGGCACTGCTGGGAAGACCAAGGACACAGGGTATATGTAGGTTGGGAGGGTGGTTCTCCTCTATTCCTGCAGAAGAAGGAGGCTTGGTGGAAGAGGCTGTGTCCAGGAGCTCTGGGCAGGGGCTCCTGATGGACTCTGGAGAAATGGGGAGGACCTCAGGACACACAAGAGCAGTTCTGGGAGGATGCTCAGTTGGATTCTGGAGTTAAAGTCATGCTCAAAAGGATGGAGACCTGCAGACGGGCTCCGTTCATTCCCAACTCCACATCCCCTCTGTCTCTCTCTGCTTTTTTGAAGTCTAGTTTAATCTACACTTGATCATGAGCTCCCGGGCCTCCGACATTCTCTCCCTAAGCCGCCCCCATTGACATCACCAGTGTGGTACAAGTGCAGGGGGCATTTCCACTCCCTCTCTTCCTCACGTCTCAAGGTCTCTGTCCCCTTGCTTGAGATGACGTACTCTTTAGCTTCTATGACATATTTCTTCCTTGTTCCCTTCCTACTCCTTGGATCACTCCTACTTGGCCCCTTCCTGAAAATCTCATTCTCTGGCTGCCACTTAAATGTTGGGGTTGCCAAGAATTGTTCTCACCTGCTTTCTTACTGTAAAAGCCATAGATCCAAAAATTACTGCTAATATTTATTGCCCCTAATCTCTGTTTAAGTTATGATCTCTTTCCACAGCTGCATATGGAATACTCACACCTGAATGGCCTTAAACTTAGCATTTCTTACTCTAGAATTCCTTATTTTTGAGAATATTATCATTCTCTAAATGACCCAGGCAGAGTCTTGAAACATAACCTTAAATTTCCCCTCCTGCGGTCTCCTTATATCCTATCTTATCCCTACTCCACATCCAATGGTATCCATTCCATCCTTCTAAATCTCTTACAAATTTATTTTTTCTCTCACCACTATAACGGCCACTACTGAAGGGCAGGTATCATGTCATATATCTCCTTTTTCCTAGTGCATAGAACAGTGGCACAATTTCAATATATTTTATAGAATATATGAAAGAATAAATAAGGGGGTAAACAATTCAATGGATAAAGAAATGGACCAATCAATTCAAGTTTACCCTTTATGAGGTCTAAAAACAGAGACTTTCGTAACTTAGGTCAAACGACGTACAAAGGGAGAGGGATGGCAGGGTCTATTAGTTTAAGGAAATACATAGAATACAGGAAAATGAGCCCAAATACAAAGTAAGAAATAAGTTGGGTGTAGTCCCAGCTACTTGGGAGGAGGGCATCGCTTAAACCCAGGAATTTAAGGCTGCAGTCAGTTATGATCACGGCATTGCACTCCAGCTGGGCAAAGAGCTTGAGTTAGTAAGACCCCACCTCCAAAAGAAAAAATAAAAAGCTACAATAGACCAGCCAGTATTCTTTGAAGGTGGCAATCTCTAAGAACTCAGCGGCTGGAGTTTCTAACCCTTTGCTCTCATTCCTCATTTATGTGAGTCTGCTATTGACCGCATGCTTGTTCCTCTCTCAGCGCGACTCATCGCCTCTCTCCACTCTATATATTTTTCCTGATACATCGCTGCGTCTGCCTACTCATAGTTTCTGCTTTCTCATCACTGCTTGGCCATGACTTCCTGCAATCACAACTTTACCTCCTGGCTTCATCTATACGTCATTTCAACTAAACACCTGCTGCATAGTTCTCTCTCTACTTTCGAGTTCAGGTCCTCAAGGGTGAGAAACTGATGGGTCCAGCTCAGTTTTCAAATGCCAGTCCATGATTAACTGCCTTTGAGTAAGTGTCCAACTTAGTTCGCCATAATTTGGTGATGAAGAGCCCGATGATGCAAACCGTGGCTGTCAGGATTGTAACTGGCAGAAACAGTGGGCAGAGCAGTTACTGTGACAGACAAATATTTGGGCATACCAAAAATATAGGAATTCTGACCCTCTAAGGAGGGTGGAATGAGAACTCACCCATTCAAGGTCATGGGAAATGCCAGAGCTAATGAAGCCAGCAAAGTGCAACTCTGCCTAGCAGCATGAAGGGCACAATCATCAGGAAGGGACCCCAGAGAATCAAGAAATCTTGGGGGACCACAGGTGGGCTCTGGGATGGGGAGGGCAAGATTCAGAGAATGCCTGACTCTGGGTTGCGCGACACAGGATCCCAGAAGAAAAACAGACAGTCAAACCTACTAATGGATTTCTCGGCTTCCAGTCAGGTCCCCACTATAGCTGCCATTTTTATACTTTAAGTAACATGTTCTTTGATTCTCAAAATACTTATTCAGGAAATATTGAAAATAAAAATTATAAAAGGAGAAAATAAAAATCAGTAGTAATTGTACTACCGAGCCAGAACTGCAAGCACAATTTTATTATTTTTCTAGTCTTTTTCCTCCATGTGTTTTTCTGAAACACTGAGATTTGATGGCACATCATTTTATATTGTGATTTTTTTTCTTTAGTTATGCCACTAGTATAATAAATATTTCCTAAAAATATGGTTGGAAAAGCATTCCATCATCGGGTAGTATCATAATTTATTTTACCCTGTCCTTTTGGCAATGTTTATATTGTCTCCATTATAAATTTATATGTTATAAATTGAGGAGAAAATTCCTAGAAATAATATCCTGCATTAGAGGGTAATTTCTTTCTACTATTACCTTTTAAAAACATATATTTGATCATATACCTTCGCTGTCTAAAATTCTCCAAAATGTAACCATTGCCTGTAGGATCAAGTTTTAATTCCCGTAGTTAGCACAAAAGGTGCATCATCATCTGGCCTTTATTTGGGTCTCCAGCTTCATTTGCCTCCAAACCCTCACATGAACCCTGTGCTCTTGTAACCCTCTCCTATCTGTCCCTTGCCAAAACATGCCATGCTTTTTTGTGTCTTTAGATGTTGACTTATGCTATTCTTCTGCCTAAAACCCTCTTCTTCCCATGATTTCCCATTACCAATTTAACTCACCTTGCAAATTTAGCTCATTCAGTGCCTCCCCCCATACAGGAAGCATCCTATCCCCCCTTCCAGTCTGGATTTAGGAATTTGTACCAGTTTGCAGTTGTGATTGCATTCAACTGCTTGCCAGAGAAAACCTGATTTACACACTTGTAAACAATTACAGACAGTTTCTAGTTTTGGTTTAATGACCAAAAGATGCTAGAGCTAGTGTATCTGTGATTCTCTTGGCTTTTACCTCATGGTCACAAGATGGCTGCAGCAGCTCCAGTAGCTTGCCTTGTGCTCCAGACAGAGGCTTTACCAGCCTTGAATGTTCTTTTATTCCCCTTTTCTTGAACATTAAATGCAAAAATCTCTTTGGAAGCTTGCAGCTTATTTGGGCTTATCTCCTCGGGCAGAGCTGCCTCATTGGGGCACCTTGCTTTAAGGGAAGCTGAGGAAGACAGCATTTGATTTTCTAGTCATTATCCTGGAGACAAGGGATATGGGAAAGTGGGAACGTGTACTGAGCTAGCGGATCAACACTGTTGGCCCCAACCAGCCCTCTGCCACGTTCTCCACTGCTGCTGTGTCTTCCTCTTGCTCCAGACTACAGACTCTGGAAGTTAGGAAGAGTGTTTTTGCACTCATTTCCTAGTGCACAACTACTTTTAGAGACTGTGTGCACCACATCTTTACTGAGGAGCTAGAGGAGGAGGAGGACCCACCCTTAACATATTCTCTGGAGTAGCAGCAGTGCTTGAAAGGGCACGTACTGACCTGGTAGCTGCTGGTTGATGATGAAGTGGTTCTAGCAGAAGCAGCCAGAAGGAAACTGCGCAGAGTAGGCCTGCAGTGCCCAAACTCGGCTGCACATTAGAATCACCTGGGGAGGTTTCTCGGCCTCACCCCTCACCATTAAGAACAAGCTGGGGAGGGGGAGGCCCAGCCTCTTCAGATGTGTGCAGAAGTCGCTCATCCAGCTGTGATTCTCTTCCCGACTCTGTGTTCAGTAACATTGTGTAGGTGGCTTAAAATTGGCCACCAGGTAACATTTGTGCCACAGTAATTGGCAAGCACAAGAAATCCGCCCCTACCCTCACTTATAGCCAGTTCACCAGCACATTGCTGTTGGTATTTTAAAAAACTCCCCAGCTGTTTGCAATGGGCAGCCAAGTTTGTGAGCTCCTGGTCAAGGTTAGCTCCACTTTTGCCTGAATTGTGGCACCAGGTAGTGTCTTGAACTCCTCTTTTCGCTCCAGTCCTGACTCGAGGTTAGCGCCATTATGTGGTATAACTTGCCTCACCTTTATGAACCTTAGTGAGTGCTGCAGAGGGAATAGAATAGTGGTTTCCTTTTTAGTTGTTAGTGAGTTTCTCATGTACAACTTGATTTCCTTTAAAGCTAGCCAAAACTCTTTCAGTGTATTGTTAGGGCTGGATCTGTGCAGGAGTATTTCACTAAGGAGGTGGGGGAAACTTTGAATTGTATTGTGCAATTAGGAACCTTAATTATTCCCTCCTGAGATTGTATTTCTCATTCAGAGACCTAATTGTTGCTGGTGTAATTTGCTAGCTGACTCCCCTGGCTGGATCTGACTTGAGTACAGTGGGTGCCATCCTTGGGTGACACCCACACATCACACTGACTTTCCTGCATTGAAAAGACACATTACACAGGCCCCGCTTCACTCTTCTCATGGGCCGGGTGAGTCATTCCTTGCTTGGTGAAGCGGACTGTAGCTTTAACTCAAATGAAACCACCACTGCCATGTAATGGACCATCTGGCTGGACGAACTCTGAGTCAGGAAACTTGCAGCGCCCTATGGGTCACCTTGAAATTCCAGATATAGAGAGGTCCCTTGACAAACCAAGAACTGCTCTTTTCAAAAGGTGGTGCTGGGACCCTAGAGAACACTCAAAGCTAGGGGGCAACTTTGGTCTCTGCTGCGAGGGGCAGAAGGAAGCTGGCAGGGCTGTTTTTAACCATAGAGGAACTGTGAGTCTAATCAGGATTTACTCCAGGGACAGGGCTGGACCAAGTGGATGGTCGCAGTTGGGTGTACATGTACCTTGGGGCTCTTTGGGGGAGATGGGCTGCCAAGGACACCTTATTTCAAAGGCTCTAATTGATTTCTATGAAAGCTTTGTGGCTCAAATACCATCCTGAGTAACTTAACATGAAATTTCTCTTAAAATGTTTTTCTTATCTGAAAACTTTATTGTGAATAGGAAGAATGAAAAATTATTAACTTAAGAATTAAAATATACTGTGCAGAAAAAAAAATTAAGTAGAAACTTCTAACAAAAAGTTTTAGTGTCGAGAAATGGAAGAGATCTAGAAGTGAGGACGTCTAGAATCCAGAATGCCAACCTGACCTGGTAAACATCACCACACCCCTCCAATCTACTCAGCAGAGGGCCAAGACCTGGCCCAGAAACTCAGGCCAGTTGCAACACTGGCCTCAGGGCAAAGGGTCCTCACTAGTCTGCCTACTCACAATGGATTTATGATGGTATTTCTTTACTGTTTCTGGACTTTTGTTCCTATTTTCTAGCCTTTCTGTTCTCCATAATAGAATGAAAATAGCATTTGGGTTATTATTGGTTGGTGTATTTTTATATATTGTTTTACCATATTATCATCTCCACTGAATTCTCTAAAAGAATAGCTTTATATTGGTTACAACTTTGTCATTTTGTGAGCTAATCTTCTCCGTGGAGTCAGCTGGATGAACGCTTCCTTTTCTCTTGCTCTAACCTGATGGCTAGGACAGACTACTGACAGAATCCTGGAGGAGAAAATACTATAAAAAAGTGAACATTAGCATTTCTTTGCTTTCCTTGGATCTTATTTGACATTATCCTCCCATGGCAGGTGGTGCTGTGCCTGAACTGTTTCCTGCCTGGACCAAGGGTGGGTCAGCCTGGCAGCTTTGTCTCGGAGGCCATTTCTTCCCTTGCCCACTAGCCCATCTTAAACAACCATGTAAGACCTGACCTACATTTGGGAAGTCTCTTTCCATATGGCTATTTTTCCTTTTTATCAATCCCTGGCCCGGTCCCCACTCTCTGTCAGCAGAGGGTGTTAAAATCCATGCCCTGTCTTTCTGAAGACTTCAGGTAGCGATTCATCATAAACACACCTGTGCCGTTCACTGGTGCTAGGACAAGGTCAGCATAGAAAAAACTGTGCCCCTGGGAAGTTTTGATTTTAACTTTTTCAAACTCTGTTTTCTTTTCTCCATTGATTTACTTTTTTTCTTTTTTCTTTTCTTTTCTTTTTTCTTTTTTTTTGGAGACAGAGTCTCACTTTATCACCCTGGGTAGAGTGGTACGGCATCATAGCTCACAGCAACCTCCAACGCTTGGGCTCAAGCAATTCCCTTGCCTCAGCCTCCCAAGTAGCTGGGACTACAGGCACCTGCCACAATGCCAAGCTATTTTTAGAGACCAGGTCTCACTCTTGCTCAGGCTGGTCTTGAACTCCTGAGCTCAGGCGATCTGCCCGCTTTGGCCTCCCAGAGTGCTGGGATTACAGGCATGAACCACCATGCCCAGCCCACTAATTTACTTTTCAGACACTTTTCTATTTTCCTGACCTATTCCCTTACCAAAAATAAAATAGTGTGACAAAATCATTTATATTCCGGTTTAAACTTATTTGCATCATTGGGTAAGCAGGAATGTGATGATGACCAAAAAACCTCCTTCGTATTTGGAGGAACACGGCCAAAGAAGAGAAAACCTAAAGATGTGATGTGTGTAAAAGTAGTATTAATTATGGCAATTATGTGGCCTGCCTAGCACCATTCCTACGTACTATTCCATGCATTATTGATGAACCATTGTTAAGTGACAGCTAATTTTGCTGTACATCTTAGGCGATTCCCATAGAGTGCTATATGTGCCTGTTCATCCTTCAGAATTTATTGCTCAGCCAGCAAACTCACAATTTTTAAAAAGCCTAAGTAGGACATTTTTCAGGGTTACATTCTATAAAAGGTCACAGATTTGCTGCCCTACATCATTGGCCACTCTATAAAAAGTTTGTTTACATGTTGACATATAACTATTAACAACAGATTGGTGGGTTTACACCTGCGGTGCATCTTACAAGGGTACATGTGAAACTTAGTAAATGTAGAATGTAAATGTCTTAACACAATAACTAAGAAAATGCCAGGAAGGCTATGTTAACCAGTGTGATGAAAATGTGTCAAACGGTCTATGAAACCAGTGTATGGTGCCCCATGATTGCATTAATGTACACAGCTATGATTTAATTAAAAAAAAAAAAGTTTGAGTGTAACTTGGCTTATTGTACCCTCAATGAATCCCGAACAATAAAAAGAAAAAAAAAAGTTTGAAGTTGCTGTGAGCTATGATGCCACAGCACTCTACCAAGGGTGACAAAGTGAGACTTTGTCTATAAATAAATAAATCAATAAATCAGTCATAATGGTTAAAAAAACTATTAACTACATAAAATATATAATATAAAATATGATATGAGATTGTTACTTTTTCCCATTTGCCACTTTAAAGAGGGAGGTGGGGACCAGCAGTACTTCAGCATAACCCAGACCCCCCCCCAGACGAACTGAATAAAAAAACCTGCATTTTAACAGGATTCCCAGGCAATTCAATTCACAATAGAATTTGAGAAGTGCGGCTTCCTTTGTCCAAGGGAGTTGCCTGAGGAATGGAGAGCGCAGAGGAGGAATCAGTGACTGGTGTTGCTGGGACTCACATCACAACTGCCAAGCATGTGGCTTATTTAAAATGGGGCTTCTCAGGTCCGCCCCCAAGAGTGTTTCATTCTACAGGTATAAGGTGGGCTCAGGAATGTCTGCGAAGCCAGTAATCTGAGATCCACTGTCTGCTTACTTGCTTCTTGACAGAGAAGGAAGACAGAGTGGAACAGGGCCCACAGCTGGAAGTTGGGATGTTCAGAAAAAAAGACACAAGACTATAGAGGGCAGAAAACTCCTTGGGCTCCCTGGAAATGTCTCCATTACACTTGAATTCAAATGGTCCATTAAAACAAGCTCTCAGGTCAAGAATGTATAGACAGGGTGGCCATAAAGTTTGTGTGCAATTTGACACGAACTTTATGGCCACGCTGCATATGCCACGTGTACACACACAGAGAGACACACACACATATACACATACACATCTTCAACTAATCAGTCTTTCAGTAACCCCGAGTCTTAAGTGAAAACCACGTGTTCTATCTAGAGGAATACACTCCATCAGCAGCTCAGCCCTCACTGCTCAGAAAGAAGCTGTGCTGTAATTGACTAATTAATCACCTTGTCCAGTGGCTGGCTTTAGGTAGCGTTTTCTAGACTATTTGGTCTTATGTTGTTGTTTGTAATATCCTTGCTTGGGAAGGAGCAAGATGACTTGTGGTGATATGTGTCTTTTGAAAAATCCCGTGAAGCTGTCTTTGTTTTGAACAGGACTTAGTAACAATAGGATTTTTGTTTTTCTTCAAAGTCAAGGCTATGTATCCGAGACACACACACACATATAATGTGATAAATATTTTATATAGAAAGAATAAAAGGCTGTGTAATCAATATTAAAATCTCAAATTAGGAAGAAAGGTTGGTTAGAGAATATATTTTATAGATACTTTTCTATGATTCTCCCTGAATTTGGCTCCATTCTTAATTTGCTGAAACTGGTCAAAATGAGAGTATTGTTGTCCTATTTAAAGGCAAAGTCCTTGGAGTCTTCCTTTTTCTCATTTTTGATGCATTGATCTCTCGGAGCAGTCAATGCCTTCCCCATGGCCCCACCCAATGGAATTTCCTATATACAGGATTCTATTCTTGAATTCCCACCCCACCCTAAATTTTAGAGATAATTTACTCAGTAGACCATGAGGCATGGTTGGTCACCAGCGCTTCTTCAGCTTCCATCCCAGAGGACAAATACTTAATATTTCAAGGTAGCTGGGTCCATAATTGCTGAATACAGCATGAATCTGAAGTTGTTACAGAAAGAACACCCCAGCTAGTTCAAGCCCAGAGTCTGATTCATAGTTTTTAAAATGATTAACCCCACGCCCTTCCCCACCCTAGCTGGCAGTAGCAAATCATCCTGCAGGGATTTAATGAGTTAAGAGAACACTCTCAACATTAAGGAATACACCACAGGTGATTCTTCCAAATGCACTTGGTCAAACATAATATGTTTAAATACAATGCAATTTATGTTTGCATAATTTGTAAAACTCTGAAATTTGGTGTATTATTACATACATTCTAATGTACAGCAAACATTATTTAAGGGATTAGACTGGAATCCTTCCAAATTCTTATTAATTATAATATGCGACTCATAGAAAATATGAACCACTTGGGAGTAGGGGGATGTGATCTATAGAGAGACCCACATTATGTAATATAAGAAAAAAATGGAAATATAAATAAATAAGTATAGTCATCTTTCAGTATCCCCATACCAAGACACTCCTCCCCACACCAAAGTCCTCAGGTACTCACATCCCTCGTGTAAAGTGGCATAATACTTACATATAACCCATACACATTCTCCCATATAAATCATATCTAGATTATTTATAATACCTAACACAATGTAAATGCCATGCAAATAATTATTCAGTATTGTTTTTTAATTTATATTATTTTTAGTTAATTATTTTTTTATTTTTGTATTTTTGATATATGAGTGAATATGAGGATGCAGACCAATTCACAGAGAAGGATGCCTGGCAACTTGTTCAAGGACTTGTGACTTCCTGATGCAAACTAACATTTAGGATTTCTCTAGCTGTCATCATTCATTCATTCATCTACTAAATATGGGGGATCTGCTTCTAGTAGGCACCCCTAGGGTGTAGCATAGTCTGGCACATAGCACCTGGATTTTGCACTCTCTATAAGAAAGTGGGTTTCCAGGAGTGCTGGAGAGACATTATTACTATAAAATGCCATTTGAAAATGAAACAGAACAACTACCACCACATTATGGCATTTTAAATAAGACAACGCCATTCGCACATTTCAAATCCATTTCATAACCTCTCCCTGTATTGCAGGTTGCTGTGTAGTCTCAGTAGTCACAAGAGACCCTTGGCTTTTGGTTTAAATGGAGTTGCTCTTCTCTGCATTTTTAAAGTAGGTTTCTTGGGCAACACTATACTTAGGATCTAGAGGAACATACAAAGAGGAATGGAATCTATCCTCAAGGAGCTTCAGTTTTACCTTAGACTATAAAACACTGAGAAGTTATTGCCAGGAAGAGATCTCTATTTGCAATTCTTTCCTTTAAAATTTGGTAAAAGAGCCAGATTATGGAAAGACATTTTTTAAAAGAAAATGAGAGTAATGTATAGATAAACAAATTACAACTTAACTTTTCTCTGCAGGCCACAAGGAAAACCCATTTTGAGTCAACATCCTTTGGGCATAAATATGCGGTCCTCTGGCGCCCCCTGGAGGCAGTGTGTCTCTGGGCAGAGGAGAGAAAGCCGTTGGACCACAACTAAGCAGCGACTTTGCTTCCATTCATCCTTATCACTTTGTTTTTCCCAGTAGTGAGTTGTAAGCTGGTTTGTTAAACTAGACTTTCTTCCAACGCACAGATTCTCCAAGCAGCATATGGTTGAGCAGAAGTGAATATGCTCATCATTAAGGAATATGCCACGTATTCTTCTAAATGTGCTTGGGTGGATAATTCTGTCTAAATACGGTTTCACATGTAGTATAATTTTTATATTTGTAAAACTTGTGAAACCGAAAATTTTATGATACATTCTAAAGTACAGCAAAATTTCTTCGTTAAATCCACCGACAAATAAATAAATGTCTGAATTTTCAGGCTTTTATTTTATTCATTTTTACAATATATCTTATGAAACATATACTTTTTTTTTTTCCACTGCCTTCTTGGGAGTCCTTCTATTCACAAAGGATTTTAGGCAGTTGTTGAACTTGTTAATGTTCACAGATGGATGGAAAGGATTGTGGCATCGTTTTCCTTTAGGAAAATGTGCACAGTCCTTTGCAAATGACTATAAACCTTTATATCTGGTTGAAATCTGCTCTTGCCCTCGAAGGAAACTTCCTTGAATAGCATAATACATTGTGCTCACATTAATTTTCAACAAAATGATTTTTATTTTATTTTCAGGATCTCAGGTTAGCACAGATGTACTCTGCTTTAACTCGAGAAAGTCCCTCAGCCTCCTGTCTGGAAAGAAAGTAGAACTTATTAAATAGCACAATGATATCATCAATTTCAACTTCATTATGTACTGAAGGCATTAAATTCGATTTTCTAAGATAATGAGAAAATCAGTATTCTGGATTATTCAATATTCTATTATATAGAAATTTGCCAATTTTTTAAAAATTAAGACACAACAAATGCAATTAGTAGGACATGACGTATGATAATATTTTCTTGTTGACTGTATATTTTCCGCATCTTTTATCCCCTTGTAATCACTGTGCACATTGAAATGCACATCTAGAAAGGTACAGGAGTTACAGTGATCTGAGATTTAGCAAATGAAATCAGCTATCCTTAAAAGGGAAGATTGTAAATAAGGATATTTATAGGAGTTGTTATTACATTAGCCCTAATTACTGCTACAAAGCTATATCAAAGAGATATTTAAAATGAGAAAGCTATTTCTCATTGTTTCCTGTTTGGTACACGTGTTTGTGTGTGTATAGTATTAGTTTAAAGGTGTATCTAATCTTCATTGGTAAGTTCCCAGCCCAGGGAAAAGGAAGGGCAAATTTTTTTTTTTCTTTATGAAGAAGGGCAAAAAGGAGAAGTATATGTAATTAGAACTCATTTTAAGCAACTTGCTTTATCAAATATTTGTGAAGTATTCATTCTCAGTTCAAAAGAACAAAGAAACAACTGTCTTTTGCCACTCATTTTCCTTGATTCCATAATGTTTAATTAAAGTACAACATCACAATAACGAATACTACAAACAGGATAGACACGTTTGGGAAGAGACACAGCAACTCGTAGTAAAAACCCCAGGGAACTTGAGGGGCATCAGGGCTGGAGTTCGTGGAGGTGTCTCATGGGGTATCTGCAGTGTGGCCAGGCCCCAGAGATCTCAGAGGGGTCCTGAGCCTCGGATTAGCAGATTAGTGAGATTTCACTACAAAAATGGTTGTAAACTGTAAATGCATAGAGGCGGGTGCTCTTAGCACTCTGGTAGGTATTTCTCCATGTAGTTACATAACTTTTTGTAAGTATCACATCACAGTCAGTGTTTTGGTACTCTGCCAACTAACCTAAAGCTAGGTAGTAAAATCTTTCCCTGTCATTGAATAAATCTGCATATCATTCCCCTCATCCATTACCCAAAGGACAAAGAGAGGAAAAAAGGTGGGTAGGGAAAAAAAGAACAGGGAAAAAGAAAAAGGAAAGAACTGCTTAAAATAGAAACAACATCCCAAGATTCAGCAGCAGATTTTTCAGACACACCCTCTATGCCAGATTCCATAATCCTCACAGGGACCCAGGGAGACAGATGACAAGATATGGTCATATACGTGTACACCCCTGATGTGGGCTCTCCTGAGCTCAGAAATGAGTGTGACAAAGTCAGCAATCTGCACTGCCTGGGCCAGGTGCCCTTCCTCATCCCCTCCTCTCTCTTCCTCTGTCTTCTCCCCTCCCTCTTACCTCCTCTCCTCCCTTCCCTCCCTCCCTCCCCTCCCCCGCCCATTTCATGTGGGTGCATATCAGTCATCACAGTGTGCCGCACAGATCTCAGGTGGGTAGTTACTGCAGAATGTGCACGTACCCGGAGACCCCCATCGCCCAGCTAGTCCTATCCAGGGCCCCTGCCCTCACATCCCAGGAACCTTCTGCCACCAGGGCCTGGTTTTGCCTATCCTTGTATTTCATACACAGACAATCACACGGTAGGTGCACTTTTTAGCAAGGCTTCTTTAGCTCAACGTAAGTTTTTAAGCTTCCTCCACATTGTTGAGTCTGTCAGTACTTCCTTTTTATTGCTGTAGTATCCATTGTACAAACGAACTACAGTTTGTTTATTCAATATCTTCTTGATGGACATTTACGCTATCTGCATTTTTCCTCTATTGTATAAAGCTACTATGAACATTTTGTACAAGGCTTTTTGTGTATATATATCTTTAAATGTCATAAATATATGTATACCTAGAATAGAATTGTGAAGCCATAGGGTGGGCACATCTTTATAGGAAATTGGCAGATTTTCGGGGGGCACCTGTGGTTCAAAGGAGTAGGGCGTTGGCCTCATATGCCGGAGGTCGTGGGTTCAAACCCAGCCCTGGCCAAAAAACTGAAATCGACAGATTTTCAAACCGGTCATATGATTTCACATCCTCATTAGCAATGCATGGGAGTTCTAGTTGCCCCAGGACCTCAACATTTTGTGTTGACAATTTAAAGATTTTATCTACATTGATGAATGCCAAATACAATCTTATTGTGGTTTTATTTAGCGTTTTACTGACAACTAATGATGTTGAACACCTTTTCAAGTGATTTTTAGATGCATATAAATATTCAAGTGTTTTAACCACTTAAAACAATTGGATTATTTGTCTTTTTATTATTGAGTTGAAGAAATCCTCTAAATCAGCGGTTCTCAACGTGTGGGTCACGACCCACAGAACGGTATTAAAGGGCTGTGGCATTAGGAAGGTTGAGAACCACTGCTCTAAATAGTATGAATACAAGGCCCATGCCACATGCAACACACACATATATAGTTTATAGATCATGTAGATCTATACTAGAGATGGTTTTACTAAAATAGTATACATAGTATCTGTATTTATTTAGAGATAGGTAGAGTTTTTCCCTTTTTTGTAAATATACTGACTTACATCGATCAATTGATTTTCCAATTTTCTTGTGTTCCTGGGAAAAATCCCACTTGGTCATGTTATACCATTATTTCTATTTGTAGGTGAATTAAATTTGCTAATATTTTGTTAAGGATTTTTGTATTTATATGCATGTGAGGAGTACTGGTCTGAAGTTTTCTTTCCTTGTAATATATTTATCTGGCATTGGTCTAAGGGACATTCTGGCCTCATAAAACAGGCTGGGAAGTTTTCTCTCTCTTCTGTAATATGAAAAAGGTTTGTATCTGACTAGTATTATTTCTTTCTCAAATAGTTTGATAAAATTCACCAGTGAAACCAGTGGTTTTGAAGTTTTCTTTAGGGGGAGGATTTTAATTATGAATTTATTTTTTTCTTGACAAATCTAGGGTTTCAAAAACCTTTTATTTCTTCTTGTGTTGGTTTTGTTAATTTGTTGTCTGTCAAGGAGTTTTTCCTTTTCCTCTAAATTGTTGAGTTTGGGGGCATACATTTATTTCTTCATGATGTTTCCTTATTGTCCTTTTAATGCCTGTGGTGTCTACAATCATGTCGCCATTGTTATTCCTGATATTGGTGACTTGCATTTTCTTTCCTTTTTAAATAACGGTCTTGCTGAGGGGTTATCCATTTTATTAATCTTGTCAAAGGACCATTTTCAGAATTTGTTGATTTTTTTTCTCTTTTAATTACCTGTTTTCTATTTTATTGATTTCCACTCTTTATTGCTTCCTTCTTTCTTCTTACTTTGGATTTAATTTGTTCTTTTCTAGCCTTCTGATAAAGTTTGGATAATTAATTTTAAACTTTTATTTTTTCCAATTAAGCATTCACAGGTCCCAATTTCTAAGTACAGTTTTAGCTGAATTTCACAAATTTCAATATGTTAGAATTTTTATCATTTAGTTCAAAATATTTTCCAATTTTCTTTGTTATTTCTTTTTTGAACCAGGGGATGTTTATAACTGTGTAGTTTACTTTACAAATATTTGAGGATTTTTAAAAAGTAATCTGCTTTGGGCCGGTGCCTATGGCTTAAAGGAGTAGGGCGCCGGCCTCATATGCGGGAGGCGGCGGGTTCAAACCCAGCCTGGCCAAAAACTGCAAAAAAAAAAAGTAATCTGCTTTTAAGATACTTTGTTTTAGAATAATTTTAGATTTATAAAAACTCCCAATGACATAATTGGTAGTTTCCGCATGCTTCCCACCTAGTCTTCCCAAATTATAACATCTTATGTGACCATGGCACATTCGTCAGTACTAAGAAACCAACATTGGTACATCACTAACTGAAGTCTAGATTCAGATTTACCAGTTTTTCTGCTAAGGTCCTTTTTTCTTTATTCCAGAATTCAATCCAATGACACCACATTGCTCTCAACAGATAGCTTTTTAAAAACGTTTTCTAACTTAATTCAGTTGTCCTCAGAAAGTGTATTTTGTATGATGTCAAAAATTTTAAATTTATTGAAACTTGTTTTATTGACCAGCAGATGGTCTATAAACTCATGAAAAGAAACTACTCTGAACTTTGTACAGGTGATTGTCTAGAAATACCAGCCAGTTATCCAGATCTTCCAGTCTTCATGGCTTCACTAAGTTTTCATCTCAGTTACTGAGAGAGGAGTGCTCAGATGACCAGCTGCAGTTGTGACTTGTCTCTCCTCTCAGGACCATCAGTTTATGCTTCCTGTAGTTTGAAGCTTTCCCTTTAGATTAGACATGCACTTAGAATTTTATGCTCTTAGTGAGCTGCCCATTTTGTTATTTAAAAATATCCTTCTTCTTTTTTTTTTTTTTCAGGATGAAGGTGGGGTTTTTTTATTATAAAAGAAAAAAATAACTCCTCAGCAATCTTAACAAAGGAAAAGAGTATTGTGCACTGGGAGAAGACAACAGGATACAAAAATCACAAGTGTTTTTACCACCAGCCCTGTCTCTGTCTCCTCCAAGAGCAGAGGTGAAAGGACACAGTTGAAGCAAATAAGCAATTATGTAAAATTACTTAGAAACCCTACACATTTGATTAAAATCTAAACTTCTATTTTGCGCTTAAAAGTTTTTTTTAATATATCAAAAGGCCTGCGTTAGTGACATGCTATTTCCACCAGAAAATAACCATAATAATATGTGTATATCTCCTGTCGCTAACATGCTCAAGTTGACCAGCCAACTCATTTCCAAACCTGTGTGTGGACAAGTATGTGTATCTTGCAAAACAGAGCCATGGTGATCAAGTGACTGCTAGTTAGCCTGCATCTGCCTGTCAGTTTACCAGTGCCCACTTCCTCCCTTGGGAGGGTGGGCAGGGCAGAGACCCTGAAATGGTAATGAGGAATTAACCCCCAATTACCAACTTACCACCTAATCTTCGATAAACCAAACAAGAACATACATTGGGGGAAAGACTTCCTATTCAATAAATGGTGTTGGGAGAACGGGATGTCTACATGTAAAAGACTGAAATTGGACCCACACATTTCCCCACTCACAAAAATTGATTCAAAATGGATAAAGGACTCAAATTTAAGGCATGAAACAATAAAAATCCTCCAAGAAAGCATAGGAAAAACACTGGAAGATATTGGCCTGGGGAAAGACTTCATGAGGAAGACTGCCATGGCAATTGCAACAACAATAAAAATAAAGAAATGGGACTTCATTAAACTGAAAAGCTTCTGTACAGCCAAGGAGACAATAACCAAAGCAAAGAGACAACCTACACAATGGGAAAGGATATGTGCATATTTTCAATCAGACAAAAGCTTGATAAGTAGGATCTATAGAGAACTCAAATTAATCCACATGAAAAAAGCCAACAATCCCATATATCAATGGGCAAGAGACATGAATAGAACCTTCTCTAAAGATGACAGACAAATGACATGAAAAAATGTTCATCATCTCTATATATTAGAGAAATGCAAATCAAAACAACCCTGAGATATCATCTAACCCCAGTGAGAATGGCCCACATCACAAAATCTCAAAACTGCAGATGCTGGAGTGGATGTGGAGAGAAGGAAACACTTTTACACTGCTGGTGGGACTGCAAACTAGTACAACCTTTCTGGAAGGAAGTATGGAGAAACCTCAAAGCACTCAAGCTAGACCTCCCATTTGATCAGGCAATCCCATTACTGGGCATCTACCCAGAAGGAAAAAAATCCTTTTATCATAAGGACACTTGTACTAGACTATTTATTGCAGCTCAATTTACAATCGCCAAAATGTGGAAACAGCCTAAATGCCCACCAACCCAGGAATGGATTAACAAGCTGTGGTATATGTATACCATGGAATACTATTCAGCTATTTAAAAAAATGGAGACTTTACATCCTTCGTATTAACCTGGATGGACGTGGAAGACATTATTCTTAATAAAGCATCACAAGAATGGAGAAACATAAATCCTATGTACTCAATTTTGATATGAGGACAATTAATGACAATTAAGGTTATGGGGGGGAGGAAAAGTAGAAAGAGGGATGGAGGGAGGGGGGTGGGGCCTTGGTGTGTGTCACACTTTATGGGGGCAAGACATGATTGCAAGAGGGACTTTACCTAACAATTGCAATCAGTGTAACCTGGCTTATTGTACCCTCAATGAATCCCCAACAATAAAAAAAAAAAAAATCCTTCTTTGTCTCCAGTATTACTTGTTGTCTTGAGGTTTATTTTGTCTAATATTAATATAGCCATTCTAGCTTTCTCAGAATCAGTACTTTCTTGGTATATTTTTTCCATCCTTTTACTTTTACCTGGTATCTCTATACAGTGTAATCTCATCCAGCAAACTGTTGGAGCCTGCTTTTTTATTTACTCTGACAGCTTTTTAATTTTAGTTCTAATTTTATTTACATTTCATGTGATTATTGATATAACTGAGCATAAACTATTTGTTTTCTATTTTTCCCATCATTTCTGTGTTCATTTTTTCCTACATTCTTTTTGATCAGTAAAATCATTTTTAGTATTCTATTTTATTTCCACTACTGGGGTTTCTGATATACTTGTTTAATATTTTTAGTGAGTTTCATTAAGGATAACAATACGCATTCTTAACATATCAGTCTATCTTCAATTAATATTAAGCCATTTTATACGTAATGTAAAAACATTTAAATGGCACAATTCCATTTATTTCTCTCCTGTTCTACATCTCTTAAGTGCCTTTTAAAATACATTTTATTTTTGCATATATTATATTCCCACAAAACATTGTTGTTATTATTTTGAGACGGAGTCTCACTCTGTCACCTGGGTAGAGTGCCCTTGTGTCATAGCTCAAAGCAACCTCAAACTCTTGGGCTCAAGCAACTCTCTTGCCTCAGCTTCTCATGTAGCTGGGACTACATGCCTGGCTAGTTTTCCTATTTTTAGTAAAGATGGAGTCTTCCTCTTACTCAGGCTGGTGCCAGACTCTTGAGCTCAAGCAATCCACCAGCTTCAGCCTCGCAGAGTGCTAGGATTACTGGCATGAGCCACCATATCTGGCCATGTTATTATTTTTGCTTTAAACTGTGTATTAAATTTAAGAAACACAGAAAAGTTTTCTATATGCCCACACTTGCTATTTTCAGCAATCTTTATTGCCTCATTCGGGTCTGTGTTTTCATCTCATTGTTTCCCTTCAACCTGAAAAGTGTCCTTTACCACTTCCTGAAGTCAATGTCTACTGACAATAAATGTTCTTGGATTTTGCTCATCTAATGCTTTTTTATCTTGCCTTCATTTTCAAAGAATAAATTTTACTAAATATGGGAAGAAAAAGTGTTTTGTGTGGAATGAAAAATTGTTCATAATTGTTCTTGGGCCCCAAATCTGTTGTTTCTTATTTTATTTTACCTGAACATAATACGCTGCCATATTAGTCTCCAGAATATCTGTATCATTGTACACTCCCATTAGCAGTTGATAAGAATTATAAACTATGTCCCTTCACGTTGGCAGTGTTTGATACTAGTACACTTCTAAATTGGTTGAATTTTTTATGTTTGCTGATCTGATGGGTATTAAGTGAGATGTAATTATAGACAATTTACATTTCTCTTATTACTTATATATCTAACACTTATCGAGCACTTATTCTAAGCTAAGCACTATAATGTATACATTATCACATTTGATCCCGATAAATGTGTTAATGATAGATCATTACCGAGTAAGCGTTGTGACAGGTTTACATAGAGAGGATAGACATAGATACTGTTGCTGTCTCTATGTTACAGATGGTGAAAGGATGCACAGCTGTAAGTATATTAGCAATTTATGGAAGGTGTGTGGCAAGTCCCACGACTGGGATCTAAGCCCTGGGATCTAAATGATCAAACTCAATGTCTAACCTGCCATATTACCCTCTCTCTCTACCAGTAAGATGAGCATCAATTATTCCCGTTCTAAAGATGACTAGCCTGTGTTTCTGATAATTTGGTAACTTGCCAAAGGTTGCCCAGCTTGTAATTGGTGAAACCTGCGTTCAAACCCAGGTCAATTTGCTTCTAAAGTCTGTGTTCGTTCTTAGCAAAAGACTTGGGCAATAAAACTCTAAAACTTTGACACTTTAGTCATGAACATAAACTACGTTGTAGATGTGTGAGCATCTGAACATTCATGCGTTTATTCATTTGTACAATAAAAACTTCCTGAGCACCTGTCACAGACTGTCACAGGCCCAGAACTGTTCTAGGTGCTGCAGATTAAACAAGGGACAAAACAGGGGCTGACATCCCAGTGAGGAGAAGTGAAAACAAGCAGATAAATAAGTTAGTATGTGGTGTGTCAGAGGCGATGATTGCTGCAGAGAGAAATAAAGCCGAGCGAGATGAGTCAGAGGAGCCAGGGGGTGAAGGCAGTCCTTAAGAATTGAGGAAGTCAATTGATGCTTTACTAAGAATAATGTCTTCCTCTTCCATCCAGGTTAATATGAAGGATGCAAAGTCTCCATTTATGTTAATAGCTGAATAGTATTCCATGATATGAGGACAATTAATGACAATTAAGGTTATGGGGGGGAAGAAGGAAAAGCAGGGAGAGGGAAGGAGGGAGTGGGGCAGGGCCTTGGTGCATGCCACACCTTCTGGGGGCAAGACATGATTGCAAGAGGGACTTTACCTAACAGATGCAATCAGTGTAACCTGGCTTATTGTACCCTCAATGAATTCCCGAGCAATTAAAAAAAAAAATCAATAAAATGCACATAAAGGGGAAAAAAAAAAAGAATTGAGGAAGTCTGAGGGACCACACCTATGGCGCATCTTACAAAAGTACGTGTGAAACTCACTAAATGTAGAATATAAAAGTCGTAACACAATAACTAAGAAAATGCCAGGAAGGCTATGTTAACCAGTGTGATGAAAATATGTCAAATGGTCTATAAAACCAGTGTATTGTGCCCCATGACTGCATTAATGCACAGCTATGATTTAATAATAAATAAATTAAAAAAAAAAGAATTGAGGAAGTCATCCACATGGACACTGAGGAGAAGGCCGGGTGGGGGTGGGGGGACGACAGTGAGAATGGGGTGCCCAGGCAGGCCCCGGCCTGGCGTGTTTGAGGACCCTTGGGGCCAAGGCAGTGTGAGTGAGGGGGAGAGTAGCTGAAGGTGTGGCCAGAGCGCAGGTAGGGCAGGTTATGCAGGGGCCTATGAGCCCTCAAAGCCCTCTGGTTTCACTCAGAGTAAGACAGGGAGTCTCTGAAAGCTTTCAAGCATAAGGGGGGGAATGTTATGACTTATGTTTTAATTTAAAAGGACCATCGGCAGCTATGTTTGAACATACATGGGGGTGGGGCAGGGAAGCAAGAATCTCTAGGACAGGTGCAAGTGTCTCTGATTTGTTATTCAAAATACTCTGTTCTGAACCCACTTCTCAGAAGGGTTTACTTGTTAGGGTGAGACTCATGGAGGTCCCCAGGTTAACACCTGCCTCCTCACCTCACCTCCAGCTCTCCCTGCTGACTGTTTACAAACAGAGATGAAGGACTCCCACAGAGGCTGATTTCAGAGCCCAGCTCTGTGCACCTGGCCCCCTGCCCAGACATCGGAGCCCAGTTCCCTGCACCCAGCCACCACCGGCAGGGGGAAGTGGGAACCCAGAAAGAGGGGAACTTCATAAATCAGTATTCCTTATTTGAAAAGAAAAAAAAGGAAAAAAAAAAAAAACGAAATATTTACAGGGTTTCCCTGGAGAACACATTTTTTAAACTGGTGGGCTTCTATTAGCTTGCTCCCCGAGTCACAGATGGGCATCAAGGAGCGTGGGGCCACCAAGTAAGCCCTGTGAAATGTTTACATAGAGAAGTGCGGAGATAGGCTGTGTCAACTGTGACGGGCCTGGCCCTGGAGAAAGGCCTGGTGGAGGTAATGTGGAGTTAATGAGGATGAATGAGCCTCATTTCCTTGCTGTGTGTGCACGTGTGCGCACGCACAGGGCTCTGAGAAATGAAACAGATGTCCTGCCTAGAATTTCCTGAAGCTGGGAGGAAGCTGTCTGGTCGCTGTAAGTGGTGTCTGGCACATGACTACTGTGGCTAGGTGGCAAGGCCTGTGATGGTCGCTGAAATATTGAATGACTTTTCTCAGTCACTATATATCTTCATAGAGCTTTGCTCAGAATCATCTTCACAAATGCTTGATAAGTTACAGACTGTGTTATAAGATGTAACCCCCTGGCTGAAGGGCTCAACTACAACTTGAACTTTACCTAAGAAATGCAAACAATGTAACCTAATCGATCATTTGTATCCTCATAGTAATTTGAAAAGTAAATTAATTAAGTAAGTAAAAATGGACAGGGAATCTAAAAATAAAATTCTGGGCAGGGGATCTAAAAAAGACCCTCTTTTGAGGAGTTTTGCTCTAAAAGGAAGAAAAGGAATGAGATAAAGCTGGGGGGAGGGGAAGTGGATTTCAGGAGTGTGTGGGCTGCACGTGGGTGGGTGACGTCAGGCTCTTACAGCCGTCTGTGTGCTGATGACACTGCTCCAGCAGAGGAGGGAGATTAATGACGCACGGGATAAAGGGGACAGTGGCATTCTTGAGTAGATAAAAAGGAATGGGACAGAATGTACAACTAGCTTGGATGTGTTAGTTCATGGTCTGTTCATCCCAAATTCTGGGGAAAAGGCAGATTGTTCGGGCTCAGATGCAGATGTGATGACGCAGTACATCTGCTACCCTGGGGCCTAAGAGAACCTCAGACTTTGCTTCCAAGAATCTAGAATGAGACTAGTTGTTGCAGTGAGGTGGTTTTTCCTCCAACATGCAGCTGCAGGGTTGCAGCATAAAGTGATAGAAAGTTGGATTTCACCAGGGTTGGGTTTTGCCAGGCAAGAGCGAGGAAGGGAGAGAGTGGCGTCAACATTGATGGTGGACGCAAGGCAATGTGTTGAAGAGGACAGGCTGAGCGATGGGGGACAAGGCTCAGATTCTTCTCCCGGAGGGTGGTGTGGCAGAAAGGTTGACACTGGACTGCCTCAGAAGGGATTTCCCTTAAACGTGTGGTGTATAATTAATGCAACTCGAATGAACACAGCGCAAGCGTTATAAGGGTAACGTGTGAAATACAGCCTGTGGCTTCTGAGGACTGCTTACCTCTGCTCCAGCTGCCCAGTCTGGTGGCTACTAATCCTCGGTTCCAGAGAAGAACAATGAGCTATCAGCAAAGTTGTCAGATGGCTCAGATGGGGCTTGTAAGGCTGTCCTGGGGCTCTGGACAGGGACAATCGTGCTGTCCAGTCAGGCTGACCCTATGGTCACGCATCACTCACACACCAAACCCACCACCCACCACCCTCCCTTCATGGGAAAAAGCTTCTCAGAGGTTTATTCATTGTCCCCACTCAGGTGTGAACCGCAGCTCCTCCCTCCCAGCCCCACATCTGTCACAGGACCCTGAACAGCTTTTCTGTTTCTTACTCAGCCCAGGGCTCTTTTCAGGCACACACCTCTGGGTTCTTCCCTTCTTCCTTCCCAGCACCTGGGGCAACTCAGCCACTCTCCTGCTCTTTACAGTCCCCTGAGGGCCGGGACCCTGCACTCCAGCTTCTGTTCTTTCCCTTCTAGACACTGTGGAAGTATAAGTCCGTAGGTCTTCATGATTTTAGAGGATTTAATGCCTAACACAAGTATGTAAGAAGCATAACCAATACGACACAGATAACTAAATGGCACAGCCTGGAGCTTCTAGGATCTCAACACACATTTCTATAACTTTCATCTACTTTATGGTTTGTGCCTCTGCCCTTGACCCAGGAAAGGGAACTTTTACCTTTAGCAAATTCCCAAGGTTGAATCTAGCAGGGACAAATAATGGGAGAGTCCCTCCCCTCCCCTCAGAGTCTCCTGAGAGCCTCTAGTTTCATGCCAGTGCCCAGGTAGTACATGTTGCTTCCCTGTAAGTCAAGGTCAGTGTCACCACAGACTGTAGTTACTGAGCCTCGTTTGCTCACAGGGCCCTTGGTTAAGTTTCTTGATGTCCTCTTTTTTGAACTGGGGAGAGTAACAGATGTTTCTAGGGTGGCTGTAACTTCTGAAAGCACAAATGACAGTCTCTTTTTCCCTGTTAGGTGCCTAAACCCGTCCCCCACTTCCCCTCCCAGAACAAAAGGTCTACCTGGCCCCACCTGAAGAACTCCATGGGGAAGACCTTAGCCCAAGAAAGCCTTCCAGCAACCTGTGGAATCCCTGTATAAAAACAAGCCCCAACCACTCTCGGCACAGCTGCCATCTTGGCCCTGGCGGTCTCCATCCCCTTTCATTAAACTTGGTCTGAACCCCTCCTAGTCTCTTCTCTGGGTACACTGCCAAACCCCTTAAGTTCCCTTTTCTTTCTCTGGAGCACATCAGAATCCCTCTGTAATGGCCCACCTAAAACCATACAGTCACGGAATCGAACTGTTCAGAGTTTCCAAACACAGAGAGCCACGTAACTCAGAATAAAAGAGAGGAAACTGCAGGTGCTTTGTCCTAACAAAAGTGCTGTGAACCAGACCTGAAGGCATCCCCAACCCTCATTCTATCCATGCACCAAAGGAAGCTTGCTCTCCCCTCTTCTCCTTACTCCACAGAGGGGTCTTGGAGCTGGTTGTTGGAGTGGCTGGATTCTATTTCCAGACCTGCTCTTAGCCAAGCTGGGGGCCTCCAGCAGTTCTCCAGGCTCAGTGGGCCTCACCTGGAAACGCGAGTGTGCCATGGTCTTCCTCCCTCTAATACTGACTTATCTCACTGTGACTCAAAATCACGCACAGGGGTAGCTTAAATAAATGTTTATGAGGTTTAAATACATGGCCAGCAAAATGTCCATAATCCCTACCATCTTGTAACAGGGAAAATAGAGATCAAAAAACTACCTACAGTGTGAGGCTTGTTAGGAAAGAAGAACTATGGGAGCGTGCAGAGAGGGAAATCAGCCTGGAGAGAGGATGTGAGGCGCTTTAAAGAACCTAAAGGGGGCAAGTGTGGGGCTTACAGGTGGGTGAAGGGGACAAGACTCAGCTCTCAGGGGCAGTTTTGGACTTTAATCTGAAGACGAAGGATGCCAGTAAAAGAATTTAAAGCTAGTAACATAATTAGATCTGCATTTTAAAGACAGATTCTGGCTGCAGCGTGGAGACCATATGGTGTGTGTGCATATGTGTGTCAAGGAAGGCTCTTTTGTTAGTAACCTGGATCAGAGACAGGGCGGCTTGGACCAGGGTTACGACAGTGAGGCTGGGGCAAAGAGGACAGGATGGAGGAGGAATAACAGGCAAACCCCGAGGGGTCTGGTGACAGGCTGCAGGAGGAACGGGGTGGGTGGTGGGGTTCAGGCAGGCGTCACGGAGTTTTGCTCTGAGGACCTGGGTAGTGGTAGCGCCACTTTCTGATATGGTGTATGTGTGCACATGTGCATGTGGACATGAGGGTGGGGCCTGGTGATGAGGAAATGGATGAATGAATCCCATTCTGGACCTGCTGGGTTAGAGTTTTAGCATCACCCGAGGGACCCAGATAGTTGACAACTTCCATCGAGTGTCAACATTGCATTCCGTGAGGCGGCTCCCCTGCCACAGAAGGGAAGAGGCATTTGTATTGTTTCATGGAGCAAATACTGTTTCTATCTTTAAAAGTATTATGCTAACTTTTTTGTGTTGTTTTCTGTCTTTCTCAAGTATTTGACTTTTGATTAGTCATCTAAGTTAGATCAACATCGTGGTTTAACTGAGCAGTTCCTTAGTTTCTTTATGCTAATACAGTAGATCTTGAATCTACAGAGGCAACTTGAGCAAGAAGAATTCTGAACACTTGTAGGAGGAGAAATAGCCTCAACCTCCTCCTAGCTGTAAAATTTACTTAGTGATCTGACTAGCTCTGTCGGTCACGTCTGCTAGTCCACCCTTGGTTGCCACACCGTGAAGGCCATCACGACTCTGGGCTGAAAAGAAAAACAACAGTGAAGCACATTAGAAATGTGAGGACAGTTCTGCCACGAGAGATTGGAGGGCCGGGTGATGTGCGACTAAAAATGATAACTTTGGGGGAGGTTATGAGAACTCTGTGAAGTTCTCTCAAAGCAAGGCAGGCTTTGAGGATAATCTTCCTGGGATTCTGAATCTTGGTAATCAAAGACACCTTTTACCCACAGAAGTGTTTGCTTCTTGCTCCTGGTGCTTGTGCCCTGGTTACACACTCAAGACTTTAGAATTTTCTTCTAAGGACTTCCAAACATGCCATAGACCCATGTAAAAGATTTGTTCTACATTCAGATTTTTCTATACTCAGTTTGGAGATAAAGTATGTCTTCTTCCTGGGAGAAATCACAGGCTTTGGAGGAAGGGGACATGTAACTTTGTAACATGTAACATGAAACTTTGCGCTCACAGACTTAAATCATGAAGTGAGACAACGGTGATAATTGGCCAACTGGGGCCCAGCTGCAAGGCTCTGCATTTTCAGGAATTTAAGTAATTCTGAATTCCGTTTCTCTGACTACCTGAATATCTCAACTTGCCACAAGATGGCAGCATGCTGCAATAGAAGGAAGCTGATAAATTTCTTAGATGAATTTCTTTTTCCAGCACTCAGATAGAAACACAGAGGGCTAGACCCCAAACATGACAGAATTTTTCTTCTTGTTCCAATAATTAGAAAGGAATGAAGGAATAAACCATGGAAGGAAGTAACAAAGATAGGAAGAAAAGAAAGAAAGGGGGGTGAAGGAATTGAGGGAGGGAAGGAAATTAAAAAAGAAAGTAAAAGAAAAAAATTTCATATTCAACTAAAAAAAATTTCATATTTAACTAAAGAAAAGAAAATAACCAAGCTGCTAATGTAGGAAATTTCCGAGAGAGGAAACCACATTTAACACAGCCTAGATGTGTGAGTATAAGATAGACATTTGACCTTCTTATAACAGCAGTTGTCTCTTTGGGAAACTACTAGAATGAATTTACATTTTCAAAAGTTGCTAGTCCCTTTAAGTCAGTCTTACATTAGCATAATTATCAGCTTGTATTCCAAACTGATTTTATTTAATAGCCTTCAAAGTGGTTATTCACATTAGCTTCTGTGTTTAACAGTATGGAAATAAGAGAAATTATTCAAGAGGAGAATAAACTGTGCTTAGACACATTGACAGCAATGCCTTCCTGTAAGAGGGTTGCCTTGAGTTGACCAACCATTGCCTACTCGGCCAACCATAACGCTTTCAGTGACCTGGTCGCTCCTCAGTCTAGTTAATTTGGCTTAGCAGAGAGTTCTGGGGTTGGAGAGATCTCAGGAATGGTACTCACCTCAGGCATCAAGTTTTTACATCATTGTTTAGCAATCTTGGCTCTAATGACATTTGGACCAGATAATTCTTTCTGAGGAAGCAAGAGTTGTTCTTTCCATGTGTAGGATATTTAGAGAATCACTGGCCTCTACCCACTTGATGCCAATAACCCCCCAAGTTGTGACATCCAAAAATGTCTCCACCCATTGCCAAATGTCCTCTGAGGAGCAAATCTCTCCTTTCCTGCCACCTCATTTGAGAATTACTGCTTTAGATAAATTCTAATTACAGGAATGAAGGAAATCCTAAAAGTTTTGTTTGTCGTAACTGTCCTGTTCACAATTAAAGTTCTTATTGAATCATCAGGAAAATGTGTGTTCTTCAAATCTCCATTGGAAGTCTCTGAGCATTGATTCCAGGCATAAAATGCCCTTATTAAAGCCCAGATAATGTTCTCTCTATGGAATAGAAATCAATAAATATTTATTGTGAATGTACTATTGGGGAAAAACCTACACCAGGCACTGTAGGGAATACAAAACAGAAAAGGAGTGTTTATGGAAATGAAAACAATTAACACGTTTCTATTATGGAGATGTCTATTTTGTGTTCATCTCATTTAAACTTTGCAGCATCTCTATGAAGAAATATTATTTGCATTTTATAGATGGAGAAAGTGAGACTGACAGAGGGTCCATCAATAGCTCAGTGTCACATTAGTCGTAGGTGGAAAAGGCCAGAAGAAAACGCGCTCTAACGCCAGCACCGAGGGCTGTGTGCACTCTAACAATGCACACTAACACTTGAGGATCTTATAATCTAGTTGTGAGAACAATGAACGTGCATAGAAATGTTGTCTTGTGTCATAAGAACACAGATGATTTGATCCAAAAGCCTTAAAAATTACAAGATGCGTTCCTGTAGACGAGAGTGGTCTGAGAAATGATTGAGGATGCGCTAGTCTGGATCTCTGTGTCTTTAAAGAAAGGAGGATTAGAGAGATGGGACATAGATGCTATTTCATAGCGGAGAAATCTTCAATGGAACAGTAGGACGGAATGAGGGTATTGCTAGAACAAGGCAGTGTTTGAACTGCCTGTTTGTGTTCTTCCCAAATTTCATATTTTGAAACCACAGCCCTAGTGTAATGGTCTTGGGTAGTGGGGCATTTGGGAGGTAGTTAGGTCATGAAGTCCCTAACCCCTCTCTCTTTGCTCTCTGCCATATGAGGACAAAATGAGAACACTTCCATCTACACAGGGGCCAGGGCCGTCACCAGGCTCAGATCTACTGGCACGTTGATCTTGGACTTCCCAGCCTCCAGAGCTTTGAGAAATAAATGTTTGTTTTTAAGCCACCTGGTCTGTTGTAATTTGCTATAGCAGCCTGAACAAAGGAAGCTAGAGATGGCTAAAAGGAGTCAAAGACCCACACTGAGAAGGAAGGGTAGTCTGGGTTAGAGGCTGGCAAGAGATGAGGGATGACCTTGAGAACAATCATATGGAGTACACTGAGAGGCCAAGGTAGTAAGTTCTGTTTAGCTCAGAATTTTAGAAATTGGAAAATTTGGTGGAAAAAATTAATTTAAGGCCAGGCGGGGTGGCTCGAGCCTGTAATCCTAGCACTCTGGGAGGCCGAGGTGGGTGGATCACCTAAGCTCAGGAGTTAAGCCAAAGCAAGACCCCATCTCTAAAAATAGCAGGATGTTGTGGCAATGCCAATAGTCCCAGCTACTTGGGAGGCTGAGGCAAGAGGATCACTGAAGCCCAAGAAATTGAAGTTGCTGTGAGCTATGATGCCACAGGACTCTACTGAGGGCGACAAAGTGAAATTCTGTCTCCAAAAAAAAAAAAAAAAAAAAACAAAAGAAAAAGAATAAATACTTTGATTTCTGAACATCCTTGAACAATAAGATGTGGCCAATATTAGGACTACATTTTATATCTTAACTCTGGGTGAAGCCAAGGAGGGATAGCTGTCATTAATGGAGTCTGGGTTCTCTAGTTTCCTCCAATCCTATGCCATGCCTTATTCTTTCACCCTGCCCTTAATCATATACTTAACCCCTACAAGCAGTGGAATTCGTGATCTTAAATTTAGAAAGGAGTGTTTTTCAAAAGATAAATTTGATAATATCAATTAAAAATCTGCTAAAAGTTATTCTAATAGTTAAGGGTCAACTGCACTTCCAACTTTAGAGGTTAGAGACAAGAGTTAATCCTCCACTCAGTATTTCCCCATCTAAGATCATTAGATAGACAGTGTTTCCTGTTATTCCTGTCTTTTCTATGGAAATTCCCTCTGGTTTGTTTAGCCTTTTCCTGTGGCTATGAATTTAAGATTTTTCATCACCGTTGTTACTCAACGCTGGAGTTGATGTTGATTGTCATGTCTTTGTAAACTGTGAGCACCCCAGCACTGTGCCATTTCCATTAGTCAGGCCTGCTTTGTGACAACTCAATGCAATAACAAATATTTCTAAGTGCCTATGACATACCAAGCCCTGTTCTAGAATGAGAGAGGTCGCTGAATGAAACAAAGCCGAAGAGCTGATAACCTTGGGGGAGAGACAACTCTAAGCAATGAACATAATAAATACGTAAATTACGTACATTAGAAAATGATGTCTGCTAAGGAGAAAAACCACAGAGTGGGGTAAGAGGGCTGGCAATGGGAGATTGCACTATTAAGAAAGGCATGAAGTATAGGCCTTGTGGAGAAGGTGACATTTAAGTAGACTTAAGGAGGTTGTTGTGGGAAATTACCTTGATGCAATGGGAACCTCCCAGAACCAGGCAAGCTATTCTGTTATGGAACAGAGAGGCTCATAGACCAAATTAGGATGCTCAAATTATACAATTGTCAAATCAACCTAAAACATGGTGAGAAGCAACCGGAAAGAAATAGTATAGGCTGATGCACTTACGATAGGTATAAGCACGTAGAAGGCCCACACGATGTGAATTTCGGGTTATACCTTGTTAATATGCTCCCCTCTCTCTCTTTCTCTCCCCCATCTCCCAACTTGCCCACTGATAGTCTGGTTACAAGGACCAGATTTGCTCAGCAGACAAAGGTGCTGGGAGCCAGTGTGTACTTGCTCTATCAGAGAAACTCAGGCTAAGTACTCTTGGCCAATAGCTGTGGCTCATACATTGCTGAGCTGCTGAGCAACTGTGAGCCTTCTCCAGTTCTCTTGGGTAACATACACATAGAGTCAGTATAAGGATCACAATACCCATTGCAATGTGTGGCCAGTTTGGGGTGACACACTGTCAACCTGGAGGTGGGATGACCTATACCTTACTGTTAAATATTTGGTTCTTTCATACCTATAATCCCAGCACTCTGGAGGCTGAGGTGGATAGATTGCTTGAGCTCAGGAGTTCAAGACCAGCTTGAGCAAATGCAAGACCCATCTCTACTAAAAACAGAAACACTGAGGCAAGATGATTGCTTGAGCCCAAGAGCTTGAGGTTGCTGTGAGCTATGATGTCACAGCCCTCTACTCAGGATGCCAGAGTGAGGCTCTGTCTCAATAAAAAAAGAAGAAGAAAACATTGGTTTTTCTTCATAGAGCTAACACACTGGATTATTCCATTTCTAAAAAAATCATATGTTTCACTCATGATAGCTCTCTTTAACATATCTTATGGGGAACTTACTATTTTTAACCTATCTTAGGAGTTTTATCTATCGCAATGTTTTCCTTGTTTTTTTAGACCAGAATTGAATATTCTCAACTAATGTACTGGATACTCGTGGTAAAGGCGAAGGGGTGATAAGGATGTCAGAGGGAAGAATACCCCAGCCAGAGGAATTAGCAAAGGCAAGGGTGCAGCTGGCTTGTTCCTGGGAAAGCAAGAAAGGTAGCGTGTCTGGGTGGAGTGGGTGAGTGGAGAGTGGCTGGACAGCCGGTCTGACTTTGCTGGGCCTACGATTGTAAGTGAGGTGTGTGTAAAACTAGCACAGATCAATCCTTCATTGAGTTATACAGTCGACCCTTGAATAACACAGGTCTTAACTCCCCAGGTCCACTCAAATCTCTGCCACCCCTGGCAAGGCAAGACCAGGACTCTTCATCCTCCTCCTCCTCCACCTGCTCAGTGTGAAGATGATGAGGGTCAAGACCCTTATGACCATCCACTGCCACTTAATGAACACGAAACATATTTTCTTTCCCTCATGATTTTCTTATTAACATTTTCTTTGCTCCAGTTTACTTTGTTATAAAAATATAGTGTATAACACATATAAAAATATGTGTTAATCAACTGTTTATGTTATCAGAAAGGCTCCCTACCAACCACAGGCTAACAGTAGTTAAGTTTTGGGAGAGTCCAAAGTTACCCTCAAATTTCCAACTGTGTGGTGGGTGAGCATCTCAAACCTCTGCCTTTTTCAAGGGTCAACTGCACTACCAACTTTATTTTTCCATCCTCTAGGAGTTACCTTTTACTGACAAGTAGGAGGAAAATCACAGGAGTGCAGTGTCATGGAAGCTAGAGGAAGAGACTGAGTTTCAAAAAGAGGTCAACTGTGTCATTGTCACTAACATGACTTTGATAAAGAATAGACCGCAGGGGAAGTCGAGAATAGCGTGGAAGAAAAGGCCATTTGAATTAGCAATAAAAGATGTCACTGGTGACCTTCAAGGGATGAGTTTCAGTGAAGCAGCTGGGGCAGAAGTCGGAGAGCTGGGCTGCAGAGGAAGCGTGTGGGGAGGAAATGGATGTAGTGCTTCCTCACGCCCGTGGCCTGTCAGAGATCACAGTGTCTCACAGCTGCCACCGACACAAGAAAGCCCCCTCCCCTGAAGGGCTGTGGACCTGGCAGTCGAGCACTTCCCATCAGAGCCCCACAAACCCAGTTCCCACGTCTCAGGCTGATGATTAAAGTATTTCCAGCAAAGTTTACCAGATTCTTTGAAGGGCCTTTGAGGTTGTTCATTCAAGTGAATGCATTTACTCATTAAATTTTTTTGTCTGAATGGAGGGAAAGATGACACTAGTAATTCTATTTGCTGATTGATACTTCCTCGTACACAATGATCTATCATTTTTGTTCCAGAGGTAATCTCCATCTCCATCTGTCTATTCATGCATTCATGCCTTTATCCATTTATCCACCATCCATCCTCTTCTTGATAATTATCTCGGTAACAGACAACTTTTCCTTTTCCCCAAAGCTAGTTCTTCCACCTGAACTTTGAATTCCACCTCCTGCCCCCCACCCCAGGACTCCCTTCACTCCTTCCCTACTCTCCTGGGGAAATGTGTAGATCAGTAAATCCCTTTTTATCTATGATTTTCAATCTCTCCCTTTCCTGGATTAAACCCAAGTTGTTTTCCTCTTTCTATCTTTCTTATTTATTTATTGCAGTTTTTTTTTGGCTGGGGCCGTGTTTGAACCTGCCATCTCTGGAATATAAAGCCAGCACCCTACTCCTTTGAGCCACAGGCACCAGCCCCCTCTTTCTATTTTTAAAAAGATCATCTCTCTCTACTAGGTCCATCTGTGATTGTTGCCCTTGGTCTCTCATTTGCTCAGAACTGAGTTCCTCAAATGCAGCATCTGTATGAGCTTGTACTCCCACCCTTGTCACCTTACTGAAATTGCTGTTTCTAAGGCCCAGGCATGCTCCCATGTCTGCTCTTAACACCCTCATTTACTTATTACATTTTGTATTATAGCTGCCTATCTTCTATTCCATCTCACTCAATAAATTCAACAGGAACAACATTGTTTCATATGCTCCTCTCTCCTCCACATCTGGAAGAGTTTCTGTCTCACATCAGACACTCAGTGGCTGTTGAATGAATGAAGCAGTGGCCAACTGAATGAATGACTCCTTTTGGTGACCTCTTTTACGTTTTCCTTGGTAAAGCAGGGGTCCTCTTTTTTAAAAAAAACATTCTTTCAGTAGTTACTCAGACAATAGCCTCTCTGGTTTTCATGCTAACTCTCTGTTCTTTTGTGGTTTCTTACCTTTAATGATGCAATTTCCTAGGAGTCTGTCTTTGTTCCTTTCTCAGCACCACTGTCTTCTCTACCTGGCAAGTTCATCCCTAGAAATAGCTTTAATGACAACCATATCTGTTCCTCCAACCTGATCTTGTTTCTGCACTTCTGCCCATACAATTAGCTGCCTACCAAACACCTCTACTTAACTATCTCATGGGGCCCTCAAGTCTAAAAGTGATACAATTGACCTCAGAACTCCTTTCTCAGCGAGTGCTATAAGCAATCCATTTAGTTGCTAAAGTTAAATGAGTGTATTGTTCATGTCTCCTTTGCTTTGACCTGTCTTTATTTTATTTTATTTTATTTTTTTGGAGACAGTCTCATTCTAATACCCTGAGTAGAGCGCCATTGTATCATAGCTCATACCAACCTCAAGCTCTTGGGCTCAAGCGATCATCTTGCCTCAGTTTTTCTATTTTTTGTAGAGATGGGGTCTTGCTCTTGCCCAGGCTGGTCTCAAACTCCTAAGTTTAAGCAATCCACCTGCCTTGGCTTCTCAGGGTGCTAGGATTACAGACATGAGCCACCATGTCCAGCTCATTTGTCTTATTTAATTAGTTGTTAACTTCTTTAGATCAGATTCCTAAGATGTATCTGAAATGTGTTCTCTCCCTCTCCACTCCTGCTGTCATCCTCTGGGTGTCACAGGTGAGATTATTAAATTACGTTCATTAGGATAGAGATAATGAGTCTGCTCACGTTCCCCCTCCGACCCCTTCCCGCATACAATCACATACACACCCACCCCTGTCTGAGCACAGACAGAGAGAAAGCCGTGCTCTGAGCCCGACTGTGTAAGTAGATTCCAGGCCTTCTGGGCACCTGTGAGACAAAGCTGTTAGCTCCTCTCTGGAGAAAAGAGGAAAGTTGGGGAGGAAGCACTGAAAAATAGGGTGAGAATAATGGAATCGCCTCTCCCTCCAAAGTCTCCCACCCCATAGAAAACTCCTCCCTTAAGTAGTGTTGTAAAATGAAATAGAATGAAAAGCAGTAAAAAGAAACTGAAAAATATCTATCTTGATCAAGACAATTCTGACCACATATTTCACAATCACTATGACCTTCCCTGCTTCTCTTTCACTAACTATACTGACTCTCCCTCAATAAAAACTTGTCATTACAAAATTGGAGCATGTCAACTTTCCTGCATCATTAAAAAAAAAGATCAAATGTTTGACAATATGTGCATAAGGCAGAAACTGCACTGCACAAACCGGGGGCAAGCTGGGCCTGCGACATCAGAGCGGTGGTGGAGACAGGTTTGGGTTCAAATGGCAGGGTGATTGGGCAGTGCTGGGCGCATGCATAGATTTCCTGGTTTCTCCCGAACTCAGGGGAAACCACTAGACCCTTTAGAGTAGCACCATGACTTGTGGTTGTTTACCTTGCTTGTGGTGACGCTTCATTACAATTATTCTCATTTCTATTCTGGGGAGTGACATGATAGGTGTTGCCACTAAACCACAGGGCTGGGAAGGGCTACAGACAATGTTAGCAAGTTTAGATTTTTATACTCAAGGTAAGAGGGGACCATCCGCAGATGTTAAACAGAAGATTATAGGATCAGCTGTAAGTGGTAGAAATAATGATAAAAATAGCCAATATTTATTTGTATTTATGGTATGCTAGGCACTGTGGGAAATGCTTTGCTGGGCTTATCTTGTTTAATTTTTAAAACAGCTCTACCAAGTAAGTACTCTTCATTTTCATTATCTGCCATCACATGAGACCAGAATCGCGACAAAAGACAAGATCTCATTGCCAGGGTAGTGTTTTCCTATTTAAATCTCTGCCATCCTTTCTTCTCTCATTTTTCACCAATACCCTGTGTTTAATGGCAAAAAATGAAATGTGGTGAAAAATGACAGATGTATCCAAACACATCTGCCTTTCTCCTGCCTCTGGGCCTTCTTGGCACATGCTTTTGGCACTTGGGAAAGTTCTTCTTTCCACCGTAGTGGTCATCCCTAGTCCTTCAAGGCTGCTCCATCACCACCTCCTCCAGCCCATTCCCTGGCCTGATCCTGGGAATCCTTTTTTTTTTTTTTCTTGAGACAGACCCTCAAGCTGTCACCCTGGGTAGAGGGCCACATGGCATCACAGCTCACAGCAACCTCCAACTCCTGGGCTTAAGCAATTCTCTTGCCTCAGCCTCCCAAGTAGCTGGGACTACAGGTGCCCACCACAACACCCAGCTATTTTTTGGTTATAGTCATTATTGTTTGGCGGGCCTGGGCTGGATTTGAACCCTCCAGCTCTGGTGTATGTGGCTGGCGCCTTAGCCACTTGAGCTACAGGTGCCTTGATCCTAGGAATTTAACATAGGTCTCCATCCTCTCTCAGCACTGCATCTTATGGGACAGCTCACCAGCCAACCCTGAGTAGCAGTGAAGGAGCCTGGCCCTAGGCATCGCCACAGAACCCACAGCTGCAAATTTGTCCCTACCTGAGATTGCCACCAGTGTGTCAAATTCCCAAAGAAAGCCCAGCTCCTTTCAGGTGCCCTTATGACTAGAGTGCCAAGGGCTGATGGCAGAGAATCAATTGCTGCTTCACATCCCAGAAGCTAAGACCCTTCCAGGGCATGCGTTCTCGCCAGCTTCTGGTCAAGCATAAAAGCTTTAAACTGCCACCTAATTATACCATCTGTGTCAGACATCACTTCTCATCAAACCCGCTCCCATCCAGCCGTGATGTGAAACCAAGCTACGGGGAACCTCGAGTAAAGAAAAACTCACTGCGGAGAGAGCCCCGAAGCTATCAGAAAAGTCCCTCCTCCCGTCCTTCTCCCCTCCCTTCCTCCCTGCCACAGGTATTTCTGTGTGATCTATTACGTGGAAACCACTGTGGAGAACTACGATGTACACAGCACCGTCTTTGCTTTCAGGAGGTAATTGTCTAGCAGAAGTAAACAGATATGGAAAAACAATTTGTTACAATGTTATGCAGCACAAGTAAGTGGATGGCGTGGCCAGTTGAAGGGGACAATATGAGACATGCTACTGGGAAGAAAAGCCATGGGTTCAGGGGTGTCCAAACCATGGCCTGCAGGCCACATGCAGATTACTTGAGGACTATTTTGGTTATCTGTGGTGTCAGCTACTGCAAAAAGTATGCATGGACTTTTTCTTATGCTCATCAGCTATTGATAGTGTTTGAGTACCTGATGTGTGGCCCAGGACAACTCTTATTTTTCCAAAAAGAAAACGTTGGACACTCCTGGTTAGATCATGATGAGGCTAAGATTGCGTTTGGGAAGGGTTGGCAAAGCATTATTCCCACACACGGGATGAACATTTACTTCCAGGTGCCTTCCTTACCTGTCTAGCAGAACACATGCCCAAGTATTCCTTTGGCAATTATCCCAGGCAGCTCTTATTTATACATAGATGTGCACTGTGAATTGGAAGAGTGCCAAGTGGCCTCTTGCTCTACCATCCCCTTCCAGCATCCAGCTGACTGCTTTTTTTTTTTTAATTATTAAATCATAGCTGTGTACATTAATGTGATCATGGGGCACCATACACTGGTTTTATAGACCGTTTGACACATTTTCATCACACTGGTTAACATAGCCTTCCTGGCATTTTCTTAGTTACTGTGTTAAGACATTTATATTCTAACCTGGATGGAAGTGGAAGACATTATTCTTAGTAAAGCATCACAAAAATGGAGAAGCATGAATCCTATGTACTCAATCTTGATATGAGGACAATTAATGACAATTAAGGTTATGGGGGGGGAAACAGAAAGAGGGATGGAGGGAGGAGAGTGGGGCCTTAGTGTGTGTCACATTTTATGGGGGCAAGACATGATTGCAAGAGGGACTTTACCTAACAATTGCAATCAGTGTAACTGGCTTATTGTACCCTCAATGAATCCCCAACAATAAAAAAAAAAAAAAAAGAAAAAAAAAAGACATTTATATTCTACATTTACTAAGGTTCACATACCCTTGTAAGATGCACTGCAGGTGTAATCCCACCAATCACCCTCCCTCCGCCCATCCTACCCCCTCGGTCCCCTCCTTTTCCCCTTTCCCCTATTCTTAGGTTATAACTGGGTTATAGCATTCATGTGAAAGCCATAAATAAGTTTCATAGTAGGGCTGAGTACTTGGATACTTTTTCTTCCAATCTTGAGATATGTTGCTAAGAAGAATATGTTCCAGCTCCATCCATGTAAACATGAAAGAGGTAAAGTCTCCATCTTTCTTTAAGGCTGCATAATATTCCATGGTGTACATATACCACAGTTTATTAATCCATTCGTGGATCAATGGGCACTTGGGATTTTTCCATGAATTAGCAATTATGAATTGGGCTGCAATAAACATTCTGGTACAAATATCTTTGTTATAATGTGATTTTTGGTCTTCTGGGTATATACCTAGTAGAGGAATTATAGGATTGAAAGGCAGGTCTATTTTTAGATCTCTAAGTGTTCTCCAAACATCTTTCCAAAAGGAATGTATTATTTTGTATTCCCACCAGCAGTGTAGAAGTGTTCCCTTTTCTCCACATCCGTGCCAACATCTCTGGTCTTGGGATTTTGTGATATGGGCTAATCTTACTGGAGTTAGATGGTATCTCAAAGGTAGTTTTGATTTGCATTTCTCTGATGATTAAAGATGATGAGCATTTTTTCATATGTCTGTAGGCCATGCGCCTGTCTTCTTCAGAGAAGTTTCTCTTCAAGTCCCTTGCCCAGCCTGTGATGGGATCACTTGTTCTTTTCTTGCTCATACGTTTGAGTTCTCAGTGGATTCTGGTTATTAAACCTTTGTCGGAGACATAACCTGCAAATATCTTCTCCCATTCTGAAGGCTGTCTGCTTGCTTTACTTACTGTGTTCTTGGCTGTGCAGAAGCTTTTTAGTTTGATCAGGTCCCAGTAGTACATTTTTGAAGCTGCTTCAATTGCCCAGAAGGTCCTCCTCATAAAATACTCGCCCAGACTGATTTCTTCAAGGGTTTTCCCTGCACTCTCTTCTAGTATTTTTATAGTTTCATGTCTTAAGTTTAAATCTGTAATCCAGTGAGAGTCTATCTTAGTTAATGGTGAAAGGTGTGAGTCCAGTTTCAGTTTTCTACAGATTGCCAGCCAGTTCACCCAGCACCATTTGTTAAATAGGGAATCTTTTCCCCACTGAATGTTTTTAATTGGCTTGTCAAAGATCAAGTAACAGTAGTTAGCTGGATTCATCTCTTGGTTCTCTATCCTGTTCCAGACATCTACTTCTCTGTTTTTGTGCCAGTACCATGCTGTTTTGATCACTATCAATTTATAGTATAGTCTGAGGTGTAGTAGCATGATTCCTCCTGCTTTGTTTTTATTTCTGAGTAATGTCTTGGCTATTCGAGGTTTTTTATGATTCCATATAAAATGAAGTATTATTTTTTCAAGATCTTCAAAGTATGACAGTGGAGCTCTAATAGGGATTCCATTAAAATTGTATATTGCTTTGGGTAGTATGGACATTTTGATAATGTTGATTCTTCCCAGCCATGAGCATGGTATGTTTTTCCATTTGTTAACATTTTCAGCTATTTCTTTTCTTACAGTTTCACAGTTCTCTTTATAGAGATCTTTCACATCCTTTGTTGGATAAACTCCCAAATGTTTCATCTTCTTTGGCATTACTGTGAATGGCATAGAGTCTTTAACTGTTTTTTCAGTTTGACTATTGTTGGTATATATAAAGGCTATTGATTTATGAATGTTGATTTTGTAACCTGAGACGCTGCTATATTCCTTGATCACTTCTAAGAGTTTTGTAGTAGAATCCCTGGTGTTTTCCAGATATACAATCATATCATCTGCAAAGAGCGAAAGTTTGATCTCTTCTGACCCTATGTGGATACCCTTGATCACCTTTTCTTCCCTAATTGTGATGGCTAAGACTTCTATTACAATGTTAAAGAGCAGTGGAGACAATGGGCAGCCTTGTCTGGTTCCTGATCTGAGAGGAAATGATTTCAATTTAACTCCATTCAATACGATATTGGCTGTGGGTTTGCTGTAGATGGCCTCTATCAGTTTAGGAAATGTCCCGTCTATAGCAATTTTCTTAAGTGTTCTGATCATAAAGGGATACTGGATATTATCAAAAGTTTTTTCTGAATCAATTGAGAGAATCATATGGTTTTTGTTTTTTACTTTGTTTACATGCTGAATTATATTAATAGATTTATGTATATTGAACTGGCCTTTAGACCCTGGGATAAAACCAACTTGGTCATGATGTATAATTTGTTTGATGTGTTGCTGGATTCTGTTTGTTAGGATCTTGTTGAATATTTTTGCATCTATATTCATTAGTGATATTGGTCTATAATTTTCTTTTCTTGTTGGGTCTTTTCTTGGTTTGGGGATCAGGGTGATGTTTGCTTCATAAAACATGTTGGGTAGTCTTCCTTCTTTTTCTACATTTTGGAACAAGTTGAGTAATATAGGTATTAGTTCCTCTTTAAAGGTTTGGTAGAATTCTGACGTGAAGCCATCTGGTCCCGGGCTTTTTTTTTAGGGAGATTTTGTATGGTTGATGCTATTTCAGAACTTGATATTGGCCTGTTCAACATTTCCACT
Source organism: Nycticebus coucang (assembly GCF_027406575.1). Classification (NCBI taxonomy): domain Eukaryota; kingdom Metazoa; phylum Chordata; class Mammalia; order Primates; family Lorisidae; genus Nycticebus; species Nycticebus coucang. The sequence goes on along the minus strand of NC_069784.1, from coordinate 114,807,381 downwards.
TGATTCTGGCTAAGTCTTGGAAGTTGATGTGCTTCCAAGTATCGGTCAATTTCCTTCAGATTTTCATATTTCTGAGAATAAAGTTTCTTGTAATATTCATCAAGGATTTTTTTAATTTCTGAGGAGTCTGTTGTTATTTCGTCTTTGTCGTTTCTGATTGATGAGATTAGAGATTTTACTCTTTTTTTTCCTGGTTAGGTTAGCCAAAGGTTTATCTATTTTATTGACCTTTTTAAAAAACCAACTTTTTGATTTATTGATCTGTTGTATAATCCTTTTGTTTTCAGTTTCATTTAATTCTGCTCTAATTTTGGTTATTTCTTTTCTTCTACTGGGTTTTGGGTTGGAATGTTCTTCCTTTTCTAGTTCCTTGAAATGTCCCATTAAGTTGTTAACTTCCTCTCTTTCTGTTCTTTTGAGGAAGGCTTGCAGTGCTATAAATTTCCCTCTTAGGACTGCCTTTGCGGTATCCCAGAAGTTCTGATAATTCATGTCTTCATTGTCATTTTGTTCCAAAAATTTGGCAATTTCCTTCTTAATCTCATCTCTGACCCAACTATCATTCAGCATAAGGTTATTTAACTTCCATGTTTTTGTATGAGTATGCAGATTCCTGTTGTTACTGATTTCAACTTTTATTCCATGGCGGTCCAAGAAGATGCAAGGAATAATTTCTATTCCTTTAAATTTACTGACATTAGACTTGTGACCTAACATGTGATCAATTTTGGAGTATGTTCAGTGGGCTGATGAGAAGTATGTGTATTCAGTTTTGTTGGGATGAAATGTTCTGTAGATGTCTGCTAAATCCAAATGTTGGATGGTTATATTTAACTCTAAAATTTCTTTGCTCAGCTTCTTGGAGGATCTATCCAACACTGCCAAAGGAGTGTTGAAATCTCCAACTATTATGGAGCTGGAGGAAATCAAGTTGCTCATGTCTGTTGGAGTCTCTCTTATAAATTGAGGTGCATTCTGGTTGGGTGCATAAATATTAATAATTGAAATCTCATCATATTGAGTATTACCCTTAACAAATATGAAGTGATCATTCTTATCCTTCCTTACTTTTGTTGGCTTAAAGCCTATTGTGTCTGCAAATATAATTGCAACACCTGCTTTTTTCTGATTATCATTTGCCTGAAATATGGATGACCATCCTTTCACCCTGAGTCTATATTTATCTTTTAAGGTAAGATGTGACTCTTGTATGGAGTAAATATCTGGCCTGAGTTTTTGTACCCAGTCAGCTAACCTGTGCCTCTTTAGAGGACAGTTTAAGCCGTTCACATTAATGGAGAATATTGATAAGTCTGGTAAAATTTTGGGTATTGAGTTTTTTGAAAGTCCAGTGGACATTTTTAATCCTTTCACCACTGTGGAAGTTGGAGTTAGATCAAAAGTTTCTGAGTGAGTTTACTTTTGTGGTAGAGGATTGGGCTGGTCATTATGGAGGATAGGTCTGAGAATATCCTGAAGAGCTAGTTTGGTTATGGCAAATTTCTTCAACATGTGAATGTCATTAAAGTATTTAATTTCTCCATCATAAATGAAACTCAGTTTAGCTGGATACAGGATCCAGGTTTGAATGTTATTTTGCTTTAGGAGATTAAAAGTCCATGACCACCCTCTTCTGTCTTGAAAAGTTTCAGCAGAGAGATCTGCAGTCATTCTAATATTCTTTCCTTTGTATGTAATGGATTTTTTACATCTGGCTGCTTTCAGAATTTTCTCCTTCATATTAACTTTAGTGAAGTTAATTATGATATGCCTGGGGGTTGTCTTATTCGGATTGAGTCATGCTGGGGTTCTGAAACTGTCTGCTATCTATTCAGAATCTCTAGGCATGTCTGGAAAATTCTCTTTTATAATTTCATGGAGAAGGGCCTCTGTGCCTTGTGAGGCCACTTCATCACTTTCAGGTATTCCAGTGAGGCAGATATTAGCCTTTTTCGAATTATCCCAGAGCTCTCTGAGAGAATGATCTGTTTTTGCTCTCCATTTCTCTTCCTCTTTGAGAGTTTGAGAGCATTCAAAAACTTTATCTTCAATGTCAGAAGTCCTTTCTTCTGCTTGCTCCACTCCGTTACCGGGGGATTCTACTGTATTTTTCAGATCTTTGAGGGTTGCAAATTCTTGCTTCAGTGCGTCAAAATCTTTGGTGGTTTTGTCTTTAAATTCGTTAAATTCTTGAGACAACTTTTGAATTTCTCCTCGAATTTCTAATTCCGACTTTTGAATTGTTCCTCGAATTTCTAATTCCAAATTTTCCTCCATTCTATTAATCTTGTTTGCAATCCAAATTCTGAATTTGATTTCTGACATCTCGGCCAGCTGTTTATGAATGGGATCGTCAGTTACATCTGCCATATCTTTCCTAGCGGGGGTTTATCTATTTTGGTTATTCATGTTACCAGGGTTTTTCCGCTGATTCTGCCCTATGATCATTTTACACCATTTGATTTTTCCCCTGGAGCTTTGTTAAGGACCCATACAGTGCTATGGCTGAGAAACTGGAGGCCTATTCGGTGTGGTGGGGCTAAGTGGTTCTGTCTTGTTTTCAGCTGGTCTCTGTCCGACTCTAGTGAAACAGTTACTCTGGGTTGAAGTCTCAGCTGTGGCAAAATACCAGCAATTAAGTCACCCCACCCCACAGAGGCAATAATTGGAAAAGGAAAATCAAACCTTCCTACAACCACACACCCAGGGCACCACTTGAATAGTCCTCGGGTGATTGGCTCAGTTCAAAAAGTCCAAATCAATTGTCTCAGTCAGCACCTGTCTCAGGTGGGGGAGTTTAAAAGGTCTCTGGCAACTGGATCTCAGAGGTCTGGTGACAATTCAGATATGACTTGTTCCAGTGCTCCGTGAAGTCGGGAGGACCCACCCAGTAAATAGATTAGTCTAGGAAGGTTGATGCCTCCTTCCCCACTTTGCACCTCTGTCACACCCAGTTACTGATAGCCCTGCTTGGGCTGTGACTCAGTTGCCTTTAGTGAACAGATACTCCAGGGGTTTGCACCTGCCTGAATCACAAGGAAATCTATATCTGCTCAGCCAGGCCGGTGCATTCTGCCTCTATCCAGCAGGGGGAGGTGAGGCCTGACAACCTTGGGCACTTGATGGAGGCTGGGGGTTGTTCACTCAGTTCCAGCCCCTCCCTTGATTGATGTTACTGACAGAACAGAGCAGAACAACTTTGCTGGAATTTGTTTCTGTCCCTGCTAAATTCCCCTGCAGAAGAGAAGCTGTTTTGAGTTCCCAGAGCCTGTGCCTCAGGCCCTGTCTTTGCTCCTGCAAGTTTGTATTCAGTTTCCTGTCAGTTCTAGCCTCCTGCCTTCCTTTGTCTATAGGCTGATGATCCCCTTATGGCCCGGTGTGTTTAGGCTCAGTAAAGCGGTCCTCTGGGTCAGCCCCACCCTGGGAATTTCCCAGCTTTGTGTGTGCGTTTTCTAGTCCTCACGCTCCACCAAGGCCGGTACCACCTCAGGCAAACCCTTTACTCACGGGGCCTGCATTTCAGCCCCAGATTTGTTCCATGGTGGTTGCCACCTGAGAAGGTGCCCGGCCTCCTCTTGGCCCAGGGAGACAGGAGGTGTGGCTTCAGAATATCTGGGAGTGAGCCCTATTGTTGCCAAAAATGGCTGCTGCTTTGCACCTCGGGCACCGCCGCTCCTGTGTGGTTCCCTCTCAGCCGACCGTCTTCTCATCACTCCCATGCTGCAGAATCAGCACTGACCAGCTGCAGTCTTGGCCCTGTCCACACCCCTCAAGAATTACCTAAGAATCTGGACTCCTGGGAGACAGGCCTCCAGACCTCAGAGGGAGAGTGGAGGGGAGTGCTGGGAGCTCAGAATTGCAGGTAGAGAATATATACAGTTTTATAGAGTTTTATGCCTGGCAGGAGAGCGCCATGGCACCCTAGTAGGGGAGATAGATCCAATTTTTAGAGGGTCTCTCCCATGGAGTGTAGTGGGAGGAACTTTGAACTGTGCTCATTTGTTTGTGGGGCACTCCGAGCTGTTCTCATGGAGGAGGGGACTCCCATCTGCTTGGTGATGGATTTTGTGCCTTTTGTTTGCATCCTTGGGGTCGCAGCTCACCTCAGCAGGGTTGATGTGTGTTCTTCAGTCTTCTCTCTTGGTGCAGCTCTAATCCACCAGGTTACTTGCTAAGTTTCTGTCCTTTAACTCTCCTTCCGGATGGGAGCCTCTGTGGAAAGCTGGCTTCAGTCAGCCATCTCGTCTCTCGAGCTGACTGCTTTGATGCCTGAAGTTTCCAGATTAATTAGCATGGTTACTATGGGTCAGGCAACACGTGTCCAGGAGGCCCCATTATACTGCTAAGAGGTAACATCCACAGACACATTAGCAAGAACTAGCCCACCTTTTCCCATTGGCTGGGTTTCAATTAGCTGTGAGTTGGATCCATGGGGAATGTGTCTGAAGACAAGTGTAATTTATTGAGAGTGAGGGGTTTGGAAGAGCTAGATTACAGAAGGAAAAAGAATGATGGCCAAGAGATGGAAGGAGGTGAAGAGAAAGAAGAGGAAGGGGTTTAGGGAGGGGAAACAGACTCCTACTTATGATTTAAAGTTGGGTGATATCTCTGGAGGGTCTCAAAGAATACTGAAAAGTCATTCTATGGTCATAGAAATTTGGTTAAAGATAGAATAAATAAACTTAAAAATCTGTTTCAAAAATTCTTCTCAGGTTCTAACTTTTGCCAATGTGCCTATAAATATTAATAAAATGCCAATAAAAAATAAAAAAATAAAATGCCAATAATATCGATAATATTGGTAATAATAGCTAATACCTATTGAGATTTGCTTCAAGTACTATATATTTTGTGCTCTACATGTTGTAGTTATTGAATCCTTACAATCTTACAAGTGCTATTATTACAATTATTGTTTTATAGATTAAAAAATGTAAACTTTTAGAAGATGTTAAGCAACTTAGCTAAGGGCTCAGGCAGCAAAGCTATGGTACTGGATTCTAATTGTAATCCTTGCTTTGTCTCCAGCATAAAAACTTTAATTTATGACATTGAAGACATGTTGTATAAGGGGTAAAGTTCTAAGGCAGAGGTTGGCAAACTTTTTTGGTAAAGGACCGTATCAAAAATATGTTTGGCTTCATGAGCTATACCATGTCTGTCTCAACTACTAACTCTGTTATAGTGGGAAAATATCCATAGGTGATATGTAAACAAGTGGGTGTGGCTATGTTCCAATAAAACTGTATTTACGGAAAAAGGAGAATAGCCTATTCTAAAGACATTGAAAAAGGCAAAAATAGAATAACTCAAAATCACCCTTCAAGTGATAATAGTTGCTTATGAGAACTACTAAGCAATATAGCTAGGGCACAAGACCAAAAAAATGTTTTTGTGACTCTATGCATTTTAAGGATCTCTGTTTCTTTGACGTTAAAGACCAAGTAGTTTGAAATGGGAGAAGAAAAAAAGAGGATGTAAAGGATTCCTCCACCATCTCCTTCTTTTTTGCAGGGTGAGTGTAGTTGAATTCTGGTAAAATAAAATGTATGTCTGGTGCCATTTGATTTTCCTCAAATGATTTAACTCCCTTTTACTTTGGGGAGAGGACAGAGCATTTTATAGATTTAAAGATTCTTTCAACATTCTTGAGAAAAAAATGCTTGTCTAAGGTTATTTCAACATCCCCTTCCAGACCACAAGGGAAAATCACATTTAGAAAATTAGCGGGAAGAAACAGTTTGGGGTTGAAAGAGAAATTACTAGTCCTAGGAGTTACATACTGACCAGAATCTGTGGGGAAGTATCTTGCCTGTGTTGTGGATATGAATTCTTTGGAGACATACAACAGTCAATTTCTTGCAACCTAAGAAGAAATGAAGTGTTTTGTTGTTATTATTGTTCACTGTAGGGAATTAGACTTAGGTCTGATTTCAGATAAATCAAGAGTAGCCCAAGAGAAAGTAAGTGTATTTGGAATACCTTCAAAAGTACTAAGAAGACTCCTTTCTCCATCAAAATATCTCCTAACTGGAAGCTAGAGAGTCACTAACACAGAATTTTTTTTTTTTTTGGTCATAAAATCTGTGCTTACTAAGACTGTTAGCTTAAGTTATAAGTGCCTTTGGAAGTATGAATGAGGGATGCAGGGTTGCATTATAGGCTCCATCCAGGCTCTGCCACATCCTAACTTGAAAGCTGGGGCTGTTCAACTCTTTACGCCTAAATGTTCTGATAAAATTCATGTATGATAATAATAATGCCTACTTCTTAAATACATGAAGATGCAAATATTGCATAAATAAAGCATTTTGCTCAATGCCTAGTCTATGAGTGCTCAGTAAACCTTAGCTGCTAGGACAAGCTGTGAGTGCAGCTTTGTCAGTCATTATCACTACAGCACATTTAGTTTTATCAGTTTGATTTCCACAGCAATAACAGTAGCTCCTTAAGAATATTGAACAAGTAAGACAAAAAGAAATCTTTCTTGCTCTGTGAGGGGGAAATGAAGATATAATTGTGAGTCAGGCAGGAAAGGAGGTCACTGGCACAAAGTATACCCAGATTCTTATCCTGAGTCTACTACTTGCAGTACTTGGCAAATTAATTTACTTAATTCTCTGGGCTCCAGGTTCTATTTATGTAAAAAAAAATTTAAAAAAAAAAGTGGAAAGCAATACATGCGTGCTTTCTAAAGCGGTATGTGGAATAAGATGAGGGGAGGATGAATGACTATATGATAAGTAACACTTACCTTAAGTAGGACTCCAACATTTTGGAGCTCTCTTTGTGTTATTTATTTGAGACAGAGTGTAGGCTAGAGTGCTAGGGTGTCAATATAGCTCACTATAATCTCAAACTCCTGGGCTTAAGCTTTCTGATTAGCTGGGACCCCCAAGGATTTACCACTTTGCCCAGCTAGTTTTTTTTTTTTTTTTTTTGTAGAGACAGAGTCTCACTTTATGGCCCTCGGTAGAGTGCCGTGGCCTCACACAGCTCACAGCAACCTCCAACTCCTGGGCTTAAGCGATTCTCTTGCCTCAGCCTCCCGAGCAGCTGGGACTACAGGCGCCCGCCACAACGCCCTGCTATTTTTTGGTTGCAGTTTGGCCGGGGCTGGGTTTGAACCCGCCACCCTCGGTATATGGGGCCGGCACCCCACCGACTGAGCCACAGGTGCCGCCCCTGCCCAGCTAGTTTTTGTATTTTTTTTTTTTTTTTTTTTGTAGAGACAGAGTCTCACTGTACCACCCTCGGGTAGAGTGCCGTGGCGTCACACGGCTCACAGCAACCTCTAACTCTTGGGCTTATGCGATTCTCTTGCCTCAGCCTCCAGAGCAGCTGGGACTACAGGCGCCCGTCACAACGCCTGGCTATTTTTTTGTTGCAGTTTGGCTGGGGCTGGGTTTGAACCCACCACCCTCAGCATATGGGGCTGGCGCCCTACTCACTGAGCCACAGGCACCGCCCTTTGTATTGTTTTTTGTAGAGAGGGTCTTGCACGTTGTCCAAACAGGTCTTAAACTCCTAACCTCAAACAATCCTCCTGCTTTGGCTTCCCAGAGTGCTTGTTTTGTTTTACAGGTGTGAGCCACCACTCCTGGCCTGTATTTATTGTTTATTTTTCCCATGTGAACTTAATCTCTGGATATTTTTATTAGACTAATGGTACATTTAAAAGTTATTCAGCCTTGAAGAGGAAGGAAATTCTGACTTATGATACAACATGAATGAATGTCGAGGTTGTTATGCTAAGTCAGTCACAAAAAGGAAAAGACTGCATGACTCCACTTACGAGAGGGTGAGGGACCGAGAGTAGTCAAGAGGCAGTATGCAGATGAGTGGTTGCCAGGAGCTGGGGGCAGGGCAATCTGGGAGTTATTGGTTAATGGTGTAGAGTTTCAGTTTTACAATATGAAAGAACTCTAAAGATGGACAGTGGTGATGGTGACACAACATTGTGAATGTATTTAATACCACTGAACCCTACACTTAAAAATGGTTAAGATGGTAATTTGTTATGTTATGGGCATTTTACCACAAAAAAGAAAAAGTTAACCTAGAGGGAGCTGCCATCTTCTTAAGGGTGAGGCTTCCTGACCGTGACACCCAAGACATGTCTTTATTTTCATTCAGAGCTATTGTGCTTTTCAGCAGCACTTCAAAATCATCCTCAAGTATATTTCCACATTTCTTACTAACTTTTTTATCTGGATATTTCATCTTTTTAGATGCTATGTAGATGTGGTCTTCTATTCCATTTTATCTTCAGACTGTCATTTAGAAATAAAACTTTAAGATACACCACGAAGTAGCCTATAAGTAACTTACCAGGTCGGTCAAGGAAAGGCAAAGTGAATCAATTTCAGAACCATTTCAATCAACAAAATGTGTGCAGACACTTGTCCCTACCATTAAGTTACTGTCTTACCCACCAGTTACACAGCTTCTAAAATCTAAACAGCCTGACCTCACCACTCTGTAATCTGTGCAGGTACCAAAATTACACCAGTATCCTATAAATTTTTGCAAATTTAAAAACACTGCTTTGGGGTGGTGCCTGTGGCTTCACGGGTCTCATATGCTGAAGGTGGCAGGTTCAAGCCCAGCCCTGGCCAAAAACTGCAAAAGTTAAAATAAATAAATAAATAAATAAATAAAAACATTGCTTTGGACATTTTCTTCTTGCTATTTGTAAGATTTAATTTTTTTTACATAGTTGAAACTTTTTTCTTTTATAATATTTTCTCATACTTATATGTACATTTTTCTCTGTCTCGAGATCAGTTAAATATTTTTCTTTATTTAATTTCCAAATTTTCAAGAACAGTGTTTTTGTTGCTAAAAAGGGACTTTTCAAAGATATATTAAAGATATAATGACATAAATAATACGGTATTGATAGAAGAAGCTACACATAAATCTTACTATGTACAGAAATTTAGTCTATGATGATGTTGACATTTCCAATCAGTGAGGTAAGATGGATTTATCAATAAAAGAATAAAATCTTAATAACACAGAGAGACAGCTGTCATTGGACATAACAAAATACCAAAGTACAATCAGAGACACAGTTATAAAAGGATTTTGTCCTTATTTATAACTCCTCAACTGTCTTCTGTTGGGTGGGCTTAGTCTCTGATAGGCCTTCTGTTTTGCTGAGGGTCTAGTTGTGAGGGTACAAATACAGAGGAGGCTGGATTGGTGGGAATAGATGGTTACGTGAAAATTAAAAGAGAGACTTAGACTTCTAGGGAAAGATCCTGCAGTGTGAAAGCCCAGAGCCACCTGAGCTGGAATTTGGAGGGGAAGGAGTGAGAAGAAAGCCTTTAGTTGGATAGAAAGTTTGGAGGAAGCAACATGGTGCTCTCGGATATGCAAATTTCTGGTTGAGAGCTAGGTCACCCTTCTCTGACTCTCTGGTGAAATGGTCATTATCAGTTGAGAAATCTATCCTTTTGGACATTTACACTTATTAAATAACCCAGCAATCCATAAACATTTTTATTTTTCCAGCATTGGATTACTTCTCCCTATTCTGACTGCACAGTCTGACAGTTTTTCCTGTTTGTGATTTTTGTGATGAACAGTTTTATGAAGCAGATAGTTTCTCTTTCATTTACAGCAATTGACTATAATGCGCCTGATGCTCATTTGCAGTTTGGCTGAAGAGGAGAGGGCGCTGCGGAGATCATCCGCACCTGTGCGGCCTCCACTTGTGCTCTTCCAGATGAACTCCATGTTGTTGGTTGCTGGCTTCTTGTTGGGTAGGTTTTTGGTTCTAAAGTCACCATGTTTTAACTTCTTCCTGGGATATATCTAAAATTACCTTATTTTTGCTCCTTCGCTCCTTCCTTCCTTCCTTCCTCTTTCTCTCTCCCTCTCTCTCTCTCTCTCTCTCTTTCTTTCTTATCTTCACTCTGTTAACTGGATTGCAGTGGCATCATAGCTCAATGCAACCTGAAACTCCTGGGCTGGGGCAATTCTCCTGCTTCAGCCTCCTGAGTAGCTGGGACAACAGTCATGCACTACTACACCTGGCTAGATTTTCTGGTTTTTGAAGAGTGGGGAACTCACTTTCGGTCAGGCTGGTCTAGAACTCCTGAACAGGCCTGCCTCAGCCTTCCAGACTGCTAGGATTACAGGCCCATTTGTTTATATCTGGCCTGTTTATTGCAGCTTCTCTCTTTCAAAGCTTTGGGTGGGTGTGGACATTCTTTGTTAACTGCTATATTCCTGATGTTCAGAATAGTGGCACGTGGTAAACCCCTAAAAAATATTTGTTGAATGAATAAAACATAGTTAAGCTTCTATACGCTTGTTGCTTTCTTAGGTTTCAACTTACATCTGCTGCACTGGCTGCAACAGACATTTTGCATAAATGAGTTTGTCCTCATTGCAATAATTAAGGAATTGTATGACAGTGATGAATTGAGGAAATGACTTTCTAGTCCCCTTTGCACTGCTGGCTTTTTAAAATCAAGTGTCCCTATAAAATAATAACAGATATATAAAAGATAAAATAAAACCAACAACCTCAAGCAATTCAAATGTTAAAAATTTAGCAACATACAAAAAGGAAGAATTAGGGTAGAAAAGAATGGGTGGGCTTGGTTTGTACTTGAAAGTATTTCTTTTCACTTGCTAATGTATCCTACTTTTCTTCCGTGTGTGTGATGCAAACTGTGCTTTCCAGCAATATATTTATTTCAGTTCATTTATAAAATCTCTTTTGTAAAAGCACGTAACAACTGTAAAATAGTAGATTAAAAAAATAGCTCAGAGTAGAAAACTATCTTGGTTAAAGATCTGGAGTAAAATTCATTATTTTTAAAATAAAATTTTATTAGGTTCAAAAATATCTTTTACCAAAGCTAATCTAGAACTACTCCAAAAAAATTATCTTAACCCATGTACTAATTAGAAAAACTGAAAGATGAAAAATAATACAACTTGACCTATTCAACTCAAGCTTTCAGAGAAAAAAGCAAAAAAGTAAACAAAAAATAGGAGGAAGAAATAAAAATAAATGTAGAAATTCATGAATTAGAAAGCAAGACTAAAATGTGAAGGTAAAAGTTAGTGAGTTTGACTACATCAAAAAGGAAAGATTTCTGTTAAGTAGCTAACCCTAGGAGAAGTTGGGAGACATGCAATTTACGAAGAGAAGACATTGGCAATATTTGTAACTAATAGGTGATAATGTCTGGGAAATACAATGGATTTCTGCAAATGAACAACCACATCAACTACCACCCCAACAAAGGAAACATCTTGAAAGACAATGAAGAGCAAAGATTCCAAGAAGCAGAAAGCAGAACAGACAGCAAGCAGGTGTATCAAAAGCTGGTGTCACTAATAATCAGGGTGTGTCAATGAAAATAATGAGAAACCATTTTATTCTCATAAAAATAGTAAATAATTAGAAAATCAGATATTAGCAAGCATTAGCAAAGATGTGCAGAAAATGAGAAACTTCTAGGACTGGGGTGGAATTGTAAAATGATGCAGCCATCCTGGAAAGCAACCTAGGAAGAACTAGGCGTGTGTCTACGCATGATGTGCTGGCCATAGTTCTGGGTATAACCCATGAAGAAGAATTTTGGCTTTGCTAGAAAAATGTGTTTTACGTCTAACAAGAGTGAACTTGGCAAAAATCTTTACATGGCATTTGTACTGTTATACAATCTAGACTTTTGACAGCCTTCCAGATGATGGGGCTTGGGAATTTGTTTTACCTTTTAATCCTAGCACTCTGGGAGGCTGAGGCAGGTGGCTGGCTTGAGCTCAAGAGTTCCAGACCAGCCTGGGCAAGAGCGAAACTTGGTCTTTACTAAAAATAGAAAAACTAGCTGGACGTTGGGGCAGGTGCCTCTAGTCCCAGTACTTGGGAGGCTGAGGCAAAGGGATAGCTTGAGCCCATGAGTTTGAGGTTGCTGTGGGCTCGGACACCAGGGCACTCTATCCAGGGTGGAAGTGTGAGACTCTGACTTAAAAAAAAAAAAAGAATTTGTATTACCTTTCCCTACCCCTCATTGTCCCACTAGAAATTTACCCATACGACTAAGGGATGTGTTAGAGAATATTCATTGAAGAGATACACATGGCTGCCGGTGTCCAGTCATAGGACGTGCATAGGTGAAATACGGTGCAGGGATAAGCTACTACATAGCTGTTAGAAGAGGGTGACTGGCTGAGCACAGAGGGAAGCTGGTCCTCCCCTACTGGCCACATCCTCATGCTCAGAATCTGTGTAACTATGATTAAGTTAATGATCATGAGGTGAGGAGATGATCCTGGGTTATCTAGGTGGGTCAATGTGGTAACAAGTTTCTTTGTCAGAGAGTGTCAGTAGGATCAATAGTCAGTAGTGGAAGATGTGATGAAGGAAGAGGTTGGAGTGAAACAAAGAAGAAGTCAGGAGCCCAGGAGTGCAGGTGGCCTCAGAAAGAGCCAGAGCTGCCCTCACCTTGACTTCAGACCAGTGAGACAGATTTTGGACTTTTGACCTCCAGAGCCGTAAGACAATAATTTGAAGCCACTAAATTGGTAATAAGTTGTTACAGCAGCAATAACTAATTGAGGTATTATGTCACTTATTTTACAAAATCATTGATAAGCTTAATTATCAATAAATTGATATTAATAAATGACAAAATAAGCACACAGTGTGGTTAGATTTTAAAAATCACAGAGTTAAGTGAAATAACTTTTAAAAAAGATGAGTTTTTTCTATAGTATACACAGATCCAAGAGCTGGAAGAGTACTGTTCGGGAGAAGGGAATGGAAGTGGTGATCGTAGTAGAGTGAAAAAATAAAATAATTAAAATAATCTCGTGTGTCTTATACAGAACCATTTGAGATGAGTTTATTAAGAAGAGAGAGAATGGCTAACACATCTCCACATCTGAAACACCCCATACCATGCCTCCTATCACATTTACAAGAAAGAAGGAAAGCAATGGAATAGAACTGGCTTCAAATTTATGTATCTGGCTCTACAAAAATGACTAAATAAGTAAACCCCTGGCTTCTGTGACCACAAAGAAAAGGGCGAAAACACAATAGCACATCACTTGTTGTGAGAAATGGGATTTTGACCGCAGAAATAGATGATACTTAGAAATTAAATACTATTTACAACATTAAGCACATAAATTAAATATTTATATGAAATAAATCTTTTCTGGGGGTATAAATTACCAAAATGACTCGAGCAGTGGTTAAAAGAAATCTCAATTTGGTGCAAAACCAGAAGAACTGATAATGTCCTCCCAAATCAAATCCTCCTGAAGCTAGTTCCAGATATTTTGAAAAAGTAGTTCACTAATATCTTCAATACATAGATGATTCCCATGCTGTTTAATATGTTCCAGAACATAGAAAATGATGAAAACCTTCTGTTCTACTCTTAATAGTAAGCCCAGGTAAGAGTAGCAGTGTGGTGAATTAGGTGACCTATTTTCCATGTATGTGTGTTCCACTGTGGGTTGGATGCCCATGGTCAATGCACCTAATACCTGCCTTAGCGCCTCACCTGTCAAACAGGTGCTTCACAAATGTTGGTGTCTGCTCTTCCCTCCCCAGCCCTCTCAGAGCTTCACTGTTGGGTTTGCTGTTACCTCTCCTCTCCAGCTGCAGGCTCCATCCCAGTCCAGTTTCTTAGCCATTTCTGACCCAGTACAGCCCCAGTCCTCTCCTTTTTACCTCTTCAGAGTTTTTGTGACTTTCATAGGTTCCGGATCGAAAGGAGTTGCGCTGACCTCTGAATTCCGAGGCTCCCTAGCTCTCCAGGCTGTCCCCACCCCACACTGCTCATCTCACCCCCTGACGCCGAGGCTCCATCTTCACAGCAAGGATTCTGCCTTTGTTCCTGCCAACATGTCTAGTTCTACCCTGGGGTTTGCTGAGGGTGACATGGACACCTGGAGAACAGCAGGCAGCAGCTGCAAGGGATTTGGAACCCTTTCGCTATAGACATTGTCTGCAGAAGGAATATCTCCTACACGAGTGAGTTGTCCAGCACGCACAGTGTTGCTGTTTTTCCAAATGAACTCTTCTCAGTCTAGGTTCAACCAAGAGACAGAAACCACACAGCAATATAAAACAAGAGAAGTTTAATATGAAGAATTATTAAATGGTAATGGAAGAATGACTATAAAAACATAAATAGAACTTTAAAGGGTATCCCAGGATTAAGAGTCCAAGGAAGGACAAGTTGGCAAGACCGTTGTCCCCCTCCAGCTTGGGCTCAGACCTTGCTGCAGAAGGTGTACTGACAAGCTCCTAGACGTCAGAGGAGATGTGTGTCTGCCAGGACCAGAGCTGGCCCGTGCTGCTGGGCAAACGGAGGCTGATAGTTAGATGCAGAGTCAGACCACTGCTGGGGACGTGTTGGTAGGGCTATGAGAAGGCAGTCATGGGCCCAAGATGGGGCCAAATAGTCACTGATGGGGCCAACTGAACTGTGCCTCTGGGCATAGGGGAGGGGCAGGGTGTACTGATGTCCTCCCCACCCCCCGTACCACCAACCAATTGTGCAACGGGAGCAAGGAGAACAAAAAGGAGCCCCCCAGAACCACAAAGAGAAGCCCCCTTTCTCCTGCAAGCTCATCCCACCGGCCACGACTAACAAAGCTCAACACGCTCACCGTGAAGGGGAAACGCTTCAAAGGCCAAGTCCACATCTGCTGCGCAACTACTAAAGGAATTTGGAATTGAGAGGCAATACTTTGAAACCTGGCCCAGCACTAGTGGAATTAGCAGCATATACATTTATTTCAAAGCTCTGTTAATCCCCAGTTGATTTTTATTGTCGTATATTTCTCAATTAACAGATATAAAGAGGATGACAATTAGGTGAGTCTATAAGCCATTTTGATGTTAAATGTGAGTTCTGCTCCTTGACCAGGTGGGAATATGCTGCTCTAACAAGCCTGCAAGTGACGGCCACCTGTTGGCTTGATTTGAAAATAGCATCTCCCTGTCCATCTGTCAACTTTCTGGAACTCTCGTGTTCTTCATTCTAGTGGGAATCATTTGTATAAATTGTGATGGTCACTTCTGAGTCCCTTGCCTATGACTTCTTGACCTTCCGGGTCCAAGCATGCAATTAGCCCTGCAAATACCTGATCTTTCCTCAAACTACCTGTCTGCTTCCCTCAAAAAGCAGTCTGGCCTTTTGCCCCTCTTCGAAGTTAGGACAACTGAACAACCGAATCAGTGAATGAATGAGTATCTGATCTCCTGCTGCAGAGTTTCAAGGCTTATTACAAAGGATATGTACAAAGCATATCATCATAAGTGTTATTACCAAGAATGGCATCACTTTTACATAACAGTTTCTTTGCATGTCCGTGTATCTCATTTGCAAATGGTGGTTTTCTTTTCAAATAAGTAGTTTCTACTTTTATAACCGAGCTCAACGGTAACTAAGCAACTTAAAATTCTGTGGCATGTGCATTAGCTGCGAGATTTTGTCATTAGACTGTACTTGCTAGCAAACCCAAATGTCTAAGCATTGCAGGGACAGTCACTTGCAGTCCTAACATTGCAGGTACAGACACTTGCAGTCCCACACACTACATCACCCTGTCTGGAAGATAAAATCCATCTCGCATCTAAGAACACTGACCTGAATGACATTTTCCAGGAAGTAGGTGAGAGTAGGGGAGAGGGGAAAAGGAGGGAGAATTAAGAGAAAAAGTTAGTTTCATTTAAAATGAAACAAGTAGGTCAGCTGACCCTGTGCTAACCGAGCCCTCTCCCTTTGCAGGTTAAAATTTTACCTGAAGCTCAACTTCTCGGTAAAAGAAAAAAAGGAGAAGGCAACTCTGGGATACACATTGTGAAACTTGTCATGGTGATGCGATACTTTAATTTGGTTAAAATGCATGAAAATCTAAGTCAGGACAACTTCTGGCTGACACAGATAAGGAGTCATGCTCAAGTGCATAGAAGCTTTCCCATGAGCCGCTTATTTTTGGTTTTAATAAGGCTCTCTCTCTTTACATGGATTACCGGTAAATTCTTTTGCTAGTTTAAGGCTAGAAAACAAATGGGAACCTTGAGGTTTTTCCCCACAAGGTGGCTATTTCTAATATCAAGATTGTCACAGACATTTGGAGGGGGAGGGGAACACAGGGTGAGAGAAAGCATCAAATGGGTGTTTGGGGGCAGGGAAGTAACAAAAAGAAACTCACACTTAAAGGAGAATATTATTACGGGTGTCGATGTACAGCAAAACAGCCTAACAAGCTGCTGGAGTAATTCAAGTATAATGAAATCCTCAGAAGTTTACTAGTCAAGCCTCTTTCTGTATAAACGAGGAAAATGAGTCCTTGAGATTATAGAGCAGCGGTTCTCAACCTTCCTAATGCTGCGACCCTTTAATCCAGTTCTTCATGTTGTGGGGACCCCCAACCATAAAGCAACGAAAATAATTTTATGGTTGGGGGTCACCACAACATAAGGAACTGGATTAAAGGGTCGCGGCATTGGGAAGGTTGAGAACCACTGTATAGAGGAGCTTGCCCCAAATCTCATTCCAGGTGGCTGGCTGAGCTATGGCAGGGAAGCTGCAGTGTCTGTCTTTTTTTCCCCCAAACATCACTGAGCTTTAGAGATGATGTGGCGCTCACATTTTTCATGTTGTATATATATATATATATTTTTTTTTTTTTGTGGTTTTTGGCCGGGGCTGGGTTTGAACCCGCCACCTCCGGCATATGGGACCGGCACCCTACTCACTGAGCCACAAGCGCCGCCCCATGTTGTATATTTTTAAATGACCTAAGAGTTTTAGATCCCAGGGAATTATTTCCCATTTGGGATCTTAAATTGTGAATGTTCTCTTCTCTAACCACCATCTCCTTATAGGGTCTCTTTCCCATTTCTCCGGGTCTACTGGTTTTCTAACCAAAGCACAACTGTTCTGTGACATGGGGCAAGCATCTTAGTTGCTCTGCATCTCTATTTCAAATATGGTTGTTATAAAGAAGAAATTAGTTAATATATGTAAAGTACTTAGGATAGTACCTGGGATGTAAGTGCTATAAAAATTTCATCTTTTTTAGAGACAGCAATATAAGAGAAAGAGTTTTTTTGTGGTGGTTTTTGTTGTTCTATTCTGAAAAATTCACAACACCTGGGCCTGATCTTAGGTCAGCTGGTGAAGACTGGCTTTAAGTCCTGAAGTTAATTGTATTCTTAAGGGCCTCATAGCGAGCACCATGGGTGTGGGTCACTGCAGGATACAGTCTAGGAATGGAAAAGACTGAAGGAATTGCCAGTGTGTCATGGGGAGAAAAGGGGTCAGAAAGGTGGGAAATTAGAGAGAGGGTGCTGCCCATTCAAAGACCCTGCAGCATCTTTCAGTCCCAAGGAGTGTGTGCGAGTATGTGTGTTTCTGCTAACAGACAATCTGTACAGTTTTCTGGGTATCCAGATATGTGTGGTATTGTGATCACAATGGAGAGATAGTGTGTTGATGCTCAGCTCTCCACTTGGCTGACCTTTCATTGGAGTCAAAGTTCTGTGTGTCCAATAGTTCACGAGGCATCTTGCCTTGAATATCCAGCTATCCATTCAGCACAAGTTCACTTTCATGGAGCCACCTCTGCCCCAAAACCTTATTTATGCTATTGGTAACACATTTCCTTCAATTATCCAGGCTTAAGATATGTACTTAATTGTAACTCTTTACTCTTATGATTCTTATGCTAGCTAAGTAATTGTGAGTATGCTGTTTATATTTATGGTCTTTATTCCCTTGTCTATAATTTATAGTTAATTTTCAACTAGGATTGTTGAAAAGAACAATAATATTGAAAAGAAAAATACTATTCCACCAGTATTGCCATTATTCTTTTCAGCAACCCTTATCAGGTAGTTAAAATTCACTACCAAAATAATTATGATGGTAGTGTCAGTAATGTGGTAGGACAGTAGTAACATTAGTCATAAGGAGACAGTATTAACAGCAAAGTAACAGTATAGTAATCATATTAGCTGACATTTACTGAGCCTTTGTATTTTCCCATTTAATCCTCATGACTCCCCTATGAGGTATGTTGTATCTTTATCCTTAAGTCACAGAATAAGAAAATGAGGCTTGTGGAGGCTCATCTGAATATTTGCTATGTCTCAGGTGCTTTTCTAGAAGCTTTAGATTCAGCGGCACAGAAGACAGGATCCTGGCTCTTGTGGAACTTACAACCCGCAAGTGGAAAACCAAGTCAACAAATAAAATCATTACAGACTGTGAAGAGGCCTGCGAAGTAAACAACAGATCTGGTAAGAGAGAGTAATAGGTGGTTCGCTCACTTTAGGTCGAGTAATTCTTGAAGGCATCTTGAGCAAGGTGACCTTTAAGCTGAGATATCAGAGATAGGAAAGGTTGAAAGTTTTTCAACCCTGAGAAAACTGAGAGAGAGCACCAAGGCCTCCAAACAGGAAGGAGCTGGTGTGATTGAGAGACGGAAAGACAGGCAGGGGCTTCAGCAAAGTGGGGTAGGGGGTGGGGGAGAGCCGGGGATTGCTCCGCACTGTGCCAAGGAGCTGGGAGTTCTTTCTTAAGCAGTGGGAAGGCTGACTAGTGTGAAATTTGAGCAGCCAATGACTGATCTACGTTAAAGTTCTAAATATCCCTTTGGCTTCAGTGTGGCGAAAGGCATATAAGAGTGTAAGGGAGGAAGGGGAGGCCAGATGGGAGCTACTGCAGCAGTGGCGGTCGGACCTGGTGAGTGGGGGTGGATACCGTAGGACAGGGGCCTGTTCCTGGGGTGGAGTCTTTGTGCCTGGCTGGGGGATGTGGAGGAACATAAGAAGAAGGCAGGAGCCAGAAAGAGGCTCCTAGTTTAAGGACCTGGGTGCACAGCAGCACCAATGAGTTAGGAGGACTAGAGCAGAAATAGGTTTTGAGACAAAGAAATATGACATGCAATCAAGAGTTCCGTTTTGGCCATGTAAAAAAAAAAGATGACCAGGCAGCCAAAAGCAGGGGTCAATTAGAAGAGGTTAACGAGGGGACTGGTGTGCTCGCGACTAATGGGCACAATGTAAGGGTATATGGCACATGTCTTGGGTGTGGGCCACAACTACAATAGGGACTTTACCTAACAAATGCAAACATTGTAACCTAATTGTTTGTACCCTCACGTTAATCTGAAATAAAGAAAAAGTAGAGATCAATTAGAAGAGGTCAGCGAATACATGAATCTGGATGAGGGATCTGGCTACAGGTAAACATATAGGATTATCCACATATACATGGCGTTGAGGACTGTTGGTCTGGAAGTGAAAATACACACAGAGAAGAGAAGGCCCCTCAGGTCAGAGTGCTCAAGAGCCTTAACCTTTGTAGGTCATGTAGGAGAAGAATCCAGGGACATGAGAAGAGAAGCTTGCACCGGTCACCCAGTTAGTAAGGAGCTGAGCTGGGATTGCCAATGCAACATTTGTGACGAGTCATGAAGGTCCCCTCCCTGCAGCCTGAATTGCTGCAATAGCTTCTTCCATCTCAAACCATTCAGTCTGACCCTCAAGGCCAACTTTGACTCCTCCCTACTTCGTCACATATTGTGGCATCACAGATGTTCCTAAACACTCCACAACTTACAATGTTCTAGGTACTTGTAGGGTACCATTTTTATGTAATAGTCACCATCACAACAATAATATTCATTCATTCCCACATACTTGCTGTGGGTCAGGCCCTATTGAAGCCCCCAAGCAGATGCCAGAAGCAAAGCAGGTGAAGTCTTTGCTCCCGTGGACCTGACATTGGGGAGGGTGCTTCTCTAATGCCGGTTTTCTCATAAGCCACCTTACAGATCAGGCTCATTCTCACTTCCACAAATGTTCATTCTGTCCTCACCCTCTTTCCTCCCCTCCGTTATGCAAATTCTCCATTTCCATAGAAGCCAGACAGGCTAAAAATAGCCTCTGTCATGTTCCCACATGTGAGCACTGAAATAGCTAAACATAAACACTACCTTCTCGCCTCTCCCCTCTCCCACAGGGATGCACGCTTGCCTACAGAAAGCCTTCCAAACAGAGACGTTAACGTAGAAACATCTCCCAAGGTAACCAAACCTCCATACACCAACCGAACCAGAGAGATAAATCTTGAGAGAGAGATGCCCAGAAGAGGAGGGGTGTGAGCGTGAGGTTGGGCGAGTACAGCAAAGGAGTGAATTAGGGAGAAATGGGTGCTGCAGAGAAATGAATAGGAGATGACGCATGAATAGTCTGCAAAAGAACCTTGAGATACCCAGACAGAATGCTATGTCTAACTCATTACCTATAGCTAAGGCCAAAACCAGTGAGAGTCACTTCAGGGCTCTTCCCACGAGCCGAGGCTGGGCAGAAGGCTCTTGTAAGGAAGGTCAGTTCATCTCCTGCAGGCACAGGCTATCTGAGGGAAATTTGAATGCCAAAACCAGTGAGAGTCACTTCAGGGCTCTTCTCAGGAGCCCAGGCTGGGCAGAAGACTCTTGTAAGGAAGATCAGTTCATCTCCCGCAAGCACAGGCTATATGAGGGAAATTTCACTGGGTGTTAACCTATTTAACTCTAAAGCCTTCTCAACCTGGCAGATTAGTTTAATGCCTTGCGATGGGGTTGCACAGATACTTCTAACATATGCTTACCTCTAGCTAACATACAAGTAACTTCCACTAGTACAAATGACATTATTGAATAGTGAATTCTGATTTATTACACAAAAAGGATCATCTATATTAAAGAACCGGAGGAAACTAGCTAATTTCCTAATATTCCAGTAGATGGAGCTGCAGCCTAGAAGGGCTAAGAATCTTCAGTAGCTAGTGCCCACTCCTCAAGAAAAAAAAAGAAGATTAAAAAAAAAAAAGAAAAAGAAAAAAAAGAATGCGAAGAGGTATGGGGAGAAACAAGAATTACCCAAAAAGGAACACTAGTTGGTATAGAACTATACTGTGGTTGGATGAGAACCTGTCCCAAAGTCTGACCCATTGTGTGAGGAGAAGGGCTTCATGTGACATAATCTGATGACCGACTGTGGCTTAAGTTTAGAATAGCAGTTCTCCCCTCCTCTTTCTGCTTTTTCTCTCCTGTCCCTTTGATTCTTCACATATTCATGCCCTCTGGACACCAACCTCCTATCAAAATGTCATAGAAAATTCTGTGAAACGTGGCTGTAGGGGTCAAACTAATGTCAAAGGGAGAGGCATGTGATAAAAATAGTCCAGTGGAGGTTCCCACCTGTTTCCCATGTTTTAGCACCAGGCTCTAGACAGCATTTCTTGAAGTGTTTTCCCAGCCCTCTGCATCAGTGTCATCTGGGTTGTTTGTCAAAAATTCCAGCTCCCAGGCCACACCCCAAAGAATCTGATTCAGGGCTTCGGGGCTGGGACGCCTCATACGGTGTTTCTGCAAAACCAAGCTTTAGAATTTCACTTGTAGAGGAAGCAGAACCACCAAACTCTTATCCTGAATCCTGAAATCTAAAAAGTACTGAAGACTCTGAAACTGGAAGTTTATCATAGTTCATTGTGGAGGCAAAATCTGACCCATAAGGTAACCTGAACTGATATATGATTCTTAGTTATTGCATATAATGTGAACATTCACACACTGTTCTGCAGAAATATTAGTCTGTTTGAGTAGAAGCTGCTCCTCTTGACTCTGCGGGGAGATATTATGGGATGTATGGTGCATACTCTACTGAGCAGTCTTTCTAAAATTCAAAGACTATGAATTATGAGACACATGTACTGTGTTCTCACGTCCCTGATAGTATTTGAAGCAGTTCAATTTAGGTCTGATAATTAAAAAGAAAAAGAAATATATACATGTATATGTTTAAAAAGTATAATAAACAGAATATTGGATTGGGAGTCAGAAGACTTCATCTTTCTGGGCTCTGTTCTCTCTCCCGAAAACAAGAAAGGAAACGATACTGGATACCTCCTTTCTCTAAAATTCTGATCCCACCTCTTGCTCTCTTAAGAAATGTTCAGGCATTACTGCCACAGTAAGACACTGTGGTGTCTTATTACTCTTATTTAAAAATTGTAAAAGGTAAAAATATTTTTTCCCCTTTTAGATTTCCAGACAGATTCTTGAGACATTTTCTTTGGAGTTGTGAAAAGGCATTTATACAAATTCTATACATATTTTGATAGATTATTGAACCCAGCAAAACTGCTATGAAAACTACCAAAATACAGAAATAATCATGAACTCCAGAGAGTGCTATGGAACATTGTGGAAGAAAGTATTAGTTACTCCAGTCCTCACCTCTCTCCAGTCCTCCATACGATAATTAATATTTAAGTGATTACCCTAATAGCCTATCAAGTCCTAAAGCAAACTTTTGAAAAATTTTTTAAAAAGACACAAAATAAAACAAACAACAAGCTCTGAGTTTGCTTAGTCAATGCTGTGAATCGAATTGTGTCTCCCTATGTAGTGTCTGTTGGATTCTTAACCGCCAATACCTTGAGGGCGACCTTATTATAGAGGTAATCTTGTTAAAGTGAGGCCATTAGGGTGGACTTCAATATAATAATACTGGTATCCTTAGAAGAAAAGGACATTTGGGCACATAAAGGTTGTCTTCCATAACCCAAGGGGAGAGATTTGGGACAGACCCTTCCCTCAGAGGCTCAGGCAGGAAATCAACCCAGCCAACACCTTGATCGCAGACTTCCAGTCTCTGGAACTGTGACACGACAAATTTCTATTGTATAAGCCACCCAGTTTGTGATACTCTGTTACGGCAGCCCTAGCAAAAAGGACTGTAAAGCGCCCTGTCTAGTCGGATGGCAGAGTGAGGTGTCTGTGATCTCTGGTGTGTGCGTTTGGTCACTCACTTCATGGCTGGCTTCCTTTATGCCCTGTTCTTTGTTTTTCATTTATTTCATTTTTCTAATTTTGTCTTATATTTCTTTAAATAAATATACTATACTAGATGAATCTTTATAAGCTACCTGAATTGTTTTTGGGGGGAGAGGGTGTGGACATTAGAAATGACATAAATTGGGAAATAAGGATAATCTGGCCTTAAGCACATTTAGTTCATTCATGGTCAGCATGAAACAACTAAATAGAAAACCTTTGCTTTATGAAAACAAATTAGATAGCAACATCCATCTCTGTACCATTGGAGGGGGGACTGTGAGGGATGGTAAAGTTTAGTTTCAAAAGCAAATGACTTCTGCACTCTTGGAAAAAAAATTCTTTAGGTAGTATACCACTTTAACATGATGCTCGAGTGACCAAAATATCAGGGCTGTCTTCAACCTCTCATGATTCAGAGCAGCGGGATGGGAGAAATCATTTCTAGATGAAGGGCTATGGCAAAAATTTTATGAAGTGCCCAAAGAATTCAAGCAATACAAATTAGTATTAATTGAGCATTTGCTATATAGTAGTAGGTTGGCCCTCTACTAGACATTTATTATGCAATGGATCATTTAATCCTTATAATAACCTTGCAAGGAGATATTTCTATTCCCTCTTCCTCTACCTAAAACCAAAAATACGTATTGCAGAGAGTAAACGCTAAGATCTGGCAATTAGTAAAATGTTGAGCTTATACAGAGAAATCTGACTTAAACTGCACAATATTTCCAACTCTCCAAATCGACTCCTTAAAGTTCACACATTGAGTGGCTCTCTTAAATACAAATTGGGATTATCAATATCTATAGAAGAATCTTAGTTAATGAAGAGTCCTAAATTTGAATGTCTAGAAATTTTAGGTCCTGAGACTAAAGTTTCTGCATTTAGTATAAAAGTATGTAAAGCATAGGTAAATAAATGATTATCTTGGGCGGTGCCTGTGGCTCAGTGAGTAGAACGCTGACCCCATATACTGAGGGTGGCGCGTTCAAACCCGGCCCTGGCCAACCTGCAACAAAAAATAGCCAGGTGTTGTGGTAGGCATCTGTAGTCCCAGCTACCTGGGAGGCTGAAGCAAGAGAATCACCTAAGCCCAAGAGCTGGAGGTTGCTGTGACCTATGATGCCACAGCACTCTACCGAGGGTGACAAAATGAGACTCTGTCTCTAAAAAAAAAAAAGAAAGAAATGATTATCTTTACAGACCAATGTTGAGTGTAAAACTTGTGGGCCATGTAAGAAGATTAAGAAAAATATATTTGAAATCATATTATAGTTTTCAATAATCTTAGTAAGAAGGGATTGGAAGTTAATTACGGAATTACACTCTATGTTCATTATAGACATTGTATTCTAATCCTTGGGAAGTAGGCTGTGGCAGAATTGATAATTGCCCTCCAATACTCATTTTCTTTTCACAAGAACATATTGTTTTGTACACTTCCTTGAAGATAGGTATAACAATGGACTTGGTTTTGTCCAGTGGACTGTGAGTGGAGGTGCTATGTGCCACTGTTCACTGTGCTCGTAAAGGAAAGCCTGTGCTATCCCATCCCCTGTGCTCTTTCTTTTGGCTGGGAAGCTGGTGTGGTGATGGGAATGAAACCAGCTAGTATGGACTTTCAGATGGAAATCAGTTGTGGAGGATGAAAGAGCAACAGCTAAAAAAGCCACCTCAATATTGTGAGGCTAATTTACCAGCTTGTGTCACCAACCTGCACTTCTGTATTGGAGAGAAATAAAATGGATGTTTTTAAAGCCACCGCTATTTTGAGTCTCATGGCTACTGCAGCCAAATCAATATTCTAACTAATAAGCTATATTTTAACTAATAATTAAATAAAAATCTCCATTCCCCAAGTCTTCTGAATATGAATTTATATAAAAATTATCTATATGTACTGATATACTTTATTTCAGTATTCTTCCTGTCATTTAATTGCTCCCAACAACTAGTTGGGGCATTTATTTTCTTGGTTCCTGAAATTTCTTCAGTGAAAAGTCTACTAGGGGATTCTGGCTTCTCAGATTGTCTTGGGAGCACCTGTACTAGATCTGGAAACACTGGCTTATTTCCTATAAGTGCAGGGATGAGAGCAATTGGGAAAGTGAAGACAGCACAAGATGATCTGATATTTATTAGTGATTTTATTTAAGCCCAAACAGTCGAAAGAGTGAATGGAAATTATGCCATAATCTGACCTATAAAAACCCTTGAAACCTGGGCAGCGTGTGGGATCAGGAGTTTCTCAGATTTGTCTGAGGTTTCTAGATATAGTACATTGGTAGCTTCTAGAAGGGGTATGTGTGTGTGGGAGGTGTTATAACCAGAATATCCCTATAGTCCCCTTTTCTAAAATAAGGTTTAGAGGAGATGTGTGAGGAGTCCCCCTAAACCACAGAAAAGTCTCAGTTGTAAAACCGATGACTTATTGGTGGTCACATAAGGTCAACTCCTTCAAATTCTACACTTAATTTCAACGAAGAAAGGAAAAGAAAAAGAGCATTTATCCTGTTTCTTTTGCTATTTTAATAGGCTATTACACTAGGAAATACTAAGCAAATACTAGGAAACTTACTATAGAGTTTAAAACCAAGTTGGTTTTAGGTGGGATTAGAAATTATACACAGCCTCTGTCTTCATTTCCCATACCCCATAGCAGAAGACAAGAAGTCAGCTTGATCTGGATGTTAGAGTTAGGGTAGGTGGAATGGAAGAGGCATAGAGACTACCTAGTTAGTGCCAAAAAAATGAGCCTGGTTACTGGTAAAATTTCCACTAGGAATTGAGATATTAGAGTTATGGAGTTTTCTTTTTGTTTCTCATAAGGAAAGAAAGAAGTGGAAGATGAGAAAAGTCATGAGGTTCATTGAATTAAAAAAGAAAATGTCAGAAAAGAATATTGGAGAAAATATGAAACTATACACACACAAAAAAAACATACACACACACACACTTCCCAGTAACCAACTCTAAAGAAATGGAAATCTGTAAACTGGCTCAAAAAGAATTCAAAAACGATCCTCTTAAAGAAGCTCAGGGACCTGAAATGAAATGCAGACAATTAAACAAAATCAGAAAATAACACCTGGATAAAATGAGAAGTTCAACAAAGAAATAAAAACAATAAGAAAGAGCTGAACAGAAATTCTGGAACTGAAAAAAAGCACAGTGACTAAACTGAAAAATTCAATGGGGAGCTTCAATAGCAGACTCTATCAAGCAGAAGAAAGAATCAGTAAGCTTGAAGACAAATCTTTTAAAATTACCCAGTTACAGTGAAAAAACGAAAAAGAGTGAAGAGGGTTGGCACTCATAGCTCAGTGGTTAGGGCATCGGCCACATACAGTGAGGCTGGTGGGTTTGAACTCAGCTGGGGCCTGTTAAACAACAATGACAACTGCAACAAAAAAATAGCCGGGTGTTGTAGTGGGTGCCTATAGTCCCAGCTACTTGGGAGGTTGAGGCAAGAGAATTGCTTAAGCCCAAGAGTTTGAGGTTGCTGTGAGCTGTGACTACTGAGGGTAACATAGTGAGACTCTGTCTCAAAAAAAAGAAAACAGAAAAAGAGTGAAGAAAATTGATGTGACACTGTCAAGTGAATGAGTATACCTATTACAGATGTCTCAGAAGAAGCAGAGAAAGAAAAATGGGTAGAATGTTTATTTGAAGAAATAGTAACAGAAAACTTCTCAAATCTGGAGAAGGAAATGATTATCCAGAGAAACTGGAATAGATTAAATATAAAGAGATATTCGCCTAGATACATTATAATAAAGTTCTCAAAGAGAATTTTGAAAGCAGCAAGAAAAAAAGCAACATATCACCTACAGGGGACTTCCATAAGACTATCAGAAGATTTTCAGCAGATGTCTTACAGGACAGGAAAGAGAAAGATGACATATTCAAAATGCTAAAAGAAAAAAAGCCACCCACCAACAGTACTATACCCTGAAATATTGTACTTCAGAAATGAAGGATACATAAAGACTTTTCTGGGCAAACAAAAACTGTTAGCTGTTTATTACCATTAGAGTTCCCTGACAAGAAATGCTACAGAGAGCAGTTAAAATACTCTAAAACCATGGTGGTGTCACATAACTTTAGTATATAAGTTTAAAGTATATAACTACAGCTATATAATTTATATATAACTATATATAGCTATATAGTATATAAGTTTAAAGTATATAACTACAACTATATAAATATATAACTACAGCTACAATAATTTTTAATTAATATACAATACATAAATCTTAGATAAATGTCAAATAAATAACCTAAATTTATACCTCAAGCAATTAGAAAAAGGAGAACAAGCTAAGCCCTAAGTCATCAGAGAGAAATAACTAATAAACATCAGAGCAAAAACAAATGAAATAGAGCCTAGAAAAAACAATGGAAAAATTCAATAAAATGAAAGGTTGGTTTTTGAAAAAACTGACAAAACTTTAGCTAGGCTGACTACAAAATTAAAGCAGACTCAAATAAATAAAATTATAAATGAAAGAGGAGACATTACAACTGATACTACAAAAATACAAAGAATAATAAGAGATTACTAAGAACAAATATATGTCAACAAATTGGATAATCTAGAAGAAATGGAAAAATTCCTAGAAACATAAAACCTATCAGTATTGAATCATAAAGAAATACAAAATCTGAATAGACCAATAGCCAGTAAGAAGACTGACTCAGTGATCAAAACCTTCTCATGAAAAAAAGCCCAGAAACTGATGGCTTCACTGGTGAATTCTACCAAATATTCAAATAATGCCAATTCTTCTTAAACTCTTCCAAAAAATCAGAGAAGAAGGAAGACTTCCAAACTTCTTTTTACAAAGGCAGTATTACCCTGATACCAAAGCCATACAAAAGGTACTATAACAAAAGAAAATTATGGGGCAATATCCCCAATGAACATTGATGCAAAAGTCCTCAATAAAATACTAGCATATTAATAGCATATCCAACAGCATATTAATAAGATCATACGCTATGATCACATATGATATATCCCTTAGATACAAGGATAGTTCAACATACACAATTCAATACATAATGAATTGTGTATTAACAGAACGAGGAATAAAAATATATAGATAGATACAGCATTTGAACAAATTCAATAATCTTTCGTGTCTCCAAAATCTTGGTATAGAAGGAATACACTTCAATGTAGTAGAAGTCATATATGATAAGCCAACAGATAAGATCATACTCCATGGTGAAAAGTTGAAAGCTTTTCCTTTAAGTTTAGAAGTGGGGGTGTCCAATCTTTTTTCTTTTCGGCCACATGTAGGAAAAATGAGAGTTCTCTTGGACCACACGTTATATACACAAACATTAATAAAAGATGATGAGCAAAAGAAAAGATCTGTGTTATCTGACACCATGCTTAAGCAAAATAATCCTCAAATAATCTGCATGTGACCTATGGGCTGCAGGTTGGACACCCCTACTTAAGGAACAAGATAAGGATCCTCACTTTTACCACTTAAATGTGGTACTTTACATCCTAGCCAGATCTATTAGGCAAGGGAAAAAAAAAGTAAAAAGCATTTGAATTGGAAAAGAAAAAGTAATGTTATTTCTGTTCTCAGATCACATAATCTTATATATAGAAAACCTTAAAGATTCCACCCCAAATCTGTTAGAAAAAATGAATTTGATGAGGTTGCAGAATACAAAATCAACATACAAAAATCTGCAGTGTTTCCATATGCTAGCAACAAACAATGCAAAAAAAAAGAAGGAAAACAATCCAATTTACAATAGCATAAAAAATACTTAGGAATAAATTTAATGAAGGAGATGAAATATCTGTACATTGAAAACTATAAAACACTGATGAAAGAAACTGATGAAACAAGTGAAGCTATCTTGTGTTTATGGATTGAAAGAATAGATATTGTTAAAATGTCTATACTACCTAAAGCAATCTATACCCTCAAGGCAATCCCTAACAAAACTCCAATGGAATTTTTCATAGAAAGAGAAAAAACAACCCTAAAATTTGTATGAACTATAAAAGACCTCAAAGATTCCAAGCAGTCCTGAGCAAAAAGAACAAAGCTGAAGGCATTACACTAC
Organism: Nycticebus coucang; assembly: GCF_027406575.1. Taxonomy (NCBI): domain Eukaryota; kingdom Metazoa; phylum Chordata; class Mammalia; order Primates; family Lorisidae; genus Nycticebus; species Nycticebus coucang. Next base: position 114,778,392 of record NC_069784.1, on the reverse strand, counting down.
TTGATTTCAAAACATGCTACAAAGCTATTATAATCAAGACAGTATGGTATTGGCATAAAAGCAAACAAATTGTTCAATTGAACAAAATGGAGAGCCCTGAAATAAACCCATACATTTATGGTCAATTATCTTCAATAAACATATCAAGAACACATGGTAGAAAAAAGATAAATGGTGCTGGGAAAACTGAATATCCACATGCAGAAGAATGAAGTGGAACACATCTCAAACCATATACAAAAATCAAAATGGATGACAGATTTAAACATAAGAACTGAAACTGTAAAACAATGAGAAGAAAACATAAATACAGGGAAAATGCTTCTTGACATTGCCCTGGGCAATGATTATTTGACTATCAACAAAAGAAAAAATGGACAAATGGGATTTCATCAAACTAGAAAGCTTCTGCATGAAGGACACGGTCAACAGAGAGAAGACACAACCTATTAAGAGGTAGAAAATATTTCCAAAAGAGGAACACATCTGGATAAGTTATAAAACCTGGATAAGTTAATTAGCTTGATTGTGGTAATCACTTTACAATATGTATGTATCTCAAACATCACTTTGTACACCATAAATAAATGCAATTTTTATCAGTCATACCTCATTAAATCTGGGGGAAAGGATATTGGTAGGGAAGATGTTGTAAGGAGAGAGAAAACTATAAATTCCATTATTTTTGCTTACAACAAGAAGCCTGGTAATCAAAATGATAAATCAGAAGGCCCTATGACTGAATATTCAAATAATGTCATTACATAATATTTCTAAGTCCTGGGCAGATATTAGGTGAAGAAAATTAAATAGATATGGCCCCTTTCTTTGACAATAAGTTCCAAAGCAGATGACAGTGGCCTAGTTGGAGGAAAGATACAGTGATATGAGCCATAAAGTTGGTATTTAGACTACAATATTATTTTCCACATTCTTGCTATGCTATCACCCCAGAGAAATTGCTGCTGCCCTTGGAGTTGTATTGAACTAAGCTACAATTCAGAAACATATGGGTTAACAAAATTTCTCTAGAAGAAAAACAAGTTATGCAAGAAGACTGTTTTAGTAGAAAGTAACTGTAGGCACCCTCAGAAACGCTCCCTTATTTTTTATTTTATTGGCAGAGTATTACCAGCAGAAAAATGGATATTCTGTAACAAATTTGTGTCAGCAAGTGCCACACAGGGTTTAAGCCAAAATTCTCATCATTATATATGGCCCAAGAACAACACTGTAATTCTCTGAACCTTTCCCCCACACTGCCTGAAGTCCTCTGTTTATTGGCAAGAGGCAATGCTGATACAAGTTGATCTCCAGACTGTGACCTCGCTGGCCAGCTGTCTTATTTGGCAGACCATGGTCATCTCATGTCTCAGGCTAAATACTAAGGAAGTGCCCGAGGCCAGAATTATTTGAAATAAGGGGAAAGTTGGAATTGCTCTCCACTCCATTACTCAATGAAACCAAACTCTGAAATGCAGTAATCAGGAATTAAGAAGCAAAACGGTAAGGGTTGAAGGGCATGGTAACCCATCCAGGCCTTGATAAAAAGAGTATTTGGAAACAGGTGGCATAAAAGATTAAAAATACCAGGCACCAGTGGAATTAATTAAGAATGGCAAGGCCAGCTGAGTCAGGAAGAGGTGGGTGGATGCGGAATTAAGCTTGGTGTATAAAGCTAGGAGAGCCCAAAGTGTTTCAGATTATATAAACGAGCCCTACCTTGGAAATTTGTACTATAGCCTACATACAGATCACGTTGGGTGGTAAAAGAATAGAGTAAGATTTGCCAGAAGCCTTTTTCTCTTGACACTGTTGACTTGTATTCCACGAATTGTAAATACTTACCAGGGGCAACAATAGGCACCAGGTAGATGTCGCTGATTTTTTTTTTTTTTTTTGTAAGACAGGAGGAGATAAACAAAAACTTTAAATTTTTATTAGAACAAAAAGGATGAATCTATTTTAGACCGAATCTTTTCAACTTCATATTCTAATATCATTTTCTTACTTTAACATTTTTTATGTATTGAAACTTTGAATAATTCAGTGGAATAGAAACTCCCCACAGGAGCCATGGGTCTGGCTCTGTCACAGAATTCACATGGGATCCTGGTCACCAGAGGTAGCTTTTATAAACTTCTGGTTTACTTTCCTGAAAAATGGTTTTGTTTTTGAGGATCAAATCTGATAATATTTATGGAAGTACTTGGAAAATGATAAGCATACAAATGGCATGTATTATTTTATGAAATTATGATTCGTTGTTCATAGAATCTTGGCTTGATTACCCTGAAGACAAATTGGGTTTTCTGTTTTACTAAAAAAAAAAAAAAAGGAAAAGAAAAACTTTGTCACTTATCACTGACTTATAATGAGTTCTGCTACAGGGAGGCACCTGTGGCTCAGTGAGTAGGGCACCAGCCCCATATATTGAGGGTGGTGAATTCAAACCTGGCTCCGGCCAAACTGCAACAACAACAAAAGAAAGAGTTCTGCTACAGGTTAAATTATTTCAAGCCAGCAATTATCTTTCTTTTTCCTTGTTCCGGAAAGGAGAGACGCTGTGTACAAAGTCATCAGCTGACAGTTTCCTGTCCTTGCTGCTAATTACAACTGCATTTGATTAAGAGTCTAAATCCTTAAAAACAGTCCTTTTTTTTGCATAAAAGCATCATAAACTTTGGCTAGAAAATAAACATTTTTAATTTCATTTGGACAATAAAAAGGAACACTCATATTTTTCATTTCTTTGAGCAGACATGCATCTAAATGCTTCAAGTCAAATGTTTCAAAGGTAAAGATAAAGTGGAATAAAGTTTTTATACTATTTCTGACAGATAAGAAATGGAATGAATTTATAAAAGAATCCCTCAAGATTAAAAAAGAAAAGAATCCAAATAAAAGTGACCAAAAGAGAAAAGCAGATAATTCTTAGACATGTAAATGCAAATGATTAAAAAACACATGAAATTTAAAAATCAATGTGGTATATGTTTGTGCTCAGTAAATAGCCTACAATTAAAAAGACTGATGACATGTAATGCTAATTAGAATATGGGAAAATAAGCATGCTCATATATTACTAGTTGGGAGTACCAATTACTGCAGTCTTTTTGGAAGGAATCTATGGAACACAGTCATCCTAAATACTAGTGGCAGAAAGGATGATTGACCGCCATTTGCATTTACTTATTCGTGAAGTAAATGTTTATTTCATGCCTACCATTAGCTAGGGATGCAGAAGTGAACAAGTTAGGAATAAGCCTCTGCTTGCGTGGAGTTGGCAGTTTCCTGGGGAAGAGATAGACAAGGGGCGTAACAGATAAATGAAGTGGATAATGTGGGGGGCCAGAGCAGGCCCAGGAAAATCCAGTACTGGGATAGAAGTGTGGGCTGGCCTTTTAAATAGGGAGTCTGTGAAGTTCTGGAAAGTGAAATCTGAGCTGACTTGAAGGAAGTGAAGGAAAGGCTACATCCCCAGATGTACAGGGGACCAAGTCTCCAGGCAGAGGAAACAGCTGGTGTAACTATAAATAGGTAAAAATAACAATGTGGTTGAAAACAAATACTATTCAGAAGTCAATGGAAGAATGGATGGAAATTGCTTCTTTCCCTTGCAGGGTGTCCAACCTGCACCCTCTGGGCCACATGCAGATTATATGACGACTGTTTTGCTTATCTGTGGTGTTGGATATTGCAAAAATTATACAGAGACCTCCTTTTTGCTCATCAGCTTTCAGTAGCAGTTGTGTAATTAATCTGTGACCCAAGACAGCTCTTCTTCTTCCAATGTGTGGCACAGAAGAAAAAGGTTGGACATCCCTGGCAAGTTCCTTCCACTTATTTTCTTCATTCATTTATTCAATTCTGACAGGGTATGCTGACCTGTTACTGAAAAGAGAGTCCTACTTTTGATAGATCATGCATGCTCACAGAGCCCAGAGACTTTGGCAAATTATTTCCTTATTTTTTCCATAGAATTAGCTGTGAGTCCATAGAGGTTGCCTGAAATGAGGGTAGTTTGAATAGCATCATCAAGTTTCCTTATCTGGCCCCCTCTTTCATCTCTTATGTGTTTTTTTCCTCTGCTCATGGTCAGAACCTTCCATAGGCAGCCTCAGAGCCCAAAGAGTTTGCCATCTCCTGAAGAAGGCTTTGTGTCCTTCATATTATTCAGTGAGGACCATTTAGGAGGCTAACAGACTTATCTCTTGTTAATGTGTGCACATCTCTTACTGTTGCATTAATTTTGCTAATAAAAATGCTAATGCATCATTCTGTCCAGTGGCCTCTGTAATAATACAGTGGTAAACATCACGCTCTACATTATGGTGGATTTTTCTGGTACTCCTTTTACCCTTTCTTCTGAACATTTCTCATACTTGGCAAGTTTCCTTTAATTCTTGTTAAAGTTTAACATATTTTTAAGTGTAGAGTTTGATGAGTTTTGAAATACACATGCATCTATTTAACTATCACCAAGATTAAAATACAGGATATTGCCAGTGCCCCCAGAAACTTCTCTTACAGCTCTTTCCAGCCAATAACCACTCTTAAGGTAGCTAATATTCTACATTATATCACCATGGCTTAATTGTTGACTGTTCTTGAACTTGACATAAATGGAATTATTTTGTAGGTGCTCTCTGTGCCTGATTTCTTTCCCTCGACAATATGCTTGTGAGATGTAGCCTTGTAGGTAACAAGAGTTTGTTTTTTTTCACCATTGTGTAATATTCCATTGCATAAATATACCAATATTTATTTGTTCTACCATTGGCAGACATTTGAGTGGTTTCAGTTTTTCACAATTGTGTATAAAACTATTATAAATGCCTCTTTATAAATGCAAGCATGTATTTTCTTAGGCAGAGGGTGGCACACTTTTTCTGTAAAGGGTCAATAGTAAATCTTTTGGGATTTACAGGTCATGTGATTTCCATCTGTCACAATTATGCAATTATGTCATTGTAGTACAAAAGTAGTCCCAGATAATACATGAACAACCGGATGTAGCTGTGTTTCAATAAAACTTTATTTACAAAGACCATATTTGATCTGCTGACCATAGTTTGTTGAACCTGCTCTTAGTAAGTACCTAGCATTGGAAATGCTGGGTATCAGAATAGTTGTATCCTGTAGTCTCAGCTACTTGAGAGGCTGAGGCAAGAGAATTGCCTAAGCCCAAGAGCTGGAGGTTGCTGTGAGCTGTGATGCCACAGCACTCCACCGAGGGCGACAAAGTGAGATTCTGTCTCAAAAAAAAGAATAGTTGTATGTTAATTATGTTTTACTAGTTTTTTAAAGTGTTTGTACCAATTTATACTCCTTCTGGTGATGTATGAGAATTCACCAACATTTCCCAAATATCTTTAAGTTCTTGAAAACCCTGTATTTTCTCTCATTTGTAAATTACTGTCATTTTTGCTATAATAATAAAATATTATCTAACTTTTTCTTCTCAAAAAAGTCACTCTAGCAATGACCTATCATCATTGCTGCTTGTCCTTGCAGGGAAATATTGATGCCTCTAAATTTTGCTTTTCTGCCACTTTAATTTGACACAAATGAAGAGCCCTGTATTGGCAGCTGGGAGACCTAAGCTGAGCTGCTCTATGACTTCTGTGCCTTGTTTCCCTGATCTGTAAAATGGGACTGATAACATCGGCCATGGCTATTTCTCGGGTTTTTATAATAACAAATAAATTAATAGATGAATAAAATTAAATGATAGAAAGATAATTACAATATCACAACTGAAAAAAGTGACATTATAAAACAGTATGGCTAGCATGTTCCCAACTGGAGGGGCGAGGTGGCAATGCATGTTTAAAGGCATAGAAGAAATGCCAGAAGAATGTTTAGAACGACAATTAAGGGAAGGTAATATCTATCGGTAATCTTATTTTCTTCTCGAGATTTTGCAGCATTTTCCAAAATTTCCACAGTTAACATGAATTATCTACATGACAAAGAAAAAGTAATTAATTTTTAGAGGGACCCAGCGTGGACTGAGAGGCTGTGCTCACTGACTTGGGCTCCATTTCTTGATCCAAGGCTGAATAAATCACAAATTCAATCTGACAACAGCAATAGAAATACACAACATTACAAAATAAGCAATTACAATGAAGAACATTAATAAGCTGCAGGTAGCCTCTGTTTACGGTCTGGTAAAATGTGATTTTTAAGTATTTTCTCTCAATGCTTAGGGGCTTTTGAAACATTAATATTGTACTGTGTCCACACTTAGTAGTACAAAAAGTCACTTTTTTCACACCATTTTGAAACAATGTCTCAAAATGAGAAAAAAAGAAACAATGTCTCAAAATGGTGTAGAAGTAGATGACAGAGCACTTTGCTTTGCTGGGGTCCTGTGTACATCCCTGGTCACTTGGATGCTGCTGCAGTGGCCTAGGGAGGAGAGTGGGAGGGACTTTGCTTTGAGGGGCAGGGGCATGTCCTGGTGCCGGTTTCTGCTTGGATGCTACAAACATCAAGCAGGCCAGGTGGTTAGGGTGCCAGCCACATGCACTGGGGCTGGCAGGTTCAAACCCATCCCAGGCCTGTCAAACAACAATGACAACTGCAACAACAACAAAAATAGCTAGGTGTTGTGGCAGGCGCCTATAGTCCCAGCTACTTGGGAGGGTGAGGCAAGAGAATCGCTTAAGCCCAAGGGTTTTGAGGTTGCTGTGATCTGTGATGCCACAGCACTCTACTGAGGGTGACAAAGTAAGACTCTGTCTCAAAAAAAAAAAAATTAAAAAAAAAAAAAAAGGAATGCAGAAGTGGGCGGGTGCAGTGGCTCACACCTGCAATCCCAGCGCTTTGGGAGACTGAGATAGGAGGATCGCCTGAAGCCAGGAATTTGAGGCTGCAGCGAACTATGATTGTGCCAAGGCACTCCAGCCTGGATGACAGAGTGAGTCCCTATCTCTAAAAAAAAGAATGGTGGAAGGAAAAACAAAAGTGGCCAAGGCAGGCTAAAATATAGCCCACTTCAACTGAACTTGGAAATGTGGAAACAAACTTTGAGGGAGAGTGTAGTACCTTTTTTTTTTTTTTTTTTTTTTAAATAAAGGGATCTTTATCTTTCCTATGTTTAAAATGTACAGAAAGAAACAGTTACATTTCTCCTCAGGCCATGGTAAAGGTGAAAGACATATATGAAATGTATTTTCCAAAATGCAAGTTTCTTTTTATTTTTTAGAGCAAATACAATCTGTTTTATGAAGAAGTAATTGGTAAAAGTCCAGGAACTAGCACAGAACTGAGATAAGTGTTGAAAGAAGCTGTTCAAAGGAAAATATCCACTAAGGGGAGCCATACCAACACCCGGGACTTGGCACCCACCGAGGTGGCCGCCTATGCCGGGTGTCACGTTTAACCGATCGTGCTTGTTACTGACCCTGTGGGTGGCAGGAAGAGGACTAACGGTGGCCTTCGGAAGAGGATGAGCCTTGTCCTGATGTGGCACAGAAGTTGAATTCTTAGATGGCTGCACCATGGGGTTGTGTGGTGAAAACGGGGATTTCCACTTTCAAAAATAGTATGACTTCAGTTAGGTTTGAGATTGCCTTTTTGGGAAGTTTGTTATATTTAGAAGCTTTTTTTCTCTGCCTTATGGTTTTAAAAGTCCATCTGCAGCATGGTACAAGTCCTCAAAATTGCAATGACCTAATTTACTCTGAAGTTCAATTTGGAACCCAGATATTTTCAAAAATGTACGAAGCAACACTTGCATTGACAAAAATACAAAACATACATTTTAATCAAAATGTAGTGAAAATGGTAAAGGATTTTTTTTTTCCTCTTCAGGCTTCTCTTCACTTTTCAAATTGTCTATATTGTGGTTTTCACAAAGGAGACAGAAATCCCAGATCTTGGCAGTGTGCTCTCCCAGGGCTGTGAGAATCTTCAAGGCTTGGTTTAGCATCAGCTAGCCACAGGAATCTCTGTGTCGCCTCCTAGAATATCAGTTACACAAATTGCAAAAATAGAATTGAAAAAAGAAATAAATTCTATAATGAGCATTTTTGCTTAAAAATCAATGTGTTGTTTTTAAAGGGAAAAAAATCCTTTTAAAATGTATGAGTCCCATAGGGAAAAGTTTGTTTCCAAAGATGGGTTTTGCACAGAGGTTAAGATGACAGCCCCCTACTTCCGGTTCAGCAGGAGTCACTTGGCATGTCTGACTACCCAGTGGAGTGCAAGGTGAAGAGAGAGGGAGGTAGGGTATGACTGTGGACTTCACTTTGCATTTGGGAAGGCACATGGTCTGCCCAAACCAATTTCTAATTTTTTCCTGTCCTCCCTAAAAATGACTTTCTGTGCAACTTTAATGTGCTGTCTCTCTCAGCAGCCCCAGCCTGTGGCAGATAGCATGACAGCTCTTTCTTGCTATGAATTGCTGAAGGATTCACAGAAACTAATTATTTGTCTATAAATAAATAAATAAATAATGGAAGATCCAGATGTAATGACATGGGCCTTTAATTCCAGCTACTCAGGAGGCTAAGGCAGGAGGATTTTAAGCCCAGGAGTTCTAGTCCAGCCTGGGCAACATAGCAAGATCCCATCTCAAAAAAAAAAAGTGGAACATAAAGAAGGCTACTCATCTCCCATTTCTTCTCTTAGACAAATAATGTCGAACTCTCTGGTCAGTGTTTATAGTTTTGCATCAGATGTTTAAATATGTCTCTTTCACTTGTCTCCATCATCGACATGAAATGGCCATTTTTTTTGTTATGATTCTGGCCCCAAGTTTCCATAGAATATTTTATAACAAATTCTCTGATTCTTTCCCCCAATTTGCTAATCATTCAGCAGAACAGGCAGGAATAGTACCAGTGGGCAGGCTTTCTGGGTAAAGCTCAGACTCCCTTTCCCTGGAGGTAGAATCTAGGAGTCATCTGTGGCAACGCAGCAATTAAACCTGCCGGTCTTTAATGAGTACTCAGGCCCTTTCAGGCTAGCTTGGGCCCTAAGTTCCTTTCTTCTCATGGAAACTTCTCTTTCATCTATCCCATCCCTTTCCAAGACACATTCCAAGATGTTGACCAACTAATCTATTGATGAGCTTCTGGGAGTGAGTGAAAGGGAATTTAGGTGCATTTGAACGATGCCTTATAAGTCCACCCCATCTGTTGGCTTAAAGGGCTGGGACTGCAGCTCTCACAGGGAAGGAGGACTGGCCCTGGCAGGTCAGGGTAAAGAGACGTTTTTGAGATTGGCACCGTGCCCCTCCTCACCACGCAGAGCTGGAGTTTAGTCTACAGATGGGGCTCTGTACCCAAAAGTATAAATGGAAGCCAATCAGAACCATGAAGTTCTGAGGTGACTTTTCTCCTGAAACTGGACCCCAGACCTCTCCCTGTTTTCCTAGCTCAACAGCTTTATTTTGAGCCAGACACATTTTTGTTTATGTTTTTAGACTGCCACCTACAATGCCAGCAAAGCCCCTCAGACCTAAAAAGTGATCTGGGGAGTAGGGAGTAACTGGGTCGAAGGGCAAGATACTGAAGCAGTTTCAGGAATGAGCTATACAGCCTGGGGACCGGTGATAAACTCCCAGGGGGCAGGGGCCAGCGTTTGCTGGCCAGGGGAGGACAGGCAGAACCATGGAGCACGTGCTCTGGCTGGTGTTATCAATAGTCTGGCAAATCCCGTCACCCTTCCCGGACTCGGTGTCCTATGTTGCAGATTGAGGGATTGAAATGCTTTGGATTAAATACTTTCTAAGACCCCTTCCAGCTGCCTCCGCCAGATGAGTTTCAATGGAACTTCTAATTCAACATGAAGCTCCTAATGGGAAATGCCATCAGGCGCTGGGAAGGGAATATTGGTGGGACCAATGGCTGGCAAGAGAAAAAAAGGCTAAGGACTTCAGCGGTGAGGAGCAGTGCAGAGGGGTATAGGAGGGGGCTCTGCTGCTCACTCTGTCACCTGGGCTGTTATGACAGCTCTGACGCCGTCTCAGTGGTACCACATAAAACTGGGTCTGCTTCATTGGTACCTGTGGAAAGTGTGAGGATAACCTGACGTAGTGAATATGAAGATCTTACGTCAGTGTCTGGCATGTGGGCAGGAAATATTAACAGGCTGCTGTTGTTAAGCGCCTGAGGGCTGAGTCCAGGAGAAGGCTGGGAAAGACACATGGGAGACGCTTAGGGAAGTCCCCGTCTGAGGCAGTGGCTCCATCCGGACAGTGAAGCAGTCAGAGTAATCAGGGGAGACTCACGTGAAGAAAACATACCAGAAACAGAGCCCCCAGGCTAGTGCTGGGGCCAGGCCACACGAGAGCCTACCGTAAAAGGAAAATTCAGATATAGGAGCTCAGTTTTACTTAAAATCATCTTACTTGATCATCATGGACTTTTTGCATTCATTTTTATTTTTAAAATCAGCATTAAAATACTATTTATCTTGGTTACTGAGTTTTTGGCCACCTCCTTAGATTTTGTGCCCAAGGTAAGTGCTTCCCCAGTCTCACTCCCCATCTTGCCCAAAACAAGGATGAAGACTTATTTAGTCCTCAAAGTCCATTCTATGTGAAAATTATCTAATTTAGTGTAGAAGGCTTAGCAGTATCTAAATGAATACAATAGCAGGAAGAGAAGGGAATGCGTCTTTTTTCTACTGTGGAAGGAACTCAGGAAAGATCCTGTCCCAGCATTAAGATGGAATGTGCCACCTGGACCCCGGACGAGAATACCTAGAGTACCATGGGTGCAGCCTTTGTTCTCGAACAAACGGTAGGACTGAGAGGACTCTGGAGGAGCCTTGTAACTTAGAGAAGGAAAGTGAAGTGCCTTAGGGAGCTTGAGGGGAGGGGGTCGGTAAAAAGGGAGCTGGCTGCAAGGCTGGTTGGTCAAGGATGATTCTCTGAAGAAGGAGAAATGGTTCTTTAGGAGTAGCAGCTATTGGGCAATTTAAATTTTGTCAAGAGTGATGGAGAGAAATGGTCAGGGGTGGAGGAAAAGCTGGCAGGAGGTCTGGCAGCCTCCTTGGAGGTAAGTCAGCATTTCCAAGGAGCCTCTGATTATTGGCACAAGGAGCTCCCTCTAGGCTGGTAGAGGGAGGGAGTGCTTACAGTATCTGGAAAGTTCCTGTTTCCCTGAGGCTCTTATGGAGACAGTTAGCACCATTAGAGCTAAAATGACACAGGTGGCAAACCCATTCAGCCAGGCTGACTTTGAGGCTCCACGCTAGCCCTGGGGGCTGCTCCCAAGGGCCCTGCCTGTGCAGCAATCTCCTGGGCATCCCCACCCCCATGTGGGCAGAGCTTTGCATGTACATCACTTCACGTGGTGTGGAAAGGTTTCATTGTTAAGGGGATTTACATAGTTTGTGTTTTCACTACAACACTGTGATAAGGGTGACAGCTTCTAGTCATTTCTCTTATGGATGAAAAGAGGAGCCCATAGAGGGTTAAGTGGCTTTTCCATAATGCTTAGCTGGTTAATGAGAAGACCAGAGACTGTGTTTCTTAATTCCCATTCTCCCGTTATTTATAGGAGGCCACAGACTGGACAAGTTTGCATTTACAGACCCCACAAGCGTGCTCCTCCTTTCAGGCATCATCAAGCTGTTTGGTTGCCCTGATAGCCCCAAAACAGGCTGGGAAAGGCCAGTAACCTGAGCCCACTGGCCAGTTTTTAAGAGCCAGAGCCCACCAAACTTCCTTTCACCCCTTCCTCCTTAGGTTTATCCCAAAGAAGTATCAGCTCAATATCTAAGTTTTCCTTTCACTGGTTACAAGTACATTTTAGATTTGGCTCTATAGTCTAATCCTGTTTTTTTTTTTCTCTCTCTCTCTCTGTTGGAGGGGAAATACAGCAGAGAAAAATCCCCAGTGTGTCCCAGATAGGACTCAGATTTATTCAGTAAGTGATAACATATTGTTTCAAAGCTAGGGGAGTCGTCATCATTATCATCATCACCATCGATGTGTGCTGGAATTACAAGGAAAACACAAGACTCTTGGGCTTCAGGGAACTTCCTCTAAACAGGGGACACACAGGGAAATTTAGAAACAGACCATCTCTAGACTAGGTGATTGCTAAGGGACATGACTTGCTCAAGGTATAATGGGAGCAGAGGAGGGAAGATGCCTTGATGTCCCCGTGGCTGTGATGAAAATAAATTCCCTGAATCCACCCCCCTCGTGAGATTAAGGCCCGTGAATGTGTGTACTCAAGAGGCACACATGTATGGAAGGAGGTTGCCCTATGAGTTCGCTCAATCTTTTAGAATTATGCTTGGGGCTGTAGGGTCATCCAGGGTTGATCACAGAATTGAGTAATTGAATTAGAAATTCAGGGACAATTTTGACTTTATTTATGTCCCTGGGGCACTGCTCTGATCTGTAGTCATAGTATTACCCAGACACAACTTATTGAATGCCTACTGTCTGGGCAGTAGGGTAATTTCTGTGAACAAAATAGAAACATGGGGCTTATATCCTAACAGTGTATGCTAAAGATGCTTCTCAAATGACATACATTTTCTTTGAGTGGTGGTTCCTAAACTGCCCAGCAGTGACCTAGGGGACCTTTCAAAAAATTCCAAAAGCCTGGCCCAACCAAGACCAAACTCAGAATCTCATGGGTGGCTTATAATTTTTTAAAGTTCCCCAAGTAGTTCTCATGTGTGAGGAGGGTTGAAAACCACGTTCTAGAAATTCTCATGTACTTCCCTAGGGACGCATGTCGTCCCCTCCCCAACTTTCCAAGAGTCATTTGTATAATTCACAGATGAGGCTCAGAGTGACACGTCTGAGTAGATAAGGGGCACATTTAGACAGTCACGAGGTCAGAACTTGGGTCTTCTGATTTGAAGTCTAGTGTTTTTTGTCGTGTTGAAAGACTTCAGGAAACTGAATGAATGTTGAGGGACTCCCCAGAGAAGAGAGGAGATTGTCTTCAAGCCTTCTAGTCATGCCCCTCACTTGCTGAAGATTTTAGCACCTGGAACAGTCTCCATCCTTGTAAGAAACAAACATCCAGACGCCCATCCAGGCAATGGGCTCTGTCTCACCACCTCCTCATTCCCGATGCATTTTTCCTGCACTCCCTCTCAGCCATCCACTGCCATTGCCAGCCTCGGACACCACTGAACTAGGAATCCCTTCTCCAACCTCAGCAGCCTTGGTCAGACCACCAGCTCACTCGCTTTTCTGTCATCCATCACCCCTCTCCTTTCCCTTTGTGTCTGGCTTACACCCCCTGGTCCATCATCTGCATCCCGGTGAGGCAAATACTGTCCTCCTAACTCCCAGGCCCGCTTTTCCAAATGCCATCACCCTTGAGCAGCAGCCCTCACACGTGCTCGTCTCACTGTCTTCCCACACCCTTTTGTGTGTTTAAAGCCTCGTCATCCTTTAAGTCTCAGTTTGATTACTCGAAGAAGTCCTCCCTGACCCCTGTTTAAAGGAGCGACGCCCTCGTTACACATCCCTTCCTCGTCCTTACCGTAAGCTGGATGTGGGTAATTATGAAAGTTCTGAGATACACAAAAATCAAGAAATGCAAAATCCGTGCAGATGGAAGGAAATGAAGTCCTCCTAGCAACGCCGATAAGCTGAGCAAGTTGAAACTTGCCCAGGTGAATCGGAAAGGATGCTGTCATCTGCATTTCTTGGAAGTGAAATAATGGACCATAACATAGTCTGTCTCAAAACTTTTGTAGAGACCCACGTATTTCCTCATATGCATTTCTGTGATGCTTTGTTCAATATCTCTTTCCCCTACTGAGCATGGGCTTGAGGTTCTTTATTTTGATTATTGCTGTATTCCCAGTTCTAGCCACACTTTGGCACATAACTGCAACTTTATAAGCATGTGAATGAATGAATGAATTTACTAATACCCCAAAGTCACTCAGGGTTGGGGCAGAACCACAACTGACCCATCTATTCGATAATGGTTTGACCTATGAGATGATTTCCACAATTAAATTTTGTGGTTGAACCCTCTCAGGTGCCCACAGTCACGGGCCATGTTGTGAATCCCAAAACCCTGTATCTTCTACACGGCAGCATCAAGAAGTTATCCATGGGGGAGAGCTAGAACCTCAGAGGCCAGAATGCATGGCAGTCAGGGCTGAGCGTCTCAAGTTCTACACAACTCTGCCGGCTGCTGTATTGTCAGCCCCAGGGCGGGTACCTCTTGTTCTTCCCTAGATGAGGTCAAAACTATCCTGCTTAATATTCCATTTCTGTAATCCAGTATTTAAGAGATTTTTTTTTTTTTTTTGAGACAGGTTTCTCTCTGTCGCCAGGCTGCTATGCAACAGCATCATTATAACTCATTGTAGTCTCGGACTCCTGGCTTAAACAATGCTCCTGCCTTAGCCTCGCAACTAGCTTTTAAAACAAATTTTATAGAGATAGGGTATTGTTATATTGCCAATACTGGTGTCAAACTCCAGGCCTCAAGTGATCCTCCCGCCTCAGCCTCCCAAAGTTCTGGGATTACAGATGTCAGCCACCATGCCCGGCCGATGGATCTTCTTAAATATAATTTTAAAAATGCCTTCACATAAAATGTTTGTTTACATAGAAGAACCTTTTAAAGTCTGAGTGTGCTCAGCTTCTCCCTACCAGGTTGTCCCTTGGCAGGGCTCCCGAGTTTTCATCACAGGAATTATTATGAGAACTATTATTTTTCCCCTAGGAGATTATTTCAGATTCCTCAGAAATTTCAGGGTTTTGGTGCTTTTTTAAAAAATACTGTGTATTTAGTTATTCAGGTTCTGATGGAGAAGACTGAGCCAGGGACCTGGAGGGTGAAGTAAGAAATCTATTGCCTTAATTGATTAATTTATTAAGCACGAGTGGAAGAGCACCTGTGCTCAGAGTTTTTCAGAGAGTAAGATGATAAATGAATTAGAAAGGTTGGGGCTGGGACCATCCAAGGTAAACTAGAGAAGAAAAGTTCTCTCCTTGGTACCTCACCAGGGGCAAGGCACCTCCTGGTGGGCTCATCTGCTACTCACAGAGCATCCAAACAGAACACACAGTGGGCAGCCTCTGAAATCACACGGCCTCAGCTTCCAGCCTCACACCAATGTCCACATGTGAGACTTACCCCAAGAGAGCTGATCAACAAGAGCAGGTGCAGAAGCTGGAAGTTTGTAGTATCAGAAAACTCCCTCAGTGATTGGGAGCAGTGTTGGCCACTTGCTCCCTTCCAAAAAGTCTCTGAGCAGGAGACCTTTGGTGACTTGGGTGACTGATGGCATGTATTTATTTAGTGTAAGAATTGTCTAGGCCCTGCACTTTAGAGAGTTCAAGGTTTCACAAAATAAATCTATTTACTGAAAAACAGATGGGTGTTTTTGTGTTTTTGTTGCTTGGGAAGTGCTGCCCAGCACTGGCCTGGTGCAGATGTAACCTAGAAACCTAAACGTGTACTCTTTATAGACAACATTCCCCAAGTCCTGTGGGAGCCCTGCCATGGATGGGCTGCTAGGGGTGGGCCTGCAGGGTCGTCTCTGAGGACTAGTCCACCTGAGCCCCAATCACATATACGTTCCTATGGCCCACCCTCTCCCTTCCGCCTCCCAAACCAGTGAGTGTCTTTTAGCTATGTTTAAGTTTTCATCTTAAAAGGAAGGATTCATTTGAAGTTCATTCATAGAAGATGTTTTCCTTTTCTAAGGAGGAAACCCAGGGAGAAACTGCCTGGGAGAAACACCAGCGGTTGCTGGGGCTTACTTTTTATTGAACCATGAATTCCCCTGGACAGAGGCCTATGCTGAAATCCCTCGTTCTTTACACAAATAAACAAATAAATAAGATCTTTTGGCTGGTACCTAACAAAAACACAGGCAAATCAAGTTTAGCATGTATTCTGGAAACTCCCGGCTTTCAAACTTCAATAGGACAGGGTATCCAACTCAATTAAGGCACTCACACAAAATCCCCCTTTTAGCCTAACAAATAACAAATAACAGGGTCTTTGGCTTTATTCTAGACCCTTTGATTGTGGTTTAGTGGCTAAGACTGAGATTAGTAAAAAAAAAGTATTACTAATCTGAAAACTTTTTTCTTGGGAGGAAAACGCCATAAAGTATCAAAATGTCCTTAGCAATTCTTTAAACAAAACAAAACAACTAGACTAAAAATGTTCTGGCAAAGGGATTTGTCACGCTTGGCTCCTGTGTTTATTTCAAAAGGAATACAAGAAAAAAGGTGGGTGTCATATCCCTACTCTGGCTGGCCATGTGGTTTTAATTTTATTTGGATCAGTTTGGACAGAAATGTCTAAAAGCATTGGGCAACTTCCCAGCTTTCAAATAATGCCAAACCATAATATATGCCCAGCCTATTTTGGTCCCAAGACCAAAATCAT
The DNA here is from genome assembly GCF_027406575.1 of Nycticebus coucang. Lineage (NCBI taxonomy): Eukaryota > Metazoa > Chordata > Mammalia > Primates > Lorisidae > Nycticebus > Nycticebus coucang. The sequence continues at coordinate 114,762,031 of NC_069784.1, read as the reverse complement.
GAAATGAAGAATACCCAGCAGGCATCACTTCCTGTCTAGTGGCACATGTTTCCCATGTTGAGTTTGGAAGTGGTGCTCTAAGACAGAGGTACAGACCAAGACCTTTGGCCAGTCTGGTAGGCATTTAGTGGTGTCTCAGTGTTGTTTTAATTTGCAGTTTCTTGATGGATGATATACGATATTGAGACATTGCCATCTTTTCTTGTGTTTACTTGCCATCTGTATACTTCTTTGGTGAGGTGTCCAGATATTTTGCCCATTTAAAAAAATTGGATTGTGCTGGGTTCAGTGGCTCAGGTCTGTAATCGTAGCACTTCTTGAGGCTGAGGTGGGTAGATTGCTTGAGCTCAGGTGTTCAAGACTAGCCTGAGCAAGATGGAGAATCCATCTCTACTAAAAATAGAAAAACTAGCCAGGCATTGCGGTGGACAGCTGCAGTCCCAGCTACTTGGGAGGCTGAGGCAGGAGGATTTCTTGAGCTCAGGACTTTGAGGTTGCTATGAGCTATGAAGATGCCATGGCACTCTACCCAGGGTGATGGAATGAGGCTCTGTTTAAAAAAAATAAAATAAAACAAAATAATTGGATTGTTTGTTTTCTTATTATAGTTTTAAGTGTTCTTTGCATAATTTTGATACCAGTCCTTTATCATATGGGTGTTTTTTTTTTGTTTTTTTGTTTTTTCTTTTTGAGACAGAGCCTCAAGCCGTCGCCCTGGGTAGAGTGCTGTGGCATCACAGCTCACAGCAATCTCCAACTCCTGGGCTCAAGCGATTCTCCTGCCTCTGCCTCCCAAGTAGCTGGGACTACAGACGACTGCCACAACACCCGGCTATTTTTTTGGTTGCAGCCGTCATTGTTGTTTGGTGGGCCCAGGCTGGATTCGAACCCGCCAGCTCAGGTGTATGTGGCTGGTGCCTTAGCCGCTTGAACCACAGGCGCTGAGCCAGATGGGTGTTTTGCAAAGATTTTGTCCAAATCTGTGCATTTTCTTTTCTTTCTCTTAACTGTATCTTTCATAGGGCAGCAGTTTTTAATTTTAATAAAGTTCAATTTATCAAAATTTCTTTTAAGGGTCTTGCTATTGGTGTATATCTGAAAAGTCATTGCCAATCTGAGACTTTCTCCTATTTTCTTCTAGGAGTTTTATGTTTTTGTGTTTCACAATCCATTTTTGAGTTAGTTTTTGTGCAAAGGTAATATGCACATCTACATTCATTCCATCAGCGTCCCTTGTATGCCGTATACTTCATAGACATTATTTTTAATCCTAATACCTGCTCTTCAAGATTGCTGCTTTTGTCATTTTCAACTTGAAGAAATTTAAGTATACAAGGGTTAAATATCATGCCCAATTTAATTATGTTCTAAGTGACAGAGGTGAGATTCGAATTCCAAAAACCATAGTCTTTCCACAACACCGTGCTCTATTTCAAATTGAAACAAAGGTGCTGGGCGGCGCCTGTGGCTCAGTGAGTAGGGCGCCGGCCCCATATGCCGAGGGTGGCGGGTTCAAACCCAGCCCCGGCCAAACTGCAACAAAAAAATAGCCGGGCATTGTGGCGGGCGCCTGTAGTCCCAGCTGCTCGGGAGGCTGAGGCAAGAGAATTGCGTAAGCCCAGGAGTTAGAGGTTGCTGTGAGCCGTGTGACGCCATGGCACTCTACCCGAGGGTGGTACAGTGACACTCTGTCTCTACAAAAAAAAAAAATATATAAAATTTATCTTCGGCTCTAAAAATTCATGTCCATTTCTGGGTAGAAATGGTTTTTAAATTAAATAGTTATAGGAGAATAGAATATTGAGACCCACAACTATAACAAAAACAGAGACTGACTCACATCGTAGGCTGATGTATTTGCAATCGAGTAAGAGTAGACCAATGTGACACTAGAAAAAGCTGTGAATTAGGCATTGTTTCATAATAAAGATGCATTAAATTATGGCACATACCAAGATCCCAGAGGCAGAGACTGGAGTCTGGCAGCACCATCAGAGATATGTCCTCTCTTTTGCTTTGAGGTCCATAATTCTTAGTGGGTTGCTCGTCTGTCCTCATGTTTGTGGGCTTAAGATAGAAACATGGCTGGTAATCACAGGTACACTCTACACAGAAATAGAGGGAAGAGGATTGCACCTTTCCCATCTATTCCCAAGAAAGAGACAGAGGCCCCCTCACAGACTTTTCTTTGTATCTCATTGGCTAGGGCTATGTTACATGGCTACTCTATTAGCTGCTCCAGACTCAACAGAGGAGGCTAGCAAGAGAGTAGGGTGTTTGAATGTATCCATTCAAAAATGCTTGCCCAAAGAAACTCCTAGTATAAAAGAGCCCTCTTCATCCTATTTCTTGCCCCATCTCTTCCTGTGTATAAAAACCCCAGCACAATGACTGCTTAATCTCCTCTCCAATTCCAGTTCTCCTGATCATTAAATACATTTTTTTCTCAGGACTATATGTATTTTACTTAGGGGACCCCTGGATCTGTCCGCAGACCCTGAGTAAAGAAGCTAAATTGGTGGACTGGACACCACTACTTTGGAAAAAGTTGTCCTAACATTGGCTGACTCAAATCCTGGCATATTCACTTAGTATGTGTGTAGTCACTGGGTCCAATGAATTCATAAACACTACATTGGTGCTGGAGGAAACCTCAAGAACAAAGAAGAGAAAAAATATACTAAGGGAAGAGGGACCCAATTATTACATTAAATTTCAAATATAGCTTTTAATTTCTCTGTGAGCATCCTCAATCTCCAGTAAAGTGCGTTTCATCGTCACTGGGACTGACGTATGTGAATGTATTTCGATATCCTCACAGGGAGTTAGGAGTACATAGTGTTTACAACACGTGGCTCATTATGTAAGTTCCGCACGAAGACTACAAGTGACCTTCTACTGAACCAGGAACATTTTTACAGGTCAGGAGTGGTCTATGATGGTGTCATTTTAGGTCCAGGGCAAGGCCATTGTTTGCTTATACCAATGGAGAGGTGAGCACATTAGTAGGGGAGGAATGTCATTAAATAGATCTTTAAAAACTACACAACACAGCACATTCTTTTTCTCAAGAAGCCTACTGTCCCACTAACAAGTTGAAAGAGGAAAGCTGGGGATGTAAATGCTGAGGAAATACACTGTGGGGTGATCAGAAAGTTGGGCAGGATTAATCCGATAAGTCTTTCGGCAAGAAGCAAGATTTTCAATTATACTGATGACGGCTTTTGGATATAGTTCAATTCAATTTCAAAGAGTTTGATTAAGAGAGAGTCAAAAATGATAGCAGGTATAAGTAGACAGACAAAAAAGGAAGCAATTGTGTGAGCTGGACAAATTCATCAGTACACCCTCAGGGCCTGCCCTTGAAGAAGCTCTAAACAGTAAATGAATTAAAATGAAAAGCAGGGCCACCCGAGAAGAAGAGCTCAAGGGGCAGGATAGAGACAATTTGGCTCCAAGATTCTGTTGTTTCGCTAACATTTCTTGCCTGTCGTCCTGCCAATGGACCTGCTTTGTGGCATGAAGGTGTTTCCCCAGCACAAATGAGTGGTAAAGATGCCAAAAAGGAACCCAGCTTTAGCCATCAATCTTCACTTTCATTCATTTCCTAAATCTACTTGTTTTTCTGCTTGACTTGATGAGAGGAGAATTTTTTTTTTTTTTTAATTCTGAAAGAACTGTCTGTTGAGAGACTGTAGCTAACTGAAGCTACAGAGGGACTTGCTTTACAGATGGCACCTGGTCTGGGTGTTTCAGCTGCAAATCAGCTGAATGTCATACCACCACACAGGGCAATTCAGACCCTTTCACTTCATTTCAGTTAAGTCAGCATTGCCCAGTTTCTGCATGGAGGTCCCGCTCAAATGTGGAGGCTGTGCTGGGCTCAGGGGATTATAAGGCGAAAGCAGCATGTGCACTTGGGGTTCATGGTGGAGTGTATAGTACATAGGTCACTATGACAGTTTTGAGACAGATAGTGCTATGGTCCATTATTTCACTTCTAAGAAACACAGTTGACAGCATCCTATCTGATTCACTGGTGCAAATTTCAACTTGCTCCGCTGACTGGTGTTGCAGGGATGGCTTCGTTTGTTTCTGTCCGCTTCTCGATTTTTGTATATCTCAAAACTTTTGGAAGGACCCACATATGAGTGACTAAACAATGGGGACATGGGGAAACCAGGGGTGCATGGTGAGGGGCTCAAAACCCAGCATGGGGGTCACGGAAGACTCGTTAGTGGGCCATAAGCATCAAGAGCTCATAAAAGGCACTTTTACACAGTAAAAACAACCAACCTTTTGTTTACTTATAGGAAAATATAATGGGAATAGAAAATAACCTACATGTTGCTAAAAAAATAAATACTATGATAGGGCTAGGGGAAGATTTTGAAGAAGTTACAGGACTTGTGCACAAATAGTTTAACCAGTGAAAGCAATAAACACTCTGCAGATGGATTGCTCACTGCGACAGCCAGGACAGCTGTGGCTGTGTCACAGACGCAAGTTGTGAAGTGTTAGATACCAGGGCAGAGGCAAGGGCCCGAGAGTCTCTATCTGTGAAATAATACATCTGAGAAGACACAGAATGGGTAGCATGGGAAAAATATTCAAAATATATATGGATGTGCCAGCCCTATTGCAGTTGGTGAAAATTTCACAGGCTTGTATAGGATGTCCATAAAGTTATAGACACCCTATATTTCTTTCTTTCCTTTGTTTGATTTTTGAGACAGAGTCTCACTTCATCGCCCTTGGTAGAGTACTGTGGTGTCATAGCTCACAGCAACCTCAAACTCTTGGGCTCAAGTGATTCTCTTGCCTCAGCTTCCTGAGTAGCTGGGACTACAGGCACCCACCACAACGCCTGGCTGTTTTTAGAGATGAGGTCTCACTCTGGCTCAGGGCAGTCTTGAACCTCCTGAGCTCAAGCAATCCTCTGCCTCCCAAAGTGCTGGGCTTACAGGCATGAACCAGTGTGCCTGCCCAAGACACCCTATAATTCTATAAAAGGAATATACTATGGAAATTGGGCTTTAAGGCCTGAAGGGGAAGGGAGCACAGAACGAGACCTCAGTCATAATAGGGACCGGGGCATCCAACTCATGGTGGGTTGGCCTCCTCAAAGCCATCCTTGGCCCTCTTCTCCATTTCTTTTTCCCAGTAGGCAAGCGAACAGGCACGGGGTCCTTCCCGTACTCCCTTGCAGTCGAAGACGGCCATTTCTGGTGAATGAGCCATTGAGTAGATTTGCAAGAGGACTTTAGGGAAAGTTATTTTGGTTTTTGATTAAAAAAACAGAACCTTGCCTTTGCCCTGGATTCCTGCTTGAGATGCTGAATTGAGGACAAAATCTTACAACCGCAAAGCAAAACCACAAGGATAAAAACACCTGAACAGAGCATGGGTAAGGCCTAGGCGCATGACAGTTTTTGAGCCATCTACTGACTTCTGGAAGTGCCTGCCTCCAAACTGCTTTAAACAGTACCACTGAAAACAGGTTTTTCTGCGTATGCCAGTGAAAGCATTCTTAGGTCATCCGGAGGGAGTAAGGAAGACGCCAACTGGCAGAAGCAAGCTTTTCTGATCTCTACCCTTCCCTTAAAGACACACCTTCCCTCTTACCACTTGAATTAAGGTAGATGGAAGTTCTACGGCAAATACATAAACTATATGCAAATATTGTACAAGAGTAGAAAACTCCTGTTTAGTTTCAATTTATGAGTGCGTAGACTTCAGTGAAGAAGAAGAGCATTGAGGAAAGAACTGAATAGTGAGATAAATAGATCACGGAGGCGAGTTCTAGCATGAGCACCTACTGTCTTAAGTCAGAGCAGTCTTGTTTGAGAGTGGGGGTTGAAAGACCAGATCTTTTGAGATCCACTCACACCACAGAAGTGGGAGCATCACCGCAATCTTGGTTTCCTACATTTTGTTTGGTCTTTCTGTCTGAGCTGAGCCCCAGGCTGTGTTCTGTGGGCCTCCTCTTCCTTTCCTGTCTGTCTTCCCCTGCTTTGGCCTCTTTCTTTCTCATTGATTTCTCACTCGGCAGGTGTTCAGCAGGCTCCTCTGCCTGCCCCTCACAGGGTGTCCCCTGCCTGCCACTGAGCCCTGTCCCTCCAGCAGCGCCTACCTGCTCCCTCTCCGGGGTTTTCTCATTTCCTCTCTCCTTGCATTGTCCTCACTTGGTTGTCTCTTCCCTCCCTCTCCTTTATCCCACCTCCAGTCCTTCCTCCTTTTCTCTTTTCTTTGAAGGAAACTGGCAGGTAATGGACTAGAAAATTACATCTTTTGTTGAAGACACTGATGATTTGTTAAGCTGATTACTGAGCACAAACCAAACACGGGATTGAAATTCTCACATCATCTAATTTTCATAAACCAACATGATTTAACCTTCTCCTATTTTAAAACCGTATGTTACCACAAAGAGAGAGAGAGACTTTCACTGCTGCTTCGTGGGTCTCCCCCCTCCCCCCCTCCCAGGCTCCTCTCTTTTTTCCAGCCTCATTTGTCTTTGGAGAGGCCTTTTTGATCACCTAGAATGCTGGCCAGTGGAACCCTCATCAGAACACCAATTGATGATAGGAGGTGATGCCCCAGACAGATTAAATCTGAATCTCAGGGATAGGGCTCAGATAGGGATATTTTTAAAAAACTCCCCAAGTGAGTAAATCTGTAGCCGGAGTTGAGAAGCAATATTCTAGAACGTGTATTCTCAATATAAAATTGTGTAAGCTAAAGTTGGGCTGGAGATATAAGGAAACCCCAAATTGATTTGAGAATGGTAAAATAAAGTAGAAAAAACATATCTGCTCATGAGGGTATCAGGATTTCCCAAAAGGGTAAGAGGGGGCTGAGATGACAATGTGTGGGCGCTGCCCACGTTCAGGGTATGCCCAAAGTTAAAATTATTTCCAAAAACCCCCGTGTGACCACAGACAGCACCGAGCTTATATTTATATTTAGAAGCAAAGCAATAAAAACACGAAGGGATTCCATCTGAAATAATAAAATTAAAACAAATAAGTCCTCTCTACCCTATAAAGAAAAATAAAATTTTCTATGCTATTCATCTTGCTGAAAAGTATCCAGAAAATAAATACACTATTTTTTTGTTTTTGAAAATACAGTGGGTTGAGTGTAGCAATTTCTAGGGTGGGTAATTTTGCAAAGTTTTCCTAGGTAGTTTTAGTGAAACTTTTAGGAAGTTTTTGTTTCCGTTTAATGATTCAAGTTTAGAGTCTTGTGGGGGGAGGGAGGAGGTGCGTATTTGTGTGTGTGTGTGTGAGAGAACAGACACATAGTTGGTGGAAGTCCATATTAGAACAAAATTTCTGCAAGAAGACAATTTGGCAAGACTATTCTAAAAAACACAAACTTAAAAATTTGTTTCCAGAACTTTACTCTGAGGAAATAATCATAGAATAGCGGGAAGTTATAACTATTTATAATAGCAAAAATATTGAATACAGTGTGTATAGAATAAAATAAATTAATTATAATACATACAGTGGAAAATCCAATGTATTTATTAAAAACAATGTTGCAGAACAATTTTCAGTAATATGAAAAAATATTGTATATATGGTTTGCAAATAACATTATGTCATATAATGGCATGCACAACGTGATTTCATTCTTATTAAAAAATGTGTATTTATTAGAAAAAAGCTTGATGAGTTCAAGAGTAAAACATTTACAGTTCTTCCACAGAAAGCAAAATCCTTGAAAATAGGAAGTAAATAGTGCATTAAGGTCACATGGGAAGTGATTTAAAAAATGTTGAATTTTATTAAATTGTGTGAGGGGACTATGGGTATTTTGATTTTCTTGTTATGCCTATTTTCTAAGTTTTCTACAACTAATAAATATTATTTAAAATGAGAAAATAGACCAAAATTTATGTATATGGACGAAGAATGAAATAAATATATAAAAATGAAATTAATTTTTATTTAAGTGGTAAAATAATACTTTCTTGGTCTTTAATGTATCTTTAAATACAAAACTTGAAAACCACATTTCAAATGATATAGTTGTGTTCATGGAGAATTCAAAAAATCTGTAGATGATTTATTAAACACAAAGTCTTTATATAAAAGCCAGTTGCATTTTTATATAGCAGGAAAGCAATTTATAAAAAGAAATCAAATTTAAAAAAAAGACTGGTGGCACCTGTAGCTCAGTGGGTAGGGCGCTGGCCACATATACCAAGGCTGGCGGGTTCAAACTCAGCCTGGGCCAGCTAAAATAATAATGACAACTGCAACAACAACAACAACAACAACAAAATAGCCCAGCATTGTAGAAGGTGCCTGTAGTTCCAGCTACTTGGGAGGCTGAGGCAAGAGAATCTCTTAAGCCCAAGAGTGTGAGGTTGCTGTGAGCTGTGACGCCATGGCACTCTTCCTAGGGTAACAAAGTGAGACTCGGTCTAAAAAATTAATTAATTAATTAAATAAAAAAAGACAGTAGTCACAAAAGCAATTAAAAACATGAGGTACATAGAAAAACTTTTTTCAAAATAGGAGCAAGAATGTTATGGAGAAGACTGTAACATTTTAATTATTGAACACAGCTGGTCTGTTTTCAGACTGGGTGGCTCTCCTGAATTCATGGAAAAAACTAAAATCAAATTCTTCTCTATTTCCTACCGTATCCCCCCAAGTCAATGTAAGAGCTATTAAGAATTTAAATATGCAAAACAAAACTTAAAAACTTTTAGATGACAATACAAGATAGTAACTTTATGACCTCTGGGAGGAAAAATGTTTACCTTACCTTACCTTACCTTACCTTACCTTACCTTACCTTACCTTACCTTACCTTATAGGGTGACAGGGTCTTGATCTGTTGCCTGGGCCAGAGTGCCAACGGCAGCATCATAGCTCACCGTAACCTCCAGCTCCTGGGCTCAAGTGATCCTCTTTCCAGCCTCCTAAGAAGCTGGGATTACAGGCATGTGCCACCATGCCCAGCTAATTTTTGTAGCGATGGGGGTCTCACTCTTGCTCATGTTAGTCTTAAACTCCTGGCCTCTTGCCTTGGCTTTCCAGTGTGCTAGGATTACAGGCCACTGTAATCTGGCCAGGAAAATATTTCTTAAATAAGATTTTGCTCTTAAAAGGAAAATAATTTTAAATTTTACAATGTTGGAAGTCAGATTTTTCTCTGTGAAAATCCACCTGAAAATTTGAAGAAGATATTCGTAACATAGGTCTAACAAAAAAATTAGTGATTAAAATACATAAAGGCAACCTATAAATTATTTTTAAAAATGAATGGCAAGCAGAACAGTTTGAAAGAAACAATAAATTTTTTTCAAAATATATTAAAAAAGAATGTACATCATTTTTTTAAGACAATCTGCTGCAGATTTTCCTCCTGCATATATCCCCAAAGGAATGTCGGCAGGTGTGTGCCAGGGGACTTGGACAAGAGTGTCCATTTGTCTGTAAAGGCGAAAACCAGCAACAACACAGATAAAAGGGAGAATGAAGAAACAAATGTGGCAAATAGCTGTGAAAATGAAGAACTATACAGTATACTCATCAACATTGATCATGTTGAATAAAAAGAGCCAGTCACAAAGGACTAATTATAGAAAGTTCAATATTAAGCAAAATCAAACTGCACACTAGTCAGGGATAAATGCTTACGTGGTAAAACTAAAAAAGGATGATGAAGGAATGATAAACCCAGAACAGTCCTTTTCTCAAGAAGCCAACTTTCTAATTGGGGAGATGACTCATTCACATGCGCTAAATCGCAAGTCCTCGGAAAGGAGGAAGATGCCTAGATTGGGGACAGGTACTTGGGAATTCAAAGGTATTCTAATGTCTGACGGTGAGTATACAGGTATCCATTGTATTTTTGTGTTATAATTTTTTTGGTATTACATATTTATTTATGGGTTTTTTTCCTTAAAGAATAAAAACATTGAAAATGAGAGAAAACTTTACCGGGACCAGTCTGAGCAGTCTATAGGTTCCTCTGAGGGACAGTACAGCTTGGGTTTTTGAGAGAGATTGGTGACGTTTTTAAACTGGGCTGAGTGACATTCCTGAGTCTCAGTTTTCTCATTTAACAAGTGAGGCTAATACTTAATGTATTGTTAGGACAAAATTTGATTGTATCAAAAAAATCCCTGTACTGCCATCTAGTAAATATATATTTGTTTTATTGTTATTAGAATATTATACTTCACTAGTGAAGAGCTTTAAAAATAAAAACAGAAATCAAAACCCGTCTTTTGATCTGGAATATGCTGAGGTTACCATTAAATTAGTGTTGCATTATTTATAATATTGCTCCCAAGTGTGAGGAGTATGTTTTTATTCGAAGAACTCGTGATGACTGCTGTATACCATCAGACTTTCTTATGGCCCATTTGGCCTGGGATAGTCACTCATAACTTGCATTTTGTCCGTCTCTTCAGTCTTGATTACCAGGCATTACTCTGGATCTTCAGGCAATAGCTGTTGATATTAATCACCTCCCATCACAAGTAGATAAAGGAGAAAAGGAAGATAAAGTTCAAAGTCAAAGGGATTCGAGGTAACAGGTCTGGAGCTGACTGAGAAGTGACGCCTTAAATTACACAAGGACGGGAGACTGGCAGAGACCGGCTCTTCCCGAGGTCAGGGTTTTATTTGGGCACACCATCTGGATGGACTCTGTTTGATGGTTCTATCAAGTGAATTGGCTTTACAACCCCAAAGAGGTGGATTTGAGGTAGCTTCCACTAACAAAAGTCAAACTGCTTTACCAAAAAAAATAAAAAATAAAAAAAGGTTATGTTACTAAAACTTTTGAACGAAAAGGAGAAGACAGAATTTCCTCCAATCACAAGGAACCAAGAAAAAGATCACATTTCCTGGCTGCCCACTCAACTTACCACCCCCTCGCTAGCTCCCCTTTAGCAACAGAAAGAAATCACAGTAGTGAATTAATAGTGCTGTGAGCCAGACTTTCCTTAACCCCCGGTGATTCAGCCCATGGCTGGAGGAGGGGTAGGTAGCAAGTTCTTTAAGCGCTCTGGACTGGCTTTCAATATTAGACATCCGGAGTTTTTGAAAATTAACACTGGAACAAAAGTGACTGTCATACTCCATGTCCCCTTCACCCGCCCTCAGTCAAAACTTTGTTTTAGGTTTTTTTGAGGCTGCTTTAAAAAAAAAAAAAAAAAAACTAATGGGAAACACTATCTAGAAATGGAGAAATCAAACCAATACTTAAGCGTGTTGCAGCAATTACGCCACCCATGATTGATTTTACTACAAACTAAAGGAAAAATGTGTTTTACCATAAATGACACTCCTTAAACTCTGTAACCAGCCTCCTTCCTCTCTCTTTCCAGCATATCTTTTTAATCGCGCAAGACTGCAGCAAGGTGATGCAATAGTTTCAATGTAACTGCCTTATCTAGGCCTGGAATGAGAAAACCTGTGTGATTAAGCAGTTGTAGATGCCCAGAGCATAAGACCCTTGGGCTTAGGAATGGTGGCAAATTTCTTCCACTGAGCTTGGTTGAGGTCCCAGTGCCTTCCAATAATCCTCAGATAGGGCTCTAGGGCACTGTTCTGATCCTCCTGCCCTACAAATTTCTGAGACAAGGGTCTAATATGAAATTCAATTTCAAGTCCCCTCACCCACTTTTTGGGTTTTCAAAACCTGAAGGACTTACCTATATAACAACATACATGACCAGAGGGAAGCCCATTGACCACTAGTGATACTGAGGGCTAAAAGAGGCTCCGTTGGCTGCGCAACAACCATGAGATGCCCTATCTTTTTCAGTCCCGACTGACATTGTCAGGATGATGTCTGTTGGACATTCACTTCTAGTGGGTGAGCTTCCCGCTAACAGGCAGCATAAACTCTTCCTGACCAAACCTTACCTGGATCCCTCAGCTGAGGAGGGTGAATTATTGCATTGACAATACAACTGTAAAAAAAACTACCTGAGATGGATGTTTATCCCAGCAGAGAATGAGGGAATCTTCAAAGGGCCACGCTCTGTGAAATTCATTATTATTATCTCCAGCATGTGAAAGAACATTCTAGAAAGTGCCCAAAGGCTGCTCACTAGCAAAGGAATAAGGAACACAAATCTGAGTTAAGACTGAAAGATATTTGGACAACTATCCTCCTCTAAGGAGGAGAGTTTGGGCCTTGGCATCCAGACCGGAAGTGAGAAGTCATCTCACCTTCTTACCTTCTCTGGGCGATATCTTATTAGATTTGGATTTTGCCATCACAAATCAATATGATCCTGTCCATGAAATCCATTTCACAGATGCTCTGTGAAAACACTTAAATACAGGCTCTGGGGCCAGGCATGGTGGTTCACACCTGTAATCCTAGCACTCTGGGAGGCTGACGCAGATTGCTTGAGTTCAGGAGTTTGAGACCAGCTTGAGTCAGAGCGAACCCCGTTTCTAAAACTAGCCAGGCGTTGTTGTGGCAGGCACCTCTAGTCCCAGCTGCTTAGGAGACAGAGGCAAGAGAATACTTCAGCCCAAGAGTTTGGGGTTGCTGTGAGCTATGATGCCATGACACTCTACCCAAGGCGAGAAAGTGAGACTGTCTCAAAAAAAAGAAAAAAGAAAAGAAAAAAAGTATAGACTCTGTTTTACAGTTACAAGTATGTTCCCACTGTTAAAAGAGAAAATCGGTCTCAACTTTTTCTTAACGATGTTAACATTTACTTCACCAAGGAAACTCTGATGCTTAACCTTTGTGCACTTTATTTTTCCACACAACCTTCTCAGGAACTGGGGTAAAGATAGTTCTTTATGGACAGATAGTTATTTTAATTTAATCGTGCTTTTAAAAATAGGTACTATACTGAACTGTGTTGTTATTTATAATTCCTTCACAGCAGATGTTTGCTGGTTACAGAAGGTATGTTTATTTTGCTGAAAAATGTGATGAAGTCTAGTTTTAGCATTGGGGAGGTGAGTGCTGGAGTATAGTTGTTTATCAAATTTATCAATCTTAGGATGTCCTCTTTGGTCTTGCTTAAGAAATTTTTCTATCTTCAAGTCAGAAAATATTAACCTGTATATTCTCAGGGATTTGAAATTTTGTGTTTGACATATACATTTTATATTCTATCTAGAATTGATTTCTGAATGTGGTGAGAGCAAGGACTCTAAGGTAAACTTCATGCATAATTATAATCAGTTCTCCAACTCCATTGATTAAAGACTCCTTCCTTTCTCTACTGTACAGCTATGACACCTATGTCACATGACAAATTTCCATGTATACATGTGTCATCTGAGGCAATGCTCCACCTTCTGATGAGCAAAAAAATACAAGTCAGGACTGTTGAGATAAAATTTTACACTCTCTTGACTGGCCTCTTTCTTCTGTTCTGCCAAAACTTTGTCCATGTGCCAATACTAAACTAAATTATTTATAATACATTGGTATTCTAGGTTCCAGCCAGCTACCTCTTGGTATATTACTGATATATTTATAAATACAGTTGGATTGATTTTCTAATAGTTTGTTTCCTGTTTGTAGTACTTCTATTGATGGCTGAGCTGGATCTATAATGTCCCTTTCTCATTCTATTCATGTCTAAAATCAGCAGCAAGGTCATAAGAATTCACAGAATGAGATGTGGAGTGTTTCTTCTTTCTCTAGGACTTGTAGAGATAATATGAGGAATTGGTCTTAAGAAAATAATTTTTTAAAAGATAATAAAAGTAATACCAACTCACAGCCAAAAATTGTAAAAAAAAAAAAAAAGAAAAGAAAAAAGAAAAAACATCATTTTTTCTAAAAAAAAAAAAAAAGGAAATAATGTATAGCATTACCATCCACAAAATATTGTTAAATATATTTTGTTATATTTCTTTCTCTGAAAGGTATGTCCAATTTACTCTCTATCTCTCTCTATAGCTATACAAATGCACTCGTATACACTCACACAGAATTAGGATCACAGTAGCTTGTATTATTTTAGCTACTTCTTTACTACAACATTAGCACTCCCTATGCCATTAAATTTTCTTCAATAACTGGAATTTTAATAGCTACGTATTAAGCAGATTGTTCAAATAAATTCATGTTAAACTCCTTTTGGGTCCCAAGTAAAAGTTCTTATTTTTTTAGATCAGTGGTTAATGTTTTATAACTCAGTACAGTAATATATTAGTACCTATTTTCATTTCCTGTTAGGCTTTTTGCACCTGCAGCCTTCATTCTTAGCTCCATCCTGATCTTGAGCCAGCTGGCCTGACCAAGACTTGAAGTATATCAAGTGCCACAACCCCACTCAGAGGTACAACCTTGAATTTGGATTGGATCTGTGCTGTTGTGCCTGGGTGGGCTCCCACCCCTTTGAGCTGCATCCTTTCTCTTCTTCCTGGCCTGCATTGAGCTTGCTCGGCTCCTATCACTGGACGGTTTGTCCTGATTAACACTGAAATTCCCCCAGGCAGGCCCGGAGCCAGGTCGTGGCCTGCACTCAGTTTCTCTGGAGCCTTGACAATGTGATTCCTTATTGCTAAATATTTATTCATGTATTCTGTTGGTCAGTAGATTAAGTCAATAAAAATATATTGATTGCCTACCTTATGCCAAGATACTCAGCAGGGGATGTGACTGCATAGACTTTGATTATGGTCTGGTATGTCATTCTAGGTAGACTCTCATCAACTCCGCCAAATGCCTGATTCTGAAAATCACCACTGTCTGGTAATCTTGGGTTCTGATACCATGTCAAGATTACTATATCCCTTGTGACACAGTAACTTGAAAATATAGCTGTCCATCTTAGGTTCCAGTTCAGGTTAGTTCCCCATTAAATCTGGTTTGCTTTCCTATCCTCATGTTTCCCTTGCCAAGATGGCAGACTTTTTAGGTGTATCTTTCTGACCTTTACAACATTTATAGTTTACAAAAACATCTTTATCTGTATTTTCCCATTCGAGTTTTTTTTGAGATAGGTCTTGCTCTGTCACCAGGGCTGGAGTGCAGTGGCATCATAGCTCACTGCAACCTCAAAACCCTGGGCTTATACTATCCTCCTGCCTCCTCCCTAGTAGCAGGACTTACAGGTGGCACCCAGCTAATTTTTGTGTTCTTTTGTAGAGATGGAGTCTTGTTATGTTGCCTAGGCTGGTCTTGAACTCCTGACCTCAAGTAAGCTTCCTGCCTTGGCCTCCCAAAGTGCTAGGATTACAGGTGTGAGCCGCTAAGCCCAGCCCCTATTATAGTTTTGAATCTTAAAATAACTCTGTGAGGTTGGAGTGAATGCTTGCCATAATCAATTTCCATTTCACTGAAGAGAAAATTGGCTTTAAGAAGTCTAATGATGGATTTATGTTCATATAGTTGATCAATAGACTTGAACGCAAACCTTGTCTCTTATTTCAGTGTTCTTTCCACTCGATAGAGCTTGAGAGGGTTGGCTAACCTTCACTTTGACACTTTGAGCAGACCTTACAATTCATTTCAGGAAGCAGCCAATTTTCTAGCATAAAGGATTAATGTGTTAAGACCTCCCAAGACAACACTTTAATCCCCAGATAATTACTCAAGAGGTATAAATATTAGATATTCTTCAGTTAGTAGTATAAAAAATCCATAGGTGTAAAAGATCTTTGAGAACCCTCCTTTAAATTTCTCCTGGTTTCTTGTAGGTAAGGCCAACTCCGTATGTGAGAATATGCTTCTTAGCTAGGCACAGACTTATCAAGGGGAAATCTCTGTGCAACATTTCCTTCCTTTAAGATTTAATTTTATGTAATTTTATACTGAAACAGAATAATTGCACGTATTTATGGGATACACGCGCTATTTTGTACAGGCATACAATGTATACTGATCCAATCAGGGTAATTAGGCTCTCCATCAGCTCAGACGTTCATCATTTCTTTGTTTGGGGGGAACATTTTAAATCTTCTCTTCTAGCTATGTCAAAATACATATCCTTACAGTGTTCCTGCAGATCTGAGATGACTTGGCTACTTCAAAGTGGGGAAGTTACCCCGATCTGGGCAGTGTTAGCTGCCACCACCTGCGTGAAGCTTTCTGAGCACTCCTTCCTCTGTCAGGGCTGAAGGCCTGGAAACGCCATTTCTAGCAGAGTGTTTGTCTAGAGTTCCCATCTGAGATGAACTCACCAGAGATTTGGAAAGAAAAAGAATAAGAAGGGTCATTATCCTCTGGTGACCGATATAGGTAGTGGGTTTAGGAAGAAAGTGTTATTCCTTTAGTTTCACACATTTTGAAAGTCAGTGGCAATTTTTTCTGGGCTTGCTCTGCCTTCAGAATTCTCCCACTTATCCTAGTGTCACATTTCCTATTTTAAATCCTTTTCCACTTAGACTTGCTAAGGTAGAGGTTTTTTTCTTTCTTCCTAATCAAATTTTGACCAGTTGTCATGTTGTCCCCATGGGGTAATCGTGACATTGACCTTTGTTTCTTTCTCTAGACGGGAGCTCTGGAAGGCACGGCTGTGTCTTGGTTATGTTGTATACCCAAGGCTTGCCATGTAAAAGGTACTCAACAGCTGTTGTTAAAACATAAAAAAGAAATTTGAGTTGGGGGAAGGTGAGATATTTTGAAACAAGTGAAGAATAGAATATCCTGAGTAGGGAGGAAAGGAAATCTTCAAAGTGTTACTCTTTAAATCTATATCTTTTTTTTTTTGAGATGCAGCCTCACTCTGTCACCCTGAGTAGAGTGCTGTGGAATCATAGCTCATAGCAAGCTCACACTCTTGAGCTTGAGCAATCCTCTTGCCTCAGCCTCCTGAGTAGGTGGGACTACAGCATGTACCACTACTCTATTTTTAGTAGAAACAGGATCTTGCTTATGCTCAGGCTAATCTCGAACTGCTGAGCTCAAGCAATCCACCCGCCCAAGCAATCCTCCCAGAGTACTAGGATTATAGGCTGGCGTCATCATGCCTGGCCGTGCTCTTAAATGTTAGAATTACCTTGTGTGGGTCAACTAGCTGTTAGCATTTAAGGCACTACCTTGTCTAAGAAATTCAATGTCCCCCAAATCCTCTTTATAATAAAGTTGGATCTTCACAAGAATATTTGTACATCTTGCAAATTAGTATGGTCATGCTGAATTAGCCTTCCAGTCAAAGGTGACATGACTCCCAGTTGAGATCTATCAGTGGTGATCACAAAAGAGAACTACCCATATGTTAAAAAACTTTCCAGGCAGCGCCTGTATTTCAGTGGGTAGGGCGTACCCAGGCTGGTGGGTTCAAACCTAGCCTGGGCCTGCTAAACAACAATGACAACTGCCAACAACAACAACAACAACAAATAGTTGGGTGTTGTGGCAGGCACCTGTAGTCCCTGCTACTGGGGAGGCTGAGGCATGAGAATTGCTTAAGCCCAAGAGTTTGAGGTTGCTGTGAGCTGTGACGCCACGTACTCTACCCCGGGTGACAGCTTGAGACTTTGTCTCAAAAAAACAAACAAATAAAAAAACCCTTTTCCATCCATAGTTGGAGGTAGAAAGGGCTGACAATGGGAAAAACATGAAATTCTGATCCCTAATAAACACCTTACACTTCAAATACCATCTTAACCCTTCAGACCTTGGGTTAAGCATTTCAGACACAGAAAAGTAAAACTTCTCTAAGAAATTAATGACAAACAAGTTAATAATTGCAAAATAGTGACAAAAGTTGCACAGGGTTTAATGGGAGCACCTAGGAAAAGCAGCTACCAAACTCTGGGTCAGGAGTTGTGGCATTCTTGGATTCAGTGGGTGTACACGGAGGCAGAGAACCACAGGCCCACATCACAATGGGCCTGTGGGCCACACTAGGGCACTTGGACTGAGTTGGGAGTCTGTCGAGGGCCATTAAGAACAAGTCCTATGGTCAGTGAAGTGCTGCTTAGAATGTAGGGACCTGGACTTCAAGTCCTTGACCCTGAACTTCTCCAGATCTAGGGTATTCAACGTGCCCCCAGGGGAGAACATGGTTACATGGACATTTAAAAAGATGCCCCAACTGCACTGTAGAGGATGATTTATAAAGCTTATGAGTGAAAATGAGAGGAACAGCTACAAAGTTGTTTGGGTGGAGCAGGTGAGAAGAACTCTAGTGATGGGTCTGAGGGTTTTACAACAGCTGTCAGGTTCAAAAGGTTCCAAATGAACAGAATTTTAACCCTTCTTCTCCTTTTTTTTTTTAATTAAAATTTTTTTAATTTAAAATTTTTTTTCTGTACATTTTATTTCATTTGCATTAAATAATATTTTATAGTAGAATCATCTATTTACCCGATGCTCTGGAATACAGGTGTACTACATTATCGTAACAACTGTTAGCAAATTTTCTGATTATTGAGTATAATCTTTGATCATATTTCAGTAGTGGAAGAGACATTAGTGTCTTTACTCAGATGTCAAATACCAATTTGTCCTTTTCTTAAAATACAAAATTATACATAGAGAACAAAAGAAGCAGAAAGATGGTCCAAGTAATATGCTTCTAAACTCTGTGGTTAAATAATTATGGCACATTTTTCACAGACCCACAAATTATTCTGTAGGCCCTGAGGGCAGCTTGTGCTGGGCCCATGGAGTTGACCTTCGGATAGAGCCAGAGGCCTCTGTGTCAGTAATTTCCTCTCTACTCTTTGAAACTGCTCCTGTTTATTTTTTTCCTACTGTAAAAGGGACTGTTCCTTTGTAATACCTGTGATAATTGTTTTTACTTCAAAGTATCTCATTTAAGAACCACAAATTTATTACTATCTTTAAATCTTCCAGAAGGGATAAAACTACCACCGGACATATTTAAATGTTCTGACCTTAAGTTTAAATCATTTTAAAGTTTAAGCCTTCTAAAGAGGATCATGAAATGTGTGATTATGCTAGCTATTTTCTATTTCCTGACTCATTATTCTACTGGAAAATCTATAAAACTGGAATTCACAGAGAAGCATTATATATTCAGGAAACTAGTTTAGTATTTAACCAACATGCTCATTGATTTCACCCTCATAAATCTGTTGGTGTGAGGGGGTGTGGGACAGCCTGAACTTGAAAGGTTTCATGGGTAGGCCCTTGAGTAAAGTTCAGGTCTCTAAAACCCGAGCAGAATTTCACTGAATCATAGGACGGAAAGATGATAGAATACCCAGACACACCGATAAGTACTATTTTAAAAGCAAGAGGTGGGTGAATGGGACCGTGCAAGAGAGACCGACTCTCATTTCTTAGCCGTGTCAGGACTCCGAGTTTCTAAATACTGGGAAACTCATGCTTGGGTTTGTGGTGCTTCTTCAGACTTAAATTATGCTACCACTTCTGATGACTGCATAGTCTGACGGTAGCTGGATGTCCTTCTTACTGTAATAAAGCATCCCAGCAATATTTGAAACTATACATGTCAAATTTCATTCTAACAAACTAAAGATTTCCAAAGTTACTGACTTCTGGGGAGGTAGTAACATGGAAACAAGATTTTCCTCTGAGGAGATTAAATAATAAATCAGTTCAGTAACAAAGTCACCAGAAGAGACAGTCTGTGAGTTAACAGAATCCTGGGTCATGGTTACACAAAGAATAGGGTGGGTCTCAAAGGCGGACATTGGCAGGGCCCATTCCAGGCATTATATGTGGCGCTAGTACTGGGAAGGATTCTTGCTGAATAAGACCTACTGAGACCTGAAGACAGACCAAGCTCCCCATGCTAGGTCCCCTAAATCTGATTCCAGGCTCATCAGGCATCTGGGCAGTAAACATTCCCACAAAGTGTGTCTCTTAGAAGAGGAGGCACTAACCAGAGAGTGCAGGTGTTTGCATCTCTTCGGTAATTACTGGGTCTTTGTAAATTGTCAATGCAGGAACATATTTCTGATCTCAGATAATCTGATGTTGCCTTTGGGATAGTGAGGCTTTGTGCCACTTTGATGCCAAAGTACATTCACGATGGAAATAAATGTTACCCAGTGCAGGTGCAGATGAAGAGTTGGTGACCTGCAGAAGAAGCCACCTCCCCTTTCTGATGACCCAGGTGTGTGCTGTAATTGTGTTCCCTTCCCCCCAATTGCCTTTGTGAAAACGTACTCTTTGGAATACTTGTGATTCCAGACCTTGTCTACATATGAGATTCACTTAAAGATATAAACTTAAAAAATAATTTCATATCTGAGAGGGTCATCCTGGGCCACTTACAGATGAGAACCTCCGTGTACTGGCACCACTGTACTGGCATCCTCTGGGTGATTCTATAAAACATGTCCCAGGTTGAGAGCCTTAGCTGTGCTATTGATAAAAAGAGCATTTTCTGGTAGGGTGAAGTGGAAAAGTTCCCTAATGTATATTTTAACACATTACTGAGCATTTTACAGATGATGAGCTTGAGACTCAGAGACCTGTGGCAACTTGGTCAAGGTTGAATAATTAAGAGGTAATGGGGCTGGGATTTAAACCTAAATATTTCTTTCACAGAATATCAAATGCTTTCCAGGATATCTGGGAGAGTGCAGTACAGAAAGCAGGAACTCTACTGGATTCTGGTAAAGGGAGAGAAAAGAAGGCACGTGGATGGCAGAAAGGTTGTCCAGAGCGTACGTGCAGTGGTGTTTCCCAGAGGCTCTGTGACAGGAGATGATGTCACTGTCCCGGTGGAGTTTTTGCTTGTGTCTTCTGTGCTTTGACATTTTCCCAGTTTTAATTTTTACAATAATTAATGTAAACAGATGTAATACACATAAGCAAAATTTCTTGGGGGTCCTAACTAATTTTTGAGAGTCCTGAGACCAGAAAGATGTCCTTTCCTAGAGACTAGGAAGCCATCATATACAACATACCTATGGGTGTGTATGTATACACATGTGTATGTATGTAGAGGCAGGAGACAAGAATGAATACTTCAGTTGGTTCAAATTATAAGGAGCATTGCATAACATGTTGGAAATTGGACTCCAAATCCTTTTGCTGTGATACCATTTAAAAATATTTTGGAACATGCATTCACAATTTATTATTTTAAATCAATTCTAATGCACTATTATATTGAGCATTAAAAATTACACAAAATGAGAATCTTAAAATAATGAGATAGAAATAAAGTAAGCAATATTTCAAAATCAATGTTTTATTAATGGTAAAAACACCTTTTGACCTCGGTAAGAAAAAATAATAAAGTTAATAAATGTGCTTTTTGTTAAAAAATTATCTAACACTTTTGTGATAAAAACCATTCCAAACTTCTGTGATAAAGCCATTCCATAACAAATCCTTTGTGTTAATGACAGAGCTGAAAAAGATGTCTCAAGAAGATAGAAAAAAACATTGGGTGTGCCTCCTGATTTATGATTAATTGCATTTAACTCTCAGTTATCAAGTATGCAAAAGTTTTTGTTGAAACTCATTTAGTAAGTTCCTGTCTTCTTTGATGTCAATTAGTTGGGAAGGCATACAGATAAGCTAATATTTCCAACAAATGCATTCAAAACGCTTTGAAACCCTTCATTTGGGTAATTTTTTAAAGACTAGAAAATCTGGTTTCTAAGTTTGTGCGTGCAGATAAAAGAGTTCATAGACAGCACATCTACATTGCCTCTGAATGGATGGGTGAGCCAAAGCCAAAGCACCTCTGGCACCCCCGGCACCCCCTCCTTGCCCTCCCTCATCCCCTGCTGATAGTGCACGGAGTGACAGGGAACCACTAATGCTGACAAAGTGGGAGAGCACTCGCATAAATTCATATATCAAATATTAGCAAAATGTGATTTCTATCATAGTTTTTAGATTAAAAAATAAACTCAGAGGTCTATTTTCTTTTTCCCTTGCCGGGTCACATGCACCCTCTTTGGAATTTGGGAGCACCGGAAAGCCATCAGGGAATCGTTATTATAGGAAGAGCATGCCCGGGTCTGTGACTGATGTGCACAGATAACCAGGAAAGGTATAGCAAGAGAGCAGGCTGCAAAAGAGCACCTGGGAGCAAAGGGTTGGAGGGAGGCTGGGCCCAGGCTGGAGCAGCAGGATAGTGGGGGCGGGCAGGCAGGTTTGAGAGACATTTTGGACTTGCATTTAAGAGTTTAAATGTGGGAGGTAGGGGGGGAAGTCCAGACATGGCTAGGAAGATGACAGCACGGAAAGAAGAGGTGGGCATGAAATCCAATGGGTTCAAGTTTGAGTGATCTGAGCTTCCCCTCTGGGTGGTACAAGGGCAGCATTCTGCAGCTTTGGCAGTGACTATCTGGGCAAGCTGAAGCAAAGCCAGTTCCTTCCAAGCTTTTTTTTTCAGCCCTCTAATCCCGAGACTCTTTGCCTTTTTGGAAAATTGTCAATTTCTTTTAGACTCCGAGGAAAGCCATGGGTTCCAGTTCAGAAAAAAATGTATGTGCCCACTGCAACATAAACTTGTGTGTGTACTTGATGGGACCTCCCCTGCCCTAGGTGGGAGCCTAGCTCTAACTGGCTCCCTCCATGTCCTCTAAACCTGCTCGATTTCCCTGTGTAGGGGCCGGTCTTCTGAGTCAGAGATAATTTGCTAATTATAAGTCACTTCCTATTTTAGGAATCCTCATGACTTATGGTCAAATGCTTATGTTCATCATGCAGATTGAAAAATTCTAATTTCTTCATGCTGGGTGAGGGATGAGAGGGAAAATGGGGAAAAAAGGAGATCGATTTTGAAACTTTGTGATTCCTCCAGGCCAGCATCATTCACGGGGCTCATCCAGGATGGGACACAATAGGAAACACGGTGCCGTCTGCCAATGACTTTTGCCTCATGGAACCTAACGGGACGTGTAGAAGAACAAGTTAAATAACACCATGAGATCAAGATTAGCCAAATCCAGAATGTGGGAGAGTCTATGGAACAAATGACCCAATTGTTCTCACAAATTAACAGCATGAAAAATTAAAAGAGAGTATCGCAGAATAAAAGAGCTCTAACATTTAAAAGCAATAGGGCTTTGTCCTGTAGGAGACAATCTAAGAGATACATGCTTGGGCTTTAGATGATATTAAAGAATAAAAGAATTCAGTTGGGTGTAATAATAGTAGTTATGTAAAAAGACCATCTTATTAATTAGAGATGCTGGAGTTATTTGTGGCTCTGAGGACACAATACGCAGTACCTGGGATTTGCTTTCAAATAGTCCAGCACAAAGAAGGTGGGGGGGGTTTGTAAGAGATGAAACCAAAAAAAGGGGAGTAATTGATAAAATAGCATTTGGCAATATGTTGATAATTGTTGAAACTAGAAGGTAGACGGCGGAGGGGGGGGAGGATTATACTATTTTCTACTTTTTTGCATATGAAAGTTTTCTACAAGTTACAAAGATTATAAATAGTTTATAAACAACTAAAATCTAAAATCTGGCTGAGCATGAGAATCACCTGGGGAGCTTAAGAAACTAAGAGCTTCTGGGATTCTGGGAGCTTCCCAGCTCTCCTGAATTAACCCTGTCTGTGGACATTCGTATCGGAAGGAAGCTGGGTACAAAGGCTTGCAGGTGGGAGGCGTTATAATTTCAGAGCCAAGCCACTTTGATATGTCTGGGACATCTTAACAGTCTTCCTTCCTGCCCACCTATTTCTCTTTTCTTCTCCTTGCTTTCTCTTTCTTCACTTTATAAATGCTCAGGGGAGGAACCTTCGGAGGAGCCCAGGGTCCTAACATCTCTCTTCTACTCCCACCTAGGCCTCAGCGTCCCCACTGTTGAACCAGAGGCCTGTGGTTGCGTATACACCCCTGCCCTCAGGCAGTTATTTTTTAAAAAGCTACTGTGGATGGGGTGGCACCTGTGGCTCAACGAGTAGGGTGCCGGCCCCATATGCCGAAGGTGGTGGGTTCAAACCCAACCCCAGCCAAAAACTGCAACCAAAAAAAAAAACCAAACAAACAAACAAAAAAAAAGAAGTTACTTCTCCCTTAAAAAAAAAGCTACCGTGGATGACAGATGTACCCATTGCCTGGGTGTGTGTCAAAAAATAACATTGCTCAGGAAGCACGGTCTTACTATTTGGGCCTATCTTTTTCAGCATTCATCCATAGAAAACACCAAAATTTGTACTTAAATAATTTATTTTTAAAATTTTGACTCTTGTGAAAAGTTACATTTATTTAGGAAAACTTGAAGAAGACCAACAAAAAGTACAGAATTTTCTATTGGAGGCAACTAAATGTGCAAATTTCAAATATATTCTATAATAAGTATAAATAATTCCACATCTTTCACATTAAGAATGAAAATCTTGACAGACACAAAGCATTATGGGGATCCGCTTGTAGAGATGCAGATGAAAACACTGACGTTTATTTGACACCTCTGGAAAGCAATTATATAGGCGTCGGGGAAAACAATATTGAGAGCTCCAACTAGAAAACCTGATAACATGAGTAAAGGTGATGTCGAGTGACGTATCACAAACAGTTTCGGGTCTTAAGTCTGGACTGAAAGAATAACAGGCTTTCTTCCTGGGAAACCGCATTTCCCCTTTTAGTCCAGAGCAAAAGTAAGACAGCAACACGACGTACAGAGGGAAGCTGCCGGCTAACGACAGAGAGACATCTCCTCAGATTCCTGCTTACTGGGTTTTGCTGTCCCAATGCTGGGGAGCCCAGGACGCCAGGTCACTGCCCAGCCTCCCAGGACATTGCATTAACACAGCAAATAAAGCCATCATGGAAGGCCACAGCTTTCCCCATGGCCGCTCCCAGTCTCGCCTCCACTCCATCTCTCATCTTCTCTCCAAGGAGGTAGGGTATGTATGCACAGGCATCTACAGAACACAGACAATTATTTATTACCACGTGGTGGAGTTTCACAAAGAGAAATTAATTAATTCACCCTTTAGTGAGACTTTAATTAATTTACCCTTGATGCCGTTGCTTCTTTCCCGGGGAGGCCAGCAAGGTGGATCAAAAAGGCCAACTCCCTCACTGTGGTCAGGGACTTCTCTGGTTCTCTAAGCTGACCCAGAGCAAAAATGGTGCCTCAAGGAGATGCTTCAGCATTTTCCCCAGAGTAGAAAAAAATATCTTCATTTAAATAACCTTGACGCTTGCAATAAAATAAATAAAGTGAAGTACTGGACAGCTCCCCTTCAACAGGCAGCTGGTTGAGTTCATATAAGTTGTGTATATAGACATTGTCTCAACAACAACCAGAAAATAGGTTTATTATTATTCAGTTTTCCTATTTACAGCAGCATTTCAGTATAATTTAAAAAAACCCTCACACATAATATAAGGGCATAGCATATATATATATATATATATATATATATACACTTTTTTACACACATCTCAGTTCAGGCCACTCTTTTAAGGAGTGAAGACAGTGATAACCCTGAGTTACATGTCTTCTCACTAAAATAATTCTGATTTTTAAAAGGTGCACATGGTAAAGAGCAGCTTGTTTTCTTTTCAGGGAACATAATTGACTCAGCTGCCTCAGAATCACAGTCCGCGGGGGTTCTGCTTTTCTGCTGGGTCCCCAGGAAAGGGACTAGACGGATAGAAAAACACCATTAATGGCTGACACTCTCTAAACGTGTCCATTTTCCCTGAGCTTCCTTGAGCTTCTTGCAGAGGGCCTCGGAGCCGTAAGGATTCAGCTTCACAGCTCCACGAAATGCTGAAGGAGGGCAGGTGAAATGGCTCTGGGATCCCCAACCTGCCCAACAGCATGTCTTTTCCCTTCTCTCCCAAGATGACAGAGCAGTCCTGGCAGTGCACAGACCACAGGCCGTCCTAACTCACGTTCCAAGTCCAAAGACACTTCCGGCCTCCTGCATGGGCTGAGTGTGACATCAACCACAGCCAGTCACAAGCTTTGTTTTCTAAGGCCCCCTGAGAACAATTCCCCAGTTACCGAACTCCAGCATCACAGCACAATGCTTATCTTTCCTCCCCTGATCAATGACACCCTCGAGCCCATCACTGTGGGGACTGACCCTCCAGTGGCGGCTGAGGGTTCGAGGACAGCACCACGCTGTCTGGCAACTTGAGGCCCCTCTCCTGGCAGGGGCTGGCCACCGCCACGGTCAGCCATACATCTGCTTGAACTGAAAGCACTCGTTGCAGTAGCCGTTGCACTTGGTGTTGCCGAAGTGATCACAGGCGGGGGCCCGGCAGCGCTGCTTAGGGGGGTCCTCGGCAGCAGGCTCAGCCCGGTGGGGCAGGTGCTGGCACTCCATGCAGAGCTCCTCGTTGCGGCAGGCCAGGATGTTCTTGCAGGAAGCCCGGGCACACTTGGGCCTTGAGGTGCTCTGTGTGGCTCGAGACACGTCTCTGCGCTGGCTGGATCTCTGAAAGGAACAGACAGAACTGTTGCTCATGTTTCTCAGGGACCGTACAATAAGAACTCATTAGACAGTGTGCATTCTACAAAGAGCTTTATCTGCCTAAGCAGGTTAACAGGGTGCATGCGCAGCCTGTGAGCTGGAGCTCCCCAAGAAGGGCTCCTTCCTGTCCCAGTGAAAGCCAACCTGGCCCCAGGGAGGCCGAGGGGGAACTAACCAGGTAACGTGGAGGCCTGCAATCCTGGCTTAGCACTTATTTACCATTCTTCAGACAACAGGAGCAGCATCTGCTCAAAATTGGCTTGTCTCATGGGCCATAATGGGAGGCACTGGGGAAGCTCTGCCTGCTTGTTCCTCATGATAAGAAATTATTTAAGAAAGTTTGCTTTCTAGATGTCTCTGCTTCTACCACTTATCAAAGAAGCCTCTGACCACCATCTGGCTTTCTGCAGGATAAAGAGTTTTTATGCTATGGCTGATTTTATTTCCTCTCTAAAATAAATTCTAAAGTACATGAACTTGACAGTAGTACTTCCCACCTGGGGAGCCACAGTGACATGGACTTTTCCCCCAGGTTCTCCCAGGAGACTTTCTTAAATAATTAATCACTGTGAGGAGACAGAACCCAGCAGGGAAGAAAACCTGCTTGTCACAGTCAGAAGAAACTGCTCTGGCGAGGAGGCCCCAACACACAGGAGGAGGGAAATGCCTTAAAATATCTCACCAGTTGCTCTTCGGTCCTTTTGGCTTCGTGAAATCTCTGGTTCTGAGCTTCAATGAAACACTTCTGACAGTAGCCTTCAAACATGGTGCTTCCGAGGGTACCACATTCCCTGCCCAGGCATGGCACGGTGTTCTGGAACCTGGAGGGCTTGGGACTGGCTTTTCCTGAGGCAGTGACAAAATCTATAAGAGAGTTGATGCTAGTGAGTACCACACATGGGTCACCCTGCAGATATAGAGACACTGCCACTGGAGAAATCAGCCAGTCCCAAATACAGCCTAAGTCAGCTTTAAGTATATGTATGAGACTAGCCTGTTATAAATTCAGCAAAGAAATTATTAAAATACTCGTGAAGCATCTTTGGCTTTATAAACCTCTCACTTTGAACATGGAGCACTGACCACAGCAGACATTAACTGCCACCCTTCCTTTCAATTAGAGATTTACAAAACCATAAATGTTTTCTTACAATGTCAGTGGAAACTTTCCTCTCTCCAGCTACTCCTCTTCAGATTTTGAAATTTTTCTAGTATACCAAAGTTGCCAAAGAAATCGAGGTTAAACTCGGTCTTATAAATGCCAGATACTAAGGCAAATTCTGCGACCTGTATGTCCAGGGCACTTCTGGCTTTTGAGACAAGAGATCCAGGAGCTGCTGCAATCATATAGTGCTTTTTGCCTCCATGTGTGGCTGTCAAAGCCACTGTGACTGTCCCCGTGTGCCAGCTGGGAGAAAGACACGGTGGATTCCGACCCCTCTCCCTGACTGCTCAGATAGGCCCCTTTCCTTACAGTTCAGGAACCACCCCCTGCCCCAGACAGTAGCTGCTGCATGAGGACCATTTTACTCACGTTTGTTTTCTCTGTACTCGATGAAACACAGTGTGCAAAAGCCCTTGTTTTCTGGAGTCCCAAAATACATGCAGCCAGCTTTTCTGCACTTGCTCGGCCCTGTTCTGTCCCCTGGAGTCCGTGCAGCTGAAGCGAGGCAGCCAGATGGGGTGTCAATTCCAGCTCTGTGGCACGCATGTGGGGAGGGACTCCGCGTGAGCTGTGAGGGGTCTGACTTGGACCGCTGATGACAGGAGGGAAGGACACTAGAGTTGAGGCTGGGGGAGGGCTCTGCCGTAGTCCTTTTGAAGCAAGTGCTGCAGATCCCATTAAACGTCCTGGTGACGTCCTGCAGGCAGGCGCGGCACTTGCTGGGATCTAAATGCCTGGTGTGGTCTGCAGTGTGGCTGGCGTGACGCTGCCGGGCATTGTGGCAGCGCTCACAAAGTCCATTGTGCTGCACGTTCAGCGTGAATGGGCAGCCGGGGCTCCT
Organism: Nycticebus coucang; assembly: GCF_027406575.1. Classification (NCBI taxonomy): domain Eukaryota; kingdom Metazoa; phylum Chordata; class Mammalia; order Primates; family Lorisidae; genus Nycticebus; species Nycticebus coucang. The sequence goes on along the minus strand of NC_069784.1, from coordinate 114,733,709 downwards.
GCACTTCATAGCGGTGGTCTCACTGAACAGGAAAAGGCTGGGTGCTGTTGGCGGGGCTGAATGCGGGCCCCCAGCTGGCTCCTCTGGGTTCCAGTTCAGGGGCTCGCAGGCCTCTCCCCGGGAGGCCCCGAGGGCCACACCAGGGAGCCCGTTGGTGCCTGGCTTGGAGTTCAGCTTTGGGAGTTTGTTTTGATTCTTTTGCCGCCTCTCTGCGCATTCATGGCATAAAGGCTGAGTGTTTACGGACATGAAGAAAGGACAGTTCGGTGTTTCACATTTTACATCCATGAGAGAAAGCTGGGGCATGGCGGGCTCCGAAGGATTCTGAGCATGCAGCTCTTTCCTCCCGTGCTCCTTGTTTTCCTGCCAGTTCTTATACTCATGCTGAACAAGTTCAAAGTAATCATCTACCAGATTGATTTCTTTTGGTAAGTTAGCTTCATCCAACCTGCAGACCAAAGGGAGAAACATGAGACGACACAAGATTTTTATAGCATTAGCTCACAGAACTCACTCTGAGAACTCCATAGCCATTCATTGAAATGCGGGGCTTTCATAAACAGCTTGTACTTCTAACATACTGTAGTACAACACATGTCCTAACATGAGCTGGAGCTGAATGATGTTAGTCTCCTAAGAAGACTCTATTATTTTTAAAATCAGAGACTCATTTAATCCATTTGGTACACCCCAAATTACAGATAGTTCTAAAGAAAAAGTCACTCTTATTTTCTAACTTCTAAGAGATCTAATTTCTAGTAAAATTCAGGCCATTCATTTGAGGTTAGTCTATACTGCAAATGACTTTGGAACCTTGTGTTCCATATTTTGCTGTTATTGACTTCAAATTTGCGCCCCGTCTGCACTCGCCCTCACTGCCAGGGGACTGCGAGGCAGGTGCATCCAGATGAGCTGCCTATTTGCTTTCAACTCTGCAATTTGCTGACCTCCACTTTGAGAAGCTGATTCTCTTATGTCTTCACTGTCATCTCCTATCCATTTACAGGGCTCAGAAATAGGCATGCCTTTAACATAAAGATTGGATTTCTGCACAAGGTGTATTCTTGGGCTCTCCTCCCATTTCCGCATGGTAAAGTCATGGGCTTCACCTGCTAGTCTTTTTAATAGGTATTCCAGCAATTAGGGAAAAAAAACTATCCTTGAAAAACCATAATGCTGACTCTAATTCTAGTACCTAGATATCCAGAAAAACTGTTCTGGATAAATTCCTTATTTCCACTTGAAATCCAAGTTAGTATTCCCTTATGCATTTCTCTCCAACCACGCCTGCGCAAGACTCTGAATTTATTTCACATGGGCGGAAGCTGGCTGCAGATAACCTTTTTTGTTGAACTGTGGGGTGGCAGCCACTAATGTGACTGAAGTGGGGAGACAAAAGAAAAGAGCTAAACACCAACTTCTTACTTTGCAGCATTGATGAGGTGGGTCGTGCCATGGTCCCAACCTTGGACTGGAATCTCTATCAGCATCAAGTGCTCTCTTAAGAGCTTTTCCTTCATCTCCTTTTCATGATCTGTCAAAAAGTGAACTTTTAAGTCTTCAAATCTTCCTCGGTCTCTGTTAACAAGTGGAACAGCTCGGATTTCTGAGACAGGAAAAAAAAACAACTACATAAGTAAAACAGTATCCTACTAAATGTGGTCTTATGTAAGGTCTGACATAAAATAACTAAATTTTGAAAATGCAGAAAAGCAATATGTAGCTGTAAACTTGAATGAGAAAGCAAAATGTGCCAGACTCTAATATAAAATGACTTGCTTCCAGGAAGGTCACAGAATATTAACCAGCCTGGAGGCAGAGGATCTTATGGTTTAAATCCCCATGCTCCAGAATTGAGTTCTGAATTCTGGCTTTGTCACCATCAAGTTATGTGATGTTGGACAGGTTGCTTAACCTCTCCTAGCTTCAACTGTAAAATAAGGCTACAATGCTTCCATATCACAGGAATGCTATGAGGATGAAATGCAATAAAATAAATATGCCAAAAAAAAATGCCTAAAGCACTTATTAGCATAGGGCCAACTCTACATGAAGCTATTAAATAACAGCTAACTCAACATTTACCTGCTCCATACCCGACACTATATTACGGGCTCTGTGTGCCTCGATTTATCAAGTGTTTATATTAGTAGTAGTAGTGATATATATAAATATACCCTCTACTTTCAATTAACACATTGAAAGTACTTTCCAAGTTATACACAAAAGGACATGGGGGTATTATGATTGTATTCCTGTTACTAAACACGAAAATGATAGAATGATATATTTAAGTAAAAAATAGTATTCTTAAATAAGACTATTTCAATAAGGAACAAAAGAGCAAACTGACATCTGGGAGTGTAAACTGAGGCAGTTTTCTTACCAGGTCCACTGTCCTTCAGGGTCACTAGGGGTACAAAATGCTGGCTGTCGTAGCCGAGGACGATGGGGTACCTATAGCACTCCTGGGCAGGCCAGTGGAGGGGCAGGTAAATTCCACCCAGTCTCAAAGGGGCGAAATTTGAGCCCGATTCCAAACTTCTTAGCATTTTGTCTGTTCAAGGAAGGAGAAAAGAAAAATAAGGTCCTCGTGTGACTTTTGCAAATGCCATTTAGCTACTGTTACCTGTAACTTTGATAGTGCGGGTCTTTCCTGAGAGCCCAAGCACGAAAGCGGAAAAGCACTTCAATGAAAATAAGTGATCTGCAGGCATCTCACCTGAAATGACAATGATTGGCCTTCTGAGGATGTTACAAAGGACAAATATGTGTATTTCTTCCAGTGAATTATACTGAAGTCCACCTTGGGCCCCTGGCGTGTCTGTGGAAGCCATCTTGATAAGGTTGTCCCATTCGTCATTCCAGTTCTAAGGGGAGAAAGGTTGAATGCACTCTGCGTTAAAAAGTCATTCTGACATCACCTGACAATTATTCATTTATATAACTCAGCTGATTTTTCCCCTTTCTTGAAACCATCATTCAAATGATCACCCTTCCCCCCCCCCACCGTTTTGATTCTCTTCCTTTACTTTTTTCCACGATAAGGCAAAGTCAAAAGTGGGGGAGGTTGGGGACAGCACCTGCTTTCAAAAAACTCCCTCATGAGGCCCAACATGGAAGCTCCTCATCCAAACAAACACAAGAATTCCAAGCTCGTGACTGAGGCAAGCGAGGCAGGTGTCTTAATTGTATTGACTGGCTCTGCAAATCATGCTGGGGCCAAAGAACCGAAATACAACAAAAATGCCTAAGGAAAAGGCCCCATTTGGAAGACCCTCAGCTAAAGTGAAGAGAGCAGTGGCCAAAGCCTCAGGTTGATCCCACAGGAGGTTTCTGGTATCTTCCATCCAGTCCATCTAGCTTAGCCACATTCATGTAACCTAGTCTGTCATATGATCCCTGAGGGCAGGAACTGGCCTGGGACACCCTTTACCCACCACATAGAGCTCTGTCAAGAGATGCTTGGGAGGGAACAAGACATACCCGAGTGTCATAGCAAAGCCCCGTTTCCACAAATTCTTGAGATCTGAGAGACTCCAGTTGCCAGCGGAATTTAAAGTTTTGCGTGTCCGTCTCCTTAAGCGTGCTGAAGAGTGCCTTCCTGAGGACCAAGTCTGTGTCCGGAATGCCCCACAAGTACTGAGAAACAGCATGCATGAGGCAGTTGCCATCCCCTGAGGGCAGAAGGGAAGGGAAGAGATGCCAAGTCAAGTGATCTGCATTTAAGGTCAGTCTCCCAAAGGTTTTTAGAATAAACTGTCCCTACTGCTATCATAGGGGGCTAAACAATTTACGGTGCTTTAACATTTCAGTCAAGGGGACACTTGATAACATTTCACAAGAACACCACAGCCAGAGAACCTTGGCCTTGGTTCTAAGCTCAGTCTGCCCTTAAGTCCTTCACGTGACCTTGAGGGAAATTCCTTATGCTCTCTAGGCATTTTTTCTTTTTTGTGAAATGATAACACTGGATTATGGCATCTAAAGCCCATCCCTTTCCAGCATTCCCTGGACTGCTGGCGAAGGTAGTGGCACTAGCTCTGGAACCCTGCAGATGAACATCCAGGCCAGCATGCACAGACCAGGAAGCAGGCCGGGCTTCATCTACCAGACAGGGACGGTCTGGCTATGACTCAGCAGCAAATGACTTGGCCATTCCACGTTAGCCTTTGGAACCTGGGAGTTTCCTCTCCTGCTTTGTAGAGTGGGCTTGACAACATCCAATTAGCTGTGGCCTACCAGCTCCAAGCCCCCTGAACATGCCTTCTGAGAAACTGCTTATCACCAATTGTAAAGTCTTTTTTAGAAGTTAAACCGTACCTGGATGTCTAACTTTGAAAATAAATTAGTGTTTAGGGCTGGCATTTTGAGAAAAACAAACACAAGAAGAAAATAGGTCTAATTTATTCTATTTAGTTGTGACTTTTCCAGGTTAAAACTCGTAATTTAATAGATTGCATTTTGTTCAACCTCCAAACGATAAGCATTCTGGGGGAATGTTTAAAACAAAAAATAAAGTTAACTTTTTAATCCCTTTAACAAGTACAAAATAGTTTTTATAAAGAAAAGTTAAACTGTTTCTTACCCTATTCCGTATGTAGAACAATAAGGTGATTTTGAAATGTTATTAAATTTTAATTATGGTCAAATTGTTAAAAAAAAAACAAAACAACAAAACCTCAAATATATATCCAAGGCAGTATTCCCTTCAATTTACACACGTGAAAAAACTAAGTATTTGAACAAAATGAACAAAAAATGTCACTCAAGCCTGGTGTGTTGGCAGAAGTGTGGCAACGATTGCATTCTGTTGAAATTTCCCCTTTGCAAAATCTAGAGCAAAGATAAGGCTTTTTTTCTTCTTGTGCTTACTTTCAGTTCTTTATTGAGATGCACCAGTATAAAATTCCCTAAGTAACATCTGGAATTCCCCAGTGCTAAGTTATTTGACTAGCAATTGAGCAACAGCTATTGTACTTTTTGTTCTGGTGTGTAGACATTTAAACTGCGAAGGGCACCCTGGACTTTCCAAGTGGGCGTGGCCAGGGTGAGCAGGGATAGGGCTACTCATTATACAAGTGAAATCGCTGCAGCCAATAGACGCTGGAATTTTTCACATGAAGTTTCAATTTTATGCCACCTACTCCCTTCCTCATTCACCACAGTCTCATATCCTCAAATGCAAACTTGTGAATCACCCCCTCCCCAAACACACCACTGCCTTTGAAGAACCCTCTTTTGGACATGGGGTGGGGGGGGACTTAAAAAAAAAAGTTACTAAAAAAAATTAAAGAAAAAAAATCATTTGTTTTTCCCTCTCTCCCTTAAATGTCTGTTCTTCCTTTTTCAAAATTTTAAGGAATTTTCTCAAAAGTGGGGGAAAAAAAGGATTCTGAGCCTAAAACTCTTTAGAAAATATTAATAAATATCTCAGAAAATGTTATTAAAATGAATTTGTTTTTGTAGTTTAATTTGTAGTGTGACTCCCTATTGACTTAAATGACATACGTTTGCAAAATAAGTGTTTCCTATTTATACTCCATTTTTTTTCTTATGGAAATATAGTATTTGCTTTCTGGAGGAAATACAGTAAAATGTCAGTTAATTTTGTTAACGATAACAAGGTTTTCCACTTTCTACCATATTTCTAATTCAGGAGAATCTCTGTTTCCAAATCTCCCGAAGTTGACTCTTTTTTGTAACAAAGTGGTAGAGGGTTAAAACCTCAAATTGTCGGGCACATAAAATGCTTGAGGATGACTTAACGCCAACTACCTATTTTCCCACATCACTTAACTTAATGCCAAGAACACTGCAGACAGCAGCTACCCCTTTCTACTTATGTTTCTAAGAGTCTCTGTTTCACACTAGATGTTGAGGTGATGTACAAGAACCCTTAGAATCAAAACAAAACCCCCCACAATCATTCTAAGTTATCCAAGTCAAAAACAGCCAACGTTAATGCACCAATTTAGTTAATTAAGTTAATTTTCTTATCATAATCATTGTCAACAAGGATTTTCTGCTCTTGGGCGTATTATTTTGATCCAGATGGTTTAGTACTGTCAGGGATAAGGGCTGAGATTCCTGCTCTGACCCAAACTATGAACATTTAATGGCTTTTGTACAGTCTACTTGCTTATCCTAATAATTCTCTACCTCCACAGAGCAGAGTTTTGCACCTGCATGCAGCAGTATGCTCAGATGCTCCTGTTGATGTCCGCACTCTTGCTCAAGACAAATGATAAAATATCAAACAGTAGAGCCTGGAACAGGATATAGCTCCTAGCAATCAAGTCCATCGGACAGAAAGGCACAGACAGGAAGAATTTCAGGGACTAGGAATCCCTTAAAGTAATGAAGTAGAGGGGTCTACAGTTTGTGCTAAAAATCTCCAATATCTTTCTATTTCATATTATAGGACCCCAAGCAACAGAACCTAGGCAAGGGAGGGGGAGACAAAAGGAGCCCCACATCGTTAACTGCCATTCACTGGTTAACCCATAAAATGCCACCAATTCAAGAGGTGTAAGAACATCACAAGCATTTTCTAATGACAATGGCAAACAACAGTAATAGTTTTCACACCATGCTTTCCTTTCCAACTTCAAGCCTTTTAACATTTCCATTACTGGCCAGAGAAAGGGATTTTACAGATGATTAAATAGTCACAAGAGTTAGAAACAAATCACTTAACTGGGGCATGGTGTCTAGAAATACATTCCCTAAACCCTAATGTGCTCTGTGCTCTAATAGATACAATTAGAAAATATCTCTAATAAACATGAGATTCTATACTTAGATGTCTATGCTAAATCTGAGCAAGATGAGTTTGGGCTAGCACTATAAAAAAAACTGCATGAATGGAAGACCCAGCAGTGGAAACCATCCTCTGGACAAATGGAGCCTAAGAGTTTGATTTTGCTGTGAGCTATGACACAACAGCACTCTACCAAGGGCGACAAAGCAAGACTCTGTCTTAAAAAAAAAAAAAAGAAGCACAAAAGAGCAAGTCTTACCATTTGTTTTCAGAGCCACCAGCTTCCTGACTTCTCGACACCAATTGAGCTTCTTCTGGCTTTCCAGGGAAGCCTGGATGTTTCTGTCGATGAGGGCTTTGTGGATGATCTCCCGAAATTGAGGGCAAAACTGGCAAGTTCTAAACATTTCCAGCGTGTACCGGTGCATGGTTCTAAAATGATGAATGATCCCATTGGTAGGTTTAAAAACATCTTCTGGAGTTCTCTCTCGTATCTTCACAGCTTTCCGCATATTGCTCAAATACAAGGCCTGGGGAAGGAGTTGTTCAGCCATTGTGCTCTCCAATACCTGACGAGGAGGGGGAAAAAACCCATTCCGTTAGCTTGACTTTGACCCCACTCCTATATACCTGCCTGCAGGAAACCCCAGTGTTTGATTTGTCATTACCCTAATTTGTAGGCACAAGATCTTAGTCACCTCTACTCCCAGGATACTAGCTGGCCCCAAAGATTAACTCACACTGGACTGTTTTAAGTTACATCACTTTTAAAGATTAGTCTAAACAAGAGAAGGAAGGCGGGGAGTGGGTACTGAGGAGGAGGGGGATAACCTGTGTTTTCAGTATCGTCTGTCAGGGAGCCAAGCCTGTCTATCAGCAACAGGGACTGCTCCTCAACACTGACTTAAGCTGTCACTGCATTCTGATGCCACACTGGAGCAGCTGCTGGCTTTGGGGAGTACTGAATGCCAATTAAGGGCACAATAAGAGCTCTTCCCTTAAGACCACCACCAAGCAATCCTAGCTCTCCAGTAAAGTCTTGATTTATCACTCCCTCCCTATGCTGGAATGACAATAAATATTTTACAGAAAATCCTGCAATCTTATGTTATCATCTAGGCTGCTGGTTGGTGTTTCTTCTTTAGCCTCAATCATTTAGACTTTACAACAATACAATAAGAAATAGAATAACAACAACAGAAACAAACTCTACACTTTTAATAACACACACTGGAGCTCAATTATTTCAAATCAACTGCCAACCAAACTTTTACTTAGTATTTAAAATTTTTATTTTTTGTTTGTTTGTTTTTTTTCTTTAGAGATGGGGTCTTGCTATGTTGCCCAGGCTGGTCTTAAACTTCTGGGCTCAAATGATTCTCCTAGCTCAGCATCTCAACTAGCTACAGACACTGAGGTGCCATCATACCTGGCACAATCAAATTTTATTAGTACTCTCCAGGTACCAACAGATGCACTTCCACCCTGCCCTACACCCAGAAATCATTAAGAATATTCAGTTGGTGGAGGAAATGAAAATCTGGAAGCAGACAAGGAAAGAAGTTTCAGCCAAGAGACAACCCAAGACAAATGAAAGAAGTGTGGGGACAAGGACAGAATCTATGACCCATGACAATAGCGTGGGATGATATAAATTAATATAATGTAGTATTCCTCCAGGGTGCAGCTCCTGTTCACTACAGCCCTTAATCGGGAGCCTCAACACACATCACAACTTCCAACAAGACAAGAAATGGTTTCAGAGCACAAAGATATTCTCTAGGGAGTTTCGCAGCAATTATTTAGGCGACTCCTGCATCATACTATTTGCCAGGTGATAAAAAGTTAAACCTGTGCAAGAGGGAGGGCAAGAAACCCAGACATTAGGGAAACCACTTCTGGATGGGTCTAGGCTCTTAAAGCCATCAATAAGGTGATCTAAATTCCTGTGGCCCACTCACAGGAGAAAGGTTGGATGAGATGACCTGAGGGTGGCTCCTGAGGAGTTTTAATGGTGGTAGCTTTGGACTAGGATGCTTCACTTGATCGCTCAGGGAAGCCTGGGAGAAATCATTCTCTGGGTCAAATGGTGCTCTCTCCTATAATGCTAGACATTCCTGGCTGATCGAATTGGGCAAAGTCACAACGCAGGATTACAGACACAATGAAGGGACAAAAATACCACATACACTATTCCTTTATGACACAGCAAAGTCTCTTTCACTAGGTCATTCATTCATCCATGCAGCCAACAAATGCTACCTGACCACCTAATGAAGGTCAATCACCACACTTGAAGCTGGGGTTAAAAACAAACAATGACCTTATTCCCTTCCTCGAAGTCACATAACCACCTTCATCTGCAGCTAAGGAAATGGAGGTACAGGTCCTGAGCAGGGACGTGGCCATGAAGGCGCAGAGCTTTGCCTAGGAGCCAGATTTTCCACTACTTGCCCCTTCCAATTCCCACCACTGCCGCTCTCAGATGGATACAGACTGGGAGAAGAACGATTTCAAACAAACTAGGTGTTGCCTCTTGTTGCTTTACTGACTCTTGCATTTTTCTTTTCTGGACCTAAAGATTTTTCAGCAAAGACCTAAAATGGTGAGAGCTGTTAAAGTGTACCAGACATGCAAACGTCAAGACTCCATAGCCCAGTGGGATCTCATGCTAGATTGAGCCTTGCACAACCTGCAAAGTTGCCTTCTTAAAAGAAATCAAAATCCGCTGCCCAAGTTTCCAGTTCTCAGGCTTCTCCACACTTAAGATTGAAGAATAAATTTTTTCTGATACATGATTATAATGTCCTTATGTGCAACCCCTCCCCAATATTAGCCCTAACATTTTGTTTTTACATCTATTACCTCACTGCCTTAATACATTTCCCAATTTTTGTCACAAATGAGATTCTATATAAGTTAATCATTACTCAAACTCTTCTCCCCTTTGTTTTATTTTTTTCCACTCCAGGCAAACATTTTTGTCCATCTGACGGATTAGTCAAGTACCTCAATCCAAATTTTGGGAACGACCCCTCCTAAAATTCAAAAATCGTAAGAAGGGCAAAAAAAAAATCAAAGCAGCACCTTATACATAAGACTGCAGCACTCACTGGAAGTCCAATAATCTGAGTCATCAGGGTTGTGGTCCAGAAGACTCTTTAACCTAGAATGGTTTTCCCAAAATGCTGCCCTGAGACAGCTGACCAGACTGGCTTTCCAAGGAAAGATCAGAGGCAGGGAGAAGTGAAAACAACAAAGGGGACTCAAAAAGAGCCGAGCTCCCTTCTTATTTAATACCACTGTTTTCCTGAGAGGCCAGGTGGCAGGATGTGGGACGACCCGGGCTGACAATGACTGTGGGGTAGGGGCCTGCAGATCGCTGCTAAAGTGGAGCCCCCCAAAGGTAGGCTAGCAACCCACTTCTACACGCCCACTTCCCTTACACTTCTGCAACTGACAAAGAGGGAGCCTGAGTCCTGACCCGATGCCTCTGCACAGACCCCTGGAAGCTGGGGAGGCGGCTGACTGAAGTCCCTAACCCTCGCCCAGTTTGGCTGCCCCTGTGACACCTTAGCCCCTGCTGGGCTGGTTCCGCACAATCCAGGAAGAAGCCACAGTGCTTCTGCAAGGTCTACGTGGCCATGGGCATGCAACGCTTGATTGCAAAAAAAAAAAAAAAAAGACACTAAAAGGAGTAAAGCACCAGCGACCACCCGACCAAGGGGCCCGAAAGTCAACTCTCCACCAGTCCGCTGCAGCTTTTCTCTGCATAATCTAAAAGGAACAGTTGGCTGGAGAAATGCAGGGCTGTCACTACAACATCTGTAGCGGCGACCACAACTCCCAGCACTTCAAAATCTAGAATGGGAACAAACGGCCAATAAATTCTCCTCCAGGACCGCTGCAAAACCGATGCCAAGAAGACGGGGCCAGCACGGGGATCGCTGCCCAATCAATATGCACCCGCAGCCCGTGGCCGCGGCGGGCAGAACGCGCCGGGAGGCGCGGCGCTTACCTCTCCGAGCCGCGCGATTCTCTGCTGAAATCCCAAGTCCGGGTCAGGACAGGCAAGCGCCGCTGGCAGGGGTCGGAGCCGGGGCCGTGCAGAGACGGTGCCCCATGGAAGCCCGGAGTTGGACTCGCGGCTGCCGGGGGTGTGATCTCCGCTGGCGGCTACCCTCGCTGCTCCGCCCCCGCGGACTCGCAGGTCTCTGCACTTGGCCGCCACGGAGGCTGCAGACTGCGCAGTTTCCTTTTTTCCCTTTCAGTTGTACTGGTTGCCGGGGATTTCCTTCCATCAGGGACTTTCCAGTCACGTGACTTGAGAGTTTGGCCTCCGGCTCAGCCGCCGCCAGGGGGCGCGACAGGCGAGCAGCGCGCGCGGTCCCCTCCCGCCCGGCCGCCGCGCCCCGCCCCGCCCCGCCCGCTGGCCGGCCGGCCGAGAAACTCCTGCGCCCCGCCCCGGGGTGTCCCCTCGTGAGTCACCTGGCCATTTCGGGAGCTGGGCCCAACGTCACATCCATGTGGAAATCGCAGTGATGGGAAGTGGAAATGAAATAGGTTCTTTTTCCGCAGCCGTTTTTCTGCAGAAAATCATCAACTGTGGAGAAGAAGAAGGGAAATAAGAAAGAAAGAAAACCCTAAAAACCACCCCGGCGCCCTGGACCGCAGGCCTCCGGCAGAGTCTGAAAAGTTTGAGCTATGCACGTGATGAGCTCGTAGGGGGAGTTCTAGACTCGGCCCTGGAGGGGATTTCGAGAAAAAGGAGCGGTAAAACCCGAGAGCCGGGCTGGGAGAGATTGTACGTCGAGGTGATATCCGACCCGTGGTCCTGCCGTCTTGGGCTTCTCGGGGGCAAAGCCAGTCTTGGACAAAGTTAGGAATTAGAACGGTCCCACCCTTGTCCCCGCACTTGCTCCTTGCTCCATTTCCCCTTCTCGGTTTCTGCACATCTAGTGCCCCGGTGGCATCACATTTAAGTGGCATTCCTGCTGAGAAATAGTTCTAGTCTGGTAATGGTCCTGGCCTTGTGTTTCCAAGGCTTCATTTTTGCATGTCCTGATAAATAGTTCACCCTAGCGTGGCCATGGCTGCTAATGCTTTCTGTCCCCCACCTCCACCCCGCACCCTGTTGGCCTGGTAAACGCACTGCACAGCAGTCGTCTGGAGATGTGTGCCTGCGACCTGGGCAGGAGAGGTGCGGGAACTACGGAGGCAGTGGCATTAGGATGCTTTTACTGCCTTGCTGCCCTCTGTGAGTGGGTACCCTTTGGACCATTTCCTAGAATGGCTAAATTGGAACCAGATCGAAATAGTCTGTACTCTTGTCTCCTTTAGTACATTTAGGAATGCTTGTCAGGCCATATATTGCAAGTTTTGAGTTAGAAAAATAGGCACCTCTCTGCAGTGAGGACGTGCAGAGACAGTGGTGGGGGCTGGATGGAGGGCGGTGATTTTTTGGCAAAGAGAAGTTTAGGGCGGAGACGCCGTGGTGGGTACTGACCCAGTGCAGTCCTGGTCTTTCTAAAATGCATGGCTGGAATTTTTTTCCAGCTCCAAACTTTTTGTTATTTGTCCCTTGTCCTTCACAGATGTTTTCAGCTGTCAAACTCAGAACAATGGATAGTCAACTTAGTATAATAACATGAAATGACATTTATCAAGTACTTACTATCTGCTTACACAAGCTTTTTAAAATTTTCAAAAATATTAAGGAGGCACAGATGTTTTGTCAAATGGATAGCTTTTATAATGCTTGAGGCTTTTGGTGTGCCCATAACCTCAATAGAACACAGAAGAACCTCTGTAAATTGACCACCCAAGAGACTGCATCATAAGGAGGTGGTCAACATAAGGAACTAGGCCTACTGTGCATGCGGTATGGGTCCAATCTATGGATATTAGGTCAACTTAAGGAGGTGGTCAACTAGGGAGGTTCTACAGTAGTGTTCATTGTATCTGATAGGCACTCCCCTTTCTTGATTTCCAGTGACTTTCATGTCTGTTTGTACCCATTGATTAGCTTTTTTATGCCTTTATATGAAGCTTAAGAAGCTTAAGATATTTGCCCAAGGTCTACACAGCCAGAAAGGGCAGAGCTGCCAGTAGAATTTAGTCTGTCTTTCTCTAAAGCCCTTGCTGATAAATCTTCACTATTAGACCCTTCTTTTCAGGAAAGATGCCATAAGTTTTCAAGTTTCAGGGACACTATTGGTACCCTGACCCCCAGCCTTTCTGACACACTGCAGTTACTTAGCCAAACATGGACCCTGGGCAGAATGTGGCTTGAGAGGCAAAAGGCCTTCGGTTATCCTCTCGGGAAACCTACTGGGTTTCTACTGAGACAATGAAAGAAGATGATGCCTGTGGATAGAAGGCTGATCCTCAGATCTCCCTCCCTGGTGCTCCTTTGTAAACAGAATTCGCCTGCTGTCTCCCATCTCTGGTTCTGGCTCACATGTGGCTTCCTGATATGATGAGCTAGGAATGCAGTAAAGAAGACTGACAAGCCTGAAAGGGTACATTCACACCGGCCACTTCCAATCGTCCCCACGTGGCTGCTTTGCCATCTTGCTGACCAGGCATTAGCAGTCAGATACAAGAGTGTTTTGTAGCCCTCAATTGTTTTCTACCTCTATTTTCCAGGATTCTATTACTGACCTTGTGAATTCCTCCTCCCCACTGCCAAGCAGTTTTTACTGTCCTTTCCACCTTCTGAATTAGGGCTCAGTTGGGCTATACCTGTGGCTTTGCCTTTCTGCTCCTTAACAAGACTAATAAGAATTTTCTCAATGGCGATTCAGAAGGAAAGAATGGGAGAGAGTGTAGATGGAGTGACCTCTTATGAAAAAGGAATATCAAATTTGTGGAGATTTGTTGAAGGAATTAAAACCAAAGACATACCAAGGGTGCCAAAAAATGTATACACATTTTAAGAAAGGAAAAAACTGTATGATATTTGTAATACTCAAGTCACATTTGACTTCTGCAATTATGAGAGGTGCTCAACATGACTTGTATTCATCTTTATCATCAGTATATATGGAGTATTACAATTTTAATACAGTTTTCTGCTTTCTTAACATGTGTATGCTGTTATGGGGACACTCTTTGTGCAGTGCCCAAAAAACCTTGAAAGGGACTTTAATTTTTGCTATAGACCTTGTCAAGTTGTACAAACCTCTTCAAAGAGGAAGGAATATTTATTAATACAAGGTAGCTACATAAGAGGAAAAAACTCCTTACTAGAAGAAATAGTAGTCGTGGTTATGCGGGATGTTTCTGCAGCATTCCTAAGTTAGGTGCCATTTTCACTGTGGTGCCACCGTTCATCTTAGGCAGGAATCAGTGACAGCTGGGTGCAGTGGCAGGTACCTGCAGTCCCAGCTACTCCAAAGGCTGAGACCAGAAGATCCTTAAGCCTGGGCAGTGTAGCAAGACTACATCTCTAAAAAGAAAAAATAAAGAAGAAAGTTTATTTATTTTATTTTATTTTTTTGGTTTTTGGCCGGGGCTAGGTTTGAACCTGCCACCTCCGGCATATGGGACTGGCACCCTACTCCTTCAGCCACAGGTGCCGCCAAGTTTATTTATTTATTTTTTTTTAATCAGCCTTTCTGAGAGTATATGCTATTCCAGAACATGGCAATCATGGGTCAAAGTAAAATTGGCTATTTTGTGTCTGTGGTACTATTGCTGCCCTCCCTTCACAGCACTATGTTCTATTGAAAAGGCAGATACATATTAAACATATTTTAAAACATCCTCATGTAAGTACAGCAGTTTAGTTATTACAGAGCAGCTGTGAATCCTGGTTCAGTTTTTCAAATCCTGCTTCAAACATTACCAAAGAATAATGTTTGCACTTTCAAGGCCACTGCCAATTATAGTTCTGAGAATGCAAGAGGTCTTTATGGATTATAACAGTGAGAACTGGAAGAATGATGTCACAGATTTCATCATCATATGAATATTAAATTCTACTGAAATGTCAATTTTTATCTAGATCCTTCACAGGTGTTCTCTGAGCAGAATGAAGAAAGCAAGACCCACCACAGAGGAGGGACGGCTAGAGTGACCCAGTGAGTCACTAGTAACAGGAACAAAGACTCTCTCCTGGAAGGGAGGCAAGTTGATTTGATGCCAAGTACAGCCCTTCTTGTTCCATTTCACCTGAAATTGGGATGCTGACATCTGAAACTTGTCAGAAAATTCATTGCCCTTGTGAATGCTGGTTTAATTTCCTTTCAGCACTTGGCTGAAACACTCGGCAAAATAAGTTTGATGTCACAAATATCCATATCCAATTCTTGGTTTCATTTCTGTTTCCGTGGAGGCTGCTATTACCAAATTTGAACAATGACAAAAAGGGCAGTTATGGGTGTTATTGGGAACCAACCCATGTTGGTTTAGCAGTGAGCTGGCTATTCACTAAGATAAATGAGTTCCTGTTATTTGGAAGAGTGCTAGCCATTGTGAAAATTTGCCTTTGACACCCTTATTTTCTCTTCATTTATCCTTCAGTCTCCCCTGTCTCCTTTGGGGATCCCCGTAATTGTAACTCCTGAGCACTCCTCCCCTCTACCCCATCTTCATAAAAGACAAATTTTGGCTTTGGTTCTTTCGGGGACCTGTTTTCTAAGACTGGGTAATAGCATAATTCATGCTCATTTTTCCAACAGATTGCAATGTGTTTCTGTGAAATATTTCTAGAGAAAACATTTTTATTGAAACCAGAACCTTCTAGAGTTTTATGGTGAACATTTCAAGCACCTTAGCAGGATAGAGAGGGAGTTACTATGTTTCTATGGTTCTGAGAATCTACGGTTGTAAAATATAACATAGATTTAATACCAAAATGAGGGGCAGGAGAAACAACTTCATTTAAACGTACAGGCGTTCGTTCCTTCTTTTGCTCACTGACAATAGTCTACTTTATTGATGTGAATACCTTCCTCTGTCACCATCCACATTTGATTTTCTGTCGTCATGGAATTTTAGGATTCTTCTGAGTTGATTTGGGCCCATGAGGGTTGCGCATTCCAATGCTCAGATAGGCTGTTTTCAGTAATCCGGCTTTTCTGTCCTCTTTAGAACCTTAGGATTGACCATAAGATTACATATCCCTTGAAGCTTCCTTTGAAGGTCTGTTGGAAACTGAGAGAAAGTCCTCTAAGATGCTCTGTTCAGCGATCAGTACCTGTTTTAGCTTTGGGAAGGAATTTGTAGCTGTCTAATTCTTTAATCATGAAGGCTGGCTAACATCTCTGTGATGCATTCCAACAGCTTTATCTCTATGCGAGGACCAAAAAGGCCCTTGGTTCTCGCTTTCCTGGAAACAATGGAATTTTGTTCTGTTTTTCTCTTTTAGCCTCAATATAGCATCATAATGTATCTTTTGAAAGGTATTTCATGCAACAAATAGGAATGCAGATTTAAGTGAGATTGAACTTCTTGTTGAGCTAGACTGAAAATGACCTAACAGGAGTGAAGCTTCATGTTCCTTTATTTCACTAAGCCCAGGCCTGCTCGCCTTAGGACTCATGTGCTTGAAGTTTCTCTGCAGGGACTGCCCCCCTCAAATCCTCAGCATTTAGCTTACGTGTCCTTTAATCAGATAAATGTCCCAGCTACCTCGTTTCCTTCATCTTTCTCTTATTTTCCTTGTAGTATTTATCACAACTGAAAATTCTGTATTTATTGTTTATCTGTTTTTCCCCACTGGAATGCAATTCTTGGAAGGTAAGATTCTTGCTTATCATTGTTCACCTGTGCCCAGAAACGTGACTGTTGCATCGTAGAAACTCAATAAATAAAAAAGGAAACAATTAATGGATTGAATGAAGAGATTGCTTTTCCATGTACATGTCTAAGCCTGCAATGCACAGGCAATGACAATTACCTTTCTATTTTTTTGGCGTCTGAGATATTTCATGTGCGTTTTTCAACCAATCACTGTGTTAGGAATTTTTAAAATATTTTTTTAAAGTGTCATAAAGTTGAGGGGATATAATATTTTGGGGGTCCAAACATATCAATCACATCAATGATATTTACTGAGCAGCAGCATTGAGTTAATGCTATTAAGTGATTTATCTTTTTGCATAGATCAGGGACTAACTAGAAGACCAGAAAAGAAGAGGGAGTGCTTTAAAATTTTAAGACCCCAAATATATTACATATTTTCTTTAAGTAAAACTTAATTAATTGAAGAAGAAAATAATAGAGCTTTAAATAAGAGAATGTGTCTCTGAAGAGAACTGGACCAGTCATTCCTCTTTTTCATTTGAATGAATAAACATCTGCAAGGAAGAGATAGTACAGACCCTCCACCAGGTGTGTTTAGTATATATGTTTATTATTTTTTTGTTTACAGTGAAGTGGTTATGTTCCTATATGAATCTTTAGAAGTTTCGAAATGTCTTCTTATGAACTAATTTACACACACCCCCTTCCTTCCTTCTTTTCTTCCTTCCTCTCTTTTCTTTCTTATTTTTGATATAGAGTCTCACTCTGTCACCCTGGGTAGAGTGCCATGGCATATCATAGTTCACAGCAACCTCAAACTCTTGTGCTCAAGTGATCCCCTTGCCTCAGCCTCCTGAGTGCCACTGCAATGCCCAACTAATTTTTTCTATTTTTAGTAGAGATGGGATCTTGGTCTTGCTCAGGCTGGTCTTGAACTTCTGAGCTCAAGCAATCTACTCACTTTGGCCTTCCAGAGTACTAGGATTACAGGCATGAGCACCATGCCTGGCCATGAACTTTATCTTTTAATTTATTTGTAAATGAGCTTATCATATACAAAAATATTAATCTTATGTTTTGTGTGAGTGGAAAAACTTACTTTCTTAACTGGTCCTGTTCTCATAAAATCCTTAGAATGTAGCCTTGATTCCTAGCTTTTATTAGAGAGCATTTAGAAACTTAGAAGAAAATTTTATAGTCGCCACGTTTGTAGTATATGCTTTGTGGGAGTGGGGGATGAGAGTGGAGTAGGGGGTGTCTTTACGTTTTCTTCCTTGAAGTAAATCTGCTGAATCTTGAGAGAAAACGGATACGTGTACATTATGCATCATCTCTAGAACGAAATGTAATTTTCTCTTGAAACAAACGACTTTCACGGTATCAAGCAAATCTCTACCCGTTACATACAATTCAGCTCCGAAATGAACCCATAAGAAGAAATGCCTTTACTTTTGAGGCTTTCCTGGCAGCTTCTGGGGTCCTTTGGTTGAACCAGTCACTCATTGGTTGCTTCTCAATGATGTCAAGCATGTAAACCTGAGCAAATGTGGGATTTGAAATTAAAAAAAAAAATTATGGAAGGACATAATTCATTCGTTTATTTATGTATACAAACACATTTATATACACGCATATATGTATATGTACAGATATACACATACATACTTTTGAACTTCAGGAAAATGACTGGCTTTTGAACTTTAGGAAAATTACTGAAATTATTATACTTCTTGGGTGGCTGAAAAGTTCTTGGCCTTGGGCATTTAAAATGTAATTGCTCAGAAATGCACAACCTATTATGTCTTTTTCTCTAGCAGTTTTCTTTGTGACAACTGAACGTTCAGTGAAGAACTCTGGATGCTGCTATGTTTTCAGGGTACCTTTCTAGAGCTAAAACTCAACCACGATTAAATATAAATAACCTTTCTAAACTAATGCTCATTTACTCTAAGCCTTAAAGCTTCTGATCTTTTTGTCTATTAATATCTGTTTTTAGGTTTTTAAAAAAATCACAAATTGCAAATTTTTACAGAAATCATTTTGAGAAACTTCAGGGAAGATGGCAGAATTTTCAGCTGAGCAATAGTTTAAGAGATTATTTTTTCCTTTCTTAAATTGGCCCCATTTTGCTCATTTTTAAAATGAAAGGTTTGGTTCTTAAAAGTCATCCCAACTCCAACATTTTCTCCTTCTGTAGTTCCATCAAGAAAATTGGGTATGAAGGCTGGACACGGTGGCTCAAGCCTGTAATCCTAACACTCTGGAAGGCCAAGACAGGTGGATTACCTGAGCTCATAAGTTCAAGACCAGCCTGAGCCAGACCTCGTCTCTAAAAATAGCTGGACATTGTGCAGGTGCCTGTAATCCCAGCTACTTGGGAGGCTGAGGCAAGACAATTGCTTGAGCCCAAGAGTTTGAAATTGCTGTGAGCTGTGATGCTATAGTACTCTACAAAGGCAACAAAATGAGGTTCTGTCTCAAAAAAATAGAAAGAAAATTGGGTATGAATTAATATTCTGGTGGATGACATTTAATACAAAATCTGAGTACAGCATCTGAATCAGATTGCTGGGTTCAAAGCTTAGCTCTGCCACCTGCTAGTTATTAATGTTGGCTGAGTTACTTGCTCCTCTGCTGAAGTTCTACATTTGAACCCTAGAGGTAGTAATAGGGACTACAGTTATTAGAAGAGTTAAATAAATTAATGCACATGATGGACTTAGAACAGTGACTGGCACTCAAGCAATGTTAGTTATTATTTGCTCCTTTTATGAGCAGATACGCCTTTTTATTCTAAGGTTTGTCTGGAATTAAAACGAAAAACTACAGCAAGGCATTTTTTTGTGCTTTCCATATTTAGAGAGGGAGAAGTACTTCCTTTATTTTGCAAGAGAGTTCAAGAATTCCTTGACACATTTACTTGTTTTTACAAATATGGAGCTATAGAACTATATTGAATGTTAGAGCTTAAGAAGATCTTAGAAACCATCAAGACTGATGATTTTCAGACTACATTCTACACAGGAATCCCAGAGCTCCTCAGAGAAGACACAAAGGTGGTCTTCAAAGCCATGTAGGATGGGGGGAGGAAGGATGAGCCTCCAAGGGCTTGCTTCTAATTCAACCAGAGTGGCTTTGCTTCGATCTGCTTTATAGACTGCAATTCTGGATAAGAATTTTTCTGATCTCATCATCATGAGATGGATTGATGTGCACTATAACACACCAGAAATAAAACCCAGGTTTCCTGACTGTCCAATAGACTGCATTCCACCACGCTGCCATGGAAACTTTAAAATACATTAAACTAAAAACAAACAAACAACAACAACAAGGAAGAACACACACACACACACACACACACACACACGGTTTTTCCATTTGATAAAAGCAGTAAAACCTATACCAAGGAAACTGGTATTTAGTGGTTAGGGAAGATGCCAGAGATTGGGCCTTTACATTGTTTTGTAAATTCTTCAGACCATAATCTCATTTAACTTCCCTGTCTATACAAAAAGAAATACAGTAATTGCTTTTTTAGGAAGCATTCCAAGGCCCAAATAATTCATATGTGTCAACTACCATGGGGTTCAGGAATGAGAAATTCCCTACAGCTCTAAAGCAAGCATTATAACTTGAGGTTTCCTGGCAGTTTTAGCAAGAAAAGAAAAACTAACCTTTCTTTTCCAGGCCAAATGCCAAGGTAGGTAATTACCCTTGCCCACTTTCTTTCCCCCGAGCTGTTTTAATTAGATAAGAACTCTGCCTTCATTTCCTTTCTTGAACTGAATTGGAATGTTGCCACACGCCCTTCAAAGTCTGTCAATCCTCTAGTTTGCTGAGTGCTTTTCCCTTCAGAATGGAAATGGTTTTGCTGTAACTATCTGGCACAAAATGATTTCCAAGGAGCAAAGGAGCAGATTTTCATATTTCCCAACACAAGAGCTCTCAGTTTCCAGGAGGTTCCAGGGATCTTGAAAGGAATCACAAAGCTTGTCCTGGAAGTCTCTGACAGGTGTTAAGGGCAGAATGGTTCAGTCTTACCGCTAATATACCACCTCACGCTCTGTCCCCTAGTCCTTGAAAACCTTCCCAAAGAAACGATAGATTACAGAGACACAATGATAGGGCATGCTTTGAGCCTCTTCGTCTCATCAACAACTGTTGCTTTTCCAAAGCAGCATGACAGCAGTGCCCAGCGCCAGGTCCAAGCAGGCTTTGCACTCAGATGGAGCTGAGTTCTAGGACCAGCTACCCTACTTAATAGCAATGTTATTTTAGGCAAGTTATTCAACTTCTAGAAACTTCTTGTTTCAGGCTTACATTATTTTTGACTTAAAATGTCTTGGAGTTGTCCCTATCAGCACATATAATCTACCTTATTGTTTTATTAACAGCTGCATAGCATTCCATCAAAGGCTGTACCATTATTTGACTATTGATGGACATTTGCAGGAGAAGCTCTGGGAGCCAAGTCTATAGCACAGGTGGGTCATTTCACACATATGCATATGTCTCTGTAAGATACAGTCTTACAAGTGGGATTGCAGGGGTGGAAAGGTTGTGTTTGAAAGTTGGATATATTGCACCAACTTGCTCTCTGTTGTGGGTGTATGGTTTCCAAGAGGTGAAAAATGGCTTCTTGTTATAGTTCAATATGAAATTTTTTGTTGTTGTTGTGAATGAGGTTGGACATCCTTTCATATTTTAAAGAACTGTCTTAATTTCAGTTTCTATGACTGCCCAAGTCTTTTGTGCATTTCTCTTGGGTTCTGGCCTTCTTATCAAAGTGTAAGTAAGCTCTGCTTATGTTTAGGGGAATTTACCCTTTGTATGTGGTAGGAATTGCAAATATACATGCATGTCATATATACATACATAAGTGTAAAGTTTGTCTCGTAACTTTGTATATGGAGTAGTTTTCCAAAAAGAGTTTTAAAAAGATGTTTTATAGATTGAGTTGTTATTATATTTAGAAAGGTCTCTTTTACTCTGAATTTTCTAAGGAGGGAGAGCCTCTATCTTTGAAACAGAAAATAACTTTGAAATCTATAGGGTATTTGGCAATATTTTCTTCCTCTTGAATGAAATCTCCCAATTTTTATCTCAGCATTTTGTGACATCATTTTTCACTTTAAATTTTTGATTCATATGAAATTTATTTTATTTTAAACTGTGAAGTAGAGATCTGATTTTATTTTGTTTCTTCAGATGACCGCCTGATTGTTTCAGTATGCTTTAATGAAAAATCTTCAACTGAATTTATCATATACTAAATTTCTTGTGTGTGTTTTGGTGTATTGTTGGAATTTCTGATGTGTTCCACTGATTTTTCAGTCTGTTCTTATGCAAAGAAAACCTTGTTTCAGTAACTAGAATTTTATAATGTGCTTTATTATCTAATAGAGTAGCTGCTATTTTTTTCCAGAATTTTCTTCGCTAGTCTTGCTTGCTTATTTTTTCATATAAACTTTAGAAACCACTTACCTAGTTCCTCTCTCCCCAATAAACTCAGTTAGTATTGTGGGGTGGGGGAGTTAGTGGATTAAATTTATGGATCAATTTAGGATGACTTTACATATTTATGATGTTGGACCTTTTTGTTGAATTCTATGATATGTCTTTTATGTAACTATTTTTGTGGCCTTCAGTAGTATTTTGTGTGTGCGTGTGTCTCTCTCTGTCTGTATGTGTATATATATTCCATTAATACATGGTCATTTGTCCTACAGTGCAGATACTATGAAGAGGGGATAATAATGATACTGATCTCAAAGATTTACTGTTAAGGATTAAATGAAGATAATGCACAATGCTTGGCCATAACACACACAAAAATATAATGCATGACAAATATACACATTGCCAGATCCGGGACTATGTGTGACTAATCTAATAAGAAATGTCAGTCTTTCAATAATCTCAAATTTCCATGGTTGTGACTCACACTTGGCTCTACCCTTGAAATAGAAACTACTATTGTACCTATGCCACACTCACCTATGTTCCGCCCACTTCCACAATCAGGTGTATTGGGCGTCCCAGCAGGGGTGTCTCTGGGCACCCTTGTGGGACATGAGCTAAACAGGGTATGGCTGCTTTGCTTGCCCAAGGGAGATACCCACACCCAGAGAGGGTCACCGTATAGGGGTCACGTTTCACATCTCCCTTGACAACTGTGGACAAGAGGAAGAAAACATTGCCAGATACCCGATAGATTTCAAAGTTACTTTATTTCTGTTTCAGAGGTAGAGGCTCTCCCTCCTTAGGAGAGTAGGGGTTTGACAGGATTGCTCAGTTGTCAGTCTCATGAAGAGAGCGGATTATCATCTCTGACACTCAGCACTCCTCGCCCAGAAATTTTATGCCCCTCGTGGCTCACTCAGGGAATACTCAGTACTAAGTTGAGTGTTTTACTTGCTGTATCACATTTAATCTTCTGCAGGAGGTATACTCATCCCATTTTACAGATAAAATAACTGAGGGTCAGGGTCACAGGTCTAGACACTGGTACAACTGTCACTAGGGATTTGCTTGTCTCCAAAATCTGTACTATTAACCACACTCCGAAACGCTTAAACAAAATCAACCGTAAAATAAATTGAAATACTGTTTGACTGCCTGTCAGAGCAAGCTCCTTCATCTGGAACAGAAGTGTTGTCATGCTGGGTGTTATTAGTGTACAAATGGTTTTGGCTGATAAAATCACACCTCAAGTGAGGGATACAGTTCCTGGTCCTCCTTGAAATAAGGAAGAATAATAACCTTACATGTATTATTCTTCCATACCTTAAAAAGTCCCAGGAAATGTAACTACCTTCTCAGTTGCATTGGTTTTCGGGGAGAAGATTCGTATTTCCATGTGATCTGAGAAGGCCATAGCAACAGTGCCCAAGGAGTACTCTTTTCAGTTATTTGCCTTAATGTTTCAATGCCTTCATTTGGTAGAAAACTTATTTATATCCCACTTCCATTTGGCCTTTCCCAGGAAACCTCTGAGAAATCAAACCTCTGAGAAATATATCAACAAATGGGAAAAAATGGTTCAGGGGATTACTTATTCCCCAAGGGAAAAGCATGTGGCTAATGAATCAGGGGAAACTGGTTGCCCAGGGAAGAGAACACTCAAGGCGTTTCAACATGAGTCACAAAACACAACGACTACCCCATGATCAAAAAAGGTGAATGGCTAAAGTCAGAATTCCTTTTTTAGCGTCCATCAATATAATCAGCATGGGCTTATCCCTACTGGAGCTGGTGAGGCCTGCTGTGTAAAGGATAAGAGTTTGTCACCAAAGTACACAAAGGGATGCTTTGTCAGAGTGTGGGCTGCAACCAGACAAGGAAGGCCTGGGGTCTGGGAACCAGCATTAGGTGAGTGGGTCAGATGACTGGAAGATCACGTTGACAGTCCAATGAGGGCAAAGGCCTAGAATCCTGGAGAAGGAGGTGGAGAGAGTGCCACATAGTTATAGAGCTAGCAGGAGATGGTGGCTGGACTAGATGTTGGAGTATCTCATTCCTAGAAGAACTAGAGAGATCAAATCTGGGACTTATTCTTCAAGGAAGTAGAGTATTTAGTGTTTTTGTAAGGGAGATATGTGGGGAAAAGTACGGACTCTCTGGGGTGGGAGGGGAAGGCTTGTTCCTAGGAACTGTATATATGTCTATCTTGTTCATTGCTACATTGTCTTCAAGAGGAGGCTCTCTGCCTGGGACATAGGAGATACTCAATTAGGTATTTGTTGAGTGAATAAATGGGGCATAGGCAGACTCCTAGGATCAGAGTGTGGGACACGTGGCCAGAGCAAGTCTCTGAACGTGGTTGACTTGATGCTGAGTCACCTGAGCAATGACTAAGGACATGATTATCCCAGAGCCTGGGGTGGGGCTGAAGCTGCAGGTGGCAGGTGCAGTGGTTGAGTGCAGAGCCCAAGAGGGGGAAATTGGGAGGGTGAGGAGTAGGTATGTAGTTCCTTACTCATTCTTCCATAAGCTTAACCTTACATGTATTATTCTTCCATACCTTATGTGTATTATTAAGACTTACTTTTAATCAAACACCCTGAAAATATTTTGCCAGTTTCCCTAGTTTCCATGGCGCCTCCTGTTGAGGAAGTCACACACCCGACATGTCCAGGATTTAGAATCTTATGAGCCACCATCATTCCTTTTCCATTTATTTAATGCCTGCTCTGTGGTTGGCCCTGCGATGGGCCCGGCGTAATCAGTATGTCTTGATCCTTCAAGGCCTCATTAAAGGAGTCACTCTGCTTGTTAGCTCCTAGATGCTGCTGCCACTGCTGGTCTCTGCATCACACAGCAAGAATCTGCAGCAGAGTTGGTCAAATACTAAATAACTTCAGCTCTGTGGGCCACGTGGTCTCTGTTACGTCTTTTCAACTCTGCCATCCTGCAAGAGCAGCCACAGCGACACACGAGCAAATGAGTATGACTGCGTGCAAGAGTGCTTGATTTATGGACACGGACACACGCGTGTCACATGATTTTCAAATGTCCTAAAGTATTGTTTTTCTTTTGATTTTTTTTTACAACCATTTAAAAATGTAAAGAAAAAAAATGTATTAGCTCAGGGGCCATGGTTTCCTGACCTCCAGTCCAGAAACTTCAGTGGTCTTGATCTCAAGGAGGTGAAGAACTTCCCAAAGAGGACAGGCCAGGGTTCACAATGCTACAACCGTAATGTTGGCATCAATGCCTGAAGAGCCCCTTGAAACTGATTGCATCTCAGCCCCGACTTGGAGAGAATGTGGGGATCACCACAACTGTAGTTGTAAACAGCTATACAGTGTGGAGGGAAATACTTTGAGGAATTGAGATCTAAGTTCAGTTCTATAAAGCAGAGGGGAGATCAACGCTGAGCCCTGAAGAAGATGTCTTTTCAGGGCAGGCATCAGAAACCCTCAGGAGAATTGTAGGCAGGGCACGACGACACGGTTGGTATTCGTGTGACAAGAACACTAGTGTAGCTACAATTAGATGGCACTTGCCATGTGTGTGGCAATGCTCTGGTGTTTTGTAAGCAGAAAACTATTTAACCCTTATGACCACCTTATAAAGTAAGCACTATTATATCCCCATTTAACAGATGGGGCAACTGAAGAAAAGAGATGGCAAACAGGGTGCCCCAAGCCACCCTTTCTTTAAGTGGCAGCACAATCTGGCTCTAGCATCCTGTTCTTACTTACTAGGTAAAAACTAGAATGTTTTTACCTCAAGCTCTTTAGATTTTCAGATAAAATTAGCTCACCAGGCTTGGGGATGATGGCATAAGAGATCTCCCAGGGAGCAAATGGGGCTGTGGGGATTTGCAGTCCTTTTATGCCGCGGCGTTGTGACAGATAGCAAATGTAGCTCATAGATAAAGGGAAACAGTTTTTTGTCTTTGTATTTCACATTTACTAACCTCTCAAGCCAGAGTCCTGGCCTCGTCCCACGGCACACAGTAGCAGTTCAGACTGTATCATGCACTTTGGTGTAGATTCATTTTCAGAAGCAGGTCGGGGGTGGCACACGTATTTTTGTCTCCTCTCTGTGTGGGTGACGGCCTTGGGCTCATCTGTAGACTGTGCATAGGCAATATGAAACAGAAAGGTGCCTATGATGGATCAGAAGGAAACGTCATTTGAGCCAGGTCTCCTGAAATTAGTGCCTCTGCTTACTTGGATCCTGTGAGTCTATCAAAAACTTTGGGTGATTCCCCACATTATGACTACTATTTTTCCCATTAGTAATCTAAAAGATTTCTCAGTTTTCCTGTTGCATCTAACAATTCAACACATCTTCTAAAACTGGATATGGAGAAGGAGTTTTTAATAAGGGTATTCCCAACTCTATACACTTACAAGGATTTGCACTGGAAAACTGGTCTCACTGTGTATGCCCATATTTGGTGGCTTCCTCATTGATGAGATCAGATTTCCTGGGTATTCCAAAGTTGCCTTCCCCAGGTTTTTTTTTTTACTTGCAAGAGGAACACCACACTGAACCTGGGAATCTTATGTTACCTTTTCTCGGAGGATAAAGAATGATATATAAATTGCCTGTCTTTATGGGATATAAAAACTACATTCATAAGCTTTGACCACAATTCAGGATCAGCTTTCCTCGTTAAGCAAAAATCTCAGATTCTCTAAATTCTTCAAGGATTCCTTCTGCTGATTTTAGTGACTATGAGCCTCTCTATTATTTTCTAAAGTATAAGTGATACGTCTTGGAAACTAGCCCTGCACATAATTAGTATTTTCATTAATATAATGATAGAGAGCCCTTAACCACACAGACAGGTAAGCTAACTGGAATTTGTGAGTAAATTTTCTTTCCATTTTCTTTTTTATCAATTGAATGCTTAGATATATATATATATATATATATTTTTAATGAGCCTCATTTGAGTTTTATAAGAAATATGCCTTCAGCTGTTTAAAGGCAGAGCTGGCCTGATTTCTTTAGTTTATACAGCCAAGAAAATCATTGTAAAAATTTGTTTAGTTAAATGAGAGTCATAGAAAAAGTCCTGAATTGCTTTAAACATACTTTGTAACAATTTCTTAATGTGTTATGAGAATCAGTGGAATCAATTAGAAAAATACATGGAATACCAGGAATTCCTCTCCTCAGTCCAGACTCGTAAATATCATATGACCTTAAGTAGTGGATTTGGGAAAGGTCATTATGGCATAAAAATGTTGATTTTGTGTTCGAGAAAGAGATTGTTTCTAATTTAACCCAGACATACCCTATTACCTAATATTTGCTCACAGCAGACTAGGAAAAGCAATTTTCTAAAATACTTTAAAATTGAAAAGAAATTGATGAGGCAAAATGATTTCTAACGGTGTTTAAACATTCAATAAACATATAACCTGAAAAGTATCACCATCTAGGGGAATATAAAGGCTATTTAGGTTATTTTAGCTTTGGTTCCCCTTGTTTTGGTGAGGAATTTAGTATCCTTCATGGGACATGTATATAATTCCCAGAATCTATACTGACAGGACAGTAAACATTATGTACTATGTTGTGGTTATCAAATGCTAGAGGAATTCAAAGGAGGCAGGAAAAGGCCAGGGGTCGAAGCTCCATGGAGGAACTGAGAGTGGAGGCGTGTCTTCAGCGACAAGGGACAATGCCCGGTGGGTTCTGGAGAAAGGCACGGGCTTTTTGGAAGGAGGTTATGTGGGCCAAGTCACAAAGGTGGGAAAATGAGGTTGACAAGTTAATGGAAGAATGAAAAAACTAGACTGCCTGGAGCCTGAAGTTTAGCTGGGGGACTTCGGCTGCATCGGGGAAGGGAAAAGGGAGCCTGTGAAAATTTTAAACAGGAGCGCTGCGGTGAAAACGGCGTTTGAAGCACAGTAACTTGGCTGTGATGTCCTCTGGGCAGCAGCTTCTTACACTTGTATATACTGTAATGTCTTCAATAGGGAGATTGGCTACTTCACCATCCAATAAACCATTTACCTGCTCATTCACTTAGATGTTTTATCTAATATTTTGCATTTATTTAATATAATTTTGTTTGTTTGTTTGTTTTGAGACAGAGTCTCACTCTGTCATCCAGGTTAGTGTGCTGTGGCATCATAACTCACAGCAACCTCAAATTCTTGTGCTTGAGCAATCCTCTCGCTTCAGCCTCCCAAGCAGCTAGGACTATAGGTGCCCACCGCAATGCCTGGCTAGTTTTCCTATTTTTAGTAGAGGCAAAAATACTTGCTCTTGCTCAGGTTGGTCTTTAACTTCTGAGCTCAAGCAATCCACCTGCCTCGGCCTCCCAGAGTGCTAGGATTACAGGTGTGAGCCCCGCCCGGCCTGTTTAATGTAATGTTGGTTCAGTGTTTAATATTGAAATACGTCATACAGTTACATTGTGACGCTTCCAGTCCTTATGGACCAGGAGTAGGTAAAAACCAACTAAGGGCCCTCTGTTAGGGACAGAGCCTTATTGGGGCAAGGCAGATATGGTGTCTGGCCACGAAAAGCTTATTCCCTGAGATCAGCTGTGAATAAATCATTGCAAAATACTAAGTCGGTAAATGCTAAGAAGTACTAGGTGCTAGGGGGAAATTAACAGAGGGGTCTAATGTGGACTTAGGGCCTGAGGACTGGGGAAAGTCTTTTTAGGGAAGTGTTATTCAGAATGAGGTTTGATTGGAATGGAGGAAGAGAGAGTTAGACATTCTAAGAAGAGGAAATTGCACAGTGAGGTCCCTGAGGTGAAACAGAGTCCAGAGCATTCAAGGAACTGAAAGAAGCCCAGCTGGGCTGGAGAGGCAGGGCCCGGGCTGCAGGGAGGGAGGCTGGGAGGAGGTGGATGGCGCCTGGCCTCGAAGACCACAGGAAGGGCTTTCATGGTACTTCTCCACCTTCCTCAAAGGGTGCCCTTTACCCTCTCCGACACCAGGCATACTGTCCTCTAACATCAAACGGCCTGCCTCTGAGCTTGGCCACATCTGAGAATTCAAGGTCAACTGAAAGTGGTCCACCTCTGTCATCCTAAATGCTGAAATTCTCTACTCTGACCACACCACAGGTCTGTTCATTTCCCACTGAACTACTGCTGGGCCTCAGGGCACCTTCCATGGCCTTCACTATTCCAGAAGTCTTCATTTACCAGGCTGCCCTCCAGCTCCTGGTCTCCTGCAGCACAGAGCTGAACTCCGCCCCCAATGACTGTGCCCTCACCAGTGCAGGGAAGTTCTTCAGCCTGGCCTCCTGCCGTTTGCACACCCCTACACCTCACTCCAGACTGAGGAGGAGCCTGTTTTCTCTGCTCCACTCTGGAGCTTTTCTGGAAACTCAGGTCAGGTCCATGGGATGTTACTACTGAATCAGGCCACTAACTTCAACCGGACCCTCGTGCCACTCGAGGAGCATTTATTTATGACAGATTGCTTATTTCATCTCTCCTAACCTCTTTCAAACCTCCCCTTCGACATTTGCCTGTGTCAGGAACAGTCACTTCACCCTTGAGTTCCCCAGGCCCAGAACCCAGGAGTCCGCTGGCGACCCCTTTCTTCCTGTCACACTCAGATGGTGGCCACGTCTCCTTAACTGCATCAGCGCAGCCTCTGTCTCTCTTCAGTTTACTTCTCTCTGTCCCGGTAGCTGTTTCCCAAATTCAGACTGTGATTGCTTTCCTCTCCTGCCATCTGAAATGCTTCCACTCTTTCTTCCACATGGCTTCAGACATGAGATCTAACCTTGTCTTTCGTTTTAAATTTGCCGATGACTCTTATTACCTATAGGAGGAAAGTGCAACCTCCTTATATGGAAAACAGAGCCTCTGTAGCTCACCCCCACTCATCTTTCCACACTTGCTGCCCAGGTGTGCCCCCCTCTGCCCCACTCCACACCTAACCTTCCTCTGACCCACCGGGCTGTTGTTACCTGCCTCTCTGAGCATCGCACTTCCTCTGTCCACGAGTCTTTCCCCACCCATGTTCCTCCCCCTGTTCTTGATATCCTGGAAGGCAGGACAAGTTCCAGGACTCTGCTCTGAACCGCCTTCTCCTCCTCCTCCACGGGCAGTCCTGACCTCTCCCTCCTCCAGGCCACACTCCACCTAGATATTTCTATCAGAGCCTGTATTATACTTAGTTGTAATAATTTGTTTTCAAATGTCTCTTCTTCAAAAAGCTTATGAACTCCTCAGAAACAAGGCTCCTGTATTATTTTACTTGGTACAGCTGGTGCCCAGCACAGTGCACTCAGAGTCGGCCAGCAGACGGTGCCGTCTCTGAGACCAGCTCCTCCCCATGTGGGACCCTGAAATCTCCCTCTTCTACTTTCTTTCCAGAGGAAGATCCTATGCCACTTCTCTGTCTTTTGAGGAAGAAGTGTCCCTGACCCTTTCCAAGTTTTACTGCAGCTCCGGGGCCTGGGATTCAACAACCTCCATTCCTTCTCTACTTTGTTCCTAATTTTTTTTTTTCCAGTTTTTGACCGGGGCTGGGTTTGAACCCGCCACCTCCAGCATATGGGGCCAGCGTCCTACTCCTTTGAGCCATAGGCACTACCCTTTGCTCCTAACTTACTGATCTTCTGTCATCCACTTTTTGTTTCTTCTTCTACGTTGTCTTTTTCTGCTTGCCTACAAACAGGCTCTTTCTCTCCTATTATGATAAAATGAATGGGCTTCCCTAACCCCTCCCTAGTCAGCCTGTCTGCAATATTGTTCCCCTTCATCCTCACCTCTGTGCCCACTTTCTCATTTACAGAATTCTTTTCTTCTCTCTCTTTTTTTTTTAATTATTGGGGAATCATTGAGGGTACAATGAGCCAGGTTACAATGCTTGCATTTGCTGGGTGAAGTCCCCCAAGAGGTGTGTCACACACGGTGGCTCCCTCCCTCCTTCTGTCTCTCTCCTCCCCTATTTCCCCTTCCCCCACCATGTACTATCATCAATTGTCCTCACAACAGAATTGAGGACATTGGATTTTTGCTTCTCCATTCGTGTGATGCTTTCCTGAGAAGGATGTATTTCAACTCTATCTGAATTCATAAAAAGATGTAAAGTCACCATCCTTTTTAGTGGTTGTATAGTATTCCGTGACATACACATACCACAGCTTGTTAATTCATTCCTGGATTGGTGGGAATTTAGGTTGTTTCCACACTTTGGCAATTGTAAATTGAGCTGCAATAAACAGTCTAGTACAAACATCCTTATGATAAAATGATTTTTTTTCTTCTGGGTAGATGCCCAGTAATGGGATTGAAAGATCAAATGGGAGGTCTAGTTTGAGTTGAGGATTCTCCCTACTTCCTTCCAAAAGGGTTGTATTAGTTCATAGTCCCACCAGCAGTGTTAAAGTGTTCCCTTCTCTTCACAACCACACCAACGTCTAAGCTTTGAGTCTTCATGATGTGGGCCATCCTCACTGGGGTTAGATGGTATCTCAGGGTGGTTTTGTTTTGCATTTCTCTGATAATTAGGGATGATGAACATTTTTTTCATATGCATGTTAGCCGTTCGTCTGTCTTCTTTAGAGAAGGTTCTGTTCATCTCACTTGCTCATTGATATAAGGGATTGTTGGCTTTTTTTGTTGTTGTTGCTTAATTTGAGTTCTTTGTAGATTCCAGTTATTAAACTTTTGTCCAATTCATAACATGCCTAATTATTTTCTTAATTGCACTCATTGCAACACTATTATTTTATTTTCCCGGTAACTCACTTTTTGTCACCACTAGAAACATGCTCCATGAAGGCCAGGACCCATCCCCAATGTTTAGCACAGTGCCATGGCCAGAGACACAGTTTATTTATCTCTTGGATAAATGAATCCATAAGTGAATAAGTTAATGAATAAATGACCCTATTATGTGTCTTCTCTTAAACTCCATTTGAATTCTGCACTTCCAATGCTATTTCCACCCCATTCTGGTTTCTGGCCCATGGCTCTATGAAATTCTTCTTTCAAAGCTTGCCAGTGGCTCCTTTCTTATCAAATATAATGCGTTTGCTATTTGGGAGGCATTTGATAAACTTTCTTTGAAATGCCTTCTTTTCAAGCAAAGATTTACTTGGTTTTCCAGGAAAACTTACCTGGTTTTCCTCCTTCGCCTCCGGTCATCCTCTTTCTCTTTCTCTTTTTCTTCAATTTCTCAGACTTCTGGAAGTACCCTTTTCTAATGATATGCAACTCGTGTATCTCACTTGTCCTGGAGATTTCAACTGTGATTTCCAAGTGAATGAGCTACAAACCTACATCTCTATCCTCAGCCTCTTTCCCAGCTTCATGTTGGCCTTGAATTTATTTTCAAGTGAGGATCCTACGAAACAAATCTACAAAATTCCCTCTTCCTGGGTTCCACATTGCAGCCAATGAGAGCATCATCTTCCCATTCACATAGACTTAGATTCTAGCAATTAGCTTTGTTTATCTCCTTGGCCCCTCCCACTAATCAGTCACCGTGTCCTGTTCATTATCCCATTGCAAGAACTCTACCTTTAATTTCCATCCTTTTGTTTCCATTGGAACCAGCCTTCACATAACCTCTAAAGCCAATCTTCCTGAAATACCAGTTTTGAACATCTCAAGCCTCTGCTCAAAAAACTGTGACTGTATAGAAAACATCCAGAACAAATAATAAAAAAGTGTACTATTTGACTTTCGTACCATGACCATGCCTTAGTATTATAAGTTTATAAAAGTCTAGTTTGAAAATACCTCTTATAGCCTGCCAAATTTACAAATTCCTCCACTAAACCTCTATGTCCATGCTTAATATAGTCCCAATCTAACTTTCTATCTTTATTCTTCACTTTATGTTCCAGCCAAATGGATTATTATATGTTCACATATATTTTTTGCTTTATGGTTGAACTGGTATAGAAGAAAACGTACAGAATAAGGAAGTGCCTTTTAATATAATTAACTTAAAGCTTTGGTCTTCAAGGAAGTATATTTTCCTGGAAGCAACAACAGCATTGATGATCCTTATCTGGCCAATTTGCTGTTGAGCTCCTGTTTTCCAGCATCCATAGATCCCAGGGTACAGCATTTGGGGGACATCTCGCAGTCATTCTACCTTTTCCTGCTGTCAAGTGTCAAGTCTTAGGCAGGCAGAGCAATCACCATTTGGAATGTGAACCTGATCACTTGTTTTTACTTTCCTTTGCCCACTCTTCTGCACACATGCTTTACTTTTTCAGAGTGCCTGTTTTCCCAGTTAGCCAGAGGCCAACATAGATCCATGTATGCTCATTTTGCTCTCATCCCAGAGAGAGCCTACATCTCCAAATGAAGACCATGAACTGTGCATGCTGCGGTGAGCTCTAGCTGCTCATACCCCCTGCCTGTAATGTTACCAGAGAGCGACAGAAGTGCCCAGTCCACTCTCATCAGATTGACATCCCTCCCTTACCAGCCATTTACATTAAATTCTCATCTCAAGGATGAGCACTTGGAATAGATTAAAATATTTTTTTCACATAGTTTATTATTTTCTTTCTTTATAGGAGAAATTTATTAGGGAAAAAATATTTTTAACTACCATATAATTATTTTAACACCGTACAACTGTAATAGTTTAGCAATAGTGTTGTATATTAAATAGCCATTCTGGGAAATCTAACAACCTTTAATAATTTTGTTTTTATAGGAAACTATATTTCAGGTTTCAAACAGCTGAATGTATGCAAGCTTTTGGAACACATAATTATGTATATTATGATTTCAACTTCCTAACACACACATGTATATGTACACACTTATGGGCAAAGGATAGATGGGAAAAGGAAAATCAGTGTGCAAAGTGGTGAAAATGTTCTTTTTCAAAAACGTAATTTTTTTAATAAAAATAAAAATTTTTTTTTATAAAAATAAAAATTTCCTTACTAATAGATAACTAAGAAAAAAAGCCATCACCTCTCTAAAGGTGACCCTTCTCTGTACCCATGATATGTGCTTTTCTGTGTATTCATTGAATCTTAATACGATAGTCACATTGAAGCCAAATGTGTAATTATTTGCTGTGTGTCTATTTTTTCAATTAACTGTGATTTAATCAAAGGTAAGGACTATCTTGTGTTAGTCTCCGGGCACTAGTTCAAGGAATTGCACTGTTGGATGAATGAAAAATGAATGAATAGCTAACTTCTTCAAGTAGTATATTGGGAGTAACACACATTCACATCTTCAGCCAGTTATGACTGAACTATATGGATATCATCTACAATATTTGAAAACTTTGGTCAAAGAAGAAAATAACTTCCTTTCAAGTAGGTGTGTGCAAACAATTTGTAAGTGAGTCTGGAGGAAGTGTGAATGAGAAATTTTGGAGTTTGTTCCTTTGGTGTATTCCCTGGTTTCAGGCCTCAGACATTTTCAGTTCCTCAACATTTTTTGTTTTTGTTTTGTTTTGTTTTTAGCTTTTCCTAATAACATTTCCTGTCTCCAGGGTTTTAAAAGTTCCTTAAATGGATATGTATTCCTCTGGCCATCAGGATTCTAATAGAAGGGTTAGCAGTGATGATTATTTAAGGATGAGTGGGCTAGGAGTCATGGGGGGACACAGATTGGGATGCAGCTGCCTCACCATCATAACAGGGGTAGATTTGAACCTCCAAGAGAGAAAAATTTAGGTAATCAGGGATTGGGGTGGAAAAAAGAACCACTAAGAATGCTTGAGATAAAAAGATCTTATTCAAACAATTGAAATATCATAAACAAACAAAAAAAAATATATCATAAACAGAGCATTGTGAATCAATTAGTTCAGTATTTCCTAAATCTGTTTGATAATGAGAATCACCAATAAAGTTTTCTAGTCTTCTTTCAGATCAGAATTTCCAGGACATTAATACTTGGTGGTTCTTTGAAGCAGGCAAATTTAGAATATATTGATTAATTGTAATTTCATGTTGTCAAATTTAGATGAGATCAGTGTGTTCAGGGTGGTATAGCCACAGAGTTGTCAAATTTAGACTGTAAAGTCTACAGAACCTCACACCCATATACCCATAACCCACCTCTGTGTCTATAGAGATTTTCTTTCCCCTTCCTCCCTCTCGCCCTCCTTGCTTTCCTTCCTTCCATATTTAAATGTGAAGCTCTATGACGGGAATAAGACCTCTCATCATTGTGGAAGGAGCTAAAGAAAATAGAAAACACAGCCATAAACTCTGCAGCCCACTACTTGATGCAATCTACAGATTCACAAACTTTTAGGGCTGATTTGAGCAGTTTTATGTATGTGTTTATCTAACTACCTAATTGAGCACGTTTTATATATGTGTGGAGTTTTTTTGCTTTTTAAACCTTGCTTTGTTTGGATGTGGTTTGAAATTTGACCCCCAATGTGGCTGGGTTGGGAGGTGAGGCCCGGCAGAGGTGTTTGAGTCCTGGGGTAGAGCCCTCATGAATGGCTTAGTCCCGTTCTAACTGGATTGGTTCTTAGAATACATGAGTTTGCAGGAGTGGGTTGTTGAAGAGCCAGGATGTCCCTGGGGTTTGGTCCCCTTCTTTGCTTGTACCTGCTTCTCCCTGACCTTCTCCACCCTATTTTGATGTAGCACAGAAGCCCTCATCTCAAGCCCAGTAGATGCTGGCACCATGCTTCTTGTATGACTTTAGAACATGAGCTAAAGACACCTCTTTTTCATAAATTACCCAGCCTCAGTTACTCCCTTATAGCAAAACAAAACAGACTGAGACAAACACTTACTGAATAGTGTTGGATATCAAGCTGACTGATTTAATCTCTTTAACAAGCTCCTAATCACTCTTCCACTTGGGAATTTTGAATCTGAAAAGTGCAAGTATTGTATGTATAATATGATACACTCTTTCAAAAAAACAATTTGTACAAATTCCAGCACTATTTTCTTTCCATGCATTCAGTAGCAGCATCTGGGGATTCTTTGGCTTGAATTAGTGTCAATGACTTCAATGACTTTAGTGTCTACCGAATTTCTGACAAGCACCTTTTCATTTTTAGGATCTCTCTTTTTTTGGTCCCAATCCAGTCTCTTAATTTTTGACATTTTAATTTCTGGGTCTACGATGAGTAAGTTGTATTTTCTAGGATGTACACATTATACCTGTAGCATCACAAATAGGTGAAATTTGAAATGAATTAGGAAAAAAATAAATATACAACCCCAATGGACGCCTATAGTAAAGAAGTATGTTGAACTTGGGTTGTGTGAGCTTTCACACACCCCTGGATCCTGTCATTCATTCAGAGCACAGGGAACAGCCCTGGCAGACGACAGTCCATAACAACTCCAGTAATGAGTGTTAAAAGGTTAGGGAATATGGTGGGAATGCAACCACTGGACAGCCAGCTTCTGGAAAGGAAAGACCTCACCTTGCTAACTCCTCAATACTTGAAAACATAGGGTAGCACAGAGAAGGTATCCATCAATCTTTATTGGACTTGACTTTGATTAATGGTTAGGAATACTTGCTTTCTCTGTGTATGATCTTAAAAAGCAGGGTAATTGGTTCTTATGTAAATTATAATTTATCCTCTTTCTTCCCCTCCAAAATATTTCCCTGGTGAAAAGAAATAATAAGAAGAAGAAGCAAGTTTTTCATAAAATTAGTTCAGTTTATTTCATGTTACGCCTTTTATCTACCTACCATGCATCTTTTCCTAATTTGGTGAATAATACATTTCAGAAAGCATTTTCTTAACTTGGTTTTACTATTAGTTAATGCTTCTTCTTTTTTTTTTTGCGGTTTTTGGCCGGGGCTGGGTTTGAACCTGCCACCTCCGGCATATGGGGCCAGCGCCTTAACTCCTTTGAGCCACAGGCGCCACCCCATAGTCAATGCTTCTAAAACAATGGTTCTCAACCTGTGGGTTGCGACCCCTTTGGGGGTCTCCTGCATGTCGGATATTTACATTACGATTCATAACAGTAGCAAAATTACAGTTATGAAGTAGCAATGAAAATAATTTTATGGTTGGGGGTCACCCCACCTTGAGGAACTGTATTAAAGGGTTGTGGCATTAGGAAGGTTGAGAACCACTGCTCTAGAATGTCCCATTTCACTATCAGAAGTCGGACATTTCTTGGTGGGCGCTGTGGTTTATTGAGGAGGGGGAGTTCCTTTAAGGCTAGTAATACTTTGGAATCCCCAGGAATGGTCCATGACAGAAAAGATTAGAATTCTAAAGTGACACCCTTCAAACCACAAGTAGCTAGTGTATCATCTGAGTCATGGTCATCAATCAGGTCAATCTGAACATAAAAAGGAGGGAAAAAAAGGAAAAAATCCTTATAAAAGTCCAGTGTACCCAGTAGAAAATTATTCAGTCATGCTGTAGAATTTTGAGATTCTGCCCATTAGAATATTTTCATATTTAAAATTCCAAAGAGGGGGTGGCTCCTGTGGCTCAGTGGGTAGGGTGCCAGCCCCATATACCGAGAGTGGCTGGTTTAAACCCGGCCCCGGTCAAATTGAAACAAAAAAAATAGCCGGGTATTGTGATGGACGCCTGTAATCCCAGCTACTTGGGAGACTGAGGTAAGAGAATCGCCTAAGCCCAGGAGTTGGAGGTTGCTGTGAGCTGTGTGATGCCATGGCACTCTACCGAGGGTGATAAAGTCAGACTTTGTCTCAAAAAATAAATAAATAAATAAATAAATAAATAAAAATAAAAATAAAAAAATTCCAAAGAGGCTGCCATATCAAGTACCTCCTATCATAAACTTTTCTCCATTATATTATTTATTTTTATATAGTTTTTTGAACACATATTCTTTAGGTTGGTTCATAATATCTTCCTTGGTGTGTTTTTTTCCCCCTGTAAAGGTTTTCCTAATATCCCAAGCTTTTCACTAAGATACTTTTTATAATTGTCTTCACTTGCAGTATAATATGAAGAGCTGAATTTACCTGAAAAACATAAGCCATCAAATCATTTGTTGAAGATGATCTGCGTAAGCGATACATCTGAATGGGCTTATGGGTCATAGCCATGAACCTTAGTCATTGAAGGGATTCTAGAAGGAGAAGTCATCATAGAGAGAAATAAAAATCCAGAGATGATCACATGAAATCATTTTTCATTCATAAATAACTTAATTGGCATTTATGAGGATAACTGAGTCATTCAGGCTATTAACTGGGGAGAATCTTCTCTGCCTTCTGCACAATGGCCCAGTCTTGGCTGACACGTTGCCTAGCCATAACTGTACCACCCATTTTTTGCTGCTGTCACTGCCCCTGTTCCAGACTGAGCTTTTGTGTTTTGTATCATCTTTCGCTCTCACAAGCAGAAGTCCTCCTCATGTAAGAAGTATAGCATAATGAATAAAATTCAGGTTGGTGAGCCGTGGATTTATAAGCTAACTCTACAGATTTTTAGCAGAAGGATTTGGGGCAAGTTACTTAGTAGATTCTCTCCCCACCCCTCCACACTAAGCCATCTTCCTCTCTAAAATGCAGGTTGTAAGACTGACCTCCTGGAATTGTAAAGATTAGATGGAAAAAAATAATGCTAATCTGCCAGCATAATGTTGGCATATAGCAAATAAGCAAATGGTGTTGTCCTCCTGCAGAAGGGCCTACCAGGAGAAAAGACTCAAATGTGAGTCCAGGCTCCAAACTTAGGAGCTGCTCACTGTGGGAATTCTTCTAGGACTTAAACTTTCTCTCTCCTAGCCTTAGTTTCTTCATTTGTAAAATGGGCATAATATTCCTTAACCTACCTCTCCAAGTAGTTTAAAGGAAATAGTTTTGTGAACTACTTTATAAAAACTATGTGATATTGGGTGGCGCCTGTGGCTCAAGGAGTAGGGCGCCGGTCCCATATGCCAAAGGTGGTGGGTTCAAACCTAGCCCTGGCCAAAAAAAAACAAAAAAAAAAAAAACAAAAACTATGTGCTATTAAAATGCTATTCATGCTGAGCGTGATGACTCACACTTGCAATCCTAGTACTTTGGAAGAGTGAGGCAGGTGGATCACTTGAGCTCAGGAGTTTGAGACCAGCCTGAGCCAGAGCAAGACTGAGTCTCCACTAAAAATAGAAAAACTAGCTGAGCATTGTGGTGGGCACCTGTAAGCCCAATTACTTGGAAGGCTGAAGCAAGAGAATTGCTTGAGCCCAAGAGTGTGAAGTTGCTGTGAGCTACCACACTTTGGCACTCTACTGAGGGTGACAGAGTGAGACTGTCTCAAAAAAAAAAAGTTATTCATGTATTTACAAAGTTTGCAGATGGCATGGCACTGTACCCAGGACAATAGAGTGATACTCTGTCTTAAAATAAAAAAAGTTATCCATATATTTACAAAGTTTGTGGGACTTAACTTTTTTTCCTGTGGGAAAAAGAACATTTTCAATGGGAGCTCAATGGTTTCTTTTTTTTCGTTAAATGAGTCATTTGCCACTTGGTAAGCGCTATCTTGTAGGTTTCCTGTGTGTGTGCGTCCCCCATCCTCACCTCTGTTCTTACGTCTTCAAGAGTAAGGACTCCATTTTAAAGCTGGCAGCTTCATGCTCGGAGCTCCCAGGAGGGGCTGGAGGGGAATCATCCCCAGGGCATCAGACTAAAGATGAGAAGGGCCAGGCTGGTCTAGCCATAGAAAAACAAAAATCTTGATGACATGGAGAAATTCAGCGATACAGAGGACCTTTGAGGGGCTTCCATTGACTGGCCTTGATTCTAGTGAAGAAGATGGCCCGTGAGACTAGGAAAAATGAGAGGGAGGTGGGATGTTGGGAAGGTACAGATCAAAGTCCTGTTAGTGCAAAAGCCATTCACACTTTGAGTGATGAATAAAGACCATGTCATCTTAATTTCTGAAAATCCCAGTGCCTATCAGAATAAATGGCATGGCGTTGACACTAAGAAATGTTTCTTGACTCTTAGATGAATAGAAAATATTTATTGTATTATTTATTTGTGTTATATAACAGCATGTATAATAACACACATATAATATAACAACAGTATTAATTCCTTTCATCATATGTTCATAACTTTGTACATTATTTTATTTAATACCAAGAACAGCCTTGCTAGGTAGATACTACGATTATCCCTGTATTAGAGATAAAATGTCCAAAGCTTTGGAAGGAAGTTCTTCAACACTGCTGTCTGACATAGAGTACTGAATTAAGTAAGGAAAAATCAAATAATTATAGGAGAGAATTGAGGGTCTAACTGAGGGGAGACCACGTGAGTTTGAGTCAAAACTCTCAGCATAATTACACGTTCACCTCTGCAACACTCTGCAACTCCAAGCAGTTGATTGAACTTACCTGCACTTAAATTCAAGACTAACAGCATCCTCTTTGTGCCCCATGTTGGACTCAGTGGCTATGAATCATGTAAAAAAGGGGGCAAGTTTTCGAATGGGAATAGGAACAGCTGAGATGTATTCTTCGCCCTAGCATAGACGAGGAATTGTCATCGGCCCTTGAGTATTTGAAATACTTCACTCCACCCTCTCTAGCTAAATTACTTGGCTTCCGTCCTGCATGATCTTAACTTCATTCAGGAAATACTGGTTAAAGAGGACTCGGGAGGGGCCCCTTGGAGGCTGGTGAGCCTGACAAACTATGCAGCCTGCATTTGCACAGCTGAGTTATTATCTAATGGGTGTAGGGGGCAGAAGAGGAGAGAGGAGTCCTCCCAAGCACACAGCTGGGCCAGCTGGATGAAGGTGCTTCAGGTATTCAGCAAAGAGTGATAATATCATCTGCCTCTCATGTAACCTGGACAGGGCGAGTCTAGGAGCTGTGAAAGCCAAGTGGGGTCTGGGAAAGGCAGGAGGGTCTGCGCTATCAGCCAGGTTGCACACTGTACTCGCCTATGTGGGTGCACCTGAAGAGACACCACATTGGTCTGGGATACAACTAGCCAGTAGGATTTTTGGAAGTGCCCTGGTTGATTCTAAGGCACAGTCAAGTTGAGAACCACTGTTTAGGGATCAGGGTGCCTGAATTATAAAAAAGAAGCTGCTTTGGGGAAAGGGTCTCCATCTCTTCTCTTTGGAGCCAGCAAGGGAACTAGTCGTAATGATAGGAAGTGACAGGAAGGCAATGGGAGCTCAAAGAAGAGAGAACTTTAAAGCTTTATACTGAAATGGGAGTAGCATGGGGGTACAGCAACCTCTGATGTTGGGGGGGGGATCAGGAGAAGGTGGACAACTACGGACTAGGAGGTCGAAAGAGACCAGCGGTGGCCAGATGGTGCCAGGGGGGCCACTGCATCCTCAAGCCCCTTCCCCTTTACTCAGAGCAGCTCTGCTTTCTTTTTATATATTGGGTTTCCCCAGAGCACTTCCTTTGAAGAGTCTGCTTAAAAAAAAAAGAAAGTTTTAATACCACAGAACTAGTTGACCTTTATGGCTTTTCCCAACGC
Source organism: Nycticebus coucang (assembly GCF_027406575.1). Taxonomy (NCBI): domain Eukaryota; kingdom Metazoa; phylum Chordata; class Mammalia; order Primates; family Lorisidae; genus Nycticebus; species Nycticebus coucang. Next base: position 114,692,346 of record NC_069784.1, on the reverse strand, counting down.
TAAAGTTCTAAAGTAGTAAGTCTTCCTTGATGTTTTCTAAGAAATCAGCTACTGATGGATCCATTTTTCCAAAGGCTGAGTGGGAAGAAGAGGAGAAATGTGTAAAGCAGAACAGGAAGGAGATCTCCGGCGGAGGGCAGGGGCAGGAGCCCCAACCCTGTCTGGATTTGGAACCACTGGGGGGCTTTAATAAACGAACGCCCCACCCCCAAACCAATGAAGTCATTCTCTGGGGATGATGCCCCAGATGTAGTCGTGAAATACGGCAGTTAAGAGCCATGGAAGGGCAGTGAGAAGAAGTCTTTTGTATACACTGAGGCCAAACACGTTAGACAACCACCAACACGATGGTTTATAAACATCAGGTGTGTCAGAATCACCTGGAAGACTTGTTCCAACACAGATTGCTGGGCCCCACCCCTCCAGTTTCTGATTTGGTAGGTCTGGGATAGGACAAATGTGCATTTTAGCAAGTTCCAGGTGATGCAGATGCTGCTGCTCTGGGCACCACCTTTGAGAACCACAGCTTTAACAGAAACAATTAACTTTCAACCTTGAAAAGAACCTCCTGGCTGGGCCTGGTGGCTCCTGCCTATAATCCTAGCACTCTGGGAGGCCTCGACAGGTGAATTACCTGAGCTCAGGAGTTGGAGACCAGCCTGAGCAACAGTAAGACCCCCTTCTCTAAAAAAACTCGCTGGGCATTGTGGTGGGTGCTTGTAGTCCCGGCTACTTGGAAAGCCGAGATAAGAGGATCACTTGAGCCCAAGAGTTTGAGGTTGCTGTGAGCTGTGACACCATAGCACTCTACTGAGGGTGGGCCACAAAGTGAGACTCTTCTCAAAAAACAAAAACAAAACAAAACAAACAAAAGCACCTGCTGACAGTGGTCAGTAGTTGATAGCGTGCACCCTTCATATGATGGGATGAGAACAGCACTATGTTGCTGTGGCCTTCCTCCTCCAAATGTGTGACCCATTCTAACTGTGAGAAAAACATCAGACAAATTATAACATACCAGACCATTTTTCCCCCAAACTTTCAAGGTCATCCAAACCAAGGGAAGTCTAAGAAACTGTCATAGCCAAGAGGCGCCTAAGGAAACATGATTGCTTAATGTAATGTGGTGTCCTGGGTGGGATTATGGGATAGAAAAAGATGTTGAAGGAAAACTGAGGAAATACACTATCAAAATCGGTTCATTGTGACAAAGGTACCATACTTATGTAATATGTTAACAATAGGGAAAACTGTGTGCAGGGCAGGGAACTCTCTGTGCCCTTTCTGGGCTAATGACAATAATTCTTCTGTACATATAAAATTGCTCTAAGATAAACAGTTTATTTGAAAACAGGACTTCCTGATGGCTAAAATACAAACCATTCCTGGTAGCAGTTGTAGAGGACATGTCTTTGAAGAGCATCAAGGAAAAAAAAATCAAATCAAATAATTACATTTTTAGTTTGTGCTGGGCGTGGTGGTGCCTGTAATCCTAGCACCCTGGGAGGCCGAGGTGGGTGGATTGCTTGGGTTTAGGAGTTCAAGAGCAAGACCCATCTCTCCTAAAACTAAAAAAAAAAAAAACTAGCTGGTTACAATGGTGCATCCCTCTAATCCCAGCTACTTGGGAGGCTGAGGCAAGAGGATTGCTTAAGCCCAAGAGTTTGAGGTTGCTGTGAGCTGTGATGCCACAGCACTCTACCCAGGGCAATGAAGTGAGATTCTGTCTCAATAATAATTTTTAAAGGCTGTAGTTAAAAAATATGTACTATTCTATAATAAATAAATATTATATATAAATACATATATAATATAGACACACATGCATATATATCAGCATACTTACAGCTGATATGTATACAGTCCGTGTGTGTATAACTATATATGTACTGATAGATAAGTAGCTGACTCTTCTCAATTTATTTTGACACAGCCATGCAGTGGGAATAGAATTCCTTTTTTTTTAGAGACAGAGTTTCACTTTATCGCCCTCGGTAGAGTGCTGTGGCATCACAGCTCACAGCAACCTCCAGCTCCTGGGCTTAGGCAATTCTCTTGCCTCAGCCTCCCAAGTAGCTGGGACTACAGGCGCCCACCAGAACGCCCGGCTATTTTTTGTTGCTGTTTGGCCGGGGCTGGGTTCAAACCCTCCACCCTTGGTATATGAGCCTGGTGCCCTACTCATTGAGACACAGGTGCCACCCAGGAATAGAATTCTAATAGAAACTTGGCTATACTTCTATCTTGCTTTTTACACAACCATCACTGTCGCCACCAGCAACTGGTAAATATTAGTTGAATTTTTATTCTATGCCAAGCATTACAGATACAAAGATAAAATAATCCTGCCCCGAGGACTTGTAGGGAAGATAGACACCCAGGCGAAGGTGCCTACAAAATCTCAAATGGGCTCTAATAAAAAAAGGAAGAAAGAATGAGCTGTTGTGGCCAGAGGGGTAGGGACCCATGCTGCCTTAGGGATGAGGACCTTCGTCCATTTTTCCCTGATTACTTCTTAAGAATGACTGACAGGGTGGCAACTGTGGCTCAGTCGGTAGGGCGCCGGCCCCATATACCGAGGGTGGTGGGTTCAAGCCCGGCCCCAGCCAAACTGCAACCAAAAAAAAAAAAAAATAGCCGGGCGTTGTGGCGGGCGCCTGTAGTCCCAGCTACTCGGGAGGCTGAGGCAAGAGAATCGCTTAAGCCCAGGAGTTGGAGGTTGCTGTGAGCTGTGTGATGCCATGGCACTCTACAGAGGGCCATAAAGTGAGACTCTGTCTCTACAAAAAAAAAAAAAAAAAGAATGACTGACAAGTCTCAATGGCAGAGATCTGAAGGTCTCCCGTGAAAATGCTGAGATGTTCAGAGGGGAAGTTGTCTGTATCCAACAAATAATTTATAGAGGAATAGGGGCTCTAACTGCTAACTCAGCATACACTTTGTCTGCTTCTTTCCCCCAAGAAAGAGGACATTTACATCTACCCTATTCCTTCTTCCAAGGCGGGAATTTTCCACCAGGCCTTCGGGCAGCCCTGCGGGCTATGTCCTTGTCTACTGCAATAACAAACATCTGTTGCTGAGGCTTCCGTGTTGACGCGCTACCTTTGAAAACTCCCTCTTGTCACAGGGTAAGCCTCTTCCACATGAGAGATCATTATCATTTGGCCTGACAAGCAGCTTTGTTGCCACGGAGACCCAGAGGAATCAGGTGTGTTGTTATCCTCCATCACTGTGGCTGGCCCGGGTGCAACAAGGGCTTTCTGTGCGTCAAGAGTGGCTGTCCTGTGACAGGCTGTGGCCAGACTTTTCCTGCGGTAAAACCTAATCAAATGATCAGTTGCAGATAATATCAAGACCTCTATTTGACACGTTAATAATGACAGACATACTTCCACAATGAACACGATGGGAAGAAAACACTTTAGTTACCAGACTTGGGGTGAGAAGGTTTGTATTCACATAAACATAACCTCACGTCACTGCCTGTCCCCGCAAACTGTTTGGTCTCCATGAACGCCTTTGTGCTCACCCTCTGATCTTGATTTTCTACATAACAACTTTCTTGGTTTATATGCCCTTTGGCAAGTGCAGAGAGCACTATTTCCTGTTTCTAAACTTGTAGACAACAATCCATACATCTCACAGTTGTCAGTTTTAACCAGATAACAGGGTAACTTTGTTGCTGCTTGTATTCTTTAGCTTAGGTTTTCATCTTTGAATCTTCTAGGACCCTGGAAGAAAAGTTGTTGATTTAGCGGACAGAGACTTCATAATTAATTTGGCTAATTCCACATGATTCAAATAGGTAGAAATGCATGCTTCATGCCTAAAACATTTTCATAGTTCTAACAATTTTTTACACTCTTTCAAGAAAATTGACTCCTTCATTAATTGCATGAATATTATTTATGAAGGGCTTCTATGGGCTAGATTTTTTTAAATTTTTGAGACACAGCCTTAAGCTGTCACCCTGGGTAAAGTGCTGTGACATCACAGCTCACAGCAACTTCCAACTCCTGGGCTCAAGCGATTCTCCTGCCTCAGCCTCCCAAGTAGCTGGGACTACAGGCACCCGCCACAATGCCCAGCTATTTTTTTGGTTGCGGCTGTCATTATCGTTTGGCAGGCCTGGGGTGGATTTGAACCCACCAGGTCAGGTGTATGTGGCTGGCACCTTAGCAGCTTGAGCCAAAGGCACCGAGCCTTTTTTGTTTTTTGGTTTTTTTTGGAGACAGAATCTCACTTATTAATTCTCGGTAGAGTGCCGTAGCGTCACAGCTCACAGCAACCTCCAACTCTTTGGGCTTAGGTTATTCTCTTGCCTCAGCCTCCCAAACGCCCAGCTATTTTTTTGTTGCAGTTTGGCCGGGGCTGGGTTTGAACCCGCCACCCTCGGTATATGGGGCCAGCAACTTACCCACTGAGCCACGGGCACAGCCCTATGGGCTAGATATTGAACTAAGTTTATTCTCTTAAGATCTTCATGTTCTTAAACTATCAATATCTGTCATAATCATTTATAAAAGTAAAATATGCTAATCTAACAATTTGGAAAGGACATTAAAGTAGAAAGAAAAAGGGGAGAACTCTGTAAGGTCATTCTGAGATGACCACCATGAGTGATGTGGAGTGTATTCTTTTTTAAAATTACATACATGTGTGC